>NC_090444.1:1182296936-1182942769 GCF_031143425.1 Pleurodeles waltl
GAGCTTGAAAAGCTTTATTTCCGGTGACGCAGCATTTTAGTGCGGTGATGCGGACACCAGCACTCAAATGTGTTGTGCTAACCTGTAATGCGTAGTGCTTGCCAGGGCTGGGTTGGGGGGATGGTGGGATGCTGGGAAGGCTCTGAGGCTGTTGGGATGATTGTTGTATCCACCCCCTGCTGCTCAGGTTGAAGGTGAGGTATGGATTGCCACTTTAGGACCAGGAGATAGCCTCTTCTCACGACTGGTCCCAAAGCCACTTTTGGGGTTCTGCACCCAGTAAAACCGTATTTTGTTTTCCAACTTCAAGCACTTGGTAAGCCTGACCACTCATAATTAGCATCCCTCAAGGATACTGCTCCTGTAAACTCGTAATGATCTTCCGCGCTTCCATGGAAACTCTCATTGCATGAAAGCTCATACACTTTGATGTCACATCTGTACAGATGAAACAACAATGGGATATAAAGGCAGAATGACAATATTATAAAGTTGATTTGTTTTGCCAGGATTTGTATGAATGTGTTCATTAAAATCGCATTCTTAATTAAACGTATTTTCACAATTGGTGAAGCCAACACGGTGTGTTAGTTGGCTGGCAATGTTAATGTATTTGATAACTGAGTTTTGTAGAGTGCTGAGTCGTCCCTTCTGGCTTGGTAATGCTCGGTTACTGATAGCGTTTCTCCAAATACTAAAGTCTGCTAGTACATTTTGTTCATTTATGTGCATTTAAATGCAATTTCGTAAAATTACACTTCACGTCTCCAGTTTTCTAAAACATTCAAATGCCATTTTAGAAAAATGTCAGTAAGTCTGCCTTTAATACATAAGCCTGGAATTATTTGACAAGGTAAATTGTATCTCATTTCACTTCGCAGTTTAAGCACCAGAAAATCGCTTGCTTGTCTGGTGTTTACAAAATGTGTCACATAATTTATATTGCTCATGGAGAATGACCTAGTTTTATAGACATCTATTTTATAGAATCCCGGCCGACAGAGCTAGAGGGTGACACATAATCCTAGGTGTATAAAGGAACTCTTTACAAAATATCCACTTAATATGTATAGCTGTGCCTAAAGTTTTAGAAAAGCCTTGGAGCCGCTCTAAATATCACTGCAAAGTCTGAAAACAGCACAGTCCAGTTAATGCAGCACATATATAAAACGGTATCCTGTACCACGTGGTCATAGGCCCATCTTTACTCATTTTTTATGCAGCGCAGCACCTACGTATTCTGTGTAGAGCCATATCTAGTAAGATTGGCCTGCCGCTAGTATGAACCCCAGACGCTAGTATCATCCCCTGCGCTAGTCCTCAGACATGGCTGACGTGCGTGATTCAAAGCCTCACACCATGGTGCAGAGGTAAGTTTGTGTTATCTAGCATAGGATTTGTACTGGATGCATACCATTCTAAAACAAATATCTAAGCCTAGACAAACTCAGTAGGTCCCTACGTAATAGGTGTATGCTGTGCGCTGCAGGACACACACGGGGTATTGTTTGTTTTGAGAAATAAACACATTTCCCTATGT
Source organism: Pleurodeles waltl (assembly GCF_031143425.1). Taxonomy (NCBI): domain Eukaryota; kingdom Metazoa; phylum Chordata; class Amphibia; order Caudata; family Salamandridae; genus Pleurodeles; species Pleurodeles waltl. The sequence goes on from NC_090444.1 coordinate 1,182,298,477, forward strand.
TTGTGGATGCCTCAAGTTGGCAATTTTTGATGCAAAGCAGGGTCAAGATATCTCCTTAGATCAGATTGTGTGTCAAAGCCTATGCATGTTTGTGCTGACCTGCCCACATTAGCAACTGGCAGAGATATATCTGGCTGCTGTGTACAGGGCTGCCATTCAAGGGCAAAAGCACGGCACAAATCCCTGCTGGGAGGATGTACACATAGCGCAGCCTCAAAAAACCTCAGGGACTCTCTTGCTTAAAATGGTGTTTTATGACCTTCGCAACTATTGCTGGAAAAGATCTGATTGTTTAATTGGAGGGTTTGAGGTTAGCAATTATTGGTCTAGGTCAGGCTTCTCCAACAAGTAGATTGTGAGCTATAAGTAGCCCTCCAGCTACTTACAAGTAGCTCTGCAGTGTGTAGTCCAAAATTGAAAAACCTGTGTTTGAAAAGTAAATGGTTGTATTATCAGAACTCATAACCTGATCTTTGAGTTATAAATCATGACGCTTTGGAGAGCCATATTGCTAATAATACATTTGTGACAGGGCATTGCATTTATGACTGTCTTATATTAGCCATTTAGAGGCACTCCAGGTTGATAAGGACAGTTTTTAAATCCTGCTGGCAACCCTGACTGATACACTAAGGTGATCACTGCTAATAATCTTGCATGGGCTGCCACTAATGTGATCTTCTCCAATGTGGTCTCTATTACAACACTAATAATATTAGTACCTCAGGATGATTTTCACTGAACAGGTTGCAGCCAAAGTTGCAGAGCCCTTGTCAAAAGAGATATGTAACTCAGTCAATTCAGCCTTTGAGGAAGAAGGTCTTTGCCTACAAGATATGTTTTTGTAGATCAGCCTTTACATGAGGAAGAATCATGTGGATGCATTTGCATCTATGTGTCACTCCAACCCCACCATCAGTCTTTCTTTCAGGGTCTAGGTGAATGATGGAATAGTCAGGGAGGAGGTCCATAATGATATATGTGACATGTCATTTATTCAGATTTCTGTCTGGATAAAAGCATCCCCATTATCCATGTTAATAATTTCTGCTAATTTCTGCTTAGAGGGTGTCAGTATTGTATAAAAGGTTCAGATTGGCAGCCACATGAGGGTGGTTGTACATACAATAATGACCAGACCATGAAAATAGGGTTATAGACACTGGGGCCCTCATTACGAGTTTAGTGTTCACCTTACCACCACACCAGAGGTGCAGACTGCCATATTACGACCACGGTGGTCCCACCGCAACACAGCCAAGTCACCATATCCAGGGTGGTGGGGACCAATTCACCGCCCACAATACGATGAGTCAGCAGACCGCCAGGATTTCTGGGGCGGTCCAACCACCACAAAAAGCCTGGCGATAACGGCCAGTATAAAAGGAGACACTCACCTCTAGGTAAACAGACGCATTCGCGGCCGCCATGGAACCCAAACTGGAAGTCTTCCCACTGCTGCATCTCGCCAAACACCTCCAGGACCAGCGACGAAGATGACAACCGTAGGTACCCCCACCTAGCAAGTACTGGAGGGAAGGGCAGTGTTACACACCCACACACAACACACACACCCAGCATGGACAGTGACAACCACACACATACGCCAAAAAACGCCTGTATCAAAACACACATCTACAGACACACACGCACATACTAACTATACAAACATATACGCTAAATGCACACACCACGGCCAACAGACATGTGCCATTCACACAGCACACCCCACACCACCGCCGCTGTCAAACCCATCCGTACACAACACCCCGCAATCACAAACACACAAATGCATTGTCAGAAAGGCACATCAAACATCACAAACACAAAAATGCATTGTCAGAAAGGCACATAGAACAACTCCACCCGACAACACATACTGGCAGCAATACATAGCACCAACACACAATCACATAAATAGAAGAGACATCCAAACAAGGCCTCAGGTGACACACCACGTCCAACCAACATAATAAGGACATCACAGATGCATCACTATACACAAACAATGCCACACACAAACATAGCAACACATCACAACAAGTATATGGCACAAGCCATCAACCCAGTGCATGCAGCAACACAGATACATCCCATACACATAGAACACAAACATCAAAGTATACAGATATAGCACGACCATGTTGAAGGAAATCCAGGACAATTTCTCAATCTTGACATCCACATCTATGTGGGCAGATGTATTGAATAAATAAATAAATAGTAAAAACTATGTACAAGTGAGGCCTACTGGCCACTCTAAATGTCTTAAGTGCCCCAGGCACAATGGGCACAGTCACATGCCCCAACTTGACTCCTGACTGAAAATTGGCCTCCACATGGCAGAGGCATCAATGGGGCAGTCAGGCACCTCAGGGGTTGTAAGTGGGGTTAGGGCTTGGAAGGGGTTCCCTGGGTATAGCTTTGGGAGGGGAGGCTTTAGATTTTGATTGAGGGGGAGGTGGTTTGGATTTTGGGGTAGGAGGAGGGACCTTCAGCCTTTTAGGGGGTGGTTTCTTTGTAGAGTGAGGGTCATGGGCACTACTAGGGGGCTATGGGAGCACTGGGAGGTCAAAGATCTGGGTTGAGGCAGGGAGACATGGCGCTTAGGGGCCTCACAGGGTGGGACATGACAGGGAACAGGTTAAGACTGGCAAGGAAAACTTTTTTAGGTACACAGGGGCAGTCGTGGGTAAAAGGTTTTGGAGTGGAGTTAGAGACTGATTGTAAAATGTGTTAGTGTACTCGACGTAGATGCAGGTATGTGCAATGTGTGCTTGTGTGTGGTCGGTATATGTTGGGTGGATGAGTGAGGGAGCTTATGTTTTTTTGGAAGAGGGGGAAGAGATGCAGTGAGATGGTATGTAAGATGTGTGAGTGTATGTTGGGATGGTGGCTGCAAGTAAGGTGGATGTGCTGCATGTGGTCATGAAGGTTGTCATGGTGAGTGCGGATATAGGGTGTGGGGGGGATGTCTGCAGCTCTGCTCTTGTGGTGTCTATGAGTATGACAGGACTGGTGGCAGGATCAGAAGGTGTTGATGTAGTGATATCAGGTGTGAGTAGTGATGTGACTGTGATGGAGAAGGTGGTGGGGAGACAGTATATGGAGTGGCTGTTGTTGTGTCTGAAGGTGTGTGTTGACTGTGTGCATGCTTGTGTTGTGTCCTGTAGTGCCTGTGTTTGTCTTTGCGCACCTTGTCTATTGTAGTGGGTGAATGCTGGTCAGTACGTGTGCTCTGGGTGGGTGAGGGGAGAGAGGTGTTGGAATGGGCACAGGTGTCTGGAAGGAGGACAGAAGATGAAGGGACACTGGTGGCCATCAAAGAGGAGGCCAGAGCCTGAAACAATCTCTGCAGGCCACCCAAGGCACTGTGAATGCCTTCCAGGTAGGCATTACATTGTTGCATCTGGGATGCCAGTCCCTGGATGGCATTCATGATGGTTGACTGCCCCACAGATATGGACCTCAGGAGGTCAACAGCCTCCTCATTGAGTGCTGCACGGCTGACTGGGGCTCGGGCAAATGTGCCTGCAGCGAAGGAGACGCCCACCCTCCAGGGTGAGCAGACATGAGCAACTAGGTGGTAAGGGGAGTGGCGGACAAGGATGGTGCTGGGATGGAACCAGATGGGTCGGCCACTGCAAGGGAGCTTCCATTGGACGAGAAATCCAAAGATTATGTAGCTGTACCAGTCTGCCCCATGGTGCTCCCCTCACCCTCCGTCCCACTGGTCCCTTTGGCGTCGGTGGACTCTGCCTCTTGGGTCCCGTGGGCTGCAGCTTCCCCACTTGCTGGTGCCCCTTCTCCTTCACCTGTTGATGCTGAAGCACACAAGGATAGAAGGGGACAGGGAGAGAGGATGGGAGAGAAAGAAAGGGTGGAAAGGGTCAATACCTACCCATCTAGTACACATACGAACAAGTAATCTACTCCTACTCTGGCGTGGCAAGGAATGGCTATGATACTTTGTCCCTAAATATTGGTCATGAAGACATAACCTAATATTCAAGCTGTTACCTCCTACTTCTAAGAAAATGACTAGTTTGGACATGCTGCAGTCTGTAATCAGTTGTTCTACAATGGTAAAAACTACCCGTTACCCACATAGACTTACAAATCTGACACTCTTAACACATTATTTTTCAAATGTCCTGGATAGGTACATTGCACACAAAACATAGGACAGGTTGGTAAAAGACTCATGGTGTACAGAAGTCCATTGACAACACAATGACTTCACAGTAGAAGTTCCCCCCTCAAATGACTTATTACCCAATATCAGCTCTACCTAGATGAAATTGGCTATCTAAAGCAGACTCAGGGTTATGGAATTAAGGTTTGGAACTCAACATAGGAGTGTGTCTAAACTTAACTGGACAAGGAGGTATAGCACCAACTTATTACTGCTTGCATGGTGTTTAAAAGCTAACTTCTAAACAGTGGAAGTGAAAGCCAGTTCTATAAACTTATCTAATGGACACAGACCTCATTAGTATCTAAGTAACCTAACTGACACAATAGAAGCCCATACAACTGATATTAAACAGTCTGTACTCACCCCTTTGTGGCTGCTGTGATTCCCTCAAGTGCCCATCTATCTCCGGGTAGGCCACTGCCAATATGCAGGCCATTAGAGGAGTCAGGGTCCAACAGGCACCTCTCCCTCATTGGGAGGACGTCCCCAGCAGGGCCTCTGCAGTCTTCTGGGCCCAGTGTCTCAGGTCCTCCCACCGTTTTCTGCAGTGGGTGCTCTGCTGGCTATGGACCCCCAGGGTCCGCACTTGCTTGGTGATGGCTCTCCATATCCCCTTTTTCTAATGGGCGCTGACCTGCATGGGAGACACAGATAAAAGGAGATATTCATGCACATGCTCATAGAGTCCACAATAGGCCACTATCATTCATACAACACAAACCCATCAGTCAATCATGCCATGTCAATATTCACACACTTTCGCCGTCAAACACCACCCTAGCTTATAAGTTTTCCACATTGTACTGACCTATTTGTCTGGCGCCCCATACAACTATCCATACCGGGATAAGACTCCTTCCACCAGTTTCTCAAGTTCCTCCGGGGTGAAGGCTGGGGCCCTATCTCCTGCAGGACGTGCCATTGTGACTTCCATATACAGAACACAGCAGCTCACACAGTGGAGGTCTTGCTTGCTCGAGTGTCAGGAGTCAAGTGAGCTGGGCTATAGAAAATGGCGGTCATGGCCACCGCAATCATGACCATCACAGCCGGCAGTGATCATCATTGGCCCCAGTTTCCCATAGACATCAGTGTTAACCAATGAGGAGTTGCACAGCAGTTCCGACCGCCTCCCGTCATGACGACTAACGCCGGCAGAATTACGTCACTTCCATCTGGCCTCTGCATGTAGGACAGGCAGGTGCCATTTTACATATTTTTGAGATATCTATGTCATCCTAGTGCATCATAGCTTGATGTTAATCACTTATTTGCTTGATGTGCAATGTCAACTCATGTGAACTCACTAGTGAAGTGAGTGTCACCTGCCAATATGTCTGATGTATAATCTTTTCAATGTGTGTTCGATAACAGTATCCGACTTAGTGACAAATTTACTATGTCTGACTTCTATCTCTGTCTGTGACAAGTATTGCAATGGAATTGTCAGCCAGAATGTCGAAGTTGTGTAGTTTGTGAATAACTGTTTCCCTGTGTCAAGTTTCAAATATCTTACATGACTTGTTGTGTTTTCCGCTTCTATGGTGTACTTTAGTAACTATACTGTAACAGATGCCCTGAAACTTGTTCTGTCCTATGCCTAGATGCTGTCCAATGGGGGGGATTGAGAAATGCACTGGTGTACTGGCCCCTAGTCTACTTTGCTACCATGGAAGAAAGGCACATTATACAGATGTATTGTCCGAACCGTCAGACCATCAGGGTACTGTGTACCCAGTTGGAGCCAGATCTCCTGAAAGCCATACGTAATCCGTATGCCACCCCACCAACAGTACAAGTGTGATCTGTCCTGCATTACCTCGCCTCAGGATCTTTTCAGGTGACAGTGGAACTGGCTGCAGGAATGTCACAGCCGATGTTCAGTTTTGTGTTACAAGACGTACTGGATGCCTTACTCAAGCACTTGAACAACTACATCAGGTTCCAACAACGTGCTGATCTGTACACTGTGAAGTCTGCCTTTTATGACATTGCACACATTCAACATATAACAGGGGCCAGTGATGGCTCCCACATTGCTTTGGTTCCTCCCAGGGCCAATGAATAAGTCTTCAGGAACAGAAGGAATCACTGTTTGATCAATGTGCAGGTGGTGTGTCTCGCTGACCAATACATATCCCATGTGACAGCAAAGTTTCCGGGATCTGTACATGATTCTTACATTTTGAGGAACACCAGTGTCCCACAAATGATTTCACGACTACAGAGAGAGAGGGCTAGGCTCATTGGTAAGTGTATCGCTGTCTATGTCTAACATCTATGCTACTTCACTTCACAGTCAGCTCTATGCTTCTCATAGTTCCCTAATGATTTGCACCTTTGTGCACACAGGTGACTCCAGCTACCCCAACCTGCCCTAGCTCTTGACACCAGTGAGGTACCCTACAACAGATGGGGAGGACAGCTACAATGAGGCACACGGCTGAACGAGGCATATAATCGAGAGGACAATTCGGCTACTGAAAGCAAGATTCAGATGCCTACATGTGTCCTATGGTGCCCTACAGTACAGACCACATAACGTCTGCCAAATCATTGTAGAATGTTGCATGCTACACAATCTTGCCCTGAGAAGACACATTCCACTGTTGGATGAGGAGGAGGTGGTAGCTGGACCAGTGGCTCCGGCTCATGACTTTGAAACTGACAAGGAGGCAGATGCGGTGGATGCAGCTGACTCTAGGACTGAGTTGATTTGGCAATTCTTCCAATGAATGCAGGTATGTGTGGTCTGAAGGAAATCAAACCTCTAACCCTGTCTGCCTAGGGACATTGTCCCTCCTTTTGTTTTGCATCAGGAGATGTGAGTGCACTACATCCAGCCGTCTGTGTTATGCATTTTGATGGGATACTGACTTACTAACAGGGGATGTGTAACTGCTATACTGCCAAAGCCATGTGGTACCTGCTGTTGGCATGGCATGACTTCAGTACAGGTTTCCCCATGTTACATGATTTCAAGACTGCAGTTTGGATATCTATGGTCTGGCCTAACCCTATCACATAACAGTCCAGCTACCTGTACCCACTGTTCCCAAAGCTGTTGTCTGGTGTCTACCTGATTTACACATTGCAAGATTGTTTTTCTGTTGGTGATGTTAGCTATGAGGAATATTTTTTTTTACTCTGCATGTGTGTGACCTACAGACCTACCTTGTAGATATGTGGTGACCTCCCCACTGCAACATGATTCCTGTGGATTGCATTATGTCCTGTATGTGTATTGGATGGGCAACACGGGAGACATCATTGAATCTTTACCCTATCTTGATCTAACTTCAGGTCAGCTGTGTGGTTCCACTCTGCTTTCTGACATGACTGTTGGCACCTTTGGCATAGGATGACAGTACAGGATGGATGTCATGAGACACCTGCTGGACATTCCTGCCACATCTGACCATCTGTCAGACTTATTGACACCTATATGTGCATTTCAATTTATACCTTTCACATTAAATGGTACTGGTGACAATGATGACACGTAAGCCATTACTGTGCTGAAATGTGTTTATTGTGATTCAAAGGGCATTTGCTGAGGAGTGGGGCCATGGGGTTTGAAAGCATTAGAGTGGGTGGCCCAGCTGTTGGATTCACATGTTCAGTCTCCAAGGGCCAAGGGGAAATGGAGTTTTGGCAGTGGACAGTCAACTGGGGGTCTCAGTGGCACACAAGGGAGAAAGTTCAGGAGAGAGATCACTTCCTGGCGATGTTTTTGGTCTTGGCCTCTGGTCCTGCAGGATGCCTGGATGGTTGACCTTGTTTGCATGGGGGATCCTCAGCTGCAGGGGTGCTACTAGCCTGTGGGTCCTCTGGCTGGGCCTCCATTGCAGTAGCTGTGGCAGATGTAGTTGGCACAGGTGTTGATTGGCTACTGGTAGGAGCCTGCTGGTGGGTGGAGGATGCGCACAGGATGCTGGTAAGTTCAATGAGCACCCCACAAATGGAGACCATGGTTGCATTGTGTGCCTGCCACTGCTGCATGGCCTCCTGGTGGTATTCCCTCTGCAGCCTCTGGTTCTCCTGCAAGGTCGTCAGCATTTGATCCACCCTGTCCTGGGATTGCTGGTATGCGCCAGGACTCTGAAGATGGCCTCCTGGCCAGTCATGTCCCATTGGTGCCTCATCCCTTGACCCACAGTTGCCCTCCCATTGCCCTTTATCCCCTGTGCCTGTGACCCTGGCAAAGTGTGCCCACTCCCACTGACACCAGGACCTTCATCGTCTTAGATGTTAGGGGTCGACTGTAGTGTCCCTGTACTGTACTGTACTGTACTGTGGGGCACACTATAGATTGATCTGTCCTTGGGACACAGGTTTGGGGAGGAGGGGTTTCCTGTGCTGTAATAGTCACAGAGGTGGGGGACTCAGATGTGGGCAGGGTGAGGCTGGTGGTGGTGGACTGACCAGTCATCCCAGTTGGGCCAGGTGAGGAGTCCCTTTCCAGACATCCAGAGATGGATTCCTCAATTGGGCCTACTTCCAGGGGCTGACAGTCTGTGTCTGGCATACTCTGCTGGCTGGCAGTAGTAGGGATACCTGTGGATGGTGAGGAAGTGTGTTACATCGTTGAAATGTACTTGTTGTTCACATGACTGTTTGCAATCATAGCCTTGACATGCTTTCCAGTGATGTCAGTGACAGCTGATTGACCACTGGCAATGTTTAAGGGTTGATGGATAGTGCTGTTGTATGCTTGTAGTATAGAAGATTGTGATCATCAATGCTGTCATTGCCATGTACTAGTGAGCAGTCCAAGTATCCTGTAGGTGAAGGGGGTGACATGGTTATATGTGCAGGTGTCCTAATGTGGAGTGGAATTAGCAGTTATACAAGGGTGGGGAGTGTTGCTTTGTGATAGTTGTAGGACTTGCTACAGTGGGAGATATCCGTGCACTTAGTGGGCCTGTGTGGGATTAGTGGTAGTGGGAGGTGTGGCATGCAAGCGAGGGTATTGGGTTTAGGTTGGATTGGTGCACGTAAGGGTGCAGTGAGGGGGTGTAAGGGTGGTGGGGTACATGCTGTGGAGGAGTGCATGGTGCCCAGGGGGTGTTGTTGACTTACCAGAGTCCAGAGTCCAGAGAAGTTAAGCATCGTTTTTTTTTTAATTACAATACATTATTTTCTGTTAATTCACAGTAGGTATGAATGAAAACAATATTACAGCCTGCCCTTGTGTGTAATCAAACCATAATACAGAATGGATATCAATTTGTATTAATGACAAAATAACAATAACAGTAATTAAATAGATTAAAAGCTATTGTTATTGTCGATGTCTTAATTTTTTGACAAAATACTTCTGTCTCATCATTTCTGCTCCTAGTTTGATGCACACTGCGTACTTCCTGATCAGACATAGTACTTTGGCTTGAGGTCTCCTCACTACTGGGGGAGGAGGGGATTGTGTAATTTTACTTTCAGCTACTTGCAAAGTTTGTAAAACGTAAGTGTGGTAGTGCCTCACCCCCTGTCATATTACGATGTTCCCACCAGGCTGACCGGCGGCAACATCGTATTACAACGTTCCTGCTGGTCAGCCTGGTGGGAAAGGTGCTACGATATTGTCCTCAGCTCTCTTAAAGGAGCCGAGGTCAATTCCATAGCATTCCAGCACCCTCTGAATGTGCACTGTCTGCAAAGCAAACCATGCACATTTTGAGGGTGCTGGGCAGGGGGCCCCTGCACAACCCATACTATGGGCAGTGCTGGGGGCCTCTTTGTGGCCCCCTGAACAGCCTTTCTGCTAGCCTTTCCAGGACATGGCTGAGCATGTGGCTGAGCACGAGTTGGACCTCCATTAGTCCATCCAGAACCATATTCCTGGTGGGGACAGCGCTCCCTTGGGAATCCCACTGCCAGGGTCATAATGTGGCAGTCGGACTGCCTAAAGTGCGGAGGTCCGACTGCCACCACAAGTCTGGTGGTCTTTGGATGGCCAGACTCATAATGAGCCCCTCAGTCTTTGTGATGTTCCTTTGTTTTCAACTATAGACCATAAGACTGTCACAGATTCAGTTAAGCCTCCATGTTGCTAATGCAAGATTGAACGACTTCTTTGCTGGTATTGCATACTGCCTTACAGCCTTCTTTGATCTCTTCAGGCAACCCACCAAATTTTGAAGATATATTTTTAAGACACTAAATTGTTTTTTTGGACACCTAACATAGGTTTCTCAAATATTTTTAATTCCTCCGGATTCAGAACTTTACCCACACCTTCCATGTTTCTTGATGTACTTGCTCTATTTTGAGATCGTTGAAAAATGTGGCTCCTTGATAACCTTCAGTTCATAATAGGCTGGGCCTGCATTTGTCTTGTACTCCGATGTTGAGGCTGAGCACAGTTTCTGGCATGTTGTTGTTGTCTAGGCCCTGTCATTCCAACACTTTCAGCAGGAAGAGGAGTGTCTGTGGGTTGACTAGTATTGTCTTATTCCATTGTATACACTTCGTTTAGTATCCCTCCTGCTTCTTCCTCCTCACATGAAGGTATGCCTGTTACAAAAAAAAGCTTTACAATGATGTTGTTTAAAAGACATTCTTTTATAATAACATTTTTATATAATTTAAAATGTATTTTCAACATTGTGTAGTTCAACAGTTTTACTTTTTTATCTACAAATGAGAAAACTACAGATACCATAATCCATTGCTTCCATTAGAAATAATGCCACAATAGACATAAAATGTAATTAACATGTCCATATTGCTTTATATTTTAATATTAGATACATTTCATGTTGTTTCATAGTCTTTCTATATGAATAAAAGATTTGAAGTAAATAACTTAACCAAGGATGGCGGTCAGGAGCAGAGTTATCAATATCAGTAGTTCAGTTTGTAGGGTTCAATTTATTAACTACACCATAGGAGTGGGTGGTTTCACAGCCAAAGGACCATCTTCAGTAGCTCTTGCCTCTGTGCTTTGGGTAGCTATTCCCTTACAACTGTTTTCTTATTTTGTCGATGAGTGATACCCACTACATTAATGGATTCCTGAATATTCAACCATATTTCTGAGGGCAAGAGGAGTGATGGGTGTGGACGAGAGAGACCCTGGAACAGACAAAGATGACTTTTCCATAACATTCATCATTATTGGCCACATAATGCTCTGCAAGGCTTTTGCCTCAGTGGGTTCTGTCTGGCCATGAATTTTCAAGTACTCATTGGATTGTGAAGTTGCTTTCCTCCTCTACTGTAGTTTCTCCTTGGCTGCAATGAGCTCATGCTTATACACTTTCTAATGGTGCTGTCGTCAGACACTGCCAGACAGACATTGACAGTCACACATTGTGTTGCTTTGTGATATTTGTAGTACTTGCTAAAGTGGGAGATATCCGTGCACTCAGTGGGCCTATGTGGGATTAGTGGTAGTGGGAGGTGTGGCATGCAAGCAAGGGTATTGGGTTTTGGTTGGATTGGTGCGTGTAAGGGTGCAGTGAGGGGGTGTAACGGTGGTGGGGTACATGCTGTGGAGGAGTGCATGGTGCCCAGGGAGTGTTGTTGACTTACCAGAGTCCATTCCTCCTGGTATTCAAGTCAGGCCCTCTGGGTGCAGGATGATGGCCAAGACATTCTCCTCCCATGACAATAACTCTGGGGGAGGAGGTGGGGGTCCACCGCCAGTCTTGTTGATGGCTATCTGGTGTCTTGCCGCCATGGACAGGACTTCCCCCATAGGTCATTCCACCTCTTCCTGATGTCCTCCCTTGTGCGTGGATGGTTTCCCACTGAGTTCATCCTGTCAACGATCCTCTGCCATAAATCGGTTTTCCTGGCTATGGATGTATTCTGGACCTACCCTCCAAACAGTTGTGGCTCCACTGACGATTTCGCCTACCATGACACTCAACTCCTCATCTGTGAATTGTGGGTGTTTCTGTCGTGACATGGTGGATGTGTTGTCGGTGGTGGGGTGTGTAATCTGCAAGGGTGTGCTGTTTGATGGGGTGGGGTTGTGTGGTTCGGTGTGCTTGTGGTATGTGGTGGTTGTGTGCAGTGGCGATGTGTTTGTTGTGTGCAGGGTTGCAGTTGTGTAGTGTGTGCTGCATGTTAGGTGTGGTGGTGCCTATGGTATCCCGGTGTAGTATCTTCTATTTGTGTGTTCTTCCCTTTCTCTGTGAAAAATTCAGGATGGAAGGGGTTGTTGGTATGTATTGGGAAGTATTTTATAGTGCAGTGATCAGGTGTGTGTGGTGTGTGTATGTGTGTCAGGTGTGGGGTATTCGTACTGTCCAACGTGGTGATGTGTTCTAGTGGGGTTGAGCTTTTGACCACAGCAGTTCAGACTGCCAATGGATTACCGTTGTGCAAAGACCGCTGTGCTGATTTGTGGGTCATAATTTGGAGGGCGGGATGTTGCCAACGTGGAGGTGCTGGCAGTGGAACCGCCTCCCTCCCGCCCTCGGTCAGGACGATGGTGTCGAATTTTTGACTGATTTTGGGCGGTCTGTAGGTTGTGACTCGTAATACGGCAGCACTAGGGGTCTTTTGGCACACACACAGCCTGCAGTCTTCTGCTAAGGCCGCCAAAGTGGTAATGAGCACCTGGGTGTTTCCAGCTACAGTTTCAATGTCTGATGTTATTAAACCTAATGTTGTCTCTGATGATTGGGATGTCCAAACAGTTGATTCCATGCTAGCTGAAATGAAGGACTATTCCGCTTTTGAAAGTTATGAAATATACAGTATGGTTATACAATGAATTATGGGGAAATGTTCTGCTATAACAATTGGGGACATCACTACCTACACCGTGCAACTAGATATAGGCCTTTCTTGAACTACACACAGTGGGAACACTGTTTGACACCACAGGTGGGGAGTCCAACGTTTTACAGCGATAAATTTACATACTTTTCCGGGCATGATAAAACAAAAGCAGAGTCGTATTATTTTAAAATACCTCCGGCACAAATTAGAAAACTTTTGCTAACAGATACGAAACTGATTTATTCAGATCCCTTTGTTTCCCGGCTCTCGATTGAGGGTTACGAATATTGGAAAAATACTATTGATTTGAAAAGTGTATGGGGGACACAAGATTGGCAGATACAGGGTAGGGAGGCTTTGTTTCGAGCATGCCTGATTCCTGTGCAAATGATTTTCTTAAATGACACTATTGAGAAGACATCCTGTCTGGGGTTAGCGAAAATTAAAGACCTGAACACGCCCAGTATCCCTACTCCGACAAAATTTAAAGATTGGCAACACTTTCTTAATATCTCAGAAGAAAGGTTAGATGCAATGGTTAAGGCTGGTGCCTATAATTCTTCACTTTCTCGTCCCGGCGGGTGGTTGGTATGGCCCACCGACACTGATGAGTGTCAAAAGCATTTCTTGAAGTCTTCAGGGGTTTTTTCCATTCACAGGCCTGACCCTCGCTTTCTATCAGGTCAACATACAGGTATAATTACAACATATAGGGGGTCATTCTGACTTTGGCGGTCGGCGGACGCGCCCGCCAAAGTAACCCCGTCGAAAGACCGCGGGGGTCATTTCGACTTTCCCGCCGGGCCGGCGGGCGACAGCCAAAAGGGCGCCCGCCGGCCCAGCGGGAAAGACCCTGCAACAATGAAGCCGGCTCCGAATGGAGCCGGCGGAGTTGCAGGGGTGCGACGGGTGCAGTTGCACCCGTCGCGATTTTCACTGTCTGCAATGCAGACAGTGAAAATCTTTATGGGGCCCTGTTAGGGGGCCCCTGCACTGCCCATGCCAGTGGCATGGGCAGTGCAGGGGCCCCCAGGGGCCCCAAGACACCCGTTCCCGCCATCCTATTTCTGGCGGTGTAAACCGCCAGAAACAGGCTGTACGGAAGGGGGTCGGAATCCCCATGGCGGCGCTAAATCCGGCGAGAAACCGCCGGATCCCCTTTTCTGACCGCAGCTTTACCGCCACGGTAAGAATGGCCCTGGAAGCAGAGCCAGCCTGTTGGCGGTGCTTCCGTGTCCCTCCACCCTGGCGGTCCATGACCGCCAGGGTTGGAATGAGGGCCATAGTGTGGGTAAGCTGTGCCAGCAATGGGTGCAGACAAACACGTTAACAGCGGTTAAGAAACACCTGAACACTCTTTCTGACAGTATAGACTTACAGGATTTCCTGTTAGGTCCTAGAAAACAACGCTCAAAACGGTTTTTATATGCTATGTACAATGAAATTTGGAAACTTTCCCAGATTGAGGCTGCTGCATGTTTAAGGCAACTAGATAAAGAAAATTTGGAAAAAACATTAGCTGTTGTCGACAATGGCATGAACACGCTGTCCAACAGGATTTATTCACTATTAAATATAGTGTTGTCTGCTATTGATATCACTCAGACAGACTTGTCCCGGTTATATCATGGGCAAACGCAGCTACGTTCCATCATCCAGCTGGGTTGGACATTACAGGCACTGAAAAGTGGCCACTTTCCATGGAGGTACATTAATGGGAGTGAACTATTCACTGCTTTTAATTTTTCCAGGGTACAAGAGACAATGGCTAAAAGGGAGGCTAGTTTCACCCTGCTTCAAGTAGAAAAGTTAGATAAGTTGCCCTTCACAGTAGCAGAGAGTCCTTCAACTATCTGGCTCTTGCATGGCATTATTAATTTACCGATTTCAACGTTTCGTTTCTCGAGCTGCCTGAAACATCTTGCCGTGGGACGATATGAGCGACTAGGAGATAGCTTTATTAAGGAAGAGTGGGAGTTGCCCTTTGACTATAAATGTCTGAACGGTGAACAAGAGGTCTTTCTTAGCGGAAGTGAATGTGAGACTGCTGTTCGTCATTCAATGATATGCAAACAGGTGTCTCTTCACGGTCTTTGCAATGCGGGGGTCGCGAATTTGGCCTGTTTTCTGAAGGGTACTCCCGTCCCCTTGATTCGTCCAATATTTCATGTGCTTTCCAATGGCAGTTATGTGGTACTGAACGATCAAAGCTTTTGCGGCTTGCGACCTGGAATTGCCTACGCAATCTCAGTCACAAAGGTCGTAACGTGTTGTGGACATATTTTGTTTCCCCCCACACGAGAGATAAAAGTATCTGACATGTGGCCCCACATAGATACTAATAATGTGAACTATGACAAGTTGAGTAGACTAAAGGCGCTATTGTTTCAAAAACAGGTCGCCTTGACATCCGCAAAAGAGACGTAGGCTCTCCAGATTGCGAGATCATCAGCCGAAATACAATCCCTTTTAAATACCGATTTCCACAAACACTTTGGAGAGCTGGTATCCAGAATATTCAATGCTTCTAGCACCACTGGGATTGTTCATATCTTTAAGGCTGTCGGGTCTGGTTTCGTGTCCATCTTCCAGACTGTCTTTGGAGTCATCCCATCAGCCATCCATTCTCTCTTTTCAAGTGTGTTTGGTGGCTTTCCAATTATTTTGGCTTTAATTGGTGGACTACTACTGCTATTTCTTCTGATTCGCAGAGGTTGTTTCTTTCCAGCAACACAGAGCAATGGAGCCGCTCCCGTCAACTCCACTGTGCCATGAGCGCATGGTTCGGATCTTCGGTACACCTTTGCTGGTGGAACTGGAGCTTGACTGGTCGTTGTCATTCCGGCCACTTCTCTGGTGTGTACAACCGGTCTTCCGCTGCATATGGTGTCTCTTTGAACATCTGCCTATGGTCTGTCTTGCTGTTGCACCAATATCTCCTGTGGACCACGAACTGCTGATGTCCCCGATGAGGGTTCATACATGGTCATGCCCCTTGAGACTGAGGTTGCTCCGCGAGGCCACCTATGAGCCTTCCGTTATAAGATCTAACATGGATGAGGACACTGCAGCAAGTATCGATGCACCAGTGAATATGGCTCACTTCTGCTCTGTGGATCCGTTTGTCCGCCCAGCACTAGACTTCACTTCGGACGATGTTGACTCATTTTTGAGGTCCTTGACTGGTGACTTCGATGACATTCTTCAAGATCCTGCGTATAACACATAATTTGATGAATTTGCTTACCATTCCTGATTCCAAATTATGCAATTATAATAAACATTTGCTGTACTTGTCATAGTTGATATTAACATCTCTGGATGTGTTTTTAGACAGTTTTTTCACGTGTTTTCACACACAGCGATTTTTATTATTAGCTTCTTTTATTAGCTTGTTTTTTGCCTTTGGCTTTTAGTTCAGAAGCAGCTTTTTTAGCGTTTGGGTTCCTGTACCTTCATCATACCTGTTACGGCAATGGGGAGGGTGTAGTGAATCCTAGTTTGTTTTAACGGGATAGCAGGAGTTAGCTTAGCCGTAGGCTTGTAAACTCGTGCCCCCGTCACCTAGTGACTTTTAACCTACTTAGCTTGCTCTGTCTTAGCCCATTTAATTATTTATTTACTCTATGATGGCTTCCTTGTTTATAGTTAGGCCACTTGTTATGAGTTTTATTATCAGTGTCACTGCGCCAAGGCGTCAAGATCAAACACGAAAGACAAACAAACAGTAGGTGTTCACACTTAGGGATTTTCCCTCTCTATACTTTCGAGGGATTGTTGATATTAATTGCCGTCCCAAGCATGCCTGTTATCTATTGTTTTGGAATAAACCTACGTCAGGGGACCTTGTAGATCTGTATAAATACATCACACTTTAGACTACTAATCAGAGGGATTCCGACCAGAGGGCATCGCCACCATCGCTGATACCGATGCTGCAGTCGTCTTGACGCTGACCCAGTCTTCGTATCCCTACGGAGTCTGAGATAGAGACCTCATCCCAAGTTAACGAGGGTTGGGGGCTCCTCTCATGGACACGGCTTTGGCAGATTAGGTTTAGCAAACCCAGCTCTCCCTTAGGTAGGAGGTTAGGCTTATTCTCATTAGGGTATTAGGGCATATTCCATCTTATACATACATATATATATATTTCTTTCATATATTGCAAAAATGGTGGGGTCTTTATAACCATGACTCTCTTCTTCACAATACTGTTGCTTGGTATATTCATTATCCTAATCATTGCAGTTCATGCAACTTATTGCAAATTGCAGTTATGTTAAATAAAAACTATTATAACTTCACTGCATCTGTGTTATTGCCTTTGTTTGTGTGAGACATAATATATCTGTGAGAAAAGGGTAATCTCCGTTTAACCACGACAACCCTGAGATATCTTACTTTGAGTCCATGCGTAAGCGACTGCCACAAATCACCTTTTACTATTGTGTTTCTGGTGAGGTGCTGCTAGTGAGCCGGTGAAGTTGGGACAACAGTTGCGACTTGTTGTAGGAAAGACTCAGTCACCTACAAACAAAAGTACTGTTATCTTTAAACCAGCAGTCTTGCTCAGAGCAAGAGTCCAAACTACGACAATGTGTGAGAACAAGAAATCATGCAATAACAATATGTATTCTTGAAAAGATCTGTAGTAGCAGTTGCCATAATCTAGTGATCAGTAAGGCAAGATACTTAGGTTGAGAAAAAAGAAAGTTCAGGGTGCAGCAAGTATTAAAGTGTCAGAGTGAAGTTGTGAAGTATTGGATGGAACCAGTCCAAGACAAGGGAGTATACTAAACACCAGTTAATCGGAAAAATGAGAGTAAGTCAATTGGCCAAAAATTAAATTAATAACTAGCAAAGCCTATCGGGATATACAGATAAAGGGTGAGAGAAAACAAACTTCAACAATAGAAAGCCTTAGGATACATACATACTCCAGTGGGCACAACAAGGATAGTCTACAGTGATCAGGAGCTGGAAACCAATCATTCAAAAAGAAGCAGCAAACAGGTGAAGGAGGACAGTCCTTAGAAAGTCATTTACTCAATTTACTCATGTGCACAGAATGACTGTTGCCGTGGTTTTGGTCTTTCAAAGAGGACTTAAAGCTTTGTTTCACAAACATCCCCACTTCACCCACCACATGAAGGTTCCAATTTGAACAGATTTCATGTTTTGGTCTTCCTTGTAAGAAATTATTGCAAAGGTAACTGTGTTAATCAGCACTGAGACACGGTTTGACTATGTGTTTCTTCATATGATGCACTCTCTGCATCACAACTCTTCACCGAAAATGCACTATGTTTAAGAGGCCACATTTCTGAAGATGCAATGATTTAGGGGTTTAGTTGCACGGCTGAGAGGTCCTCTTAGACTCAATTAAAACATATTGGGCCAGATGTATCAAAAAAACAAATTGCTTTTTTTAAATAGCGAATTTTAAGAAATCACTATTTAAGAAAAGCAAAATGGTATGTATGAATTTTGCGATTCGGTAATAGCGATTTCTTAAAATTCGCAAATGCTATTACCGAATCGCAAATAGAGAATCCGACCCCATTCGCACCAATGGGCCTGTTGCAAATGTTTTTGCATTTCCCAAATTGAGAATTCTAGTTAGGAATTCACAATTTAGGAATTGCAAATCCGAGGGTCCTGGGGGGCTAAGGCCCCCTCTGCTGCACCCCAAAAAATATTTTTGCAGACATGTGAAGCACACACATGCCTTAGGGGCATGTGTGCGCTACATGTCAATTTTAAAAATGCATTTATAATGCATTTTTTAAATTTGCACATGGTTACCACCAAACTTTAGTTTGTGGTAATTGCATTTCCTAAATGCCCAATTCGCATTTAGGAAATGCTTGATACATGTGCTTTGGAAATCGCAAATAGGAATTCTCTATTTCCAATTTCCAATTTCGAGAATCATAATTTGTGATTCGCTAAATGGCGTCGCAATTTTAAGAAATCGCTAAAATAGCGATTCCTTAAAATTGCACTGCGAATGCCTTTCATACATTGTGAAAGGCAATTTTGCATTAGCAAACGGTTGAATTTAGCAAATTCGCACCTTTTGCGAATGCAAAAAAGCTTGAAACGTCTGGCCCATTGTGCCTCTGTGCAAGGTGCAGGAACCACAAAACAATGAAGATCCATACTTCAATTTCAGCCTGAGTTCTACTAATCTTAATTGGTTAGCTCAACCACTCAGCAGGCACACAAGGCCTGAAAAAGGCTCGCCATAACTTAACATCTGTGCTTTAACATATGACATATGGTCAATGAAATAGGTGTATGTGAGGAGCACTATTGCAGTTTCTTGTCTGGCTTACAGGGCATTGTTCCAACTCTTCAGCTACTTAAAACCCTAATCATCCCAACACTACACAAAGATCAAGCCTTAAATTAGCGTACTTTGTGTGATATGACTCACAATAGCAGATTTACATGTTCTAAGTGGTTGCAGGGTTTGTGCTGTCCAGGCTGGAATATGGCAAAGATATTGTCGTGGGCTTCAGAAACAACTGGCTTACTTCTGTAAAGGAAGTACAGCATGATATATTACCAGCATAATTTATCGTAGTCACTGTTGCTCCAACCCTATTACCACTCCGCGAGCTTCAAGACACTTTGCTTGGTGTACAAAGCTGTATAGCTCAACTTACCAAAGGACGTTGAAGAAATACTCACCAAGTCAGTAAAATAGATTTCCTCCCCCTAGTTCCAATCCTAATCAATAATAACACTCCTTCAAGCCTTCATTTGCTATTCTCAGAGAATTTGAAATGTGCTTCTCTTGGAATTTTACCAGATGACATCCCTCATTCTACTTAAAAAAGATCACAAGAATATTCTTTTCAAGACCACCTTTGTTTTTGACCCCTTTCAAGCTCTCCACATGAAATTGATTCTTCGTCCTAACAATACCTAAAATGCGTTTTGTTGATAGGAAGAATTTAGCAGAGAAATAAGGGGCATATTTATAAAAGATTTGTGAATCACAAACCAGTCGCACACTGGATTGCGCCCATAGAACGTGTGTTGGGATGTATTACAGTGTATGTTGCTCTCTAAAATGGCACAGCGTACTGAATAAATACACCTAAAAGCAATTCTCTAGTAGCCATTCGATAACCTTATGTATTAATGATTCGCTAATAGTGAATGGTCGCAAAACCTGCACGTTTCATTCACAAATTAACATGATGTTCACTTAGGTGGTATTTGAGTGCAAAAGGTAAAAAACTATTTTTGACGTGAGTACCTTATTATAATATGTGGATTGTAAAATAAATAGCTGAAAAAAACGGATGAAATAGCATGTAATTTAAATTAACATGGATCATTTTGTGAAAAAATACAGGATAGAATGAAATTAATATTAGAGCCCTTTAATCACATTAATAAGTAGACATATATTTTTTTAATTTATGTTTTTAAATATGTTTGACACTGACTAAAACGTTATTGTGTGTGCAGCAGTTGGGGGTGTATCCTAATAGCTTACACATTAATTCTAACTAATGATATATTTTTTTAAAGAATCCAAATATTTTAAGTCCATTACATACTTAATATTTTAATAATAAACTAATTGGCAAACTAATAAAATAAAAAACACTAGAGAAGTTAAGCATCATTTTTTTTTTAATTACAATACATTATTTTCTGTTAATTCACAGTAGGTATGAATGAAAACAATATCACAGCCTGCCCTTCTGTGTAATCAAACCATAATACAGAATGGATATCAATTTGTATTAATGACAAAATAACAAAAACAGTAATTAAATAGATTAAAAGCTATTGTTATTGTCGATGTCTTAATTTTTTGACAAAATACTTCTGTCTCATCATTTCTGCTCCTAGTTTGATGCACACTGCGTACTTCCTGATCAGACATAGTACTTTGGCTTGAGGTCTCCTCACTACTGGGGGAGGAGGGGATTGTGTAATTTTACTTTCAGCTACTTGCAAAGTTTGTAAAACGTAAGTGTGGTAGTGCCTCACCCTCTGTCATATTAAGATGTTCCCACCAGGCTGACCGGCGGCAACATCGTTTTACAACGTTCCCGCTGGTCAGCCTGGTGGGAAAGGTGCTACGATATTGGCCTCAGCTCTCTTAAAGGAGCCGGGGTCAGTTCCATAGCATTCCAGCACCCTCTGAATGTGCACTGTCTGCAAAGCAAACCATGCACATTTTGAGGGTGCTGGGCAGGGGGCCCCTGCACAACCCATACTATGGGCAGTGCTGGGGGCCTCTTTGTGGCCCCCTGAACAGCCTTTCTGCTAGCCTTTCCAGGACATGGCTGAGCATGTGGCTGAGCACGAGTTGGACCTCCATTAGTCCATCCAGAACCATATTCCTGGTGGGGACAGCGCTCCCTTGGGAATCCCACTGCCAGGGTCATAATGTGGCAGTCGGACTGCCTAAAGTGCGGAGGTCCGACTGCCACCACGAGTCTGGTGGTCTTTGGATGGCCAGACTCATAATGAACCCCTCAGTCTTTGTGATGTTCCTTTGTTTTCAACTATAGACCATAAGACTGTCACAGATTCAGTTAAGCCTCCATGTTGCTAATGCAAGATTGAAAGACTTCTTTGCTGGTATTGCATACTGCCTTACAGCCTTCTTTGATGTCTTCAGGCAACCCACCAAATTTTGAAGATATATTTTTAAGACACTAAGGGGGTCATTCTGACCCTGGCGGCCGGTGGCCGCCACGGCCACCGACCACGGGAGCACCGCCAACAGGCTGGCGGTGCTCCCACGAGCATTCTGACCGCGGCGGTTCATCCGCGGTCAGAAGCGGGCCGACTTTCCGCTGCTCGGGGGAATCCTCCATGGCGGCGGAGCGCGCGGATTCTGACACCCCCTACCGCCATCCTGTTCATGGCGGGAAACCCGCCATGAACAGGATGGCGGTAGGGGGTGCCGCGGGGCCCCTGGGGGCCTCTGCAGTGCCCATGCCAATGGCATGGGCACTGCAGGGGCCCCCGTAAGAGGGCCCCGCAAAGTATTTCAGTGTCTGCTTTGCAGACACTGAAATACGCGACGGGTGCAACTGCACCCGTCTCACCCCTGCAACTACGCCAGCTCAATTCTGAGCCGGCGTCCTCGTTGCAGGGGCATTTCCTCTGGGCCGGCGGGCGCTCTTTTGGAGAGCGCCCGCCGGCCCAGAGGAAATGTTTGAATGGCCGCCGCGGTCTTCTGACCGCGGTGCGGTCATTTGGCGGCGGTACCTTGGCGGACGGCCTCCGCCGTCCGCCAAGGTCAGAATCAGGGCCTAAATTGTTTTTTTGGACACCTAACATAGGTTTCTCAAATATTTTTAATTCCTCTGGATTCAGAACTTTACCCACACCTTCCATGTTTCTTGATGTACTTGCTCTATTTTAAGATCGTTGAAAAATGTGGCTCCTTGATAACCTTCAGTTCATAATAGGCTGGGCCTGCATTTGTCTTGTACTCCGATGTTGAGGCTGAGCACAGTTTCTGGCATGTTGTTGTTGTCTAGGCCCTGTCATTCCAACACTTTCAGCAGGAAGAGGAGTGTCTGTGGGTTGACTAGTATTGTCTTATTCCATTGTATACACTTCGTTTAGTATCCCTCCTGCTTCTTCCTCCTCACATGAAGGTATGCCTGTTACAAAAAAAAGCTTTACAATGATGTTGTTTAAAAGGCATTCTTTTATAATAACATTTTTATATAATTTAAAATGTATTTTCAACATTGTGTAGATCAACAGTTTTACTTTTTTATCTACAAATGAGAAAACTACAGATACCATAATCCATTTCTTCCATTAGAAATAATGCCACAATAGACATAAAATGTAATTAACATGTCCATATTGCTTTATATTTTAATATTAGATACATTTCATGTTGTTTAATAGTCTTTCTATATGAATAAAAGATTTGAAGTAAATAACTTAACCAAGGACGGCGGTCAGGAGCAGAGTTATCAATATCAGTAGTTCAGTTTGTAGGGTTCAATCTATTAACTACACCATAGGAGTGGGTGGTTTCACAGCCAAAGGACCATCTTCAGTAGCTCTTGCCTCTGTGCTTTGGGTAGCTATTCCCTTACAACTGTTTTCTTATTTTGTCGATGAGTGATACCCACTACATTAATGGATTCCTGAATATTCAACCATATTTCTGAGGGCACTAGGAGTGATGGGTGTGGACGAGAGAGACCCTGGAA
Source organism: Pleurodeles waltl (assembly GCF_031143425.1). Classification (NCBI taxonomy): domain Eukaryota; kingdom Metazoa; phylum Chordata; class Amphibia; order Caudata; family Salamandridae; genus Pleurodeles; species Pleurodeles waltl. The sequence goes on from NC_090444.1 coordinate 1,182,321,628, forward strand.
CAGACAAAGATGACTTTTCCATAACATTCATCATTATTGGCCACATAATGCTCTGCAAGGCTTTTGCCTCAGTGGGTTCTGTCTGGCCAGGAATTTTCAAGTACTCATTGGATTGTGAAGTTGCTTTCCTCCTCTACTGTAGTTTCTCCTTGGCTGCAATGAGCTCATGCTTATACACTTTCTAATGGTGCTGTCGTCAGACACTGCCAGACAGACATTGACAGTCACACATTGTGATTCAGTATTTTGCAAATGGGAATCCTACAAATTTGCAGGATCCTTGAGCCTGATTTTAATACATATTGAACAGTGGCTCCCAATTTGTGAATCTGATACATTCCCAAAAAACAAATTTATTCCAATGATTAGGACAGCTGGTCCCTATTCTCTTTAATCAAATTAATTATACCAATGGGGTTACAGAGAAGGAAGGAGAGCATGACCATAAAACAAGCAAGATGGCTACGTGAGATGATTCTTGCTACTTAAATTGGCTATGAACTGCTGTAAAAAAATTGGGCTGTTGGTTGACTTGGCTGTGAGCGCTGGTCAAGCAGCAACCACAATCCTTGTCAGGGTAAGACACAAGCAAACCCCAAAAAAACCTGTGCTCATCCACCTAGTTACTCGGCACACAGCAGTCTGGCTTCACTGAGAGACATATTTGTGCAACACTTCAAACAGTAAAACAGTACAAACACACCACAAAAGGAGTTTACAACAGAATTAGAAACATAGAGCTTAATTTAATAAATAACACAAGGCCAAAATAATGAAAATCCAGTTACTAAAACCGGAGATATTGAATTTATACGTTTTTAGAGAAAGTAGTGCTGAAAGGCATAAAGCGCCATCTGTGGATATCTGGTTGTGCCGGACCGGGACAAAGTCACAAGTTCAAGCCAACCACAATGGAATGCATGCCCACTGAACAAAGGTAACTTTGATTCTCGTTTGAGGAGAATTGTGCAGATTTTTGTTGAAGATGCATTGTTTAGTCGAGGCAATGCGTCGGTTCTGAGATGCGGCGAGCTCCGGTGTGAGGTCCTGTTGAGTCGAGGATCAGTCGACAGGACGTGTGATGTGAAGTCCGGTGTCAGAGATGCAATGCTCAGCTGGGCCGATGTGTCAGTTCCTAGTAGCTGTGAGGATGCAATGCAGAGCCTGGCATCATTGACGAGAGATGCAAGTACCTGTGTTGAGGGTGTGTAGTACAGTGGCAGTTCTGTAGCTAAAGTAGACTGCGGCAGCGATGTGAGTCTTTTGCTACTGGTCCAATTCATGCAGCAGCAGAGATGTGTTGGTTCTGCTCAAGGCTGTGCATGCAACAGAGGTGAAGCGTCAGTTCCACTGGATCCACGGCTGTCACAGAACCTTAGGTTAGGTCCATTTGCAAGGGTCCAAGACCAGGGTAGCACCACTTGGCAGGGTAGACTCATAGATGGCATAATCCAGGTGCAAAGGCAAGGTTGTTAGAAGCCTGTTCGGTCACTAAGGCTTCAGATAAGGAAGTCAGGCAATTAGCCCTTGGAGTCACTCTGGGTTCGGGGTTCATGCAATGCAAGTCCTTCTCAGCCAGACAGGAGAGCAGCAGGACTCCAATAGAGTGCAGTCTAACAGAATGGCAGTCCTTCAGCTGCACAGCACCCCCTTCGTCCTGGTGAGGAGTATCCACAGGTCAAGAGGTGTACTGAAGTGGTGTTATCTGAGGTTCATCTGTTATACCTTGATGCCCTGCTTCAGGGAAGTGGGAGAAGCTTCTAGACAGTGGCTTTGAAGCATAAGGAATTACTTGCCTTCCCTGACTTGGCTCCAAACTGGCTGAAATGACAATGAAGTGTCGTTAGGCCCTTTTGTACTGCAGGACACAGCCTATTCAGTTGTAAGTGAGGCTGGGTCCACCTCCTCCCTTCCATCCTGCCAGTGATGGCCCAGCCAGTCACCTAAGCTCCCATTGTGTGTGGCTGTCTAGGAGGAATACACAAAGCCCAACTGCACCCAGCCATGTGACCAAAGACAGGCTGCAGACCCCGAAGGCTAAGGCAAGAAAATTGCAACTTTCTAAAAGTGCCATTTTTAGAATTCTAATTTAAGATTTGACTTCATAATAAATTAGGATTTTAAATTAGGACTACAGAGACACTAAACATGAACCAATTATCTCTTCCCATCAGGAAATTACACTTATAAAATTTAATAAGGCAACCCCAATGTTATCCTATGGGAGAGATAGGACTTGCAGTAGCAAAATAAAAATCTAGAGGTTTTCACTACCAGGACATGTAAAACTTAAAAGTGCATGTCCTATTTTCATTACATATATTACACCCTGCCCTCTGAGCTGTCCAGGGCCATCCCTAGTGGTGACTTATGTGTATTAAAAAGGAATGTTTCAACCCAGTAAAAAGGTTTATTTTGCCAGGTCGAAATGGCAGTGCTAAAACTACACACACATGCTCTGCAATGGCAGGCCTGAGACATGCTTAAAGGGCGACTTGAGTGGGTGGCATAATCCGTGCTGCAGATCGGCCAGTAGCATTTAATTTACAGTCCCTGTACACAGGTAGTGCCACTTTACCTTGGAATTATAAGTAAATAAATATGCCAATTGGAGATAAGCCAGTATTACTAAGTTTAGAAGAGACAGCACAACCACTTTAACACTGGTTAGCAGTGTTAAAGTGTGCAGCATAATAATATCAGCAGAAACAGTGTCAGAACAAGTCGAGGAGGAAGGCAAGAAGTTGAGGGAAGACCACCCTAAGGCTGACAAGTCTAACATCTGGTAACAACTAGTTTTAATCCTTATAAAGGCAAAACAGTCTTCGTCCTTGCAAGGTTAGCAAATAGAATGTCATTAAACTGGATAGTAGTAACACCTGTAATTTCCAGTGCTAAGAAATGGTAGATGTGCACTATAAATCACTGTATATTAACCAAGCTATTGTGAAAGCTGTAATTCTGTGCACTTGCACAAACTAAGATTTCTCTTCACTGTGCTCAGAGTCATACAGGGCGTGCATTTCAATGGGTCGTCTGGCTCCTGCTGCCATAACATTTCCAACATGAGAAGGGCAGTTTATAAGCAGTCAAAACCAGATGAAGTTCATTGACATGACAATTTCTACTATGGTCGCCAAGGACAGTTCACAACATAAAACCAAAGGACAAAACAGCAGTGTGGGAAAACCTCCAGAGAGTGAATGAAATGCAAATAGAGGACACAGTGGCAGCATAGTCCTCTTGTTTTCATTTTGAAATTGCAACTTTCTCCCACACCTTGCTCATATAGTTGTTGATAGTACTGTTTAACTCTCTGCACCCTCAAGCAGTTTTAGCCCTCCTCATCAAGCCATTTCCCCTTTCCGCTCTCCTGAATGTGTCTTTTGGTTTTTATGTCAATATATATTTGAGGGTATTCATCAACATCTTATAAACCCCCAAAGTCTTTCAAGCATTCCTCAACTAACATCTAGGTGACCCATGCTTAAACAGTGCTAATCGTGGAGAAAAGGATGTCGAACCCTTGAAAGGAAAGGAAAGGACTTTTTCACAGGTAACGCTAAAAATCCAGAAGTATTCCAGGGAATGTACAGCAAACATTGATTTCACAGGCATGCTACAAATCAGGTTTCTGTATATATTGGCTTTGACTTGGAGAACTCCATATTCTGTAGACCTTTTTTGTGTATCTGGCAAATCGTCCTCAAGGGACCCTTCTTTGGTGAACCAAAAGCTCATGTTATTTGTTTTTATACCACAAAGACAATTTTCCTTCTAAAGCATTGCTGTATATTCATCTGTTGCAATGTGCTTCAATCAAGTGGATTTTGGGGAAACAAGGTGCATATACTATTGACTAAGAGGCACGGAAAAGATCAACAATATCTGTAGAAGTTCACTTTCAATTCCCAAATATCTGATTTTTGTACTGTAAAATTGGGAGTAGGAAGGAGAGAAAATGCACGTGTTTGAGGGTGGGATACTTGACAACACTGACATCTTCAAAAACCATTTACAATGGATCTAGGGGATGCAAGAATTTAGGGGCATATTTTCAAGCCCCTTGCAGCGCTGGTGCTTCACTTTTTATGATGCTCTGGTGCTGCAGAGTGCAGACCCATAACTACGAGGCCACGCAAAACCACAGAGATATGTTTAAGGCAAGCGAGCGCAAGTCACTGTGTTGCCTTGCACTACGTCAGGGAGGCGTTCCAAGGGCATATCCGTGGGTGTTCCCACACAGTACCCATGGGTTCTGATGCATTCACTGATTTACAAGTATCTGTAAACCCTGAATGTGCCAAAACTGTACTCCTCCCCAGGGCAGGTGGTGTAGCAAGGAGAAATATCTTGATTTCTCCCTGTCTTTCCTCTTTCTAAGTGTGCTGCATTTCGCAGGACACTGAGAAAGAGCAAAATGCTCTCTGGAGTGTTTTTGTGCCAGAAGGCCTTCTGGCACAAAAACAATCCTGCCAACAACACAGACACCATTGCACCATGGTGCAAGGGAGTCTGCTTTGGTGCTAGGCTGCAAATCGTGCGTCAGCACAGGGGGAAAGGACAGAAATGCACTGTATCTTCATTTCTGACCTTTCACATTGGTGTAGGGCAGCACAGCAGAAAGACTTGAGGAGCTGGCCTACATCAGTTCCTAGAGAATATGCCCCTTAGACTGGGTCCAGGGGGGCATCATGGCATCTAGGCATGGTCTGCTTAAAAGTGACAGCACATTTTAACATGATATTTGAGACCAAGGAAAGGCCATTTATGGTGTACATTTAAGTTCATGTTTTAGATTTCTTAATTTTTTTTTCATAAAGGGTGTTTGTTTAGGTTTATGGTTAGTAATTAGTGCTAGTGAAAAAAAACACACTGAACAAGCAACTTTGCTGCGCTGCATGACATGGAAAGGGCAGGAATGCAGCGTATTTGAAATAATACAGCACATTCATGCCTTTTCCCTGTGCTGCTGCCATTTTGGCTGGCTAGCGTCATTGCAGGCACCCTTGCACCATTGAGCAAGGGTGCCTGCACCGTAAGGAGGATTGTTTTTGTGCAGGAAAGGCACCTTCCTGTACAAAAACAACCCTTTGAGGCATTTCCTTCTTTCTATGTGTGCTGCACCCATAGAAAGAGTTAAAAAAGAGGAGAAATAAGCATATTTCTCTCTTTTACGCCTTACCAGTTTTGGCACATTCCACGGTTTACCACTTTTGGTAAATCTGGGATTGTGTCAAAATCCATGAGCGTTTCTTGGGAACACCCACACAACACATGTGGAAGTCTGTGTTGCTTTACTGTAGATTTATCAAGCCACTCATAGTCATGCAAGGTGGCCTTGCTTGGCTTGATAAATTGCATTTTGTAGTTCTATTGTGCATGCACCACAGTGTGTGGTGCAAGAGTGACGCAACTCCCTTATAAATATGTCCCTAAGGGCCTCATTTACAAGAACTGACTCATCAGCATTGATGTGTCAGATTTCTTGCGCCTGCAGCAAATGCCCTAACGACGCTATGGATGCGCAGTATTTACAATACAAAGCTCCATTGTGCAAGTGATGCATTGCTGGAGTTCAGTTGTAAAACTGATGCAACTCCAACAATGTGTCAGAACACAGAGTCCTATGTTAAAGGCCCTGCCTCAATCCTTACATGTGGTCTGAGCAGGCGTAAGAAATTTGATGCAGTCAAGTCGCATAGTGACACATTGAGAAGTTGTAAATTTCACTACGTCCGTTCTGCATGGCTTTTAACATGTGCAAGCCTACCCTGCATACATTATACCTGGAGCAGGTATAATGTGACACAGGCCTCTACAAGCTGACCCATTGGGCGCAATGCATCAATTTGTAGATATGGAGCAGTGTGGAACACATATTGCGACGCTGCTGCATCAAAACAAATGACACAAACATGGCACAAGCTCCTTGTAAATGAGGCCCTTAGTCCCTGCACTCAGACCATTCTCATTAGATGCTGCACGTTTTATCAGATTAGTTGGGACAACTTGAGTATTCCTGAACCAGCTTTGTGCACTTTGGTGGCAGTGGCATGGATGTCAATTAGGGATCGCCAGGGGTCGCAACTGTGACCCCTTGCCTCCCCTTGCAACCTCTACCACTGCTTTTGCAACCCCTGGCCTCAGGGGTGGCAAAAGCAGTATCAAGCACAGAAGGTAAATGGTGTTCAGATGAACGCTGTTTACCTTCTGCAGATCCCACTGGGAGATTTTTTTTTTTAATTGGAAATAAATCCAAAAGCGGAATGCAACACTATTGATAGTACAAATAAAATTAAACAAATACAAAATAAATACATTTAAAGATACTCCCTTTTTTCAAATTGTTGATCGGGTTCATTACTGTGTATACTTGGAAAAATATGTTTTGAACAGAACTGTCATCTCTGTGTTATTAGTTCAATATAGTCCCTACAATTTAGTACTAGTATGCCTTGCCATTGCATCTCCCTATGAACTAGCAATAACTTTTATTTTAGAGTTAAAAACTAGACTTCTGTGATGTAAATTATTATGATTTTAATGGGATTAAAGTTTTGAGGCATTATTTGCCAGGTTCACAGTCAAAGATCATGTGCTGTCATTGAGTTGCAAAGTCTCTTCGGCTACCGCTGGCATTTTAGTGAACCGACGTTCATGGGCAGTGGTACAGGGTAAAGGTGGAATAGTTTGGCGAAATCTCAGTGGAGAGTGCAAATGCAGAAAATACATATTTTGTAGCACAACCCGGATGCTAAAGTAGGTGGCTGTGGACGGTTACACATTTGAGTGGAAAATTTCACCCACCGCCAGCATTGCCCACTCCCCCAACAGTCAACCTTTGTGGCTACACCTAAAATCTGTTTTGGAGATCCCTTAAAGTCTCCAGAAATTATCTGCGCTGGTTGGGTTTACTGGCAAGGTGAAGGTGTGTTTGCAAAAATAACCTACCAAATCTGAACAACAAATACAGAAAGGTTCTTGGCAAACAAAGCTATGGAAAATGGAAGGCAAGGGGATGGATTTTTTAAAAGCAAGTAAAATATTCATTATTTTCATCAGACTATGGACAAACAACCTGAAATGTACACAGGACAGGTCCTTTTATTTCAGTGATCGGGTAAATAAACTGGATGTGTTTTCATTTTGAACATATCCATTATTCACACACCACTATGAGCGAAAAACATTACAAGCTTGCCTCATTCATTAGATTATGGTTATTCTGTCCTTCCATCCAGCCAGTGTTCTCTCTTGGTACTATGACAGGCATATTTTCGGCAATATTTAAGTCATTGTTGGGTGCCACTGACATTTTATCTTAAATAATGTTGTGTATTTCATAGAAGTACTTTAGTTGCTGTTGTGATGGTGTGAATTAAAACTATGCTTCTATTATTTAGTTAGAAATAGTCTCGATAACCTCACTTAAGCTTTTATGTGCAATGCGTAGTGCTAGGAGACAAACAAGTATTCATTGCAGAATTACAACGTATACCCGTTATGTCCTTTCCATTGATTCTCTGTATCATGGTGTTACCCAAATCTTGACTAAAATGTAAAATCGTGAAGCAATGTGCTTCTTCAATACATATTTTTTTTGCTGTGAAGGCTGGGGATGATAGAACCATTGGTTAAGAAAGCAACACCAAGTAGAAAGCTGAATGTGAACAGTTAAAAGGCCTCAAATAGTCCTTCTTCGCTGTTACTCACTGTGAAGGCTGCAATGGAGTATGGACTCAGGAGTCTATTTATGTTTATCTTCCTTTCCACTGGTTCTTTTTTAAATCTTTGATCCTGCACGATTACCCAACCTACAAATGTAGTTTAGCAAGAGTTATCAAAATAAAATATTAATACTAACCCCTTTGAAGGTAACAATGTGTAGGTGTTGATGCTCGCCGCTGTGCTCAGTTTCAGTGTTCCTGTAGCCTGACCACTCTAAAATAAGATGTTTCCTTGTGCACTCTGAGTACTGGAAGGCTGCAGGAGGAGTGGAGTAAAAGTTTTTTACTAAGGTGTATGAAACATGGTTTTGTGAGATAAAACCAGCATACAAACTAACCCGTATGTGTCAAGCTATTACACAACACATTTTAAGGCTAACGCAGAATTTTTGTCAAAAAGTGAGCAAAAGCTGTTAGAAATCAACACGCCCTGCATACCCTGACAACAATGTAAAAATATACCTTCACTACTCACAGAGAAAAACTTCTACAATGTCCAGCTATCCTCTACCATTTTTTGAAAGACTTGATCACGGCATCAGATTCCGTATCAGAGGTTGTATTACACAAACTGCCCTGGGGATGCAACGAACATGTGCGCCCACTTTGCACGTCCCGGGGCACTTTGGTATTACAGGAAGAGCCACAGACGCTTGTGTGGCCTTTTCTGTAATACAGATAGGGCTGGTTACATAACACCAATGCTATCATCAGAGAGTGTTACCCCATCTGCATGGGGCCTGGGGAAGGGGTCCTATGGACGCCCCAGACATCCCTTTGCAGGCAGGTGCAGTCACTCACTGCACCAACCTGCAAGGGGATCTATAATCCCCCTTAAAACTGCAAACGGGTTGCTGCCTGCACTGTGAAAAATAGAGCAGCTGCTTCAAAGACATTGTGTTTTTCACTTGAGTGTGCTCCCCCAGGGTAGTGTGAGTTTGCTGCTTCACATTCAGCACATTCTATGTCATAGGGCGCTACTTCTCTGTGTGCACCTGGTGCAGCTGTTTTAAGGTGCACTGTGGCGCAAACAGAGAAAGTGCGCCTCACCTGTATTAGGGCCCCTGGTGTCTTAAGCCATACAATTCATTGTTGGTTTTGGCGGAGCAGCTTGTGAGGTTGGTAAAAAACTCTTCATCTTTTGGTAAATTTATTTTTAATAAATAGTTACCATTAAGAACTTCTTTATGGGCCCATCTTGGAAGCCTTTTATTCAAATGACTATTCAGGGATAATGGCCTTTTGTTTAACAAGGTTGGAGGGGCCTAAAGGGCAATCTGGTAGTGACTTGCGAGCCAGTCTGACAGATCAGTGTGTGGGCCAGCTTTGTGGTTGTTGGTGGGGCCGTTTTGTAGTGTGCTGGGCCAGTTTTGAGGCTGCATGTATGTATGTGGTGTTTATATTGCGCCAACCTAGCTATCAGCAGCAGAGTACTGTACAGAGTCAAAGACAAGCAAAAAGTCAATGAGTGGTAGGAGAGGTAGCAGGTCTGGGATTGGTTAACGGCTGTGTGTGGGTCAGTGATGTGGCTGTGTGTGGACCAGGGGTGGGAAGGTTGAATGGCTGGATGAAAAACCATGGAAACCCCCAAAAAAAACAGGAGCAACACTTCTGTTAACTCCCTCTTTCTCTTGACTAACATCTTTCTTATGAGAGGAAATGGAGGACAGCCATGTAATATACTGCTCTGCCACCTGAAGCTCAGTGCACCTCTCCCCCATGTTTACCTTAAGTTGTTCAGAATATCCATCACTGTCACGGAGAGAAGATTGTTTTCTGGCCCGCTCTCTATCTGGTCTGTCAAGGAAGCCAACTGAGGGGCACGTGTCCCCCAAGATGGTTCAGGTAAGCTGGTTGTTCGTCCTTATCTAAAAAGATCCGTTTTAAATCTGAGGAGCAAAAACAGAATTGTTTTGTGAACCACAGCCAATTCCTCCCAAATTGAAAAATTAATAGACTCCTGTTTTTTACCAGCAACCTTGTGCCATGAGGTTCTACACTGTTGTTCAGCACCTGCAGATGCTTGCATCCGTGAAGATTGCTAGTGGTATAGAGGGAGGAAGAGAATCCTCTTTGTTCAAATTTGAAACTGTTAGCCACCACTGCAACTTCTGGACTATAGACAGTGAGACTTGGATCTGATCCTCATTGCTCTGGGACACTGCATCCCAATGAGAAAGGACATGTTGCACCAAATTAAATAGATGGAATTGCATGCATCGCATTAGGAATAATGGAGCCGTCATGTCAGCATGTACCTTCAACCAATCTCTTGCTGGGGGTTCCTAACAAGAAAACAAGCTTAGAATTATGGAATCAACTTTTGCTGACAAGCAGAAGGGAGGAATACCTTTACCAGGCTGGTGTTGAACAAAGCCCTGATGAACTGATGCTCTTGAGAGAGCAGAAGGTGAGTTTTGCTGATATTTAACAGAAAACTATAATTATAGATACACTGCCACAACATGTTGATGGCTTGCAGACACTTGGAAAAAGAAGAGGCAGCAAACAACCAATCATCCAAGTAAAGGAAAATCAGTGGTCCCAAGGAATGCAGGCAGCGTCAGCTTCTCCATTTGTGTGGAGGAGCATCACACACACTGTTGCGAGCGCAGCAAAAGTAAAAAATAAAAAGTTAATACATTGACGTCATTACCGCTTTGTTTTTTCCTCTTTCAGCCTAAGCTGAGTGTGAGGGTGGGGTGGGGCCTTTGCACCAGGTCAGAGTAATGATGGCCACTCCACATGTTTAGGGTGTGCCTGTCACTTTGGCTAGCTGTCTTGCGATAGCCAGCCTGACACGCACTGTTTAAACCTCTACAACCCAAGCTGTTTTAGACAGCCAGTGGAGAGAAGGCACAGGCTCCCTGTGCCTGAATAAGAATTGTGCCAACCTGTTTCAGGCTGGCAGTGCAATGTACATTGGCATAACCAGGGTGCCATAATTCCTGGTAAAAATGAGAAATTCATGGCTACAAGCCAATGACAGACCATCAGAACATTCACTTCTCTAATGCCTTTTTCCTCATATCGCTCCTTTGTGTGCCCCATCTTTTATGTTTCCTTTTCTTTGGTGTATTGAACATAGAATGGTGTAAAGTGTGTTGTATACAGCCTCTGAGAGAAAAGGAAGAAGAGAACATGTAAAATGTCCCTCTATTCCTCCTCTCTTCCTAGGAGGCATAGGTAGGATTTTCATGTATTTGGTATGGGATTACCAGAGTCCTGGGAGAACCACAGTAAAGGTTCCCCGGAATGCCTCTATTAGATAGCCACAATCAGAGAGGGCGAGACATAGGATAATCATATTACTGACTGTAATGGTAGCTATGTAATGCTGTTGCCCATTAGCAGATAGCTCTAGGCCATGCTCTCACCCACTGCTACTACCTACCATTTTCTAGGGGGCAATTACTACAGATCATGCAGCGTCCCCCTAAGATGGATGTAAATCTTAGAAGGTAAGGTGGTCCCAGGCAATTCCACTAGCTCCATCTACACCCAAGTGGCTAGCACAATATTTCTGAACATGAAATCATCCCAAGACTATGCCATCTAGTCACAGGGGCGGACTGTTTCCTTAGCTCTTCCATCCTAACTGCATCATCTGCTCGCCATTTTCAAGGGGCATCACAGGGAGACAGCACCCAGTCCATATACAGTCAGTGTAAATAAGTATTTCACAAAAATCGTATCAGATACAAATATTTAATCACCACTCCAGTAGGTTGTTGCCACCTGGCCATCTCTCAATCCCCACATGCCCTTGACATATGCCTGTATAGCACACTTGTATCTATAATAATGTAGCAAATCCGCTTGCTTGGAACTGACTGCTTTGTACTACTGAGATGTATGTAATAACTTGCTGCCTGTTTTGTAAACGAAAAATTCAATAAAAAAATCACCACTCTACACGTGGGGTTGTATTTTTTTTAATTAGCTTAGACAAAAGGGTGTTGCCAATCTCATTCCGGGAGATGTGCAAGGAAGAAGGCATGGCATGTGTCATCCTCCCCTGTGCCCCACCTCTGCTTCCTATCTTGTAAACTGCCTTCGATAAGGCTCGCCATTACAACAAATAGAAACATATTCATTCTGCATCATGCATAGAAATAGAAAGAGAATATTTCTCCTTGCTACGCCATCCTTGGGAGGCGCACCATTTTGCGGCAATTACAGGTTTGAAGATTTCAGTAAACTGGGATTGCATCACATTCCACGGGCGGATGCGTGGGAACGTCTACCAATATGCAATGCAACACAACCAACACAACGCAGCCCAAGCAGCTGCATTGCTCTACATTTCTTCACAAAGTCACTCAAGGTGGCCCAAATCGCCCCTTTTCACTTAAGGACTTGCGCTGCTTAAAGTTGACTTGTGTGATGCATGGACAATAGAAGTCCTTAGTAAATCTGGGCCCAAATTATTACCTAAGTACATACCTTTGGAAGTCCCTATTATAAATTCTCACACCAGAAACTTTGACACCAACTTTTTTCTCCATTTGCGTCCACCACCAGAACTAGAAATCGAAAACCGAATCATAAATGGATATGCACAAAAACCTGTCTAGAGTCCATAGCTGATATCCAAAACAATGACACATGGCATACTTCCTATTCTAGGCATTACTATAAGCTGTACGTGTGCAACATCCTACTCAACAACTATTTCCCCTATGATTTATGACAACAACTATGGTTCATATTCTCAAGCGTTTGCACAAGGTTCGGAATTTAGCCCTGCATTTGTAATGAGGGACGTATTTGGACCAGCATATCTTAACCTTCATAAGAAAAGACCCTTTATCGTCATATAAACTGTAGGTCGCAGATGTTCTATAGGCTAACTGAACAGTTTTATCCATATATTAAAAGGTATACCAAAATATTTGTACCTCTTTGAACCGAATGAATCTTGGGATCAATAATAGGTATAATCTTTTGGAAAATTGTGTCAGAATACTATATTTCTGTTTTATATGGCTGCGCAAAGCACGCTAAATTAAACTGTTCATTCAGTTACATACTTTACTGATAATCTTACCTTAGTCTTCTATGGGCCCGATCAGGTGTAATTTGCACAATCGCTAATTTGGGATAATATTGTAAATGCAAATTAGTGAGTGTGCAATTCGCAGCTAATTATAGTTTGCACACTCAGAAATGGGGCATCACAAACAAATTGAACATAATTCCACCTATTAAGAGGTGTACAGAACATTTTGCAATGTGCGTCAGGATTTTTTTTTTGCCAAAGTCAAAGGAGCAAACAGCTCTGATTTGCGCTTAGATTGCAATCCCATTGTGGGAACAAACTCTTGCTTATGCCCAAAACGGGATAGGCAGCATTAGTGCAATCGTGGTCAAAATATCAGGTGTATAATTATGCATAACATCATTCTAAAAAATAGAACTGCTAATTGCGTCAATCAAGCTGTCATAAAGGTGTGAAGGCATACCAAAACTCAATAAAACATGAATGATATTCTGAGTGCAAGGAGTGGGGTGTAGTTTAGTTTGTTAACGGTTGTGTGATCTTGCACAAATTTGATCAACGAGTTCAGCTTACACCTTTCCACAGAGGACGCTAGCCTTAGCATCGCAGGCATCTGTTCATGGGCATGATTTTATGAAGAAGGAAAAGAACTTCCTGATGTTCTGTTCTTTATCCGAGATGAACTTGATGAGGAGCAGCTGATGTGGCAGGGTGACAGTGCCCAAGGGTGCATGGACAATGCATATTATGCAATGTTGGCCACAAAAAATCTGAAATATGCTAAAGAATAAGGGAGCCTATTCACGAAATGAATTTGGTAGCACATTAAGTAGTACTACAATAGTACTTCCAAATACTGCAGAGGTCTCTGCCTTTCCTATCTTTTATGTGCGGAGACCTCCACCCTGACTGCTGAAATCTCCACACACTTAGGTATATGTTTTAGTAGATTAATGTGGGAGGGACAATGGATATTGGTTGGAAAATGGGTTAATCTTATTACTTAAGGTGAGGAGTTTTGGGCAGAGTAAGAATGGGCTAAGGAGGGGTGCACCCACCCACAAAAGAGTAAGCCAGTTGCTATTCACAAACTGCACTTCTATAGCTACTACATCCACAACAGGACACAAAACAGTAGTAAATGTACTCCATCTCAGAGCTGGAGCAAGTCGAGCACCAGCCATGGACACAAACAGGTACTGCAGCACCCTCCCATAAAAAAATTAAAAAAAATAGAGTTAGAGACCTGAAAATAAAGCTCCATAAGAAATAATGTTAAAATAAATTAATTTATGTAAAGTGATTAAGAATACATATATTTATTTTGATTTTAGAAAAATAAAATGTAAATGATAAATGCGAATGATTTAATTAATTACACTTTTAATAACTTTTTTCAATTTTAAAATAAATGGAACTTGAAAAAAATAAATCAAATTAATTTTATAGTCAATCAATCAATCGATCAAACATTTATAGTGCACTGCAAATCACCTGTGAGGGTCTTGAGGCATTGAACTTTATGCTGCTGGGCGGAGGAATGATCATTCGAAAATCCAGGTCTTTAGTTCTCTTCTGAATTGCTGGAGTGATAGTGCGATCCTGAGGTGCAGGGGGAGGTTGTTTCAAGCCTAAAGGTCTAAAATGTAATTATTTAAGTATGTTAAATTAAATTCAAATTAATTTAATTTAATATACTGAAATAATTACATTTTCAATAAAAATTTAGTTAATAGTGCTCTAGCATTTTTTTAAAATTATTCTACATTTAAAGACATAGAAAATTAATTTATATTTTTCATTAAACTGTAATTAGATTTTCAAAAATCCCCTATACTTTACCTTTGGACGGCCTCAGTCTTGCTTGCCAAGGTATCTTTCAAGTGTGCAGAACATCAAATACAATTGTAAAGTTGCTTCTAGGAATAATTTTACTGTTGTATTAGACATTTTTACTGTCTACACCCCCTGTTTCATGGGTTAGGCATAAATAAGTCTACACTTTTGAATAACTTTACATTTGTAAATGGCGAATAGCCAAAAGTAGTAAATGTACTCAAAAGTGTTGGAGTAAACTTACACATGTAGATTTGCTCACATGTAAGGTTACCTATGTGAATAGGACCCAAAGAGAGTATTTTTTACAGAGTTATATGGATGGGGCACAGGTAAACGCAAGAGTTTTGAGGTCAGTAGATCACTCAAAACTCAAGAGTCCTTTTGATGATTTATCCGCATGCATGATCACAGTTTGAATACAGGACTTATTTGATCCGGTGTAGGTACCTGTATGGCCTCTCACATTTATCATAATTTACATGAACTATCAGCCGAATGGACCTCTGCAGTACTGTGGATTGTCCCAGTGGCATAACATAGGCCCCCGCAGTCCCAAACGGCGGGGAACCACCAAGCTCCAAGGGCCCCCACAGCACAGTACCCTGGCCTGTTAGCTCCTGATTGAGTCCGGGGGGGGGGGGGGGGGGGACTCTCCATGGACCTTGCAGCTCCCCGCCCCTCAAGGGCCCGGATGGGGGGGGGGGGGGGTGTCAAGGTGCCGGAAGGGGTGCACAGTGAGGAGGGAGAGGCAGACTGACGCATAGTTGAATATGGCTATGTTATGATTAACTGGTGCCGCTGACCGGGCGGTAGCGCTGCCAATGACAGTCGCACCAAAGTACTGTCTTTCCCCAGCCCTACCTGCCTTTCCCACCAGCCTGGCACAGTCTCACCATTTCTTTCCTTTGTTCTTTCTCTCTTCTCCCACTTCTCACGGCTCCCTACGTCACATTATCGCCATTTTCTTGCTCATATGTCCCTCACCAGGTACAACCTGTATTTCTCTCTGCTCTGTCTCTTCCTAACAGCTGCTCATCTTCCTCTGACCCAAACACTTCCTCTCTCCTCTCTCACTCTCCGATCTCTCTCCTACACACTCACACCAAGTGATAGCGGGGTCAGAGGCAGACCCTCTGAAGAGGACCCGCCTCTAAGAAACAGCAGCAGCATCGGCCCAGGCTAGTTGCTGAAAGGATTAGATGAGATCTACTCGGAATTGCTCGAGGGTCCTGGAGAGCCTGGGGCCGAGTTAAACAGATAAGCGGCTGGAGCCTTCGGTGGCTCGCCCACTTCTAATACTTAGTTTTGCAAAAAATTGTTTTTTTCCTATTGTATAATTTTAAGCCCCACTCACACATATAGAGACTTTTTTCGAATACTTATTCTTCAAATTTGTCAGTTAAACTGAATTTACCTGCCTGTGAGAATCTACACTGTATAGTTTAAGATTACAGATGGAAATTATATCGTCTATATTTAGATCTGTTTCAGGTCCCCAAACACAGACTGTAATTATTAAACATAATTGACACCACGAGTGAATTCCAACAAAACCGTGGGGTTCACTCCAGACCCGGGCCTGTGCATGATTTCTTCCGCACCCCTGGAGTGATTCAATCAGATTTGGAGCATAAGTGCACACGTGTAAGCTTTGGGAACTTGAGGATTTTGTTCAACCTTATTTCTACAGAAATACTGCTGCAGCTACTTAATATAAACCAGTAACGTCCCGGTAGATAAATTACTGTTTGTGTCTATAAAACAAGTGAAGGTACACACAGCCCTGATTAAGAAAATATCATGGTGGTTGAACTAGGATTCGGTTCTTGGACAGACCAAAACAGAACACATGCAACATTTTTTTTAATATGAATATCGTCAAAGATGCATGAATGCAAAAACTAGAGAGAGATGGAATACGCGTAAAGGACGTCGACTTAATGGTTTGCAAAGTATACATTTAGGATAGCCAGATATTCGTAAATGATTTAGCACAGGTTTAACACAACTAGGATAAATTAAGTCTCAAAGCGTCATTTAAAGTGTTGTGGGGGGGGGGGGGGAGGGGGGGGGGAGTCCCACTCCAAAATAGCAGGCCTCTGCAGGAGTCCATCACTCCATTAAGAGGTGGGGAACTGCTGACTGCTCCGAAGGACTCTTTTCTGTCTCCGCCATCTCACAATCAATGGCAGCCGTCCATTTGTCACACAGTCGCTACCTTCAGTACATCGGGAGGTCCACTCCAGTAAGTGAGGTCTTCAGAGGGTCCATGCAAGCACTGGCGACACAGGCAAAATAAACCTGCCCTCCCCCAAAAAGCCCATGCGTGTCAAGGCCATTTATATGTTCGGCATTAGCCAAGGCATATTGAATTTCCTAAAATGATGTGTATAAAATACTTCGTATAGGGGCTTTCAGCCAGCGTCATCATCTATTGGTCTGCCACTGTGCCATTCACGTTTTTATTCCACCCACTAGAGCACACAGCATGGGGTAAAGGGTCAGCCTACTTTCAGCCATTGGCTAACTTCACTATGATTGATAGTATACTGCTTTTCCACAAGACACAAAGTAGTTCTCTTCAGTATTAAGGCAGCAGTGGCAATGTGTGCTTTTTTGAGCCCAATAGAACATTTTTGCTTTTAGTCAATGTTTTTTTCCGGTTTAGTACGGCCCAGCTGCTATGCAACAACAAAGTCCTACAAAAAAATCCGTGACAAAACAAAACAAGCATTGACAACACGTCGTCAATGCTTGTTTTACTTGTTTTGAGGGTTTGTTTCTGAAATATTAGGAGGATTGACAAGCAGGCCGCAATAACTTTTCTGCTCGTCTGAGATTTATTTGGAGCACTTGGGAGGCAGCCCTTCCTTCGGAAATTAACTGCTGACACAGCCGTTCACTTTGAGTAAGGCAAGCGGTCTGCTGCAGCGTGGGCGAGGCGTAATGCTCTCCACCTCGGTAGCCTCGGTGGGCCACTGGTATCGCGCGCCTCCCCACAGATCATTAAACACAGATTGTGTTTGGTATCTGGAGCTATGTACTGAGACACAGAGAAAGCCCATATCACAAAGAACAGATCGAGAGGGCATTATTAAGCACACATAATATTTATCATGTCCACGCATGTTCATCAGATTCTGCTTCAGGGAAATAATAACAGCTGTTTTTGTAATGGTAATAATTCTGAGCAGTGCCACTTTCATTTGCATATACCTGTATTTTCGTTTGTAATGTCGCAAGATGTGGATTTTTCCACTCAAAAAATGTAGGTTCAATGCAATATTATGACCGTGTTCTGCAACTGTAATGTTGCATGATGCAAATATACATAGAGCAATAATACAAGTGGGGGATATAGGAAAGCACCTACATGTTGTAATTGTGTGTGAGTTATTAATGAGAAAATCCTTTTGGCTCCAGATGTACTACATAGAAGGGTGTCATAAGTGTTCGAGCTTAGTGAAGTGAATGCAGGTTTAGAATGTTGAGTTTGTGGTTACATGCAAAAGAATAAAGATGTGTAATACCCAGGTCTGTGTGTGGCATAGTCATTGGCGGTTACCAGGCTGGGGAAGACACTACAGATATAACAACAATCACGCTCAGTAGAGTAGATATTTTAGGGAAGGTATCTTGAGATATCTTGAGGGAAGGTGTATGCAATTGTCCTAATTGATTACTTTACCAAATGGGCTGAATTCAAATGGATTACTCAACCCACCACTGACAGCACCATACCGTTTTTACAAGAGTGTTTTTTCAAAGAAGGGTTGTCATGCAAAATTTTCACTGACAATGGTCAACAATTCACATCATCCAAATTTCAAAAATTTATCAGTGAAAATAATATTCTGCATATCAACATTGCTCTGTACTCACCTAATATGAATGGTCTTGTCGAGAAATTTAATAGGAATTATTGTGGACACAGTACAAGCTGCTTTAGCCAATAAGGTTGACGTTAAGGAATTTCTTTAAGAAAATACTTGGGTATATTATTTTTCACCCAACTTAACCACTGGTTTGTCATCATTTGCTATGCTTAATGGTCATAACACATGCACTGTTCTGAATCCCACATAGTTGAATAAGGAATTACCAATAATAAATGTTAGAGAAGGTATCGAGTAATTAAAGACAAAATATATATGTGTAAGTCTTTGAAGAGTGACAAGAAGTTAAATAGACCCATACAAACCAGATCAAAAATACAAGTGGGTGATTTTGTCAAAATTAAACTTCCCTATTGTGTAGAAGTGAAAGTATATTTTCTTAACCTTTTAAAGTTGTTTGGATTGGGAATACATGCATACAATTGAAAACTGGATCATGGTGGAGTTTGAACTTAGTGGCTAAGATTGGAGCTGTAAAGGAAGTAGATGCTTTTATGGATTATAATGATTTGTTTGTCAGTGTTATGAAATTGCCACACTTGTTCTGTGCTCAGATATAAAAGCAGCTCCAGTTGAACAGCTCTTTGTAACAAAAGAGAAAAGGGTATTTAGTAAACAGTTTTACTCAGGATGAAACGTTAATATTTGACTCCAGCACAAGCAGCTTGGCCTGCTACTAACATGGTCAGAAGTCTCTTCTTCCGGGTCAGCGGTGGCAAAGACAGCACCAGCAGCGGCCTCTCTGTTTGTCCAACTTGCTGCAGAGGAGGAAGGACTCCCCCTATCTGTCTGAGCAGTTATCTTCATCGTCAGACCCTCACAGACCCCAAGTCTGCACCTGCCCCACACCAGTCCCAGGAGGAGGAGAGAGCCTGTAAGTGTCTGCACAGGTTTCTGCTCAGATAGGAGATTGTCAGCACCTTCTGCTGTGTTTGTAAAAATAGACGTGCTCTGTTTGGGGACCACAACAACCAGCAGTGTTGGTGGCTGAGACTGATGCCACTCTTGCACCCAGAGGTGCTCATTAGGAAGCCCAGTGCCCCACTGTGTGGGACGCACTCTGTTTGGGGACCACAATGACTGGCAGTGTTAGCGGCTGGGGCTGATGCCACTTTTGCCCCAGAGGCACTCATTAGGAAACCTGGTGCCCCACTGCGAGGGACGTGCTCTGTTTGGGGACCACAATGACCAGCAGTTTTAGCAGCGGGGCTGACGCTACTCTTGCACCTGGAGGAACTCACTAGGAAGCCCAATGCCCCGCTGCATGGGACGCACTCTGTTTGGATACCACAACAACCAGCAGTGTTAGCGGCAGGGGCTGACGCCACTCTTGCGCCCGCAGGGGCTCATTAGGATGGACTGTGCCCCACTGCGCAGGACGTGCCAAGGCGCGTGCCTGGGGCAAGACCGGGCCCATATGGGACATTTACTTTTTGAGTATACTCCAAAGCTGTTGTGGTAAGCTAATTACCTACTTGTGTTGCTTACGATTGTCTTCACCTGGCTGTTGTTCGTTCTTCTGCTCCGTAGCATTGACTGCTACTGCCATCCACATCCATATGATGGGGAAGCAGAAAGCAGTGGACCCTTCCCTGCCTAATAGTGATAGCAAAAAGCAAAGAAAATCTGCGGGATTAGACAAATCTTCTAAATCAATTAAGTCTACTGAAAAAGGATCTGCACAATTGGCTGTATCTAGTGTACAGAGTACATTAACAGATATTGACTGTCTTATTGAAGAGGTGGAGGCTATCCTAAAGGACCATGTGCCTGGGCTTTCAAATGCAAATAAATTACAAATTAATAAAGTTCCTGCAATGTTTAACAAAGAGCTGAAGGCTCCTTTGGGCACTAGCAAACCATCATTTATAAGTACTGGTAATGCTCCATCTACCCTGGATAATCAAAAATCTCCAGAAGTCACCTCTTCACATATTTTAAATGAGGGAAGCTCTGTTAAGTTTATTGAACTCCCTAGGATGCTTCTTAGTCCGGTGGTAGTCGTCTGCCCTAATGTTCCATGTTCCAATAGATTTACCTCCACTGGAGGAAGTTAAGCCAACATCTAACAAACATGATGGGGTACCGTTACCTCCAGCCTGCACCCATGCTGGAGCATCTGAATGTCTGCAGATAACTGAGGACTTGAGACTATTACACTCTAAAGTTGATGGCATGAGGAATCTTTTGCACTAGATCCTTGGGGAAATCAAAAGGGTAATTTTGTCCTATAACCAGGTGTGTGTGTTCCTGTCAGGAGGAAAGGAAGGCTTCTTGCACCCTGGGCAATAGCGGTGCTGGGTATTTTAATGCCCCAGAGAAACTGGGGCAGCTTTCAGCAGGGATTTTGCCTGAGACTTGTAGACTGAGAAATGCTGATAAATTACATTATGGCTTGAACACTTGGCACTCTTTTGCAAATAAAGCCCCACGATCTATGGATAATGCTCCCCTGCTGCAACCTGACCTAATTAACCCCCCAGGACACACACTCTTCATCCGGGACTTCTTTGCCTGTAAGTGAGTGTGGGTCTGCTGGGGTGCCAGCTGAGGATACGTATACTGGACTAAAATTTCCACATAGGACATGTGTTGTTAACCTGACCAACATAAAGTTATATTCATTAATGGCAGCAGAGTCTTCTAAAAGAACTCTTTACATGATTACGGGTCCGAGAGTCTTAGTGGGATCACTTAAAGATGAGGCTACCTTGATCAATAAGGTTGTGCACTAGTTGAGGTTCCTGAGGGGCTGTCTTTCAATTGTTAGATCTGAATTGTGAATGCAAGGAGATATTCCCATGGAGGAACTGATTATGACTTAATCGCTTTACAATTGAGAGACAAGATGCTGGTTAATGAAGTTATTGCTTATGAATTGCGCACTCGTAATTTCAGGTCCTCATAAAGTACTGATATCAGGCTGAAACTGCACCTGCCTAACGATGTGACCCTAGCTAGGTCAGGGAGGGAAATTGCAAGAGACTTTGGGGCATATTTATAAGCCTCTTTTGTGTTGCTAAAGTTGCCCTAAGTGGGAAGGGTATGCCCAGACGTGGGTCCCTTGCTCACTGTGTCACTGGATTCAAGCTATCTTGGCTGATGAAGGGTGAAACCCCGAAACCGGTACCAGGATACTTGTTTCCGGTCCAGTGAGGACCTGGCTTGGCAGTTCGGGCTGGACTGGACTGTTCCCATGGGTCAAGACTGATTTGCATATGCATAGGTCCAAACTGGGGTGGCATGGTGAGCAAAAGAACGATGGATTAAACCCAGATCTGTGACTGGGTGTGAGTGTTTGCATTGTTCAGCACTCCCTCCATCATCCTTTTATGTTGCTAAAGCCTCTAGTGCCACCTTGCGCCACATTAGCATTATTTTTGTTAAGCTAATGTGGCCCAACAAGGACAAAATCCTAGTGCCATATTTACAAAGTGGTGCAATGTATGCATTGCGCCACTTTGTAACCCTTTGCCCTACATTATGCCTGTGCCAGGCATAATGTATGCAAAAGGGGTGTTCCCCCGTTAGGGGGGCCCAAACAATGACGCATGAAAATCTAAGAGATTTCCTTACGTCATTAATGGGGAACTACATACCTCTTTTTGTGCACACATAATTAAATCATTAATAATAATGTAGGAGGCTGGACTGGCTTGTAGTGAGTACCAAGGGGTACTTGCACCTTGCACCAGGCCCAGTTATCCCTTATTAGTGTATAGGGTGTCTAGCAGCTTAGGCTGATAGATAATGGTAGCTTAGCAGAGCAGCTTAGGCTGAACTAGGAGACGTGTGAAGCTACTACAGTACCACCTAGTGTCATATGCACAATATCATAAGAAAACACAATACACAGTTATACTAAAAATAAAGGTACTTTATTTTTATGACAATATGCCAAAGTATCTTAGAGTGTACCCTCAGTGAGAGGATAGGAAATATACACAAGATATATATACACAATAGCAAAAATATGCAGTATAGTCTTAGAAAACAGTGCAAACAATGTATAGTTACAATAGGATGCAATGGGGAAACATAGGGATAGGGGCAACACAAACCATATACTCCAAAAGTGGAATGCGAACCACGAATGGACCCCAAACCTATGTGACCTTGTAGAGGGTCGCTGGGACTATTAGAAAATAGTGAGAGTTAGCAAAATAACCCTCCCCAAGACCCTGAAAAGTGAGTGCAAAGTGCACTAAAGTTCCCCTAATGACAAAGTAGTCGTGTTAGAGGAATAATGCAGGAAAGACACAAACCAGCAATGCAACAACTGTGGATTTCCAATCTAGGGTACCTGTGGAACAAGGGGACCAAGTCCAAAAGTCACAAGCAAGTCGGAGATGGGCAGATGCCCAGGAAATGCCAGCAGCGGGTGCAAAGAAGCTTCAACTGGACAGAAGAAGCTGAGGTTTCTGCAGGAACGAAAAGGGCTAGAGACTTCCCCTTTGGTGGACGGATCCCTCTTGCCGTGGAGAGTTGTGCAGAAGTGTTTTCCCGCCGAAAGGATGCTAACAAGCCTTGCTAGCTGCAAATCGTGCGGTTAGCGTTTTTGGACGCTGCTGGGGCCCAGGAGGGACCAGGAGGTCGCAAATTGGACCTGAAGAGA
Source organism: Pleurodeles waltl (assembly GCF_031143425.1). NCBI lineage: Eukaryota > Metazoa > Chordata > Amphibia > Caudata > Salamandridae > Pleurodeles > Pleurodeles waltl. The sequence goes on from NC_090444.1 coordinate 1,182,344,710, forward strand.
GAAGAGACGTCGAGCAAGACAAAGAGCCCTCACTAAAGCAGGTAGCACCCGGAGAAGTGCCACAAACAGGCACTACAAGGATGCGTGAAACGGTGCTCACCGAAGTTGCACAAAGGAGTCCCACGTCGCCGGAGACCAACTTAGAAAGTCGTGCAATGCAGGTTAGAGTGCCGTGGACCCAGGCTTGGCTGTGCACAAAGGATTTCCGCCGGAAGTGCACAGGGGCCGGAGTAGCTGCAAAGTCGCGGTTCCCAGCAATGCAGCCCAGCGAGGTGAGGCAAGGACTTACCTCCACCAAACTTGGGCTGAAGAGTCACTGGACTGTGGGGGTCACTTGGACAGAGTTGCTGGATTCGAGGGACCTCGCTCGTTGTGCTGAGAGGAGACCCAAGGGACCGGTAATGCAGCTTTTTGGTGCCTGCGGTTGCAGGGGGAAGATTCCGTCGACCCACGGGAGATTTCTTCGGAGCTTCTGGTGCAGAGAGGAGGCAGGCTACCCCCACAGCATGCACAAGCAGGAAAACAGTCGAGAAGGCGGCAGGATCAGCGTTACAGAGTTGCAGTAGTCGTCTTTGCTACTATGTTGCAGGTTTGCAGGCTTCCAGCGCGGTCAGCAGTCGATTCCTTATCAGAAGGTGAAGAGGGAGATGCAGAGGAACTCGGCTGAGCTCATGCATTCGTTATCTAAAGTTTCCCCAGAGACAGAGACCCTAAATAGCCAGAAAAGAGGGTTTGGCTACCTAGGAGAGAGGATAGGCTACTAACACCTGAAGGAGCCTATCAGCAGGAGTCTCTGACGTCACCTGGTGGCACTGGCCACTCAGAGCAGTCCAGTGTGCCAGCAGCACCTCTGTTTCCAAGATGGCAGAGGTCTGGAGCACACTGGAGGAGCTCTGGACACCTCCCAGGGGAGGTGCAGGTCAGGGGAGTGGTCACTCCTCTTTCCTTTCTCCAGTTTCGCACCAGAGCAGGGGCTAAGGGGTCCCCTGAACCGGTGTAGACTGGCTTATGCAGAATTGGGCACTTCTGTGCCCAACAAAGCATTTCCAGAGGCTGGGGGAGGCTACTCCTCCCCTGCCTTCACACCATTTTCCAAAGGGAGAGGGTGTCACACCCTCTCTCAGAGGAAGTTCTTTGTTCTGCCATCCTGGGCCAGGCCTGGCTGGACCCCAGGAGGGCAGCTGCCTGTCTGAGGGGTTGGCAGCAGCAGCAGCTGCAGTGAAACCCCAGGAAGGGCAGTTTGGCAGTACCAGGGTCTGTGCTACAGACCACTGGGATCATGGGATTGTGCCAACTATGCCAGGATGGCATAGAGGGGGCAATTCCATGATCATAGACATGTTACATGGCCATATTCGGAGTTACCATTGTGAAGCTACATATAGATAGTGACCTATATGTAGTGCACGCGTGTAATGGTGTCCCCGCACTCACAAAGTTCAGGGAATTGGCTCTGAACAATGTGGGGGCACCTTGGCTAGTGCCAGGGTGCCCTCACACTAAGTAACTTTGCACCTAACCTTTACCAGGTAAAGGTTAGACATATAGGTGACTTATAAGTTACTTAAGTGCAGTGTAAAATGGCTGTGAAATAACGTGGACGTTATTTCACTCAGGCTGCAGTGGCAGGCCTGTGTAAGAATTGTCAGAGCTCCCTATGGGTGGCAAAAGAAATGCTGCAGCCAATAGGGATCTCCTGGAACCCCAATACCCTGGGTACCTCAGTACCATATACTAGGGAATTATAAGGGTGTTCCAGTAAGCCAATGTAAATTGGTAAAATTGGTCACTAGCCTGTTAGTGACAATTTGAAATAAATGAGAGAGCATAACCACTGAGGTTCTGGTTAGCAGAGCCTCAGTGAGACAGTTAGGCACCACACAGGGAACATATACATGCACACCTATGAGCACTGGGGCCCTGTGTGACAGGGTACCAGTGACACATACATATAGGCCACAAACCTATGAGCACTGGGGTCCTGACCAGCAGGATCCCAGTGACACATAACAAACATACTGAAAACATAGTGTTTTCACTATGAGCACTGAGGCCTGGCTATCAGGATCCCAGTGAGACAGTGAAAACAGTGACAAACACCCTGACATACACTCACAAACAGGCCAAAAGTGGGGGTAACAAGGCTAGAAAGAGTCTACCTTCTCACACAACCCCCCCCCAAACGAAGGACAATAAGGCTAACCTTGGCCAGTTGAGACTTTATTGTCTAAGTGGTGATAAGTAGAGAGTAGCTCTGCAATAGACTGGTTACTCCCTTTATCATCCACTATATGGTTACTTCCCTGTGGGGATGTAATCCACCCTGTTTGAAGTTTTTTAGCTAAGCAACAATGTGAAGATGTATTTTCAGAGTTTCTATCAGTAAGTTTTAGTTTAGAGCAGTGGGAATTGTCCACTGAACCTATTTGTAATGATGGGAATGCCAGACAGGGATGCTGTCTCAGAAAAGCCATAGCTGGGCAAAAACGTTGTCCAAATGGCTGGAAGAGAGAACAGGGATGCTGTTTCTCTTGAGTTGGAGCAGGGCAGGGATGCTGTCCTATGAGCTCCACACTAGGGCAGGGATGCTGTCCTAAGTGTTGTGAGGCAGTGCAGGGTTTCTGCACTAAAGTTTCTCTGGGAGGGTTGGAGGGATGCTCCATGTTAACTAAAATGGTGCTCTTTTTCTCACCAATGTTAGTTATCCCACAGAGAGGTACTTCTACCTCAGGGAGTCCAGCTTTGCCAGCTGATGATTCCCTTGGAACAGGTGTCACCCCAGGAGAGGTTTCTCCCACCACAGGAATGCTATCCTGAATGGCAGGGTGGTTAGGGGATACTGTGATACCCTTTTTACCTGTTGATGGAGAGGGATCCTGAGTTTTCAGGCCTTCTCTCCTTTGCTTTTTCATTTCAGTAGAAATGAGAGGGAACAATTCCTCAGGGATGCCCAGCATGGCTGCATGGGCATAAAACTCTACATCTGCCCAACCTGAGGCCTCTAGGTCATTACCTAAGAGACAGTTTACAGGTAAGCTAGGTGATACCACCACCTGCTTAGGGCCAGTAACTCCACCCCAACTAAACTGAATTATAGCTAAGGGAAGAAACTTAGTGGAGTTATGGACATCAATAATCTTATACTGTTGTCCAATGATGTGTTGATCAGGGTGCACTAGGTTTTCAGTCACCAAAGTGATACTGGCACCTGTGTCCCTGTAGGCCAAGGCCTCAACACCATTTATTGAAACTGTCTGCCTGTACTTATCCATTGTAAGGGGACAAGCAGCCAGTGTGGCAAGGCCAATGCCACTAGGTGTGACAGAAACTGTCTTGGGACTGACTACCCCAGTTTCTACTATGGACCCAAAAGTGAACCCAACTACACCCTTAACTTGACTGTTGCCAGCAGTCCCACCACTAGTACCACTACTGCTAGGGGCACTAGAGCTTGATGTATTAGTGGTGGTAGGCTCAGGGGGTTTACCTGGACAGGACTTATCCCCTGGCCTATGGCCTCTGTTTTTACACACAAAGCACCAAGGCTTTTTAATGTGTGCAGGTTGGGAAGAAGAGGAAGAATTTGTTTTATCCCCACCCTCTGAAGAGTGTTTAAGATTTGAAGTGGGATCTTTGGTTTTACCCTTATCCCCATGCTTATCTTGAGATTTTTCACCATCTTTCTTCTTATTGCCATCTTTGTCACCCCCTGTATGAACTTTTCTGTTCACCCTTGTTCTGACCCATTTGTCTGCCTTCTTTCCCAATTCTTGGGGAATGGTCAGATCAGAGTCTACCAGGTACTGGTGCAACAAATCAGACACACAATTATTAAGTATATGCTCTCTCAGGATTGTGTTATACAGGCTTTCATAATCAGTAACTTTACTGCCATGTAACCACCCCTCCAAGGCCTTCACTGAATGGTCAATTAAATCAACCCAGTCTTGTGAAGACTCCTTTTTGGTCTCTCTGAACTTTATCCTGTACTGTTCAGTGGTTAAGCCATAACCATACAGGAGTGCATTCTTAAGAACTTGGAAATTATTAGCATCATTTTCTTTCACAGTAAGGAGCCTATCCCTACCTTTTCCACTAAATGATAGCCATAGGATAGCAGCCCACTGCCTTTGAGGGACATCCTGTACAACACAGGCCCTCTCAAGTGCAGCAAACCACTTGTTAATGTCATCCCCCTCCTTATAAGGGGGAACTATCTTGTGCAGATTCCTGGAATCATGCTCTTTTGCAGGATGACTATGGGGAATACTGCTGCTGCCACCATGGGTATCTAAACCCAACTTCTGTCTTTCCTTCTCCAATTCAAAAGACTGTCTATCCAAATCCAGCTGTTGCTTTTTAAGCTTCAGTCTGGTTTGTTCCACCCTCAACTTATTGAGTTCCCTCTCTAACATTCTGTCATCAGGGTTGGTGGGAGGGACATTCCTAGAAACAGAGCTATGATGGGAATGAACAGAAGGAGACCTGTCCCTTACAGAAGCCACCCTAACAGCTTGGTTAACAGAAACATTACTACCAGTATGGTGAGAATAAATGCTTTTGCTATGATGTGAGACAACACTATTTATATGGTGTGGCTCATCATCATTACCAACTATGCTAGACTGTCTAGTAATGGGCAGGCTAGGAAGTTTCTTTCCTGAATCTTTTCCTGGGGGAGTCCCTGAATCAGATTGGGAACTATTAGGTACTTTTTCAACAGATGAGGCACCTATGGCCTTATCCTGTTCTCTAAGCATGTTAAGTAACAGTTCCAAGGAAGGATTCTTCCCTACACTCAAACCTCTCTCTATACAGAGACTCCTTGCTCTTTTCCAGCTAAGGTTGTCATATGCAAGTTTGGACAGATCAACATTTTGGCCTGTGCCAGACATTTTTAGAGAGAGTTAAAGTGATAGAAAAAGAGAAAAAAGTTTTCAGAACTTTTTGGAAAGACAGAAAAAAACTTTTTAAACTTTTAAGAACTTTTTGAAAGTTTAGAAGTACTTTTCAGCACTTAGAAAAGAGTGAAAAGAGGAAATGCAAAACTTTTTGGCTATGTGTATATACACTGACCTTGTTTTGTATATTTTTCTCTTATGAAAAGTACAATGACAAGAGTGGTAAGTAGTCTCAAGCACTTATCCCACCACTGCACAACCAATGTAGGAGGCTGGACTGGCTTGTAGTGAGTACCAAGGGGTACTTGCACCTTGCACCAGGCCCAGTTATCCCTTATTAGTGTATAGGGTGTCTAGCAGCTTAGGCTGATAGATAATGGTAGCTTAGCAGAGCAGCTTAGGCGGAACTAGGAGACGTGTGAAGCTACTACAGTACCACCTAGTGTCATATGCACAATATCATAAGAAAACACAATACACAGTTATACTAAAAATAAAGGTACTTTATTTTTATGACAATATGCCAAAGTATCTTAGAGTGTACCCTCAGTGAGAGGATAGGAAATATACACAAGATATATATACACAATAGCAAAAATATGCAGTATAGTCTTAGAAAACAGTGCAAACAATGTATAGTTACAATAGGATGCAATGGGGAAACATAGGGATAGGGGCAACACAAACCATATACTCCAAAAGTGGAATGCGAACCACGAATGGACCCCAAACCTATGTGACCTTGTAGAGGGTCGCTGGGACTATTAGAAAATAGTGAGAGTTAGCAAAATAACCCTCCCCAAGACCCTGAAAAGTGAGTGCAAAGTGCACTAAAGTTCCCCTAAGGACAAAGTAGTCGTGTTAGAGGAATAATGCAGGAAAGACACAAACCAGCAATGCAACAACTGTGGATTTCCAATCTAGGGTACCTGTGGAACAAGGGGACCAAGTCCAAAAGTCACAAGCAAGTCGGAGATGGGCAGATGCCCAGGAAATGCCAGCTGCGGGTGCAAAGAAGCTTCAACTGGACAGAAGAAGCTGAGGTTTCTGCAGGAACGAAAAGGGCTAGAGACTTCCCCTTTGGTGGACAGATCCCTCTCGCCGTGGAAAGTCGTGCAGAAGTGTTTTCCCGCCGAAAGGACGCTAACAAGCCTTGCTAGCTGCAAATCGTGCGGTTAGCGTTTTTGGACGCTGCTGGGGCCCAGGAGGGACCAGGAGGTCGCAAATTGGACCTGAAGAGAGAGGGGACGTCGAGCAAGACAAAGAGCCCTCACTGAAGCAGGTACCACCCGGAGAAGTGCCAGAAACAGGCACTACGAGGATGCGTGAAACGGTGCACGCCGAAGTTGCACAAAGGAGTCCCACGTCGCCGGAGACCAACTTAGAAAGTCGTGCAATGCAGGTTAGAGTGCCGTGGACCCAGGCTTGGCTGTGCACAAAGGATTTCCGCCGGAAGTGCACAGGGGCCGGAGTAGCTGCAAAGTCGCGGTTCCCAGCAATGCAGCCCAGCGAGGTGAGGCAAGGACTTACCTCCACCAAACTTGGGCTGAAGAGTCACTGGACTGTGGGGGTCACTTGGACGGAGTCGCTGGATTCGAGGGACCTCACTCGTCGTGCTGAGAGGAGACCCAAGGGACCGGTAATGCAGCTTTTTGGTGCCTGCGGTTGCAGGGGGAAGATTCCGTCGACCCACGGGAGATTTCTTCGGAGCTTCTGGTGCAGAGAGGAGGCAGGCTACCCCCACAACATGCACAAGCAGGAAAACAGTCGAGAAGGCGGCAGGATCAGCGTTACAGAGTTGCAGTAGTCGTCTTTGCTACTATGTTGCAGGTTTGCAGGCTTCCAGCGCGGTCAGCAGTCGATTCCTTATCAGAAGGTGAAGAGGGAGATGCAGAGGAACTCGGCTGAGCTCATGCATTCGTTATCTAAAGTTTCCCCAGAGACAGAGACCCTAAATAGCCAGAAAAGAGGGTTTGGCTACCTAGGAGAGAGGACAGGCTACTAACACCTGAAGGAGCCTATCAGCAGGAGTCTCTGACGTCACCTGGTGGCACTGGCCACTCAGAGCAGTCCAGTGTGCCAGCAGCACCTCTGTTTCCAAGATGGCAGAGGTCTGGAGCACACTGGAGGAGCTCTGGACACCTCCCAGGGGAGGTGCAGGTCAGGGGAGTGGTCACTCCCCTTTCCTTTGTCCAGTTTCGCGCCAGAGCAGGGGCTAAGGGGTCCCCTGAACCGGTGTAGACTGGCTTATGCAGAATTGGGCACCTCTGTGCCCAACAAAGCATTTCCAGAGGCTGGGGGAGGCTACTCCTCCCCTGCCTTCACACCATTTTCCAAAGGGAGAGGGTGTCACACCCTCTCTCAGAGGAAGTTCTTTGTTCTGCCATCCTGGGCCAGGCCTGGCTGGACCCCAGGAGGGCAGCTGCCTGTCTGAGGGGTTGGCAGCAGCAGCAGCTGCAGTGAAACCCCAGGAAGGGCAGTTTGGCAGTACCAGGGTCTGTGCTACAGACCACTGGGATCATGGGATTGTGCCAACTATGCCAGGATGGCATAGAGGGGGCAATTCCATGATCATAGACATGTTACATGGCCATATTCGGAGTTACCATTGTGAAGCTACATATAGATAGTGACCTATGTGTAGTGCACGCGTGTAATGGTGTCCCCGCACTCACAAAGTTCAGGGAATTGGCTCTGAACAATGTGGGGGCACCTTGGCTAGTGCCAGGGTGCCCTCACACTAAGTAACTTTGCACCTAACCTTTACCAGGTAAAGGTTAGACATATAGGTGACTTATAAGTTACTTAAGTGCAGTGTAAAATGGCTGTGAAATAACGTGGACGTTATTTCACTCAGGCTGCAGTGGCAGGCCTGTGTAAGAATTGTCAGAGCTCCCTATGGGTGGCAAAAGAAATGCTGCAGCCCATAGGGATCTCCTGGAACCCCAATACCCTGGGTACCTCAGAACCATATACTAGGGAATTATAAGGGTGTTCCAGTAAGCCAATGTAAATTGGTAAAATTGGTCACTAGCCTGTTAGTGACAATTTGAAATAAATGAGAGAGCATAACCACTGAGGTTCTGGTTAGCAGAGCCTCAGTGAGACAGTTAGGCACCACACAGGGAACATATACATGCACACCTATGAGCACTGGGGCCCTGTGTGACAGGGTCCCAGTGACACATACATATAGGCCACAAACCTATGAGCACTGGGGTCCTGACCAGCAGGATCCCAGTGACACATAACAAACATACTGAAAACATAGTGTTTTCACTATGAGCACTGAGGCCTGGCTATCAGGATCCCAGTGAGACAGTGAAAACAGTGACAAACACCCTGACATACACTCACAAACAGGCCAAAAGTGGGGGTAACAAGGCTAGAAAGAGTCTACTTTCTCACAAATAATTAGAAATTCAATTGCATTTAAATACATTCTATTAGTTTAGAGTCTTAATTAGATAATATTATCAGTTTAATCCATCTAACATTTGATTTAATTTAAATAGTACCTATGTCGAACCCTACAATGTAAACAAATGCACATTAATAAAGACGTGTCATTGCAGTTTCTACATTCAAAACATTAGTGCTTTGATTAACATAATGCATAAACTGTCACATATTGATGACTTCTGTGACATGAGGGACAGCACTAAAATGTCAACTACATCAGTCCCCCATTTGATGGTGAATTAAGCCATCACAAAGTATTCCAACTCTCATTTTTAATGAGACAGCTCAAAATTTCAGAGGTTTATTCAGGTAAGGTCTTCCTTAGTCCTATAACTGCTTGACTATAATACATGCTTTTTCTAGTCTCCATTTCAATCTCATCCCTTCTCTGTCACTCTTGGCTCTTTTCTCTTTCAGTTTCTCATATAATCTGTAAAATGGGCACAGAAAACCATGATCAATAGGGGTCCCAAAAAGGTTCCTACATTACATCTTCCTAGATTTCCAATCCATTTTCCAATGACTGAAAACCAATACCTATTGCTTCCCATGCACCTGTTGCTATTAACTCTTTCAGCTTCTGATTCAAGTTAGTCATGTTTGAAATGTACTTTCTTATCTCTTTACTGTTGTCAAGTATTTAAGTACAACATTATTGTGCATGTAACATCTTGCAAACTCCACCTTCCTTTGCAAGGAGGAATTTAACGCAAGGCGATTTTGCAAAACCATTGATCTCACAGCAACCATATCTGTGTCCATTAACAATATGGCACCTCAGTCTCTGTAGATAATTTATCTACTATTGTTGACAACTTTAAAATCTTAATATCATTCAAGATAACCTAGTGATGGAATGATGACACCAAAAGTGTCTCCTACAATCTCTGAAGCACTAGCTCCTCTTTTGACTCTGGAGTTTGATTTCCCACTCCATAGGTGATCATTAAAATGGTCCATATGATAAATCTTTGGAAAAACTACTCCCAGATAACATGTACCATACCAGCCTTTTCGGCAGCTTGTAATAGGTGTTTTCCCCACATAAGAAATAAACTCGTGGTATGGCGGGGTCTTGACCATTCAACATAAAAGTCCAATGACTCTTAAATAAAAATACGTCTACATTCACTAGTTCCTACAAAATGTGTGTCAGTCTTTGATCTAGGTCTATATATATATATATATAACTTCCTTACATGTTGCCAATCTGTCGCAGGGAATCCTTGATTTCCAGCTACTGGATGCTTTGCAACCTTTTCCTAATTCTGTGAAACTACTCCTTTTTATATCTTTGCTTTCATTGCTCTTGTTCTCTCCTCGACTTGTCCAATGAACTCCTTTATTACAGGGATAGAAATGCAGGTCAAATTGTTCTCCTGTGCATATACTGTACCAAATGTCAATGTAGGCTCAAAGAACCCTCCTACAGTGTCAATATTCTTTGTCTTTGCAATGTTACTCAAATGTTTCATGATGAGGATGATTGAAAACACCAGATCATAATCAGAACAGAAGTACTGAGAATACTCCTGCTAATAAAATAGTGTTAGTAGCAAACTACAGGAACTTCTATAGGCTAGGGGCAGCCTATGATATGTGATTCCCTAATTACTGATGAAGGCAACTGTGTGAAACAGAGTAATCGCTAGCTTCCATAGTGTCAACGTACAGCAGTTTATAATACACATTTGTTGACAAATCACCTCTAGAACCATCAGCATGTAAATATTTCTCATCATAGTGAAGTAGATTCTGATCTGCAATGGAATTTGCTAAATGTGGGTCGATTGTATGTGTAATCTTCTCTGAATCATTTGCAATGGGCAAACTCAAACCAATGAGCATTATTATAGTCATGTTAACTGTCACTACTGCTACACCTTTGCAGATGTATTTACATTTACTACCTCTATTTCCGTTTGACTCCATGAGTTCTCTATTTCCATACCAAAATTCTGAATTCAAAGATAAAAATAAAAAATGCAAAGCGGCTTTAATGTATCACTGTCTCATTTTATTAATGATCAAAGCAAAAATTAAAAATAGTCTCTTTCAAAGAGCACAATTTATTCACAAAAGTTTCTTGATCTTCTAGAACGTTCATCAAGAGTTTTCTACACTTGCAAGCGTTCAAAAAGCTTCTACTAAAACTTCAAATGTCTCTAATAGAGGCACAGTTTACAATCACTAACAATCATTTTCAAAATGTAACGTCTTTGTTCATCGGACAGCAATAAGAACAAAGTTCAGCTCCAACACAATTTCAATCTCAAGAATATTGAACAGGATTCGAATTGTTAGCACAAAAGGTGACAGACCCCTTCTCCCAGTCATTGTCAGCAAAATATGTCCATTCAGGAGATGAGTACTTTCAGCTTGGGCCTCTTTTTCTCTTTGACATTCTATTCATTGGCTCTCAGCATCACTGTCATTTTGACTTGACTCTTCAGTTTCTTCAGCAATAGTCAAAGGCACTTGTAGAGCTGGCACAGTTTACTCTTTAGGCCAGTTGTCTCCTATTACAGCTCTATTACTTACAACAACTTGTCCTTTGTCGGCATTCGAGCTAGCATGACTCAACTGATTCTGTCTCAACACTTCTGTACCATTCACTACTGTCAACTCGCTCAGAACCCCATTAGACCTTGCTGTAACAACCACTTGTCCAGTCCCAACAGCATGACTAACCTGATCCTCTCATTCATTGTAACCAACCCTTCTGGAACAGGTGCTGTTTGGGAGACCTGCAAACTTCACAGCTGTGGTGGTTTACTAAAACCACGTGGTGAGGGCCTTTCCAACACGGTCCCAAACATGTTTTCCTTATGTGCTTCTTGATCATAACCCAGTTGCCTGGACTTAGGTCATGACAAAGTTCCTGCTGCGGCTGTGCTGTAGCTTCTGCAGCCTGATGAAACAAAGAACCAACTACGTCAGCCAGTCCTTTGCAATAATCCAGCACTAAGTCATCCGTAATGTTCACAAGCGCATTTGCAGGCACTGGTGGTAATCTCATGGCCCTTCCCATGATAATTTCATGAAGGAACAATCCAGTCTTTCTGTTAGGTGTACTGAGCATACTCATCAAGACGAGAGGCAATACATCTGGCCATTTCAGTGTTGTGGATGCACATACTTTCACCAATCTGGATTTTAAAGTTCCATTATTCTACTCTACACGTCCTGAAGCCCCAGGTGTGTAGCTGCACTGCAGTCATTGCTTAACTTGTAATGCAGCACACAACATTTTTAGGACCTCACTGTTCAAATGAGTTCCTCTGTCTGATTCTAGGGAATTCAGAAAGCCGAAATGAAGTATCAATGCTCTAAGCAAGAGCTTTGCTACTGTGAATTTCTCCTACTGGGGTAAGCTTCAACCCAGTGTGAGAAGATGCATACAATAACTAAGACATATCGCAATCCATTGCACACAGGCAGTTCGACAAAATACAGTTACATTCTGTAGAACAGTCCTCCTGATCCACCAATATGATGCAGTGTAACAACTGTGTCTTTTCCTACTTTCACCTATAGACATGCGGCACATCTGTGGCATAGAGATTCTGCAATCACTCTGAATCGGGGATTAAACCATTTTATCTAAATGTTCTGATCATTGCATCTTTACCTATGTGTCCTTGTCCATAATATCTTGCCATGAGGCACAGTAAGCTATTTGGCAGCACTGCCCTTCCATCACTTGAAACCCAAACATCATCTTCATTTCTACTGTAACCCAACTTTGCTGTTCTTCCTCTGTCACTTCTTCCTGCGATCTCCTCACTTTCTCCCACGTATCAACAGCAGTTAACAGGAAATTTTGACTTGTCTCATCCTTGCATCACTGACCCACTCTCCATTGAAGGAGGTACAACTAAGAGCGCCGTATCTGGCAACTTTTCCTCCTTAAGTATTTCCTAAGGTCACATAATAAGCAGATTTTCTGTGAGCCATACATTTTACAATGCCAATCTTTTAGGAAACTGTAATGCATTCAACAGATTGTAACTCAGGTCACCAGTTCTGATAGGGGATCCAGAGGAGGTCGTAAATCCTCTCTGGATCCACAATGGTTCAAAATCATGAACAACACTAAATTCAAACTATCAGTGAAAATTGTCACTTTAAGCTGCTCTGAACCACAGCATGCTCTAATAACAGCAACCACTTTGGCTACTTGGCCTACAAAAGACACCTCGAAGCCAGGAGGTTTCTATCACACCTGAAACTGTGTAAACCACATAACCTACCTGAGGGTACCATCTTTATCTCTTAAACAAGAGCCATCAACAAACATAACATAGTCATTTTCATTAAAGGGGATATATTGAATGTCAGGTCTTTGTTTGGTGCACAATTCAGTCACATCGAGACAGTCATGCTCAACCTCATCCTCGCAGTCAGTTGCATTTTCAGGAGGATTAGGCATTAACGTGGCCGGGTTCAGGACAGTACAATGTCTAATATTCACATTAGACGAAGCAAGGATAACCTGTTCATAATTGTTCAAACATGCACTTGTTAGATAATGGGCTTTTGTACGGGTCAATACAATTTCCACTAAGTGGGGAATAAAAACATTCAGTGGGTGGCCCATAACAATGCCTTTGCACTGCTTAGCACTGATGCTGAGTGCAGCGACGGCCTGTAAACAACCAGGCAGCATTGATGCTACAAGATCAAGTGTAGCAGAAAAATAAGCAATAGGCCTATTTGCATTTCCATGCAACTGTGTCAAAATTGAGAGAGCACATCCATCCCTCTCTCAGCAAAATAAAGAAAAATATTTATTATAATCAGGCATTCCCAGAGCTGGGGCTCGGCATAGGCTTTCTGTCGGCTCAGTGAAGGGACGTATGCACTTGTCATCCAGTGGTACTAGATCAGATTCATCTTTGTGTGTCAGCCTCTGTAAAGGCTTGGCCAATAGGGAAAAGTTTGGAATCTACTAACGAAAGTAGCCAACCATTCCCAGAAAAATTCAGACATCTTTCTGTGTTCCAGAGGGATACATTTGAATGATTGTTGAGAGTCTCTCTTGTGACACTTTTCTCACACCTTCTTCGATGTGGTGACCTTGATAAAGACCTTCTTTCTTGCAATAATGTAATTTCGCTGGGGGAAACCTTATGACCATTTTCTCCTAATTGATTCAAGAGAGCAATTGTATCTCTTCTGCATGCTTCTCGGATCTTTGACGTAACTAACAGATCATCCATGTACTGCAGTAAGACCGAATGATAGGGCATTTTAAGGGACTCCAGATTCTTTTTCAAGATCTGGTTGAAAATGGATGGTGACTTAGTATACCGTTGTGAAACTCGGCACCATGCCAAAACACCACTGCCAAATTTAAACGCAAAAAAGAATTGGCTTTCCTCATGCAATGGTATGGAGAAAAAGGCTTGACAAAGATCAGTTACAGTAAACCATTCTGCTTCACAGGGAATGTGGAATAAAATCACTGCAGGATTCAGTACCAGGGGATAACGTGGAATGACAATCTTATTCACTTTTCTCAGGTCTTGGACTACGCAGTACTTTCAATTGGGCTTCCACAATTCTAAAATGGGTGAGTTACATGGACTTCCCAAAATCTCTTTTAGGATACCTTGCTCAGTGAGACAATTTATCAAAGGGGTAATTACAGCAATTGTCTCTCATGACATATAATATGAGGGTGTTTTTGGATACACTGCATTTGCCTTCACTGTTATTTTAATGGGCTCACCTCCTTTGATGAGTCCTATTTCTTTTCCTAAAAAATCCCAAACTTCAAGTGTCACTGTTTCTTTCAAATCTTCAGGCAATTCATTACATGTCGTCATTTGGTACAATGTGTCACTTGGGTACTGCTCTACAATTTTAAAGGGCACACCTTCGTTTGTTTAAATTGCTATTCCTCGGGCGTGCAGCTAATAGAACAGCTGAGCTTGATCATGTCCTAGCAAGGTTACAGGACTTGAATCACAGACCACAAATTGGTGCTCATCTTCAAATGAGCCTATTTTTACAGGGACATGCTCTTTTACTGGGTTGGTCAATTGCTTATTTGCGACACCAACAACTTGGATTCTTTTTCCTGAAAGGGGCAAATTTGGACCTTCAGCTGTTCTGACAGTTAAACCTGTAGCTCCTGTGTCAACTAAGAATGTCACATCGTTGCCCATAAGATTGGCATTTGCATAGGGACTACGTTAATCTACTTCTATGGATGCACCTAACATGCAATCCTCATCGTCAGAGCTATCAGTTTGAAGAATTTCTGAAAACTCCTCATCACTCAAGTCTGCTAGGAGAAATTGTGATGCTATCTGATTCACATTTGCATTTGCAATTTGGTTCATGTTTTGCTGAGGAACAATCACTTGCTGTTGTGCCATCAGGGCTTGTGGTACCTGCATCTGGGGAAACATTTACATTTGTACTCAAGGTCTTTGAACTCTTTGAACTTGAACTTGATTATTGCCTTGTATCTGAGCAACTCCAACATTCTGCACTTGATTATTCACATCATTATAGGAACACTCCCATCACCAATGACCACAATTTCTGCATGAAGACATAGATTAGTTCTCTTCAAATCCTGAACATCAAGAATACCTCCACTTTGATCTACCTGAACACCACGTCCTCTACCTCGAGGCTGGACAACATTCATCACCTGCTGTGGTACATTTTGGGTACTGCTTCTGTACACCATCATTTGTGGATTCTGATAAGCTTTCTGTGCAGCTTTCAATTGCATTACCATTACCTTTTCCTTGAATTGTTTCTGCTTCAGTTCCAATTCATCGCTGTAATACTTTGCATACCAGGCATAACGTATACAAGGGGGTGTTCGGGCATTAGGGGGCCGTAAAAATGGTGCAAAGGATCTGAATTTTTAATGCCTGCTAAGCGCAGGCATTAAACAGAGGCTCCTATTGATTACAATGGGCCTCTGGGTGCTTTGCAGGATTAGCGTCATCATTTTTTACGCTAATCATGCAAAGCGCTGGACTAGCGTAAACAATTATATTGCTAGTCACTCTAACTACCGCCATGGTGTGCTGTATTTTAAATATGGCGCTACCATGGTGGCGTTAGGAGGGCACTAAGAGCCACAAGAAAATTGGCGCTGCACTAGGTGCAGTGCCACTTTTTATAAATCTGTCCCTGAATGTTTATGCACACACTAAGGGGCCTGGCAGTCTCACAAGAATCAATTTCTCATTTCCTGTGGGTAAACTACCACATCACACATTACAACAAGAACCTTGCCCACCACCCTTCTCTCTGACCTAGTGGCGTACAGAAAAATACTCCACATTCAGTGTCAAGACCCATGACTGTCACCATGACATAACACCTGAAAACCCTTCATGCACATTGCCTTGCGCTGCAATCAGGAGCCTAGATTCTTCTGCTACAGCTTCAAACTTCAGATCACCTTATTATAAAGAATAACACTGATCAGTGGTACTAGGGTCATGGCACAATGGAATATTCAGATTGTTAGTTGCAACAAGTTCTTCAAACTACATGGGCTACTTGACAAGTTCTGTCACCTTGCTTTTCTATGTAATTGATACAGATGTAGTGTATGTGCAGCACACATTGTATGCAAGCACAGCCATCATATAAAAACCTCAGTGCTACTAAACTTTTATATTACAGCTTTCTCTTTCTTTTAAGTTCTTCTCCAATCCACAATGCACTAGTGCTGAAGCATCTTGTGACTGCTTTAGGTAAGGTTAATTTCTTTCACAAGCATCCTTCATCATTCCATCTCACCTATATATTTCTTCTCCATCACCTAGTCCCTCCTTTCTACCTAATGCGATTCCAGCACTTTGAGGAACCATCTGAGTTGAATGAGGCAACTTACAATCAACCAACATATGCTTGCATTAACTTTCAAGATGTTGCGTTTTTTTTTTTTAACTTGCATGGGAAAGGACTTTGAAGTAGCAGAGACATTTTTATTTGCATTGTTTTGTAGCGCCAACAATAAATACAATGGAAAATGACATTTTTGAGGACAGACTTTTATTGTTTAGGCACTCAAAGGCCCAGCAGTGCACGTTATGAAAAGGGCAGAGAATGTCCGATCTTTTAGTAGCAGTGATGTTTGTGCATGTTTTTAATCCTAGTTTGCTGTCTGCAGACAGCAAACTGGGATTTGAAACCCACACAAAAAATAGCGAAAGGAAGGAATAGAAACTTGAAAAAACAAGACAAATTTACCCAACTTGCAAATCTTATCCTCTGTTCCTTTTAGTTGGTGTTGCAGATGAAGGTACTGCACACCAGCAGTCGTTTCCACAAGCTGCAGAAATGCTCCAAACAGATACATGAGGAAAGAACATGCACAGTGTATCTGTTTAAAGCATGTAGCATGTGACCAGGCCTTACATAGAAGTTGAGGCCCTCTTGAAAAGGCTGCAACCTCATTCCTCATACCAACATTCCTAAAATCATTTAATTTAATTCCAATTTCACTCCAGGCACATTTACTGATCTATCTCTCTCGGTGTCTCTTCAATTCAGGCATAGCAATTTGCACCTTGAGGACTCAGATTGTTCAACCAATCTGTCAACTGTTGCAAACTGATATTATTTCTCTGTGGTACTCCCCCTTGCGGAGTGCTGCAATGTGCATTCGGGATCTGATCAGGTCTGGGGATGGAATGAGGTGGGGTTTCCTGAGGAAACCGCACACCAGGAATAAGTCCTGCTTGGCTTAACATTGAGTTAGGTTCTGAAACTCCGGTAGGGGGTCAAAGTTCTAACAAGAGAAGCTTTTCTCTTCATCTCCCAATTGTTTAAATAAACTGATCTCTGCATACCAATTGGTGATATCCCAGCTGATGTAACTGGTGTATCAGGAACAGTCAGGACATTTATTCAATGGGCATTGCTTCCAGACATACCTGAAGCATAAAATTGATGGATCAACTGGACCTATTGTCACAGGAACTGGTAATGCATCAGGACCTATGTGATTTGTCTGATTCTAAAGAATTGTAATTCCTGCACTCTGTATTGTTAAGACAGTACTGAATCTTTGTCCTGTCTGACTTGGGGTAATATTTGGCATTCACTAAATTGGACTGAACAATGGCACAGGTTGATCCAGAGTACAATCTTGCACAGACAGGTTCACATAAGGTGACTGCACCATCTGACTAACATTGGAATTGGACATGGCTTGATTTACAACTGAACTCGATACAGGATAAACTGTGTTAACACTCTGAACTGGTTAACAGTATGGGAACTTGTGTCACTGAATTTGCAGGTGTACCTGGCACTATCTGATTCGGGGTCTGTACAACTGGAGAGGTGAAGCATTCAGGGTTACATTTTGTGCTGCTTCCCTTCTCGCTCCTACCTCAACTGGGTGATACTAAGGCAGACGAGTCATCAGGATCTGATATAAACTCATCATCTGAGTCTCTATCATATGTTACTGTCTTATTATCCTCAGCTTCTGTTGCCTGTTCTGTCTTTTCAGTCTCTTTCTTTCTAGTCTTAGGTTTAGTATTTTCACCTTATTCAATTGAAATAGCTGGAAATATTCTGACGTCTCAAATCACATTTGCCCTCCGTATTTTCTGTTCTGTATCCCACCTGGCCTCTGAAAGTGTTTTAATTGCTTTCTGGATTATATTCTCATACTTGTTTTCCAATTTGTCTCGTACTGCAAGATCCCAAAGACTAAGGGCTTCAAACTGTGCGGATCTTGGAGGCATTTCATCTCATACATTATTCGCCTCAAATTATCTATAATTCTTAATTTAGCACTTTAAAGAATTTCATTTTTGGTCAATTTCAAATAATTACAATTACTTTTGATCAAATCAGGAAGCAACTTTAATCCCAAAATCCTTTGCTCTCGATGTTCTCAACCAATAGCAATGCAATACTGTCCACCAATACCAGTGTGGCTTCACCAACAATGTTCTATACCATTGTGGCACAGAACTACATCACACTTATTTCAGCAATGCAGTCACTTCACAATTTTCTCTCACACATTTACTCACACACACCTAATGCAAAATGTTGCAAGCAAAAACCAACAACCTGTCTGCACACTATGGATAGGAACTCTAACCCTTTAAATCACTATGGATATATACGTTTTGACTGTAGCTTTCACAACTACACAGCAAGTGAAACTTGACCAGCAATTCTCACTCCAGTTGATACAGATCCTCCATGTGCACTCAGGATTCATTTAATACTATCCAATAACTCACAGTCACTCATGGAAACCTCTGGCACTCTCAATGGCGCCTCATGACAAGTACCTCACTGCAGACAATAAATTAACCAAGTGTCTTCTACAGTTGGGCATCATTCTGGGATCGTAGGTAACAATGGACCCATCAACAACAACAGTGCACATTTATGAGCAACTAGCGCCACAATCACTTTGAGTATGACTACTCCGCAAAGCACTTCACAACATCACGCTTAATAGCAATCTTCAGGCCAAAGCAATGCAAGCTCAAAACCCTATTAGTACTCACACATCCATCACTTGTAGGCACGACGCTGGAACTTTATCAATCTTCGGAATGGACCATAGGACAGAATTCGGGGTGGACAATTTTTGGGCTGGGCAATCGCATAAGACTGATCCCTAACTCTCTAACACTATACTTGAATGTTTCTCCCCTTTGTAGGACAAACCATAACTCTGCTAACAGATCTGCTTGAGCATTTTCATCCTTCACAGGAATCAATGCCCTTCAAGGTTGATGAATCTTTGGACCCTGTGAAGGGTGTGGTAGAATCATTAACACAATTTCAGTACGAACCCAATTAAGTTACACACCATAACCGATGTGGCCATGGAAGGAAAACTCCAGTCAGGGATAAAGTTAGGGATTTAGTACAAACTCAAGCTCAAAGTCATATAGACAATTCGCAAGACAAGGTTATAAAGATGCAGTATATCTAGGGGTTGCCCAAGGCGACAAAATAAGTTCAGGCAGACTAACGTTAACAAAACTAGACACTCAAGAAGAAGAATACAAATCATTAACAAAAATATATGAGTTACAGAAATCAACCGTTGCTGTGTATTTGCAATCATCAGTCAATTTAATTTAGCAGATTCATAATTTTAGCTGGGCACAGGGAAATCCCTACATTGGCCAAATCAAGGAAAAACGTGTGTGTGGCGGAACACATGTGGACAAAAGACAAAAGTACAAAAAGCGTAAAAAAGAATTTGGAAAAAAGAATAACTTGGACATCAGGGCACTAAGGTGGACAAAAATAGATAAAAGGAAGCATCAGCATCACAGAAGCTAGTTCAAGAGTCTACTGTAGGGAGATAAAAGAATATCTCTAAGTCTCAGCGGGGCAAATCAAAAGCGGAGAATACCTCTCCAAGGGGCACAGCATACGGGGTTTCAAGTAAAAAGGCTCAGAATCTCATCTTCGGGCAACGCAATCTGTCGGGATCTGAAAGGCATCCAATCTAAGTCCAACTGGTCATCGATATATCCAGGTTCATACGAAAGTTTGATTCACCAATAGTAACAGTCCATTTTATGTTGACGGGGCATCATCCAATAGAAATCAATCACGAATCCAAATTGTAACATCCATAAATCTTACCAGGTCTTACCTAGCTCCACATAGGATTCAATCATTTGTACATTTGGTTAGTTCATGGCTCAGGATGTTCCAAACTCAAGGAAACTATTACACTTTCTCTCTAAACAATAAGGCCTATTACCAAAAGTTTGTCTTCTCCTGGGAACAAAGTCTGAAAGAAAGCTCACATTAAGAATGAATCAACATTTTCTGCACAGTCATGAGATAAAGCGTAGCAGGCCTCACTTAGGCTACATAAGTGAATTACAGAAATGCATTTGATTAATATGTTTTGATAAAATGCATTTAATATGCAAACTTATGAATTCAACATTAATAATACTTCATTAATATGCATGTTACACTCACTTGAAATGAAAAACAATTTCTGAGTATACATAGTTCAATAGATATAAAGGAGAACTAGATTTCTTTATTTTTGCACTCATATTTAAATAATGAATCATTTGAAATTCAAGGTCGTTTCAAAACAATCTTAGTATAGAGCCTAAATTACATCATAATATCAGTTTAATCCTTCTAACATTTGATGTAATTCAAATATCACCTATGTCGAACTCAACAATTTAAATCAATGCACGTTAATGAAGATAGTTCAGTGCAGTTTCTACATTCAAACTGTAAGTGCTTTGATTAACATATTGCATAAACTGTCACACATTGATGATATCTGTGATATGAGGGACAGAACCTAAATTTCAAATACATCAAATCCTTTGATAACGTGTATTCCTCAATATTTGTAGGTGCTTCTGGATTTATTGTTTTAATCCTCCATGTGCATTGGTTTTGTTTGGCTTACAGCAGTAATATGGACAGATTTCAAGCTACAATTGGAGCAGTGAAGCTTTCCAGACAATAACAGACATTAACGAGTGAAACGGGCCAAATTTTCAAAATCTATCACACTCGTAGGTTTTGCATAGGGACACATAGGTCCTCATTACAACCTTGGCGGTAAATGCCGCCTACCGCCGTGCTGATGGCCACCAACATACCGTGACCGCGGCGGTATTCCGCTACAGGTATTATGACCCACACAGAGAAATCCGCCACTATACAGACACCCACACATGTCCGGCAGACCAACGGTCAGTGAATAAACTGGCGGTACCAAAACCCACACCGTTACGCCAACAGGAATACGCCCACAGTATCACGACCCACAAATCAAAGCGGGGGTCTTTCAACCGGCGGTACACACTGCCGCGCTCAAAATACACACACACTAACAAAACTCCACCACATTGGAGAATTCAAACTACACACACCTGACACATATACACACACCACACACTCACACCACCACCCACATTATCCACAACCTTTTACGACCTAAACATTTTGGCAAGTGAGTGAGAGAGAAGTCAGGAGCACCCACTCAATCAGAGCCACAAAATAACCTCAACTATACACCATCCACGCACCTCACACCACACACCCCGACACAGCACCCCACACGCCCGCACACATATCACTCACACCACATCCATGGCACCCCAAAGACAACCCAGGTTTTCAGAGGAGGAGCTAAGGTTCATGGGGGAGGAAATCATCCGGGTAGAGCCACAGCTATTCGGGTCAAAGGTGCAGCAGACGTCCATTGCTGGGAAGATGGAGCTATGGCGGAGAATCGTGAACAGGGTCAACACCGTGGGACAGCATCCAAGAACAAGGGATGACATCAGGAAGAGGTGAAACGACCTACAGAGGAAGGTGCGTTTCATGGTTGCAAGACACCAGGTAGCAGTACAGAGGACTGGCGGTGGACCCCCACCTCCTCCCCAGCAACTAACAACATGGGAGGAGCAAGTCTTGGCAATAATGCATCCTGAGGGCCTCACAGGAGTAGCAGGAGGACTGGACTCTGGTAAGTCAAAACTTTACTACTATATACCCTACCCTACCTGCATGCCATCACAAACTCCTACCCTCACCCCATCACTCCACCACCTCACGTATACCCCACTATCACAACCCACCCATCCCAATACCAAGCCCTGCATGCCACACCAATCCATGGACCCCCATCACAGACCTGCATGGACACCCATCACCACAGCATCCACACTAGTGACAATCACTTAGCCAAACCAAGCACAACTCACACAAGCCAAAGCTGCGTGGGAATAACAACCATGGTGGGGAATATACCCATGCACAAGATGGCACACACAGAATAATTAACACTGCATTTGCATCCCCACAGGACCCCTACTCAACGTCACCGGAGAGGAGTTACCAGCAACATTTAGTCCCCCCCAGAAGAGGCCCACAGTGATGACAGCACCTCTGCATGCCTGGATCAGGATGACCACCTGGCCCATCAGGAACCTCCGGACAGTCGGTTACCCTGCCACAGTCCCAACCCACCACAGAGCCCCCCCTCAGGAAACACCAGCACAGCACCCACCCAGTGGGCCCATGCCACTGTCCCCAGGACACGTCAATCAGCAGTGTGTCCACCACTACAGGGATCCCAGTCAACCCCACAAACCCAGGACGATCAGGGACCTGGGGTCAGTGGCAGTGGGCACACGGTTCAGGGGACAGAGGCACAGGACAGCAGAGAAGATGGAAGTACTTCTGTGCGACAGGGGGAGGACAGGCCCAGGGAACAAACTCGCCAGGAGGCACTCAACAACATCCTGGTAGCATACCACCATTCCCAGGAGACCATGGGCCAGATACTGTACAAGTTGCTGGAGACCCAGCGGCTGAAGGAGGGACAGTACCTGGGGATCATGGAGGACCTAAAAAACATCTACACCATCCTGGTCACCATTGCAGGGGGGCTGGCTGACATGGGCAAGACCATGAGGGAGGCAGTGGCACAACAACGGGCCCCTGACACTAGCCACACCGAAGAACAGCCCTCCACCTCCACCGGCGCTAGTGGACAGGAGGCCCCACCACAGGACCAACAGGCCACCAGCACCCCACCCCCTGCAGAAGGAGAACCACCCGGCAAACGGCCCCTGCGATTCAGGCAGAAGCCAGAGAAAATTGCCAAGACCCCCGCCAGGAAATAAGACTCTCCTGATTGTCACCCTTCTGTCCCACTCTGTCACCCTGTCCACCTTGAACTGCCATTGCTCTACTTCCTATGCCACCTTGGACAATGCACCTGGGATACAAATAGATTGGATTCTACCCTGGGCTTTCCTCCACCATCACCCCAGCCCATTGCACATCCCCCTCTACTTATGAGCACTTAAATAAACACCTTTGGAACAAATACAAATCCGGAGTCTGTCAAATGATTCAAATATGCATTAGTACAACATTATCAAAGCATAGCAAGTCATATGTACATTTAAAGTTTCATTGGAATAACCTTTAGTGGGCAGCAGTAAACACACCAGGAGCCAGAGTGGGCCACAGAGATCTGAAAATAGAGATGCCAAAGGGTACAGTAAGTGGCCATAGATATAGGGAAATCAGGCTGCCATGTACAATGTCCAACAGAAAACTGAAATGTAAAGTGAAGTTACAGTCTTACTTGTGTGTCACTGGAAGTACTGCTGCATTATATTACTTCTGTTGTCCACATCTTCTTCCTCTGCCTCCTCTTCCTCGCTGTCCACAGGCTCCACCGCTGCCACAACACCATCTCCAGGCTCATCCCCCTGCAGAAAAGGCACCTGGAGTCTCAAAGCCAGGTTGTGCAACATGCAATGATAATCTGGCACACCTTCTTGGGTGAGTAGTACAGGGGATCTACCTGTCAGATGGAGGCACCTGAACCTGGCCTTCAGGAGGCCGAAGGTTCTTTCAGTTATCCGCCTTGTTCGCCCATTGCCTCATTGTAACGTTCCTCTGCCCTTGGCCTGACATTCCTCACTGGGGTCAGTAGCTATGAGAGGTTGGGGTAGCCACAGTCACCTGCAAATATCGAGGGACAACTGTTAGACACACACTAACCCTTAGGGACAACCTCATACCCAGACACCTACCTATACTGGGTGGGGACCTTGAGCTCACCTATTAGCCACACCCGATGCCTCTGGAGTTGGCCAATCACATATGGGATGCTGCTATTCCTCAAGATAAAGGCGTCATGCACAGAGCCAGGATACTTGGCATTCAAATGGGAGATATACCGGTCCACCAAACACACCATCTGCACATTCATAGAGTGATAGCTTTTTCTATTCCTGAAAACTTGTGTACCATCAATGGCACCAACATTGTTGGAGATATGTTCTAGAGCATAAAAGTCAGCTTTCACTGTGGCCAAATCCTCCACCTGGGGGAATACGATGTAGCTGCGCATGTGTTTCAGCAGGGCTGACAACACTCTGGTCAACATGTTGGAGAACATTGGCTGAGACATCCTCAATGCCCTGGCCACTGTAGTTTGGAAGGAACCACTTGCCAGGAAATGGAGCACTGACAGGACCTGCACTAGAGGGGAGATACTTGTGGGCTGGCGGATAGCTGACATCAGGTCTGGCTCCAATTGGGCACACAGTTCTTGGATTGTGGCAAGATCAAGTCTGTATGTTATGATAATATGTCTGTCCTCCATTGTCGCAAGGTCCACCAGGGGTCTGTACACCGGAGGATGTCGCCATCTCATATTCAGCCTCAGCGGTTGAAGCCTATGGAAGAAAACCGTGATCAGTGGGTCATATTCACACATCTGTTGCACTAATGATGCATTTTTTCCTTTACAGAACCAGTATGTGAATCCGAAAATCAGTTGCTGTGCCAATGTCTGCTGTGACGCAGTAAGGTGCCATGCCTTGTGCCCCCCTGAAATGGTGGCTGCCTGACCTGTGAGGAGGGACAAGTGGAAATGAGGTAATTCTGCTGGCGTTGTGCGCCGTTGCGGTAGGCAGTTGAAGACCGCCACACAACTTCCCATTGGTTATCATTGGGCCCCATGGGTTCCAGGAGCCAATAGTGATGTACGCCGGTGGTGATGGCATGCACCGCCGCGGACGTGACCGCCATTTTCTATCTGTTCACTCACTTGCTACCTGACCTTCAACAGGAGAGGACCTACACTGCAAGTGCTGCTGTGACCTGTGTCTGGAAGCGACAATGGCTCATGTGTCTGGGGAAAGGGCCCCTGCCTTCACCGCGCAGGAGTTGGAGAAACTGGTGGATGGGGTCCTACCTCAGTACACGTTACTCTACGGTCCTCCAGACAAACAGGTGAGTACACTGTGAGCATGATGCGTGGGCCATCAATGAGGGGCATAGGCGTCCTGGCCAGAGTGCTGCATGTATGATGGTCAATGGATGTGCGTCAGGGGATGGGAGGGATCTGATGGGCCACCAGTGTGACGGTCCGGACGGTTGACTAATTTCCTTTTCTGCTGTCTTTTACATGCAGGTCAGCGCCCACTACAAAAAGGGTAATTGGCGTGCCATCGCCAAGGAGGTGTGGACCCTGGGGGTCTTTGACAGGTGGAGCACCCACTGCCGCAAACGGTGGAAGGACCTGTGCCGCTGGGCAAAGAAGAAGGGGTGCCCGTCGCACCATGACCCCCCTGATGTTCCGCATCCTGGTGGTGGCCTATCTGGAGTTGGATAGGTGCTTGAAGGCATCACAGCAGCCACAAGGGGGTAAGTACAGATTCTGGGGCCAGGGCGAAGAAGGCAGGGTAGGTCACTTGTTGGGCAGGCTCAGGAGCACTCCTACCCCAATGGTGTTAGTGGGCATCTACTACTGGGCAGGGTCCTGTGGGTTTCAGGTGTGCAGCTGATTGGCAGTAGGCATTGTACCCCATGGGCTGGTGACTATCTTAGTAACTGGTAGTGCATGGCCTAGTGCATAGGGCTGCTCCCTGTGTGTTGTGTACGCTAACGGTGGTGGTGTTGCTGGCATTGACCAAGTGTATCCTCTGTCTGTCCCCCCTTTTTGTTTTGTCACCCTGTCCTTGTGTGCATTAGCATCATCTGGCGAAGGAGCAGAGGCACCGGCGACGGAGGGAGCTGCATCCCACATGGGCCTTGAGGCCGAATCCATCGAGGGTGAGGGTGCCAGTGGGATGGAGGGTGAGGGAAGCACCACGAAGGGGACAGGAGGGGACACCACAGACAGCGACTCCTCCTCCGATAGATGCTCCCTGGCGGTGGCAGACACCTCTGTGCCCACCCCAACAACAGGTACAGCCGCCACCCCCCCTACCAGCACTGCCCTCCCAGCAGCCCCTCAGCGTGTTTCCCATGCCTGATCACCCAGGAGGGTGGGCATCTCCGTCGCCCCAGGCACCTCAGGCCCTGTCCCAGTCAACCCTGTTGCCCTCAGTGAGGAGGCTATTGACCTCCTGAGATCCCTCACTGTTGGGCAGTCAACCATTCTGAATGCCCTCCAGGGTGTCAATAGGAATTTGCAACAAACACATGCATACCTGTAAGGCATTCTCTCTGGCGTGGCGGCCCAACAGAGAGCATTTAAGGCTCTGGCCTCCTCTCTGATGGCTGCCCTTGTCCCTGTCTCTAGCCTCCCCCCTCCAACTTCCTCTACCCAGTCCCAATCCCCTCAACCCCAGCCTATCCCAAGAACACCTTCACACCAGCATTCACCCAAATCACCACACCAAAGTGGCTCAGGCAAACACAAGCACCACACTTCATCTCACAGGCACTCACACAAGCACCATCCCCATGCAGACACACCAACATCCACTGCCTCCACTGTGTCCCCCTCCTCCTCATCATTCACCTCCCTCCCAGTAGCGTCTCCACTCACACCTGCATGCTCTACATCCTCGTCCACTACCTCCATCACCAGCACGCCCATCACAACACACCCCTCACTGGCAGTCACCACCCCCACATCCATGCACACATCCCCTGTGTCCTCTCCCAGTGTGTCTGTGACCCCTCCTCCCAAAGTACACAAACACAAGCACCCACCCACGCAACAGCCATCCACCTCACAACGGCATCCAGCCCATGCACCTGCACCCAAACACAGCAGACAGACGCCTCCTACAACCACTCCCTCTTCCTCCATTCCCAAACCCTCTCCCTCTTCCCGCCCCAGTGTCTCTAAGAAGCTTTTCCTGGCAAACATTGACCTCTTCCCTACCCCTACCCCTGTCCTTCCCCTCGGGGAAGGGTGTCCAGAACCCAGCCCAGCACCTCAGCCACCAAGTCTACGTCCGCTGTGGTTCCTGCAGCTAACAGAGGCTTAAAGGGGGCACCCGTCAGGCCAGCCACTGTGCCACCAACACCTGCCAAGAACAAAACCATTCCGACTCCTGCCAAGGTGAAGAGGGGGACAGCATGCAGCAAGGGGAAGGAGCACCAACCACCCAGAAAGGCCACCTCAAAGACTTCAGCCGCCAGACCCAAGGTGACACCACCATCTGCCAAGGTGAGGAAGGGGCAGAAAACACCAGGAAAGGCACTTCAGCCGTCGGAGGCTGCAGGGGAAGGACTGGTGGCTCCCAGCACAACCGCCAGCACCGCCACCTGCACCGCGGCCAGCACCGCCAGCAGCCCCACTGCTAGTACCGCCACAAGCACCGCCACCTGCACCGCTGCAAGCACCACTACTGTCAGCAGCAGCAGCTCCAGTGGGCAGCCATCCGAGGCTGCAGGAAAAGGGCTGGGGCCTCCACCTACCACTGGCAGCACTGGCACCTGCACCACGGCCAGCACCACCACCTGCACCACAGCTAGCACCGCCGCAGGCACCGCCGCAAGCACCGCCACCTGCACTGCTGACAGTAGCACCACTACCAGCAGCAGCATCCCCAGTGGGCAGCCATCTCCCACCACCAATGGCAGCACCCCCACCAGCACCGGCAGTAGAACCGGCATGCAGCCTTAGCCACCGCAGGATGGAGTCTAGACCTGCCTCCATGGACTATCATGCAACCTGGTCCCTGCAAATCTCGTGACTCAGACACCCAGGTGAGGGACTGTGAACTGCCACACACCAAGTGTTGCATCACTGGGCACAAGGCCCCCTCCAGGACCAGTAGAGAAAGGCATCCACTCACCCAATCCTTGGCAGGATGAAGCAGACTGGGCACAAAGCCCCCTCCACAACCAGTGGAGAAAGGCATCCACTCACCCAATCCCTGGCAGGATGAAGCACACTGGGCACAAAGCCCCCTCCAGAACCAGTGGAGATATGCATCCACTCACCCAATCCTTGGCAGGATGAAGCAAGCTTCATGGAGCCCCCTCGAGGAGCAGTGGCGTTATTTCATCTTCCGGCTGAGGTGCCCCCCTTCACAATCCACCTGAGGTGCCTGTGTGTTTTCGACCTGATGCCCCTGCAGTGTTCTCTCCGTATTGAGGCAGGAGTCAAGTGTGGGCTTGGCCCATTATTTTTGGCCCAGTGGCCCATGGACATTTTGAATGGACAATGTACTGCCTTATGTACATATTGTATATTTTTGTAAATACTGTTTTTCTATTTATTACGTATATCTGCCTATTTCTAGTATATCACTGATTTGACTCTATTCCTTTTGTCCTTGCGTTCTTCCAGGGGGTTACGGGGTGTAAATGTAATGTTGATGCATGTTTTTGTGTGTATGGTGTTGTGGGTGAGGGTAGGGGTAGGGTTGTTGCATGTTGCGTGTGTCACTCTGTTTTTCATCCCCCACTCCTCTGTGTACTAGGTGCCGTACTCACCGTGGTCGTCGCCGCCGCCTTTCTTATTCCTGGTAGATGAGGAGGTAGACCAGCATGGGCAGGACCTGCAGCTCTGGCTCCATGACGTCCTGGTTCTTCGTTTGCGTCGAGCGGTGAGTGGTTCCCTTCCAAGTCCTGTTTCTGCCGTGCTTTTGATGGCATTGGTACCGCCCCCGGAAAAGCTGGCAGATTGACGGGTTGTGATAGGGTGGGCGGTACATTGTCTTCCGCCTGTCTGTTGGCGGCTACCGCCACGGTGTTTGTTGCTACCGCCGTGGCGGTCAGAGTGTTAAAGTGGCTGTCTGTGTTGGCAGTTTCCGCTGTGGTCGTGATCCCATTTTTTTTTTACCACCAGCCTATTGACGGTATTACTGCCACTTTAACACCAATCACCAGGGTTGTAGTGAGGGCCATAATGTTTTTTCTAAGTCTACAAATAACAAAACCTGCTTGATTGAATATGTATTTGCAGACATTTAATCATTCACTTTGACCACATAAATGGTTAGGGATGGGGAACCTGGCAGGTGGAAGGTCATTGAGAAGCAACTGGACACCCATTAAGGGTCAAATCACGAGTGGTCACCAAATCGTGGGTGCAGGTTGTACACCTGCAAATCTGTTTGCAAATTTGTGATAGGACAATTTGCACTTATAATGCAGGAAATGGACATAACACATAAATACCCTGCTTTTCTGTTTGTTTTTGCAATTTGTAAGAGGTTTTGTCAGTCACACATGGATGCAGCAAACACCTGTATTTTGCAGGTATTTCATGTTCCCATTTGGGACTTGCAGTCTAGTCAGTATCGGGGCTTATAATCCAACTAAATGGCATTCGTCTATAGTTTTTTCAAATCCATATTTTAAACCTATATGTAATGACAAAAATACTGGAGCACATGCACACATGGGTGTGAAAAATTCCTTAACGCTTACAATTGTGCAGGGGCGAGTATGTAGGAATGGTAACCATAACCAAAATTTGATAGATTTGAAAAATTATCTGGTTCTAGGAATGAAACTCGTAGATATAAGCCGAAAACTTTTAAAGTAACTACCTTCTATGTGAATCAGTCCCACTAAGGGAGAAAAAGGGAGTCCGTGGTGGCATAGGTTGTAATCGATGTTTAGTCCTTCAAGTCCCTAGAGATCCCGGTTATCTTTCTGATTCCTATATGTTTGTATAACCATTTATAGGGGAGATATGTACTGTTCTTATGTTCCATGTCTTATTATTGTGCAATATTTTCGGGTAGTTAAATATTGCTTTTGCAAAAAATGATCCCATAAAAATGCATTAACGCTAAACTATTGGGCTTGGAGAGACTTTTCATGCAGAGACGGATTTAGTGCTGGTGGCACCCGGTGCGACAATCTTTTTGGCAAAAGCCCTCCCCGCCCCCCCCCCGGCACTCCTACCATGACCATTGCTTCAGATTGTCTCACTACTACCTGGTAAAAGAGCCCCTTGTCTCTCCATAGCCTGTCTCTTACATACATTTCACTCTTTTTAAAGCGCTGGAAAAGGTTGGCTTTATTAATTCACGTAGCTATCCACAGAAAAAGAACAAATCTGTTCTTTGCAGCAGGAATATTAACCCTCTAAAACTCCAATCTCTCTTTAGCAGGAAAATTAATCACAAGAGTTATCTTGCATTTTTATTTCTGCCTGAAAGCTGCAACAGGTGTTTTAAAATCGAAAGTTATTGTTCAATACTGAGCCCCTCCCTCCCAGAAATCAGTGCCCCAGCCCCCTCCAGGTCAGCACACAGTGAGGCCGCACCAGTCCCACTCCCCAAAAGCAGGCCCTGCTCTCATGCTTTCTTCTTTGGTTCTGCTGCAAAAGGCTGGAGTCTCAGTAATAAAATGAAGGAAATTCACAATATCTACAAAAACAGTAACGTCTTTCATTTGCCATTTGGGTGCCCCAGTGTACTATGACCTTGCTCTCAGTCTGTGATGAAATCTTGGCAAAAGTTATATAGGTCATGTGTGTGTGTTCCAAAACGTGGAACTATGCACCTGGTGATGAAAGTAAAGTTCATGATCTTTCTTTGTCATAATGTTCATAATCTTTGCAGAAAATGCTTTAGAAACGCAAAATTAACAAGTTTGGGGCCAGATGGATCAAACTCCCGGTTAGCATTTCTTAAATAGCGAATTTTAAGAAATCGCTATTTTAGAAATGCAAAATGGGATGTCTCAAAATTGCGAGTCGGTATTTGTGATTTGCAAATACTGAATCACAAATCATTTGCGATTCAGTATCTCAAAATCGCAAATTGCGAAAACGGAAATCCGAAACAGCCTGATGACATCACATCCAGGCAGTGAGCCAGCCCATGCTGTTTCCAGGCGCCACACCCACAGGAGCAGGCAGGGAGACACAGACCAGCACCAGGGAGCCAGCCTTGTGATCCAGCCAGGACCAAATTGCAACATGGCCACTGATGGGAAGGTGAAGGACAAGGGAGACAGGAAGCGCAAGCTCAATTTCAGAGAGCAGGAACTGGAGGTGCTCACTGAGGAGGTTGTCAGGAACCATGACAAACTCTTTGGGAAGAACTCACTACAGGTCCCTGAAAGTGAGAAAAGGAAACTCTGGTTTGAAATCCAGACAAAAATGTGTGCAGTGGGTGTTGCGCAGCGCTATGTGGAGGAAATTCGCAAGAGATGGTTTGACCTGCGTTCCCGTGCCAAAGAAAGGGTAGCCACCAGGCTAAAGGAGGCAAGGAGCACTGGAGGAGGACCACTCATCCAGACACCATCCACACCAATAAAAGACATGGTGGAGTCGACACTGCTTCCAGAAGCCGTCAGTGGTGTCACTGATATTGACACCTCAGGGACACCCAGCACCAGCAAAGGTAAGGACAGTAATGATGTGTATCCCCATATGTGCATGTACAAATGCCCCCTAGAAATAGCTCTTAGCTTGATGCAGCATGATAAGTAGTCCATGCCACATCTTACATACAACACAACAACAATGCCTTATGGGAGTGATAGGCCACAATCCGAAGGTCAATAAACCACATTCAAAACAACATGGTGTTAAGCCACATAGAGAAACAACACACACGTCACAGTGATACAATGTCAGAGTAGAAAATGTACTATTGTGCTGCTTATTGTGATATATACATTAATGACATACTGCACATTGTCGTTGCAGATGTCCTGGGCCCTGCTGCAGCAGAAAGTGGAAATGTGGGGGATGTTGAAACACAGCCACATCCGACTCCAACACAAGTGAGTCTCTCAGTTTTGCACCAATCAGACGCAGGGCAAGGGTGTTACCGCTCCCAGAGTACAACCTGGACTCAGACGAGATGCTGGATGAACTCCCCACACTACCCCCAGAGGATAGATCCACAGGAACACAGCAGTCCCTGCCCCATCGTCAGTCAACTCCCCTCAGGAGATGTCACGATGCAGGCAGACAGTGCACAGAGGAAAGATAGGGCCCATCATTCTTTGGCGGACTTGAAGCTTCCATGCTGAAAGTGCAGCGCCTGCAATGCAAACACATGAGGTCAATACACAGGCAGTTGGTGTCATTCAATCAGAACATGGGCACAATGAACAAGCAGTTAGAGTCACTGCATGAGGGACAGCAAACAGCAGCCGAAAACACAAAGGACATGACAAATGCCATTAGGGACCTCTGCACTGAGATTCAGCAGGAGCGTGTCAGCCATCGTAGAGGCCATCACCAATTCATGAGACGGTTTGATGGGTTCTGCAGATCGGTCAATTGGCTTTCTAGCTCAACTGCCATGATGTCACGACATGCTGTGGGCCTACAGGTGGACATGGCACACTGCAGTCCGGAGGTTGCACAGGGCTTGGTGCAAAAAAACAATGTCCTGGATGCAATGCAGACAGCACGCAGTGCCACAAACAGCGAACTGGGTGGTGGAGATAGTGAGGAGTTCTCTAGCCTCAGCAGTCTTACAGCCCCTGTGATAGATCCTAGGCATCGCAGTACCAGACACAGTACTGCCAGTGAACCCGCTACAAGAGGTGCCATTGAAGCCACTGAGCACTCAAGTGGAGTGCGTGGACGTAGGAAGTAATGTTAAGGCCTACAAGGGACTACAGTAACATGTACAGTTATACTATGATGCTAATAGTGTGACACTGTTATTTGCACATGGTAGCCTATGGTTCATGGCTATGTCCTATTGACACACACGTTACCTGAAGTCAAGGTAATAAACTTGCTAACTTCAGAAAGACATAAAATTGCAGTGGTGTTGTCATTACTTACATTAGAAATGGTTGCGCGTGATGTCAGCACGTCTTTGCCTGTCCTCTGCTGCACTGGTCCTGTCTACTGGGTGATGGGGTGGTAATGGATCACCATCTTCATCTGAGTCCGGCTCCATTGGTTCAGCCGGTATGCCTCTTCTTGTTGCTATGTTGTGCAACATTGCACATGCGGCCACTATTTTCCATGTCGTCTCTGGGCTGTACTGTAGTGCCCCTCCACTCTTATGGATGCACCTGAAGCGGCTCTTCAGGAGACCAAAAGTCCGCTCCACCACACTGCGGGTGCCCTGTGTGCAACATTGTGCCTCCTCTCTGTAGGCGTTGCAGGGTTCAGGTAGGGCGTCAGTATGTAGGTGCGCACTGCGTAGACACTGTCTACTGGAATGAACAGAGGATAAAATGAGTACTGTTGGAATCTGACGTCACTATTACTTCAATGCAACATAGTCATCTATTACATTACCCAGTAGGTATCCTTCGCCAAACTCCCCCAGCTAGCAGTCTTGTATGAATCCCGCAGTGGCGAAAGATGTAGGAGTCATGTGTGCTACCTGGGTATCTGGCCACAAGATCAGTGATGATGTTAGAGGCATTGCTAATCACCTATATGTTCATGGAATTATGGTTTTTACGGTTCCGATAAACATACTCAGTGGCCAATGGTGGTCAGATAGCTACATGTGTCCCATCGATGGCACCTATGACATGAGGGAATTGTGCAATCTGATAAAAATTGATTTTTGTTTGTTGTAATTCCTGAGGGGGGTTGGGGAATCTTATATGCTCTTGTATGTTGCTCAACATGGCATTTAGAAATGCTTTGAAGAATCATGAGAGAACACTCTGTGAGGCCCCCGCCTGCTGCTGCTATGACCCCTTGATAGCTCTCTGAGGCTAATAGGTGCAGAGAGCATAATACCTGCACATGGGTGGGCATGCTATTGGTCCTGTATGTGGTGCGCTGCAGTAGGGGTTGTAGATCAGCTATCAGGTCAAGTATCATGGCTGAGTTTAACCTGTACTTATCATATATCTCCTCCTCTGTTTGGTCAAACAATGTTATCCGCACTCTGAAAATGCACTCCTGTCTCCTCCTCCCTCTCCTCAAACCTGCCAAGATCCTCATCCTCCTCACCATCACGTAGAGTGCAGCCATTGTGGAAGAGCAGCTGAGGCATTCTGGGCCTCTTTATATAGGCTGCACCTGGTTAACACCTGATATCAATGCGTGGTAAATTGCATGTGCAAAACGCCATTCTGTGAATTTTCGTAATTTGAAACTTTTTGATGCATCCCATTGCGACATGGTTCTGCGTGTCGCACTCAGCGTATCGCAAATTGCACTATGATTTTGCGGATCGCTATCTCTGATTCGCTAAACTGCGTCGCAGTTTGCATCTCTCAAATAGCGATTCTGTATTTCATGTCGCTATTTTTGCGATACGCTGATTGCTACACGCAAAACCATGTCATATTCACAAAAATTCAAAATTTTTGCGATTCTGTATTTTCACACTGCAAATGCCTTTCATACATCGCAGGGACCATTT
Source organism: Pleurodeles waltl (assembly GCF_031143425.1). Taxonomy (NCBI): domain Eukaryota; kingdom Metazoa; phylum Chordata; class Amphibia; order Caudata; family Salamandridae; genus Pleurodeles; species Pleurodeles waltl. The sequence goes on from NC_090444.1 coordinate 1,182,379,133, forward strand.
TTGCATTTGCATACGCCCATTTTTTGCAATTCGCACCGTTTAAGAATGCAAAAAAGCTTGATACATCTGGCCCTTGGTGATTGGGACGAATATTTTTTATTTTACAGATGGATGTTTCTAGAGGAGGAAAAATATAGGTTTCACAATTTTCTTCGGAGATAGGCATTTTATTACCCATCACTTTTACAAGCGTCAGTGGTATACACTTGTTAAAACGCAGAGGAAACTGTTTTTTAAAAGCCCTTAGAAATTCTGTTTCAGTAAAAGCTTAATATAGGCACCAAAAAAATGCCTGTTAGTTAAATTCTGTCTATTTATTTCTACGTTGGTGCCTCACTGATATGATTTGGAATATCGGCACAGTGCATGGAGAAGATTATGGGGCATATTTATACTCTGTTTGTGCTGAATTTGCATCATTTTTTTAATGCAAATTCAGCGCAAACTTAACTCCATATTTATATTTTGACGGTAGACAAGTCTAGCATCAAAATATTGGAGTTAACATCATTTTTTGGATGAATGAAACCACATTGCGTCCATGAGATGCAAGGTAGGCGTTCCTGTCCAAAAAATGACTCAAAGCCCCTAGCGCCTTATTTATCCTCCCATGCAAAAAAGGTGCACAGGTGGGAGGCGGGCCTAAATAATGGTGCTAAGCCTCCTTAGCGCCATTATTTAATGCCTGGGTCAGACCAGGCGTTAGGGGACCTGTGGGCCCATTTCCATGGTTAAACACCATGGATGGAGCCCACCGGTGCCAAACCCAAAGACCTGGAACACCCCCACCCACATCAGATGGACATCGGGTAAGTACAGGTAAGTATTTAAAAAATAAATTTAAGTGACATTGGGGGCCCTGAAATGGGCCCCCCTACATGGTACTGGGTGCAATGGCCATGCCCAGGGGACACTTGTCCCCTGTGCTGGCCATTAGAGTGGTGGGCATGATTCCTCCTGTCTTTTGTAAGGCAGGAGTCACGTGGTATAGATGGTTTCGCGTCAGGAAATGGCACTAAGCTGGTTAACGGCATTCTTTTTGCCTCTAACCAGCCTAGTGTCATTTTCGGAGGCAAAACCCCCTTCCACCCCCACCCTGCTAACGTCATTTTTGCTGATGCTAACCCACCCTTAGCGCGGGAATGTGGGAATTCCATATATTTGGTGTCCGGCTTGTGCTTTGGAATGACGCAAGCCGGCGCTATACTTTTTGCAGCAAAACTGCGTTTGCGCAGTTTTGCAGCAAAAAGTATTAATATGGGCCTATATGTCTCCTGGTATACCAGCACCATATCATTAGATCAGATAGTTTACACCTCCCTTGTATACCAGCACCATATCAGTGCATGGGAGAATGTACACCTCTACTGGTATATCAGCACTGTAAGAATGTGGGTTATTGGTTGAGGGGGCTGAAAATCTCTACTCAAAAAACAACCACAGTCCTTGTCAAGATGAACCACAAAAGTCACTAAATTAACCAAGTTGCGGCTGGTGACCGGGCAAAGTGGTGGGGGCATGGGGAGCAAAACACAAATAAAAAAATATATATTAAAAACAAATTAAACTTACCTTAAGGTTGCCGCTGCTGCACTCTAGGCCCCCAGCTTGCCCTGCGCCAGTCATGACGCTGCTCAAAGAGGTGTTATGATTGGCTAGAGCGCCCTCGCTCGGTGCTCTAACACATACTGGGAGCCTGGGCCTGCTCTCTCCAACTTGGCAACACAGTGCCGGGTTGGAGAGGGCCCTTGCGCACATGTGTGTTTTGCCAGCCCGAGACGGCCGGCCGGCCAAACATACATGCGCACTGAGGGGGAGTGCTCTGTGCACTCCTCCTCACTGCTCGTCACCCCCATGGCCCACCCCTTTAAAAATAAAACAATATTAAACACCATTTATTATCATTTTATTTTTTAAAATATTTAAAGATTTGCAGCTCCTGCTGGTAGGGGGTGACGCTCCTCGACCTTAGCGGAGGAGCCGCCCCAGAATTAACCTGTGTTTAACCCCTTGGTAGTTCTGTGTAAGTCAGACTTAACTTAGAGGCAAAGTGTAAAGATTTATTACAAAACACGAACAGTAATAACTTGAAAACACAACACAAGAAAAATCCCAAGCCATTTTGTAAACATAGAGTAATTTTCAATGGATAAAATGATACCAAAATGAATTAAATCCAACCAGCAGAAACATAATTGTGATTTAAAAAAAAGTTTTTAGTGCAAAATAGCACCTAAAATATCAAAGTGCCAACTGTGGGTATCTGGTCGTGTGAGACTGCGGCAAAGTCAAAAGTTAAGACAGACATTGATGGATCGCAGGTCGGACACACGAGGTGGATTGGGCTCAGTCTCGACTTCTTCTGAAGAAATTTTGAAAGAGAGTTTTGGAGAAGGTAGGTTAGAATTCACTATGATACCCCACCTCCTGTTCTGGAAAGGACTTCCCTTCCCCTGTTGAGGCTCCAATAAGTATGGGGTGGCAAAAGATTTGTGTCAGGTTCTTTTATGTGTGCTAGAGGCAGGGCCTTTGAATTGTAAGTGGGGCACGGAACAGCTACACTCAAAGCCATCAGGCAGAATGGCTCACCCTGCTTGCACCTGGTCCTGTTTGCCTCCCTGTCTGGCAACAGTAGAGCTATTCACAGTCATGTGACCCAGACATTGGCAGCAGGCACTAAGGGCCAGATGTATTAAGAAATGGCCTTGCGAATCACAAATAGAGATTTTTAAGAAATCGCTATTTCCGAGTCGCAATAGGCCATGTATTATAATTGCGAATCAGAATTAGCGATTTCTTAAAAAACGCTATTTGTGGTTTGCGAGGCCCAAATACCGAATAGCAATTTGCATTTTCGCAAATTGCGATTCGGTAATTGAAAATTGCAAATTGCGAGAACGCACACCTGGAGGAGCCTGATGACATCACAAGCAGGAAGTGAGTCATCCCAGGCAGTTTGCAGGTGCCACACCCAAACCAGCACTCAGAGAGAGTCAGCCCAGCCACACTGAGCAAGTCTCTGAAGAAGGCAGCACGGCAGAACCAACATGGACACCTCTGCCCAGGGAAAGGAGAAGGGAGAAAGGAAGCGCCAGCTGAAGTTTAGTGAGCAAGAGCTGGAGGTGCTCACAGAGAAGGTGGTCAGGAGCAATGACCGGTTGTTTGGCAAAAGCTCACTCCAGGTGCCTGAGAGTGAAAAACGCAGACTCTGGGCAGATATCCAGACAAAGATCTGCGCTGTTGGAGTGGCGCAGCGCTCTGTTGAAGAAATCAAGAAGAGTTGGTACGACCTGCGGTCCCGTGCCAAGGAGAGGGTGGCAAGACGACTGCAGGAGGCCAGGAGCACAGGAGGCGGATCACCCACAGAGACATCCTCCACCCCTATAGAAGGCCTAGTGGAGTCCACACTCCTCCCAGAAGCAGTCAGTGGGGTCACTGACATTGACACATCCGGCACACCAAGTACAAGTAAAGGTAAGTGAAATATTGAAATGTAACCCCATATGTTTATGCACAAAAGCCCCTTAGGAATTAGAAAGTAATTTAAAAGATTGTGAGAAGTAGTCCATTCCACATCTTAGAAGCAGCACAAGAATGCCTTATGGGAGTGGTAGTCCACAACCCAGAGCTGGAAGTAGCACCTAGAATGTAATTGAATAGAGCAACACACAGAAGAACACCCTTAACATAGTAATGAGAAGTAACTGTACCTTTATTACCATTGTGCGACATTTATTGTAACATACATAACTGACATGCTGCATATTGTCGTTGCAGGTGGCCCAGGCCCTGCAGCTACAGCATGTGCCATTGCAGGGGAGTCAGACACCCATCCTGCTTCAGACTCCAATACGAGTGAGTCACAGAACATTGCGCCACTCCGACGCAGGCCTAGGGCACTGCCAGAACTGAGTCAGGACTCTGATGAGCAGCAGGAAGACTCACAAACACCGTCCCCAACTGGCAGATGCACTCGGATGCAGGAGCCCCGTTCACAGCAGAGCACAGCACCCCGCAGGATGCCTACATATGCAGGCGCACAGGCTTTTGAGACAGGTGAGGGAACATCGTTATTTGGTGGCCTGGAATCGGCTATGTTAAAGCAGCAGCGCCTGCAAAATAAAAAACTCACGGCATTACAAGGGCAGATGCAGCAATATAATGCAAACATGGGGGGCCTGCATCGCCAGCTGGAGTGTCTCAATGCCAACATCGAACAGCTGCATGAGGGACAGGTCCAAGCATTGCAGGACATGAGGGAGCTGACTACTGCTGTGAGGGAACTGTGTCAGGAGCTGCGCCACAACAGGGTAAGCCACTGCAGGCAGGAGCGACGCTTCATGAGCATGTTTGGAGGTTTCTGTCGCTCTGTGACTAGACTGGCAAATTCTACAGCCCTAATATCACGTTGTGCTGTGGCGGCACAGGTTGAGGCAGTACACAGCAGCAGGGATGTGGCCCAAGGACTGGTACAGATCACGAATGTGATTGACAATCTAATGGGTAACCGGTCAGCCACACCTAGTGAACTTGGACTGGGCGACACGGAGGACACATCGAGCCTCAGCAGCCTAGCTGTGCCCACAATGGACACCAGACGTCGCAGTGCCAGACACAGTACTGCCACAGAGGCAGACACTCAAGGTGCCAGTGAGGCAACTGCACACTCGAGTGGCGTGCATGGCCAAAAGAAGTGAGTGTAGTGGCCACAAGGGACTGTATATACTTCTGGCATGAGGACACTATGAAGGAATAGTGCTTCACTGTTAACTGCTTTTGTTTTTTGTCACAATTACTTTTGTTGGTACTCGTGGAACTCATATTACCTGACATTAAGGTAATAAATTTACTTACTACAGGTACATTTGTCAGTGGATTTGTGATGTTCATACTTACATCTGAAATGGTTGTGTGTGATGTCAGCACGCCTTTGCCTGCCCTCTGCTGCACTGGTCCTGTCTGCTGGCAGTAGGGGTGGTATGGGATCATCATCCTCATCTGATTCAGAATCAGATATTTCCACAGGTATGCCTCTGGTGGTAGCTATATTGTGCAAGATTGCACAAGTAGCCACTATTCTACATGTTGTCTCTGGGCTGTACTGTAGTGCCCCTCCACTTTTGTGGAGGCACCGGAAGCGACTCTTCAGCAGGCCAAAGGTGCACTCCTCCACATTGCGGGTCGCCCTGTGTGCTGCATTGTATCTCCGTTCAGCAGGTGTATTTGGATTTAGGTAGGGCGTCATCATGTAGGTGCGCACTGCGTGGGCACTGTCTCCTGGAAGGAACAGAGAGTATAATGAGTAACTGAGCCATCTGACGTCACACTGCCATCAATGCACCAGTGTACAGAGGGACAATACCTAGTAGATATCCTTCACCAAACTCCCCAGCTAGCAGTCTTGTGTGAATGCCGCTGTGGTGAAAGATGTATGAATCATGGGTGCTCCCTGGGTACCTGGCCACAAGATCAGTTATGATGTATGAGGCATTGCATATCACCTGTATATTCATGGAATGTTGGTATTTACGGTTGCGGTACACATACTCTGTGGCTGATGGTGGACAGATTGCAGCATGTGTCCCATCTACGGCACCTAGGACATGGGGGAACTGTGTTATCTGTTAGAAATCTATTTTTGTCTGCTGTATTTCCTGTGGGGTGTGGAGGAATCTGATGTACTGGTGTATTCTGCTCAGCATGGCATTGATAAATGCATTGAAAAATCTAGAGAGGGTACTCTGTGAGACCCCTCCAGCTGCTGCTATGACCTCTTGATAGCTCCCTGAGACGAGTAGGTGGAGGGAGCATAATACCTGCACATAGGTGGGGATGCTATGAGTCCTATGTGTTGTGCGCTGCAGTATGGGTTGTAGCTCAGCTATCAGGTCGAGTATCATGGCAGAGCTCAACCTGTACCTCTCAAATATTTCCTCCTCTGTCTGATCAAAAAGTGTAATGCGCACTCAGAAAATGCACTCCTGTCTCCTCCTCCCTCTCCTCAAACCTGCCAAGATCCTCACCCTCCTCACTATGACGTACAGTGCAGCCATTGTGGAAAAGAGTCTGAGGCATTCTGGGCCTCTTTATATGTAGGTTGCACCTGGATACCACCTGCTTTCACTTAGTGGTATTTTGCATGTGCAAAATGCCATTCTGCGAAAAATCGCAATTTGCGATTTTTTGATGCATCGAATTGCGACTTGGTTTTGTGAGTCTCATTTTGCGCCTCGCAATTTCCTACTCGGAATACTGAATCGCAAAATGCGACTCTCAAAACCAGGTCGCAACGCAAAAAATCGCAATTTTTGCGATTTCTTATTTTTGGTCTGTGAATGCCTTCATGCATCGCAGACCACATTTTTGCATTCGCAAACGGCCACATTTTGCGATTCGCACCGTTTACGAATGCAAAAACATTTGATACATCTGGCCCCAAATGGTTAGGGCAAGAAAATACCAACTTTCTAAAAGTACCATCTAACTTTACCATTAAAGAGGTTTCTAAATTACAATTAATTTGAGTCCATAAGTGATATTTCTCTCTGCTTCCAATCAAACATTATCACCCATTAAATGTAATAAAATAACCTAATGTAATCCAATGGAGGCCTTATAAGCAGTAAAAAAGTAAATTTAGGAGTTTTTCACTACCAGGACATGTCCCATGTCCCACTTTTTAAAACAATGCGCCCTGCCCTCTAAGCCTTCAAGGCCTACTATAGGGATCTTTATGTATATTAAAAAGGAAGGGTTAGGCCTAGCAAAAGGTTTATTTTGCCAGGTCAAGTTGTCAGTTTGGAATTGCACATCAGGCTGCAATGGCAGGCCTGGGACATGTTTTAAAGAGCTATTTTAGTGGGTGGCACAATGAGAATTGCAGGCCCAATAGCAGCATGTAATTGACAGGCTCTGGGTACCATGTAGAACCAAATACTAGGGACTTACAGGTAAATAAATGTGCCAATCAAGCGCAGGCCTATTTTATCATGTTTTAGGGAGAGAGAACAAGCACTTTACCATTGGTTAGCAGAGGTAAAACTAAATTAAACAAAAACGGGTTCAGCAAGAGAAAGCAAAAATCTAGGGTGGACCTGGCTCAATAAGCACCATAAAATTGCATGGGAGAGTTAACATCGCTCCTGGTGCACCAACTCCTTATGACTGTATGGGAGAGGTTACACCTCTCCTAGCATAGGAGCACCATATCATTTCCTGAGAGAGTTTATACTCACCTAGTCTGCCAGCACATTTTCATTGAATGGGAGTTTTTACTCTCGCCACTCCTGGTAAACCAACTCCTTATCACTGCTTGGGAAAGTTTACACCCCTCCTAGTATACCTGCTCCATATTGTTGTATGGGAAGAGTTTACACCTCTCCTATACCAACTACCCACCTATGCATGGAAGAGGCTACATCTCTCCAGGCATATCAGTTCTTTATCAAAACATGGGAGAGTTTAAACCTCTCCTATTATATAAGCACTGCAGTAACACAGTGAGAATTTACACCTCCCATGGGTTACCTGCACTGTATAAATAGATGAGAGAGTAAGTGCACATCTCTTCTGGTGTATTATTGTCATATCATTGCATGGCACTGTGTACACTTCTACTGGTATGCAAGTGACGTATCATTGTATGGGAGACTTTACACTTCTCTAGAGGATCCAATGCCTTACCACTGCATGGGAGAGTTTGTACCTCTCCTGGTATACTAACTCCCTATCATTACCTGGGAAAGTTTACACCCCTGTTCGCATATCAGCTCCTTATCAAAACATGAGAGAGGATACACCTTTCCTGGAATAACAGCACTTTATCATTGTTTAGGAGAGTTTACACCTCATTTGAGGTATCAGCACTTTACCATTACATTAAAGAGTTTACCCCTTTCCTGGTATATCAACACCATATCACTTCATGGGAGTGTTTACACCTATCCTAGTATGCCAGGGCCATATTGTTACATGGAAGAATTTAAAACTCTCCTGGTAAACTGACTCACTATAATTACATGGAAGAGTGTGCACCTCTCCTGACATATCATCTTCTTATTAAGGTAGTATAATAGAATACTGAGGCCAACAATATTGAAATACAGAAATAACAAAAATATTGTAATCCTATATTTAAACAAAAAAACACACAAATATAGACTACAAACATATCACTATTGAAAATATTTAAAATACCCAAATATTGAAATAAAAAAATAAGAAAATACACAATATCTTGATCACGGTAAATATATATTGCACTACCCAAATATCTAAAATAAAATGATAGACTACCAAAATATTGTTGCCAATAAATAAAAAATGTGACAATATGAAAATACACGGAATTGATTTTAAACAGTGTAAAATATTTAATAAAAATTATTTATTAAAATATAATTAATATATATGAACACAAAATGAAGTGTTTCCAATTGTATAATATACATCAAAGCACTAGGAATTTACATAAACAAAAAATAACATTAAACTAACAATAATTCTACATTATAAAATTAAACCAACCAACAGAACAACTATATAAATACTTACAAAGAAAATGCATACTGTGAGAAAGTGGATTACTATCTAGGGTGGATGGTAGACCACCATGAATAATAAAGTCACTGTTCTTGATAGGGCAAGTAAAGGTTTCAGTAATCTGAACCTGAGCTCAATCCCTGGTAGCTATGGAATAGAGCAGAAATGTGTAAACATTTAGAAGTACCAAAGCAGTCAAAAGCATGATACAAAATGACACCAAAAAATGTAAAAACCAATAAAGCGACCCAAAGATATGACATTTTTAAGTTTGAATTAGTTTTAGCACCAAAAAGAACAAAGAATCAACTGCGGGAACTGGTCAGACAAGACCTGGATAAAGACAAAGTTTAAGGCTGACTGCGATGGAGCACGGTTTGGATACAAGGCCCAGGCAGGTCCCGGTCAAAGAGTTACTATCAGAATTCAGAATTTTCTGAGATGGTATATCCTCTACGGGATAAGACAGCAGGCTGGATCGAAGACGGGGTCATCAACAATGAGTTGACAAAGGGAGGGGGCCAAGTGAAGCCTTTAATGAAGGTAGAAAGAGCTCGGAGTGGGAAGGATCTGACATTTGTGCCCAGGAAGTCAACGACATTGATCAAATGCTGCTCAGTGTCTCAGGTCTGGTGAAGATTTAAGGGCATATTTATGATGGCCCTAGCACTACCTTGTGGCACATTTGTGTCATTTTTGTTAACACAAGTGTGGCATTAAGGTGGCATTTCCCATGCATCATATTTACTAACTGGCGCAATATAAGCATTGCACCACTTTGTAAACCCTTGCGCCACACTATGCCTGAGGCAGGCATAATGTATGCAAGAGGGGCGTTCCATGGTGCAGTGAAATTTACTGGATTTCACGGCACCATTTCAGGCATTAAGATGACGCCACCATTGAAGACGATGGGTCTCCCTGTGCTTGGGTACATTAGTGCCATAATTCATGGCGCTAATCCAGCAAAAGGCCACATTAGTGGCATAAATTATGATGCTAATGTGGACACGACTGCCATGGTGCACCGTATTAAATATGGCGCACACATAGTGCCATTAGGGGGATGCAACGGGGCGCTAAAAAAGTGGAGCATCATGAATGATGCACCACTTTTACATAAAAATGCCCCTTAAAGTTTAGTGGATGGAGTTACAGATATCCAGTCTGCCGTAATACAATTCGATAAAATCGTAATACTGTGGATGGGATATCTGTAACGTTTGTGCCAGAGTAACCCCTCTGCCAAACTCTAAATCAGGCCCTTAGTCTCTTTTCTGGAAGTCCATTTCCTTCAGTGGGGCAAGACTACAACCTGCAGCCAGAGAGGATTCAATGTCGCCTGATGCCAACTAGCCCCACTTAATTGGGCTTGCTGCTACAGAGAAAATATTGGGAGCTGCGCAAAGGCCTACTGGCAATGCACCCTCTGTGGATCAGCATGGCAGATTAGTCCTGGTCTTCTGTCAGTTCTCCAGGCAAACTCCATTAAAAAGGTTCTAAGTTAACCAGGTGAAGTACATGGCACCAGCTGGGTCCAGGGTAGGTTCAGTTGTGACTGGTCAGCCGGATTCTCTCAGGAAAGTGGGTGTTTTGTAGCTTTTGTGTCCATGAAGTTTATTAGAAGTTCATGTAATTGAACTTTGGAGTCCACTTCTCAGTCCTGGGTACAAGAGGGAGTAAGTCCATCGCTTAGGATTCTCCTAACAGGTCACTACAGCAGGTGAAGTCCTCTTTACGTCTTCTACAGGTTCAGAAGTGTTCTGAAAAGGATACTGTGGGTGCCATACTTATATCTAAGTGCCATCCTGTGAGTGGGTTGACTTCTGGCCCCCTTAACAATAGGGAGAGACTCCAGGGGCAACCCTGCCCATTTTTGCAGCACTTCCTGTGTGTCTTTCTGTAAATTATCCCACAGTGCCCAGCTCTACCTAAAGCCAAGATGGCAAAACCTTTCTTCCCTGGTGCAGAGTTTTCCGTGGCTACCCAGAGGTGTGGCTATAATAATGAACAAACCTTCCCTTGTGGTCAGTCCAAACATGTTCTGAGGTAGCTCCCCTTCCCACTGGCTTCAAAGATTGGCTGGCTATGAAGATAAAAGTGAGGCAGGCCGTGGTGTGAGCTCATCTGCCAGTGACAGGGTAGGCATCCTATGAAGCTCAGGAAAGAGCTGGTCACAGCCCCAAGCATATCCTGCTCAGTATATTCTGGTCAAGAAGGAAAAATATCCCCCCACACCCAGCAATATCGTCCGCTGTCTAAGAGCAACCCACATCTCACCACTAGGGAGCCATCAACAGTCGTATGACAATGAAACGGAAAGGCACATTTGGTTATTATTTAGTTGGATTTTAAAATACTATTAATGAGTCCTTGACTAATTTCTCTATATACTCCCAAACTGAAGTTCTGCATTATAAAGTATTATAATGTAACCCAGTGCTTTCCTATCAGAGAGCCACCCTTGCCACAGTGAAAAACTACTTTGAAGATTTTTCACTGCCACGGTATTTAGGGTCGAATTTGACGCAGAAGTATTAAAATGAAAGATTAAGCGTGTCAAAAGGCTTATTTTGACAGGTCGAAATGGCAGCTTGAAAACTGCACACCCAGGCTGCAAAAGTAGGCATTGTCACTTTAGTGGTAGCACAATATATGTTGTACTCCACTAGTGATACAGAGTACTTTTGTACCATCCACTAGGAACTTGTGGGTAAATTAAATATGCCATTCAGAAGTATAGCCAATTTTAACATGTTTTAAGGGTCAAAACACATGCATTGGGGCTGGATTAGCAGTGTCGCAGTGCACATAGTCAAGAAACACAGCAATAAAATCTAGCAAAAAATGTGGGTGATGAAGCAAAAAAAAGTGTTTTTCTACAATACACACATACAAACAAAGTCAGATTTAAGAATTTTAAGGAAACAACACTAGTGCAATGAAAGGTACTTGAAAATGAATGCGTGTTAGAAGGAGCAGTAACTGTTTTTTTCAGAGGCACTTTTTGGCACATTAAGCAGCTGCAGTGGTCTGGCTAATAGAGCTTGGCCGCTGGGCCCTCCTCTAAGGATGGGACTGTCTATGACTAACCATAAATTGGTCATTTTAATATGTCAGATACTGGAGTCACTTTTGTAACCTGAGGCATTTCACCTGCCAGCTAGTGCAGCAGAGAATTAAGTCACACAGCAATTAAGTTTCAAAGCGCAAATCTCATTAAGGCCTGGCTGAGAGAGGTATGACAAATCAGAAGGTAAGCTAGGAAAACCAAATTTGTCAAAACTGACCTTATGTTTGGTTTCCAGGCCAACTAATTTGCATACAAGGAAGTAACACTGACCTTTTAATCCATATGCCAATCTATAGATGCAGTTTAAACACAACCTTAAGGAATAGCACACAATGGAACACTACACATTACACTATACAAAACACGTAGTGCTCCAGTTGCTTGTGGTTTCCAACTAAATTATAGTAATTTAGTCTCGGCCTTATCTGTCTCAGTGTTACCTTTGAGCAGATGTCAGGGTGAGTTCAGACAATATTTTTTTTCCTGTTCAGCATGCACACTTGTGCATGTGAAGACATATGTGTTAATTTGCACCTCTTCTCACACCCCCTTATTCCAACTGACCACAGAAGCTGACCTTATTTTAAAAAGCGAGCACAAGGAGGAGGGGGTCCCCAGTAACAGCTGAGGTCTAAAAATCTGAGGCTCAAAAAGGAAAACTTTGGGTGTTCACAGGCTAGAACTCCATTTCCTACAGTCATATTTCGTATAAATAAGTAAAGCTCCTTATACTCAACAGTTGAATCAAGTGCATAAATCCGTATCAAACATATCTTATTCATGAATATATTGTATTTATTTACGTTTATTGCATAGAAAGGTTTAAGTAGCTCTGCCAACATGGAACAAAGATCTTGGAAGTTTACAACACACGATCAGCATAGGCTGAAAATCTCGAGTCAGAACACAGGAAATCCAGGAAAAATAAATTTTCTAGGACACTATAGGAACAGATTTGACTCAGAGGCCAACTATTTCCCTCAATGGGTTCTGCACTCGAGATCATAACTCATGCATTCGTGTGCAAAAAAGTAGATAGTAAGCTAAGACTTAATTTTCTGTCTGCCCCACCAAATGGCACCCATCATTAGAACTGTGAACTTTGTGAGTGGCCCAGAAAGGATCCTTTAGTATGCTCGCAGAAAGGTTCCCTGTTATATTTTGAATAAACTGCTGTTTAAAACAAATACACCAGTTATGTTGAATTGCTAAGAAAACCCATATAGAAATATCTTCATTGATTAAAAGAGAAATTTATATTCAAGGCATCTAATGAGATCCATTCTGGTGTAACCGTAGACTGTAAAACATCAGTTAGTTACAAAAGAGTAATTACCACTTTGCTCTTAAAAATAACACGTGCTTGTATTTCAATAGGACAAACCATACTGTCCCAGGTTTTCTCAAAAGTATCCTTCTTGTCTCTGGAGTTATTAGTGACTCACTGCTTGGATGTACACATGAAAACCATTCTTAAATGTGAGGCTTCTGAGTAGATTTCCAATTTCTCATAACAAATTACCTACAGGTTCCAAAGTCGTTCTTTTTCCTCAAGGACGCCTATTTTTCAACCTCCCCTACCAGTTCATTCAATACAATAAATCTTGAGTTACTTTTAGTTCCGGTCTGGTTATGCTGGTTATGGATAAGGTGCAGAAATTCTTCGAAGTAAAAAAGGGCCCTGCAGGCGATTAAAATTCAGTTTTAATAAAGAGCTCTTGGGTGGATGATAACGAGGATTATCAAAGATTTGGAGGTGTCTGTCCTGTTAGTCAACGGACGTACATCAATAATTACTTTTTCTGTGATACATTTTGCTTTTATTCTCTGTTTTTATCACCTTTGAGCTCTACTGTGGGGCAAGTGTAGTGCTAAAGACAAGTTCTTGGCTAACACTATGTCGAAATATACAGTGTGTGCAGTATAGAAGAGTGAGAGAGCTGAGAAACTGGTAAAAAAAAAAAAAATGGCTCCCACTTCCACTTACCTCTGTAACATCCATGTTTGGGCAGCAGTGACTCTCCTTCGCCGGCCCCCCTGTTTCCCAAATGTACTAAACCAAGCACCCACCATTTGTTCGGCGGTTTTCCACCTAAGAGAGTCTCTCCTTTGCAGCCACATATCCTTCAAGTAAGCGGAACCAATCTCTTCATCTAGGGCACAGTAATGAAAAATCCACACTGCTAGGGCAAAAGCTTTCGCTATTCCACTGTCAAAGCTGCGTGCTTGCACACAAATGCTGGCCTGCAATTTCTTCCAACTTATGAAAGATCTATGTTCTCAACCAATACTGCATATGTACTTGATATAAAAATGAGTCCACAATCATTGCTCAAGTGTCAGACTTTATTTCACATCTCCACTGCTTCAATGGTCCTATTCTTCAGACAGCTCCTCTTGTCAGCCTCCTCTCACAGAACCTCAGCATTCTACTCTGCCCTCCTGTACCCAACATTCCGGACATGCCATTCTAGAGACAGGGGAGCAGGATCTACCATTTCTAAATAAGTGTAACTTAATTCTAATTAACTATATACTATTACAGCTATATTTCTTTTATTACATATCCTCTTATGAATTTACTACCTATGAATTATCATACGTTTTGATGAACTATATTACAACACATCTTCCCCCTTAACAAATAATAGAATTTATATATATACAATATGTGACATGACATACATATGGTTGTTCTCTTCTGGAAAAGGACTTAGACTCAGGTGGTGATGTCATAGTCCTTCTGCCATGCTGGAGGTTTAATTTGTCATTGACTTATGTCCCTTTGGGGTCTACACCTTGAGGAGTCCTTCAGCATTTCTTCTGATACAGGCTCCATTTCAATGTTTTCCCCCTCTTTTCCATTGAAAACTGGTTCCTTAACAAGTCTGTCCATACTCCAACATTGACCATTTTCTAAAATGACCACATTTTTCCTTACACGGTTAATACGAAAAGGACCCATGAACTTGGTGACTCTTGTGCCTGAATGCATTCCACTTACTGGTTTCTTTACATACATTAGGTCATTCACAGCCCACTTTTGTTTTCTTGTACCCTGTTTGAAATCGTATCTGTTCTTGTACTTGTCTTGGTGTTTAGAAATTCTGACCTTGCTAAGGGGAACGGAATACTCACTTTTTTCCCCTCCCCCTAACCAGAAAGGAAAAAAAATTGTGCATGGTTTCCTGCCTTTTAATGCTGAAAAAGGTGATACTTTAGTGATAGAATTAAGAGTGGTATGATATGCCCATAACATGTCCCTAATTGCATTTTCTACATTCAGGTGATTGATGCTGGCTAATTGAATACATTTTTTGAGCATGCGATTGGCCCTTTCTGCTAAACCATTAGCTCTGGGGCAATATAGAGCCGTTGTAAAGTGTTTCACACCCATGGAATCGAGGAAATCCTTCATCACCGAAGAGGTTAATTGAACTCCATTATCGGCGATGAGAGTTTCTGGAATGCCTTCTATGGCAAAGATATCCTTAAGGAAATTAACAACAGAATCATTAGTAATTTGATTGACGAATTTGGTGGAAATCCAATGAGAATGATAGTCTATTAAAACTAAAGCAAATCTTTTCGACAAACCAGTAAAATTGAATGGGCCAATAATGTCTAAAGCTAGCTTTATCCAAGGTTTATCTGGTACCTCAACAGGAGAAATAGGGGTTTTGCGGACGATTTTACTTTTGTCGCTAAGCGCACAAATGGAGCAACCTCTGACTTCTTGTTCAACCAACAAATCCATGTTCGGGAATCAAAACCTTTCTCTTACTCTGGATTTGGTGAGACTTCTGCCTAAGTGACCTTCATGCGCCAGAGTTATGATTTTGTGTATTAAACTTTGAGGCGGAATAATCTTATCATTTCTGAGCACAAAATTTCCGTTCTTGTTGATTTCGTATCTTACCTCCCAATAACTGCTAATATTTTCTTCAAGATCTTTTTTTGACGAAGGCCACCCCACATTGGCTTTAGATTTGAGTAAGGCTAGTGTTTCATCTAGTTGGGATGCAGAAATCCATTCCTCCTTACTGATCGAAGGAATGTCAATCATCATTATAGGGTGTTCATCAATTACGAAGTCTTCTTCAATATTCAATGGAACTCTGGACAAGAAATCAGCTGCCGTATTCTTGTTGCCAGGTAGGTATTCAATTTTGAAGTAAAAATTCTCTAAACCTAAAATCCATCTGGCGATCCTGGGCATACTATTTGAGGACCCTTTTGTGGAAAACACATAAACCAAGGGTTTATAATCCGTCCGCAAATCAAATTGAGTACCCCATAAGAACATTTTTAAATGGTTTATTGCCCAGTAACACGCCAACGCCTCCCTTTCAATGACGGAATAATTAGCTTCTGCTTTGCTTAAGGCTCTGGAAGCGAAAGCTACGATTTTTTCACCTCCATCTACTATCTGAGATAGTGTTGCGCCCAACCCCAATTTACTAGCATCTGTGGTAAGAATAGTCTTCCTGTTGTGGTCAAAATTGCACAGGTAGGGTGCTGACACAATAGGCATTTTAATTTCTTTGAATGCATGGTCATGGTGTTCTAACCAATTGTAAGGTACGTGACTCTTCAGTAACTCCCTGAGAACACACGATATTGAAGAAAAGTTCTTGACGTACTTTGCCATGAACTCGGCTAGATCCAGGAATGATCTTAACTCGTCTTTGTTTCTT
The DNA here is from genome assembly GCF_031143425.1 of Pleurodeles waltl. Taxonomy (NCBI): domain Eukaryota; kingdom Metazoa; phylum Chordata; class Amphibia; order Caudata; family Salamandridae; genus Pleurodeles; species Pleurodeles waltl. The sequence continues at coordinate 1,182,395,444 of NC_090444.1, forward strand.
GGTGCTTCAGCATTCTTTACAGCATCCACTAGGGAGGTTTTAGGTTTGAACCCATCTTTAGATATGATGTGCCCAAGGTACTCCACCGACTTTACCCCGATGCGACATTTGTCTTTCTTTAAAGTAAGACCAGCTATTCTCAATTTGTCGAGAACATCTTTCAGATTTTTGTTGTGTTCCTTCTCTGTGGCCTCATAAACCAAAATGTCATCCTGGAAACATAAAGTTTCATTAGCCCCCTCAAGGATATGTTGCATGATCTTTTGGAATACAGCAGGCGCTGAAGCAAGCCCAAAAGGCATTCTGTTGAACATGAATGTGCCTAGAGGTGTGGTGAAGGCTGTCAGCGGTTTGGACTCTGGATGTAATTCAACTTGATGATACGCACTTGAGAGATCAAGAACCGAGAAGTATGCGGCCTCACTCATTGTGCTTAGTAACTCATTAATCTTTGGAAGAGGGTGTCTCTCGACCCAGATATTTTTATTTAGGTCCCTTAAATCCACACAAATCCTAATATTATTGCCGTTATTTTTTTTAGCCATCCTGAACACTCAATTGGTTGTATAATCCCTAGAGATTCTAGTCTTTCAAGCTCCTCCTTGACTGCATCCCTAAGTAAATGTGGACTGGGTCTGGGTTTGTGCACTACGGTTTTGAAATTTGGTTTAAGTTTGATTTTATGTTGAAAGTTTTTTTAACAGGCCAAGTTTGTCACAGAATATTTCAGGGAATTCTTGGACAATTTGATTACTCGAACTGGACGTGTCTACACTCAGTACTTGTTCTGGATCGTTGGGGTCTAGTTTTATTCCCTTTTTGGTGCTGCCACCCTAGTAAACTTGACCCTTCCTCTACTGCATACACCTTCCCCACTGTGGAACGGCCCTTAAAGGAAATAATAGCTTTGAACATGCCCTTAAGATGGATAGGATCCTTACTATACCCTTTAGGGTTAACGTCTGGTTTTATTAACTCAATTTTATTATCATTTTCCACATTGCTGAAATCTGCTGCATTTATAATAGTGAATGGTGAGCAAGAATCCGCAAATACCTTTGTCATTCTGTTATTTATTGAAATCGTGCATTCTGGGTATAGCGGTATATGAATACCTTCTGTTTTAACTTGGAGTACTATCTTCTTAATTAATTGAAAACTCTCTTCTGACCTCTTATTGTCCGATTCTTTTTCTATTCTCAATGTGTTCTTGCAGACTCTAGCAAAATGGCCTCTTTGGTTACATTTTCTACAAACTGCTGATTTAGCCTGACACAAATTAGAATTTGCTAAATGGTTAGTGCTTCCACAACGGTAGCATGTCAAAGTATTCCTAGAACTAAATTGTTTCTGTGTCAGCTTATTACCAGACTTTAACTTTAGAACTTTTACATCAGCTGTGGTATCAATTATTTCACTAACTTGTTCATTTGCAGGTGAGGATCTTATTTCTTGTAGGCATAAAGCCATATGTTCAATGGACTTTGCTATTTCAATAGCCTCTTGTAACTCGGGTTACCTTTGTATTAATTTTTCTTGAATCGTAACAGTGTTCGTGCAACGAACTAACTGGTCCTGTATAAGAGAATCATTTAGGTCACCAAAATCACATAAGGAACTTAGCCCCCTTAACGCAGCAATATAGTTGGTTACACTCTCCTGTTTTCCCTGACTGCGAGAGAAAAATTTGTGTCGCTCCAGCACTACATTGATCCTATCACCAAATTGCTTCTCTAGTTTCAAGTACGTGGTGACATTTCATCCTGTGCTTGACCCTCAGGTACATACGGTTCCGGCAGGGACTCATAAATTTTCCTACCGTGCGTTCCTAAATTGTGTATATATGTTGTTTTCTGATAGGATTGAATGTATCCCTCCCAATAGCAATCAAGTACGATTCAAAAATTTTAATCCACTCCTTCCATGGGACATTAGGTTCCCCCATTTCATTTAAGAAAGGAATAGGTTGAGACATACCAGCAGCCGCCATAATAATGACAATTTGTTAATACTACAAACTAATCAAGAATGCGCCCTCTCAATATTGAGTAGTTCTTCAATTGGAGGCTGAGAACTTTGTTACACTTGTACTGCTCTGGATTACTTCAAATGAGCCCAAACAACCTTGTTATACATCTAATGTGAATCAGTCTATAGCGTGAGTAATATTTGAATTAACATATGTAACTGTATTACATAATAGGAAGCTGTGCCTGTCAGCGTTGGCAGGCGATTTCCGTTTCTGTGCCTGAACAGAAGTTGAACTCCCTTCCACGAAGCGGAGCGCGTGTTCTGATCCTTCAGACACGCTGAGGCAAGTTCAAAGGGCCGCGCTTGCCAAAGAGCACGTGTACTGTCTCTTCAGACGCGCTGAGGCCGCGTTCTGAAGACGTTCAGGAGAAAAAAAACCTGTGAACTCCCTTCCACGAAGTGGAGCGTGGAACGCGTGTTCTGATCCTTCAGACACGCTGAGGCAAGTTCAAAGGGCCGCGCTTGTCAAAGAGCGCGTGTACTGTCTCTTCAGATGCGCTGAGGCAGCGGTAATGTTGACAAGCGTGGAGAAAATATGCTGTGCCTGTCAGCGGTAATGTTGACAAGCACGAACCAATGCTGCTACCGAATGCGCAGAATCAAATACGCTAAGGCAGAATGCGTTGTTGCTTAGATTGCTGTGCCTGTCACCGGGAGCAATGACAGGCGTGTATTCAATTGTAGCTGGCGTGCGACCCGATAGATGCGCGGTCTACTGAGATGTTTGTTAGATGCGCAGAATAACTTTTAATCATGTTTCTCTCCTTGTTTAAAATTAATACAGATCCTTTTCTGACGCGCCTCTTCTTTACATGAAATTATTACAATCCCTTCCTCAGAATCACGAAGAACGAAGAACACAAAGCTGTGCCTCTCAGTGTTTTCGTTGACAGGTGCCAGTCTTACTGGGAATTGTACCGGTAGCCGTTTAATATTTTAGATAGATACACAAAAGGCACTGAAAGTCTTACTCGGCATGTAAAAATCGGACCAATTGAAGTAATACCTTCCAAGGGGTGGAGATGGAGGTGCCCCCTTACGCACCAACTCGTCGCCAGTGATATAAAGATGAGTCCACAATCGTTGCTCAAGTGTCAGACTTTATTTCACATCTCCACTGCTTCAATGGTCCTATTCTTCAGACAGCTCCTCTTGACAGCTTCTCTTGTCAGCCTCCTCTCACAGAACCTCAGCATTCTACTCTGCCCTCCTGTACCCAACATTCCGGACATGCCATTCTAGAGACAGGGGAGCAGGATCTACCATTTCTAAATAAGTGTAACTTAATTCTAATTAACTATATACTATTACAGCTATATTTCTTTTATTACATATCCTCTTATGAATTTACTACCTATGAATTATCATACGTTTTGATGAACTATATTACAACAGTACTTTATGCTCCTTAACAGTGGTCTTCACCCACAGGTGATTTTGGGTCAGATTTATCAGCTCATTGCACTGGTGCAAAGTCTCGAAAGTTACATCTCCCAGGGCTGGAGATTTGTTTAAAGTAACTCAAAATAGAGCTTTGTGCTGTTTACATTTGTTTGCATTAATAGAGTGTCTTATTCGTGGCACATGAATATTCCCACGCTACCAATGATGGTATTTGAATCAAAGCCCCACCTACTAAAATTGGTAGGCAGGGCTGTACTCCTAAACATTATGAATACTTGAGGCAGGTGGAAAGTAGGAGAAATGTTTTTATTTGTCCAAACTTTTCAAATTTATATCAGGGGTTGAGTAATTGGTGGAACAGGTCTCTACAGAGGCCTCCTAGATCCGATGCAGGAGAAGGCTGTCTCCCTCATCTACAAGAAGATCCTAGATAACACTCCAGATAATCTCGGTGGGATGCGATACAAGTGAAATGCGGACCTAAAAGACCTGAATGATGTTAACTTGGCAGAGGCTCTACGTGGACCCAGGGTCATTGCAATACACCCAGGGTTTAGACTTGTACAGCACCGTATATTACACAGATCATAGTAAACTAGGAGGTTGTTGCACAAGACAGGGAGTGGAAGCTCTCCCCTCTGCTTGAGAGGCTTTGGGGTTGTCCTGCAAAACAGACATATTGGAAGAAAGTAACATGGGTGATGTCTTAGGTTCAGGGACTGAGAATCCCCACAGATGCCAAATGGCTTCTTCTTCACAGTCATGGGGGCTTAAACTGGACATTATATTCAGAGCTGTGGCTGGTAGTGGAAGCCGGAGTCGCAAAGCGGATTGTGGCGCAAGCTTCAGGATCCTCCTTCCCTCCAGCAGATGCACACTGGAAGCGCACATGGATTGGTGTCAACTGGTGGAGAAGGTGGCCTATCAGGGTACGGGATGCCCCCAACAAATGGGAAAAGACGTTGGGTAGCTGAAATGAATATCGAGGACATGGGAGACCTCAGATATAGATCGTTTGGGGTGGGAACATCAGTACCACTACAAAAAGGTCAAAGTTCATGCATATGGGGGGATTACCATTGCTTCAGTTTTCTGCCAACTGTGAAACAATATGTTCTCTGCACTATACATCTCTTCTGTGTTGGACTGCGGCAGGTTTATTACAAAACAAATGAAAGTTTTTTTTTGTGTTCCACGTTTTGCAACTATAGTGCAATTTACAGCACACATACAAAGTGGAAAAAAGTTTTAAGGTTTGTCTAAGCATATTATTTTGTATTGTAAGGGCACCTTTCCAGTAGAAAACCTATGTTAGAAAACATGCACCCACCACTGCCCTATATTGCAACAGTGTGTTCAAGTTGCAAGGTAGCAACATTGTGTGCCAGTGCTTGGAAAGACAGCAGAAGCATACCTTTGTAGATATGTGTTAGACCAGACATCCTTGGCATGGTATTCCCCCAAACATTTTGCCTTTGCTCCTCCTGGTTTGATGAACGTGTTCTGTTGTCATCAGGACTCAATACACTTCACCACTACTAACCAGAACGAAAGTGCTTGTGCTCTCTTTTCCAAACATGGTACAACTGGGCTACACCTAACTGGCATGTTTAATTTACTTGTAAGTCCCTAATAATTTGAACACCATGTACCCAGGGCCTGTAAAATAAATGCTACTAGTGGGCCTGCAGTACTCGTTGTGATATCCACCAATTTATCACTTAAAAAAAAGTCTCAGGCCTGACACTGCAGCCTGTAATGCTGTTCTAAACTGCAATGCAGATCTGGCAAAATTAACCTTTTTGCCAGGCCTAAATCTCCTTTTTTAATACTTATAAGTCACCCCTAAAAAAAGGTACCAAAAGGCACATAAGGCAGGGTGCATTGTATTTAAAAAGTAGGACATGTGTACTTAACTTTTACATGTTCTTGCAGTGAAAAACTCCTAAATTCATTTTTCACTGCTGTAAGGCCTGTCTTTCCCATTGACTAACACCGAGTTACCTTCTTACATTTAATAAGTTCTATCATTGGATTGGGAGCAGACATATGCTATTTACACTCAAATGATTTGCAATTTAAAATCCTCTTTAATGGTGAAGTCAGTTTGTAAGTTATAATTTGGAAAATGCCAGTTTTAGAAAGTTGCAGTTTTCTTGTCCTCACCATTTCTGCCTTCTGACAGTGCCCTGGGTTCAGGGTCGGACTGGCCATAGCAGGTATCAGGCATTATCCTTGTGGGCTGGAAGGGTAGAAGTCGGTTATTCAGTAGTGGGGGCCGGTTTTGTTACTGGGGGTCGGTTTTGCAACAGTGCTGCAATATTGGCCCCCAGTATCAAAAGCAGCAGTGCTTCGTCAACCCGACCCAGGGGCTGATCTGGCAAAATTGGCAGGGCTGCCTTGCGTTCCCAGTCCGACCCTGCCTGGGTCACATAACTGTGAATGACTCTGATGATAGGTTTAGTGTATTGTGTCATGACAGTAACACAAAAGGAGCTTAAGTGTGGACAGGATGGGCAATCCTTGCTGTATGACTGGGAAAGGGCTGTGCCCAAACCCACCTGTAAATCAAAGGGGTCTGCCTCCTACACACACAATGCCAGTCCTGACCTGCCTCTTGTCAACCCCAGGCAGTTTGGAGACTTGACAGGGCATTGGGAAGAACTCTCCAGAACCAGATGTGGGGGTGAGGCAGGGAGACCTCCCCCATCCAAAGGATTGCACAAGTATAAATATTGGACCTCGACAGCCACTCATCAGAATACACCTGAGCCTGTGGAAGTTACAGAAAGGCTGTCCTACTGTTTGAAGGACTGCCGTGATATCTGAGAAGGAAGACTGCCCCTGCATGCCTTCATCCCAGGCTAACTAGAGTGACTCCAAGGGCCAGTTTGCTGATCTGTGTGAGCCACAATGACACAACAAGCTTTAGAGGCTTCCCTGCAACTATCTAGCTGACTTGCTGCAACTGTACCTGCCTAGACCTCCAATTGGACCAGTCTGATCTTGCTGCCTCTGCTGGAGTGAGTCCCTGATCCCCAAGAGGTGCCTCCCCAGGTCCTGGACCATTGGCTGGTATCCTGAAGTTAGGGTTCCTCCCGACCACAAAGAGGCAAGTTTTTCTATGCACCAACGACAGTCAGCAATGACCGGCAACGTGAGACCTGCACTTCGTGCTACAACAATGATACCCTATGACGACCACCAAGCCAAAGCTACAGCAGCAACCATCCGTGACATTTGACCAGCTCCTCATGCTACAGGGAAGCCTGTCTACAGTTCTCGTCCTGCTCTTCATACTAGAGCAATGACAGTCTGAAACGTTCAACCTCCACTTCGTAGCCTCCTCCAAAGTAAACATAACTCTTTGCACTGGACTTAGAAGGTAACTTTTCAGAGGGACTAACATGGTCCCTGTGGTTTGGCCTGAAATTGTGACTTTCCCTGCAGTCTACCACGACCAGATGACCGTGAGTGACGCTTTGTGCTTTTAGGCGCTATTTTCACTCAAACCTTAAAAATGAATATCTCTGATTCTACTAATTGGATTTTTGTCATTCTGATATTTTATTTATTAAAGTTACTCTATTTTTCCAAATTGGTTTAGGATTTGACATGTGTTGTGTTTTCACTTTAATACTGCTTCCACCCCATCAACCAATAACCCAGTTTCTTATAATATCATGCTAATCTACTCTCTCACTTTAACGCAACTCAGCATAGCAACTTTTGTTGCTCCGCTGCTTTGCATGAAGTAATAGTAAATTTGTGTTGTGCTTAGTTAAATGTTACATTTGTTTGGCTCTTTTTGGACTATAGTAGCCACTTGGACAAGGTAACAAACTGATTATATCGAAGTATTACTATATAGCATATTAGAAATTATTTAAAAATGCAAACATAGGTAACAATTGAATTGCTTTCTATTTCAGAACTTATATAGTACTTCATACTTCTGAGGAGACGAAGACGCTCGCACTGCCATCAGAATCCTAGGTGACCATCTTGGTGTAAATGAGTGAAAGGTTTAGTCTGGCTTTTATAGGATTAATTGTGTGTGATCTGTGAAGGTCGGAGACGTTCTCTAATAAGGGGACAGACGCAGGACTTGTAGCTGTGCTTAAAGGTGATGTGTAAAAATACGTATAAATGCTGTCATGAAAATGATTGAATATCTTCTTTAGCAACATCATAGAAAAATGTGATTGGATATAGTCAAGTTTTTAAGACTGTCTTAACTCGAAGTGGTTGTCGTTTCATTTCACTCTTGTCAAAATCAACTTCCACAGTTTTACCATTTAGATTAGAAATGAACTACCGCCAGTACAAGAGTTTTCACAGTCTTGCCTATGGTGAGCCCCACCAGACCTGCAAAAAATGTATATTAATAACTTAAAGCTGCACTACAGCTCTCTTTGCTAGCCACAACTGGTGCAAGGTAAGGCCAGCAGGAGGGAGGTATAAAGTCCTACTTGGTCGTAGAGAAGGAAGGAGTTGGCTAGAAAGAGGTGCCATTTTCTTTTTCAGGACGGAGAGGTGGCAGGGGTCATTCCCCTTTTGAAGAAACTTCTATGGTGGATATATATGGAAAAAGAACAAGTGATGGACGGAATGCTGAACAATGTCAAACATTCACCCTCAGTACAGAGATCTGGGCCTAAATCCATCATTTTTTTGCTACCCATGCCGTTTGAGTTTGGACCCAGCCATATGCAAATCAGTCTTGACCCTGTTCCCCATGGGAACAGTCCAGCCCAAACTGCCAAGCCAGGTCCTCCCTGGACTGGAAACAAGCATCCTAGGACCGGTTTCAGGGTATCACCCTTCATCAGCCAGGTTAGCTTGATTCCAGTGGCATGGGGAGCATAGGACCCATGTCTGGGCATACCCTTCCCACTTGGGGCAACAAATACAAAAAGAACAAGTGATGGACAGAATGCTGAACAATGTCAAACATCCACCCCCAGCACAGAGATCTGGGATTAAATCCATTGTTTTTTTGCTACCCATGCCGTTCCAGTTTGGACCCAGCCATATGCAAATCAGTCTTGACCCTGTTCCCCATGGGAACAGTCCAGCTGGAACTGCCAATCCAGGTCCTCCCTGGACTGGAAACAGGCATCCTAGGACCGGTTTCAGGGTATCACCCTTCATCAGCCAGGTTAGCTTGATTCCAGTGGCATGGGGAGCACGGGACCTGGGCATACCCTTCCCACTTGGGGCAACAAATGCAAAAAGAAAAAGTGATGGACGGAATGCTGAACAATGTCAAACATTCACCCCCAGTACAGAGATCTGGGCCTGTATTTGTAAAATGCCTGAAAGCAATATCTCAAACATAAATGCAAATGAATTTTAAAACCTATGGGGCTTATTTACAAGAATCTGATGCATCGCCATCGATGCCTGAGATTTCTTGTGCTGCCCTGCCCATCCCTGATGACACCATGGAGGCGCTGTATTTACTATACAGGGAGTGCAGAATTATTAGGCAAGTTGTATTTTTGAGGATTAATTTTATTATTGAACAACAACCATGTTCTCAATGAACCCAAAAAACTCATTAATATCAAAGCTGAATATTTTTGGAAGTAGTTTTTAGTTTGTTTTTAGTTTTAGCTATGTTAGGGGGATATCTGTGTGTGCAGGTGACTATTACTGTGCATAATTATTAGGCAACTTAACAAAAAACAAATATATACCCATTTCAATTATTTATTATTACCAGTGAAACCAATATAACATCTCAACATTCACAAATATACATTTCTGACATTCAAAAACAAAACAAAAACAAATCAGTGACCAATATAGCCACCTTTCTTTGCAAGGACACTCAAAAGCCTGCCATCCATGGATTCTGTCAGTGTTTTGATCTGTTCACCATCAACATTGCGTGCAGCAGCAACCACAGCCTCCCAGACACTGTTCAGAGAGGTGTACTGTTTTCCCTCCTTGTAAATCTCACATTTGATGATGGACCACAGGTTCTCAATGGGGTTCAGATCAGGTGAACAAGGAGGCCATGTCATTAGATCTCCTTCTTTTATACCCTTTCTTGCCAGCCACGCTGTGGAGTACTTGGACGCGTGTGATGGAGCATTGTCCTGCATGAAAATCATGTTTTTCTTGAAGGATGCAGACTTCTTCCTGTACCACTGCTTGAAGAAGGTGTCTTCCAGGAACTGGCAGTAGGACTGGGAGTTGAGCTTGACTCCATCCTCAACCCGAAAAGGCCCCACAAGCTCATCTTTGATGATACCAGCCCAAACCAGTACTCCACCTCCACCTTGCTGGCGTCTGAGTCGGACTGGAGCTCTCTGCCCTTTACCAATCCAGCCACGGGCCCATCCATCTGGCCCATCAAGACTCACTCTCATTTCATCAGTCTATAAAACCTTAGAAAAATCAGTCTTGAGATATTTCTTGGCCCAGTCTTGACGTTTCAGCTTGTGTGTCTTGTTCAGTGGTGGTCGTCTTTCAGCCTTTCTTACCTTGGCCATGTCTCTGAGTATTGCACACCTTGTGCTTTTGGGCACTCCAGTGATGTTGCAGCTCTGAAATATGGCCAAACTGGTGGCAAGTGGCATCGTGGCAGCTGCACGCTTGACTTTTCTCAGTTCATGGGCAGTTATTTTGCGCCTTGGTTTTTCCACACGCTTCTTGCGACCCTGTTGACTATTTTGAATGAAACGCTTGATTGTTCGATGATCACGCTTCAGAAGCTTTGCAATTTTAAGAGTGCTGCATCCCTCTGCAAGATATCTCACTATTTTTGACTTTTCTGAGCCTGTCAAGTCCTTCTTTTGACCCATTTTGCCAAAGGAAAGGAAGTTGCCTAATAATTATGCACACCTGATATAGGGTGTTGATGTCATTAGACCACACCCCTTCTCATTACAGAGATGCACATCACCTAATATGCTTAATTGGTAGTAGGCTTTCGAGCCTATACAGCTTGGAGTAAGACAACATGCATAAAGAGGATGATGTGGTCAAAATACTCATTTGCCTAATAATTCTGCACTCCTTGTATAGAGCTCCATAGCGCATAGTGTCCACAGATGAATCAGAAATTCGGATGCATCTGTGGCGCTAAACTCATGCATTACTGGACTAGAGTCAAAAAATGACGCCACTCCAGCAATGCCAGGAGGCCCCCATTCAAAAATTTCCTGTGTCAGTTTAACACCTGCTCCGATCAGGCATTAAACAAGTGACACTGCGAAGGTGCAGAACGATGCACTGAAATCTCGTACATTTGACTGGATACACCTGGCGCAGGTATAATGTGGCACAAGGAATTACAACGTGGAGCAATGGTTCCATTGCACGAGTTTGTAAATGTTGCACACTGTGGGGGACTGCCTTGCGCCAACGCTGCGTAAAAAAAAATAATGCAACAGTGGTGAATAGGGCTTTTAAATAAGCCCCAAAATTTGTGACATTTCAGAAACATAGACGAAGGACTACAATTTTGAAACGACCATGGGGCACAGACTGACTTAATTGACAGCACTCACCAGCATAAAAACATATCACACTGAGGTACTGACTGGTATTAAATGCTAATTTTACACACCGTATCATCTGTGTTAATGACATTGGTTTCTACTAAGAGCTGCTAACAAATTCTGCAATGAAACACAAGTAAACTTGACTCCCTCTGTGTTTAGATGACCTCCATTTAAACATTTAAAACCGGGGCATGTGCTAACTGTATTGGGTTTTTTAACCAGATTGTGAAACAAAATGGAACTGTCCCAGCATATCCAGGACTTCGGGTCATCCTTGGAAGTGGTCACTCGAAGTTTATTCTAGTTGGATTCTTATAGGCACTATACCAGTGTACAATTTAAGAGGGAAATGAATCTACAAAATTGCACTAACTCAATGTGTTCATCACGGCTCCATGACAGATTTGTTCCCTTGGAAGAAACCCACGTACACATTTGAAAGTAGCCATCCTTACAAGCACAACTTCTTTATTGACTAATACCATAGCATCCAAAGAAGTGACGTAACGCAAAATTATTGGAACCCCTTGGCAGAATGTATTAGGGCACCCATGAAACTCATGTATCTTCACACGCCTTAGAACCAATGGGGTAGTCTTGAAAGATGGGGGCCCGCTGCAGCGCGTGGGCTGCAAGGTCCTGTTTTACACCCCTAATGCAACCTGTTATTGTGCTGATATTTGCAATTTAAAATGCAGGTATTGTAAGGGCCTGAGAACCAGTCGTGATGCCAGACGATGCTCGACAATCAGCGCCTCCCCCTGTGGACTGAAGGACTATTTAGACGGCTTCCCGTAGCTTTCACTACCTTCCCGCCTCAACAACACCCCCTCACAGCAGCGCATTCTCTGTAGGAATGACATAACTCATTCTCCAGTTACTTTAACGAGAAAACAAAAAACCCCATTACTGCACTTTGTCATCTGCCATCAACTTGACAGCCAGCTCTGTCATGCTAGGAAGTAGCCTAAATGCTAAATGAAGCAAGAACACAGTCGTCCTCCGAGTTACGTATTCCCTGCAGAAGTTTCTAGAACCATGACAACAATTTTGTATGAGAACGAGGAATGGCCTCTTAATTATTGATTACATTTGCAACTGCTCATTGACTATTGCATGTCATTTCCAGAAAGGGGCCTGCTTACGTGCTATTATAAATCATGGGGGAACTGGTTAAAATGATACGTCTGGTCTGTAAGATTACCATAACAGTTCTTATTCTTGGACCTAGGATTTGCAAGGATTTATACAGCATTTAGAATTTACCTCCCGAGTTAAATTTCCCTACTCGTTCTTTACTACTTTTAGGGGCATATTTAAAATAAAGTGGCACAGTGCTGCGCCAAAATTGCGAGCGCCGCGTCACTTTAGAAATGCAGGGATCTGCCGTATTTACAAAAATATAGTTCCCCCTGTGTTTTTCCTGGCGCAAATTTAGCTGCCTAGCACCAAAAGCAGACTCCCTTGTACTATAGTGCTAGGGAGCCTGCATTGCAGGGACTGATTGTTTATGTGCAGGAATGTGTCCCTTCCTGCATATGAACAATGAATAATGGTGATTTGGCACTTCTATGTGTGTTGCAGAAAGTAAAAACAAGGAGAAATAAAAGTATTCCTCCTCACCCATGGTGTGGCATTAGTTTTTGGCGCTGCCACAGATTTACAAATTCTTGTAAATCTAGGGCAGCATCAAAATACAATGGGTGTTGCGGTGGAACATCCACATCAATCCCCATTGCATGCCCCTCAGAAAACTGTGTCGGGGGGGGTATATTTACAAGATGGCATTAAGCCACCAATATATGCGATTTTTGGTACAGTGCACAGCGCCACCGGATCATCACAAAAAGTGACGCTCTTGTGGCCCTAGGGGCTTGTAAATATGCCCCTCAGTATTCCATTTGTTTTAATTAACTGATTTCATTATCACTGATGCGAAATCCATCATTTGCCCAGTTAACTGAATTAACTATAACTGATGACTTTCAATGTTTTTTTTGTTTGAAAACAATAATTTTTATATTATTACAAGGCCTAACATAATTTCACTTTAACCTTTGTTTAACTGAGTGACTATTATATACATAAATATTCACTTAAAAAAACAAAGGTTACGGGGACGTTATAGTTAGGCTCAAATTTTAAACATACACCACCATGGATATTTACCTGTTATCTCAAGTAACTATAGCTCGGGCCCTAAGGCCATGGCAAGGGCATGAGTTATGGTTACCTTAAGGAACGAGTTATGGTGACGTGAGGTAACTCTCACTATAACAGCTGATTTTCTATGGTTTTGTATGTTTAATATGTGAGCCTAACTATAATATTCAACCACCGCCGCACATGTCCTTTGGCCGTTCGTGGTGGGAGTTGGCTGCAGGGCCTGGCCTATTGCCAGGCCCTGCGGCCAGTCCCCTATAACCACCCAACCCTGCATATTTTCTTTATCTTAGTCCCAAGGAGGTGGTGGTCCTGAAACTACTGTAAGCCCTTAAAGGCGGGGGCCCGTGTGCCCTCCTCCTTTTTTTCAGCCCCCAGTACCCCAGGTATCTGGCCCACCTATAAAGGTAGAGCATGAAAGACTGGGCATTTTAAATTTAAAAAAATCTTTAAAAAAAAGAAAAAAAACTTTTTAGACCTGGCAGGTTCCCTCTAATATCTCAGAAACTCCTGAACAGATTTACACCAAATCACAAAAAGCACGCTTTCTCGACCAAGAGCTAGTCCCCTGGTCTAAATCTGTCCAGCTGTTCGGGCTCTGGCGTGTTCAAAATCCCTATGGAAAAATGCATGGGAAAACCAATTTTGGGCCGCACCCTTTTTCTCAGTCCCCACTTGATGAATCAATGAGAAACTTTCAAGACAGCAGCTGAACCAAATGTAGTATAAGTTTTGAAAATGTCATGAAGATTCGTCAAGCGGCGCCAAAGGTATGGAAAACAAAAAATGCTCTTCCTATGAAAACTAGGTCCTAACTATACCAACCTACTGACGGCCGCCAGTAGGTTATATTTATCCTTTCAGTGTGCATGTTTTTAATGAGATGAACATGATTTGAGGTTTATATTACAATTGAGTGGACAATCCACACTCTATAAAGGCCTTACCATTTTGTAATACGTTAAGTGACATTCCAGTAATAATACTAATGTACTAAAAAATCGTATTCACAAACTAATGGATGAAGACCTCTGCCTCTTTCTTCCATTAGCATAAGCTTTCTGAAAAACCTAAGTGGACATGCTAAAATCGTAACATGCATCTTGTTTTTTTCTAATATCTCTACTGGTCTCCTGAAGACTTGTGTTCTGTACTGTCTTTGCTCGCTATTCAGATGTGGATAATCAGCTAAGCTTCTTTTACAAGATGCAGGATGTCATGGTACATATAACACTGAACAAAGAATATTTAAAGAATCTTTCACATTTTCTCATGCAATATTTTGAAAGAACAACCATCTTAGAATTAAATACATTTGCTGATACATACAATTAATTTAGCATGTTTATTGAACATACAGGGTGGCAAACGTAAGTGTAGAGAAGTATAATTTAAATCGTTCATCAAAGTGAACGTTTTTCAGTCCAGATTTGCAGACACAGAGTCCTATATCAGAATTCAATATGAACACACATTGGATTAATAAAATTATTATTTCTTTATAACTAGGATATCGATATATTTTGTAATTTAAACTCTGTTGCTTTAATATGTTTGTAGATTCACAAATTTGTTAAAAAATAAGTGTACATTTTATGGACATTTTCCCAATTTCACAGAACCTTCCACGTTTTGCATTTTATCTTTACCAGTCTGCTAAAAAGTGAACTGTAATAAAGGAGTGACCGGAAACAAATTTCAGCTACTGCCTAAATACCAGATGTGCATTTGCTTTATAATGTCTGTCTCCTGTCTTCCAAGCCAGAGCGTAAGAACATCTAAACATTAACTAGACTTTTCCTCCGCCTAGGATGTAACCTACCCTGCAGATGACATGTTTGTATCCTTATCTGGTCATCTTTTTCCTGTTTGTAGATTCAGCTGTAATCACCCCTACATGTGATCTGGAGCAACAAAGCCAGAAATGGGGGGGAGATAATGCAAAATGTTCTTGAATGCTTCAATCACATCTTCTGAAGCCTGATTTGGTAATTCCTACATAATTTACTAGTAATCTTCATTAGTTCAGTTCCACGTTCCTAATCCCACTACTCACGATTGGAATTGGGAGGCCACGCCTCAATCAAGACACTAATACCCAGCAATATTCTTCCATTTTAATCTTCACACCTACAGTTTTAACCATTAAAGAGGCATGAAAACTCAACTCTTCCTGATGTTACGAGCTCTCACTTACTCCTTACCCAGCCAGGGTGGTTGGATGCGAATATAAATAGGACGACGAGAAAAGTGGAATTAGGGTAGTGACACATTTCTTGCATTCGGAACCTTTGTACCAAACAACAGTTCTAAACTCGGGGCCAATTATAACCTATAATGCTTAACAGAAGTAGATAATGCTTAACAAACGAAGATTGTGTAGCCCTAGTTGTTGGTTCACACATCTCAGTGAAAGATACATCACCCCATTCTGCCTACGAGGGGGCCATACCCCTGGTCAGGTGCACCTGAACTGACCCTGAAAGCTCAAGAACAGAATAAACAAAAAATGCCTCCTTATGCTAAAGGCTTAGGAAAGAAAGGGAAGGGTTACACCTTTATTGACCTGGCCAATGTTTATACACAATGAATCAGACTTTACATAGTTCTTAAGAAATGAGTCTCAGCTACTCTGACTACATTGAGAAATTCCTTATAACCTACATCATTGTCTAAAGAAAACCCTGGAAGTATTATCTATAATTATGGTAAGTTGAATTCACCTTTGGAACACATTGTATACTCAACCTTAACACCATGTGATCCTCAAAAATCCTGAGAAAAGGAGTATAACACAATAAGGCAACCAACATTCTTATGTGCTAGCCATAACTATGACCACGAGAAACACAACCTTCAAGGTCAGAAATTTAAGGGCACCTTCCTCTAAAGGCTCAAAACGATGTTTTATCAAGTGACTTAATATCATGAAAATGTCCCAGTTAGGAAACATATAGCTAAACTCAAAACCTTTAAAAAGTCTAAAAGCCCAATGTTTAACTTCAGACAGCGCAATCCAAGGAGAACAAAAGATTTTAATTACTGCCCATTGCAGACTCAAGGTAGAGCTAGGCCAAGGCTTGTGAAACCCATCTTGTGAAAACTACAGGAGGTCTTCTGGGGGACAAAGAATAGGAGAAAATCCATATCCTCACAAGTTTGAAAATGGCGCCCGGGGTGATTGTATACTTGCCTTGTGGACTCCTCCCTTGAGGCTTGACACCTAACCTACTAAGCCATTCCCTCTCAAGCTCCACACCACCAATGTCAACGGCTGAGCAACTTGAATAGATAACAGAGGTGCAGGAGCTAGAGGACAAGGGTGCAGAGGAATGTATCACATTTTACCCAGCAACAGTTCCATGAGAAGTGGAAACCAATGCCTTATCATGCATTATGAACAGACCAAGACTACTTCCGCCTTTGATTTTCGCCAGACGTTGATGAATTAACAGAATGAGAGGGAATGCATATAACATATAAATGTATCCACCCCTAAGGATTCTACACTGGTTTGACACTCAACACTTTACTTATACTGTATTAATATTGACTTATACTGCTTTGGCAATGTTGTAAAGCTCTCCAATACCCTTGAATCTAGCCAGCGCTATAGAAAACATTTAAAATAAAAAATAAATAACTAAAATAAACCCCCAAATAGATCTGCTACTATGTTGCCAAACCTTCAATATACCTCCTGAAACGTCTGAATACAAAGCATTCGATTCTGGGATGATTTGAATACTCTGCTTTGGGTATCTGCCACCTGATTGTCCTTCCGTTTTATATGAGTGGCCCTGAGAAAGAGAAGATTCATCTCTGCAAAAATGCAATTTCTTTGAAACCGATGTTTGAGAGACAAGGACCCTATACCTAGCTGTTTGTTTGGATAAGATGTGGCTAGTGAGTTGTCCATTCTGACTACTGCATCAGTCCTTGTATCACCTCCTTATAACACTAAAGAACCTCCCAACCCATCATCAACTCTGTTAAATTCGAGGAATTAACCCTCTGATGAAATGTTCAATGACCTTGGACTGTCTGTGATCCCAAAACTGTCTCCTAACCCTTCTTGATGACATCTGTGGTTAACATCATTGGGGATCAAGAAGACAGAGGAACACCCCTGTTTAGATTGAGTGGGTTCTACCACCACTCCACCTGACGCCTTAGGTTTTCTGAAACCTGAATCAGGGCCTCAAAATCGTCTGAGGCAAGGGCCCAATATGATAGAATGTGAAGAACCAATACTCCCAGATGCAGACATGACCATAGGACCACAAGCAAGCATGCTGTATATAAAGCACCTGATAATTAGAATACAGCAAAAACCTAGCAGGTTTGATTATATTTTTATGCACATACCAAATCTTGCCATATTGCTGTTAACCTGCGGGAACTGACTTTCCAAGGAGAGTTTGGTAACTAATAGCCTTTAAACTGATTGGAGGCATACAAACCAGTCCCACACCGGACTGAACTAGGCTGCTATGTCTACTAAGCTCTTCGATGGTTCCTGAATTAATTTCTTTATGTTGATAATGTCAACACTATTTCCTGCTCATTCATGATCAGTTTTCTGCCTCATAGAAAATTGCAGTTATTGGAGCCAGAATTTTGGTAAACATGCCTAGCGAAGACTTTTAACACAAACAGAACATGTAACTGCTAATGGCTTCCCCTCCCAGAGCAAATCTAAGGAAGGTCTGATAGCCTTGGTTGTTAGGAACATATAAGTATGCATCCTGAAGTTCCAAAATGTTTTCTTCCCCTACAAATTGAATTTCTTGTTGAAGGGTATTCATTTTGAAATGTATTGTCTTCATTAACATATAGAGATCTTTAAAGCCCATTATGAGACCGTATTCTCCTGACAATTCTCAACCAAGAAAATCAATGAATAATATCCATATGCCCGTTTCAATTCCGGATCTGGGACTATTGCATTTTTTCGCACTAGGATTAACACATTCTGATGATTCTGACGCAGAGCCTGTCTTTTCTCTGGGTTCTGTCGTACAGATGTCAGAAAAAAAGTGGTTTTCCATGGGAAGACTCAAATTCTAAAGCACAGCCTTAGGAAACTACTTAATTTACAGACTTTCTTTAACCTCCTTCTTCCAGATCTTGTGGAATAGGTACAATCTTCCTCCAACCACCTGCAAAGAACTCTCCGTCTGGCTCAGTCGAAAATGCTGATTATTCTTTGAATTCTGGGAAGTCTTGGAATCATTCTCTGGAGTGGGACTTTGGCTGCTGCATGTATTTCCTACTTTCAAAAGAATACTTGATTACATTTTCCGCTCCAAATAATGTGTCCACTGAAAATGGCATTTTTAGCAGGCACGATTCTTAAGAATCCACTATCCAATGTCTTTAATAATCGTTTTACTGCAGCAGCCATTGCAGTACTACTCAAAAAGTAGAATGTTGTATACAAGATATACTTTTCCAGGGAATCAATAGTTGCCAGATGTTTGGGCACACCATGCCCATCATGAAAAGCTGTTAAAAGAGACAACAAATCCTTAGCCAGGGACTGGGAGGTGTACAATGAATACATTGCTGCTCTGGTAGCCACATTCAGTTCTTTGAATTCCCTTTTAAGTGGAGCTTCTCCTGTCCTTTCCACCAGATCTATACTGGAAATGTCAACCAACAATATTTCTGCTGGTTGACCAGTAAGTTTAGAGAGCAATGGATCAATCATCAATTTCTGTGGAAGGTCTAATTCGCCTTTTCCTTTAGGGTATGATCTCCCCATAAATCTGGGAACTAGAGTCTTCTTTGGATCCCTCCATTCTCTTTTTCATAAATCATGCACTGCAGAGGTGGCAGAAACGTTAGGTACCACAGACTTGCTAAATTCTCTGAAAATTAGAGGCTCATTTACAAATAAATAATGCAGCGTGACACTGCAAGTCAGCTTGCTGCGCGACGCCGCATTATGAAAGTGAAGGGATGCGCCGTATTTACAGAAATATGACTCATCCCTGTACTTTCCTCTGCGCCTGCAGACAAACTGCTGTTTAGCGCTAAAGCAGACCCCCTTGTGCCATGGTGCAAGGATGTCTGCGTTGCACGGATGAATACTTATGTGGAGGAAGGGACATCTCGTTTATATACAGAAAGGGACATCTTCCTGCACATAAGCAGTCATTAATGACATTTTCCTCTTTCTATGTGTGCTGCAGAATGCAACACACATAGATAGGAGAAACCACAGGGAGAAATAATGTTATTTCTGCCCGTTGTGCCACTTTAGCGCAACCCCTGACGTGGCATAGAAATCGGACGCATTCCCAGCCTTGTAAATCTGGGAATGCGTCAGATTCCATGGGTGTTGCGTGGGAACACCCACAGCAACATTCATGGAATGCCCCTTTCATGCAGAGTTATGCGTGAAAGGGGGAAATATTTACAAGACCATGAAAAGCCACCCAGCATGCTGTGCCACCGGATGTGTTCCCCCCCAGGAATAACCATGCCAGTATCATCAGAATCATAGTAACTAGGGGATGATCTAGAAGACAAAAATCACAAAGGAGACCTGCAGGACATCTGGGAAGAATCTGTTCTTGAAGGAGACTGATCTGTACCATTACACTTCTGATGACTCTGGAAGGTATGTGGTATGAGAGCCTGAAGTGAGGCGACTGCAATAGCAAAGAATGGGACAGGAATTAAGAATTGGAGTAATGACAGATGACAAGAAATATGCATGAGAATGGTAAGTACTGCAAACCACTATGGGGCATATTTATACTCTGGTTGCGCCGAATTTGCGTCGTTTTTTTCGACGCAAATTCGACGCAAAACTAACGCCATATTTATACTTTGGCGCTAGACGCGTCTAGTGCCAAAGTTCCCGGAATGTGCGTCATTTTTTAGCGTGAACCCCTTCCTTGCGTTAATGATATGCAAGGGAGGCGTTCCCGTCTTAAAAAATGACTCCCAGGCCTTTACGTGGTATTTATACTCCCGGGCAAAAATGACGCCCGGGAGTGGGCGTGGCCAAAAACGGCGCATTTGCGCCGCTTTTTAACGCCTGGGTCAGGGATGGCGTTAAGGGACAAGTGGGCTCAAAATGAGCCCAGAGTGCCCTCCCCTGCCCCCAGGGACCCCCCCTGCCACCCTTGCCCACCCCAGGAGGACACCCAAGGACGGAGGGACCCATCCCATGGACATTAAGGTAAGTTCAGGTAAGTATTTTTTTTTTTTTTTTTTTGTGGCATAGGGGGGCCTGATTTGTGCCCCCCTACATGCCACTATGCCCAATGACCATGCCCAGGGGACAGAAGTCCCCTGGGCATGGCCATTGGGCAAGGGGGCATGACTCCTATCTTTACAATGATAGGAGTCATGTTGATGGGGGATGGGCGTCGAAAATAAATGGCGCAAGTCGGGTTACGATGATTTTTTCGACGCAACCTGACTTGCCCCATTTTAAGACGCCCATGCGCCATTTTCCCCCTACGCCGGCGCTGCCTGGTGTACGTGGTTTTTCTCGCGCACACCAGGCAGCGCCGGTCTGCTTGCGCCGGCTAACGCCATTCAATAAATACGGCGCCCGCATGGCGCTTCAGAATGGCGTTAGCCGGCGCTAATTTTTTTGACGCAAAACTGCGTTAGCGCAGTTTTGCGTCAAAAAGTATAAATACGGCCCTATGTATCTAGAATTACTTGGCCTCTTCCCAATGGCCATCGTGAACTCTCGGCAACAACCAGTACAAGTAGCCACATGTTTGTATGATATATACCTTTTAAAGAATTGTCCACCTTTTCAATTAATGGCTATGCTATGATAGTCCTTGCAAATAATCTTCTAATGACAAGGAAGTTCTGGAGTTAGTCCAGCATTGAAGCAAGCCAGATTCACCCCGTCAGGAATTAAATGAAGAAGGAGCTTGGCCATGTCTTCCCACTCTTGTCTCCACCCTGCAGCAGATTATATTTATAGGGCTTAAAAAACAGAAGCCACAATGTTTAGAGCATACTGAACACAATACAGTTGAACAATATGTTAGGCACGGTATGTTTTACACTTAGCTATCACAGGCATTTCAACTCAATTAGAGTCTAGGTCTGATACTTGCAGTAGCCCATACATGTGTTATACTGCAGACAGCCAACTTTGCTTCTTTACCCTTTTGATGGGATCATGGCAGAAAACACACAACATGACCACCGAATGTCTATACAGGGCTGTCAAACGCTTGCTTGAGTTAAAAGAAAATGAGTTTTTCACCTGCAACCCTTGAAGTCTTTGCAGACCAAATATAAAATTGGGGTCATATCTATGTGTCTGTTTATGAAACTGTTTATAATCTTAACTGTATTATTTTGTGTGAATAAATGAAAACCTGGTAATGCATCTTGAATTAATAACTCTTTTTAGGTCAGATCATATTAACTCAGCCCAGACCACAATATCTGGGAGGTTAATTCTATTCGTAGGTACATGGCCGTGGAGTCGGCACCCTTCAGGCGCCTCCTATATAAAGAAGAAAAAGATAAGCATCCATTCTCCTAGACTCGTACATTCCTGTGGCAATCCAATGACAACTGGATACCGGGTGATCAACAGCAAGTTTTATAAACTGAAGATGCAGCCAGAATAACGTGCCATAGTACACATGGGCGCGCAACAACCCCCCACCCCCCCTTCAAGGGACGCTCACGATAGTACAGACATGTCCAACACAGTTCAGCAGGGCCTAGCCGTGCCATATTTACCGGATAATCACTGTCTATGTAAATGAGTTCAATTTAGGCTCATTTTATGCAAATTTATCGTAAGAGGATATCTTGAAAATCTGGCATGGATCTGGCTGGAGAAGTGATGCTCATACCTTCAATGACGTATACTGCACAGTAGTTTGTTTCAGCTGTTGACGTGTGAAACACTGACGCTAGATGTCTTGAGATGCCATGTTACTTGCAAAATTAATTGCACCCTTCACTTCCTACAGACACCTTCATGTTTATCTCTGTGCTGCATTTCACACATACTTCTAATCGAAATTTACTATGACATTTTAATCGTAAACACAGGATGCTATCACAGATGTAGACTAACATACTTCTGTTCTGTCTCAAAACATCTTACCTTGCTTACACTATATTTTGAATTAGAATTAAATGTATTACTGGACGCGATACTAGAACATCAACCATTTACAACAATTATACTTTACTGTAGCATTAATTATGTATTTATGGTGATGCCATGCAGATTATGCTTACTTAACGGACACCGAGATTAATTAAGCATACCGTTTAAATAGCTGGAAATGTTGATGCCCAATGCATTCCCCTGCAAAGTCTGCACAGCTCCCTTTGACATTCAGCGATAACGCTGACCAGGTTAACTCCGCCTCCTAGCTGACCTTCCCAGTGTGATGAAAGGCTGACAACAGTCCTGAGGACCTTGCAGGCTTTGAGTACAGGCATACCCAAAATAGGTTGAAAGGGGCCCGATTTTCAGGACAATCTTCTAAATATTCTAACTTAGATTTATGATATGGTAATGCTCCACTATGTGGCAAGGTGAATTCTGGAGAGTCATGGTGTGACTGCAAGACACATTCATTCTGCAGAATGTAATGTCTGGTCTGTGGGGCCTGGTGCTCTCCAAGGGGTGGGGCAGGAGGCAGCACTTTCCCAAGCACTTCAAACCTGGGAATGAGAGTCGGAGAGTTTAGCAGCTCCTGTGATATCCTAGGAATAAGCCAATTGATTCCCGGCCCCACGCACTCCAGTGGCCTGAAGTTAGATTTCATATTGGCTCCTGATGGTATGATCTCAGAAGAAAATTCTTCACCGCTGTGCTGGGCTGACCACTTATTAATAACTTTCCATCTTTGAGCCAGGAAACTTAATCTGGGTAAGATGGAAGCAACCAAAACGTACTCAGGCAGAACCAAACACAAACTTGGAACATCTGTTCGCGAAGTTCTATCCAACCTTTCAAACTCGTTTGACCAAGACAAATTGGCAGAGGAGAATTAAAATACTATGGAGGACAATAAAATTCCAGTCCAAGTTCTGAAAAAGAGGAAACGTCCGTCGGCACCTTAGTATTACCTTTCTTTAAAAAAAAAAAACTGAAACAAGTTTGTAGACAAGGGAGAAAATGGTGAAGCTCCCTTAATGAAGAGGATAAGCTGCAACTTCGCTCCTCTTTAAACAAGTACAAAAAGGAAATTGATAAAGCAAGAGCAGATTATTATGCTACTGCAAGAAGATCTTTGACATTGTGCAGGAGTATCTATTTCAGAACATCTGAAAAGGGACATTATTCCCTTCCAAGAACTATGTGATACCCTGGCCTTGTTCTTTGAAAAAAAAGATTACTAATATCCTAACCGACATTAGGGATGGTTCACAACTAAGCTGTCCTTCAGTTAGGTTATGCCCAGAGAATGTGAAGATTGGGGATTCTACTCTGCATTTCCCTTGTGATACACATGAGACATTTTACAGTCATCATAAGCCACAAGACATTCTGGACTGTTACAAGTCCATCTCGCAGGACTGTTTTCTCTCCTCAGCTAGATCTTTTTCCTCTGGCTCTCCACTTGACCCTCTACCACACAAGATCTGGAAAAGCCTGGTGGATAAACTGTTTCTGCCTTTACGACAGATTTGTAATCAGTCACTAAATTTAGGCCTAGTGCCATTGTCTTGGAAAAGGGCCACTGTCTCCCCTATCCTGAAGAAACTTTCCCTGGATTTGCAGGCTCCCAGTAATTATCATCCAATATCTCTATTGCCTTTCCCCCATAAAACAGTGGGACCGATATAATAGCAAAAAGCTCTCTAACTTCCTTGGGCAACATGATCTTTTAGAACAGGAACAGTTTGGCTTCAGACTGGGACATGGGACTGAGTTGGTCCTACTTCTAGCCGTGGACAAGTTACAGATGCTAGTCGATCGTGGCCAGTCTGCAATCTTGTTTCTTCTTGATCTATCTGCTGTGTTAGTCATAGTCAATCATAGCATCCTGCTAAATAGACTTACCTAGTCAGGAGTCTGAGGGACAGCCTTAAAATGGCTGTGTTCCTATTCATCTGAAGGCAACCAAGCAGTCGCCCTTCCGCCTTTTAGATCTGCCTTAATAAAGGAGGAAAATAGTGTTCCTCAGGGGTCTGCCCTTAGTCTCATCCTGTTTAAACTCACTATGAGACCTCTTATCAGTCTTATTAAATCTCATGACCTCAGAGTAGTAAACTACGTAGACGATATTCAGCTAATTTTGTCTATAGACAGTGATCATCAGACTGCAGTAAAGGTATTCCATAACTGTATGACGGACATCGAGATATGGCTGAACTCCTACTCTCTTACATTCAATGGGGATAAGACTGAGTTCTTATGTTGCTCGGCAAACCAAGTCACCATGAGTCTTCCTGTAAATTTCTGGCCTCTTCGTGCAAAGGATGTACCAATTACCTGGGCTCAGTCCATTATTTGGGAGGTCATACCACAAACGTAGCTGGGACTTGTTCCCCGCTCCTCCAGGGCCTGTGGAAACTGCTCCCCATGCTGCCAGCTGAAGCAAAAACGTATCCATAGTGTGATGCTGAGCAGGCTTGACTATTGCAACTCTTTCCAGCTTGGGGCCCTGGAATATTTAATAAACAGACTATATAGAGTACAGACTGCTGTGGAAAAGCTGGCCCTGAATCATGCCAGAAGGTCTTCAGCCTCAGATTCCACAAAGGAGCTTCACTGGCTACTGATTAAGCAGAGAATAGCTTTCACATTTGTATGCATTGTTTTTAAAGCTTTACATGGACTTGGACCAGTCCCTCTGCAGAAGTGTTTTTTCCAGATATGTCCAGAGGAGGAATCTTTGCTCCTCATCAGCTTTCCTAGCCTGCGTTCCTAATGCTAAGAAATCAACAATGGGAGGGCTGGCCTTCTCAGTTAGACCTGCGGAACTATGGAATCAGCTCCCGATCCCCTTAGACTAATGGAAAACTTGCTGTCTTTCAGGAAAGTGCTAAAGACTTGGCTTTTTCCTCAGTAACCTGTGTATATACCTGGTTGGACTGTGTTACTATATTACTTTGGTATACAAGGCCTGTGTGAATGTATGGAATGGTGTATTTGACAGCACAAGCCTAATCCCGATAACCAACAAACTGACCACTACCTCTGGGCTCCTGGGTAGCATGCTACTTTCCAAAAAGCAAATTGCAATTCAAATTTATTCTTATGTGGTTAGCTTGAAAATTTGCCAGATATCTGGCTGTACTGGACATATGTTGGACACTCATGTTGTTGTCACCAAGCAAAACATCCGTAATATGCATCAGTTGTCTATACTGGAACATTGGCTGCCTACATAAAAACCACAATAATCAACAAAAGGGGGCTGAGGGATGAAAAAGATTCGCGCAGCCAAATTTGGGGGTCGATCTTTTTCTTACATCGCCCCAGTTTTCTGGAACAAGGTTCCCCTCCATATCTACACCTGTTATGACCACCCCATGTTTAAAAAACTTCTAAAAACATGGTTATTTTAATTTCTTCTGTGCCACTGTCCAGTAGTAAGCACAGAGATACTCCTTCGGGAGTGAGTCGTCACACTATATAAGAGCTTTTAACATAACATAACAATAGGCTTGTGACACTCTGGTGGCGCTGTGCACTGCGCCACATTTAAAAGGCAGTGGTAAGCCACTTTTTGTGTCTTAACACCGCCTTGTAGATATGGGCCCTCCCACGCAGTTTTCTACGACAGAGGGGTGTGCAATGGGTGTTGCTGTGGACGTTCTACCACAACACCCATTGCTTTTGACGCTGCCCCAGAGTTCCAAGAATTCGTAAATCTGTGGCAGTGCCAAAACCTAAGGCTACCCAGGGGCATTCTGCAGCACACATAGAAAGAGCAAACCACCATGAATTATTGTTTATGTGCAGAAAGGTGATCCTTCCTGCCCATAAACAATCATTCAATAATGACGATTTGCTACTTCTGTGCGTGCTGCATTCTCCACCACACATAGAAGTACCTAATCCCTATTGTAGATTGTTTATGTGAAGGAAGAGCACATAAAGAATCACTCCCTTCAATGCAGACACCCTTGCACCAAGGTGCAATTGTTCCTGCGTTGGCAGCTACATTTAGTGCCAGCACTAGGGGAAACACAGGGGTGCACCATATTTGTGTAAATGCAGTGCATCCCTGTGTTTCAGAAGTTATGCAGCGCTGGCAATTTTGGCACGGTGCTGCGCTGCACCACTTCTGTATAAATATGCCCCAAAGTTTTCAAAGCAGTGTTCAATTGAACCCGCCAGGAGGACACACATCTGATCTTAGGCAGTGGTCATTCTTACTCCATCATAATGATTCTCATTTCACTGCAATGGCTCCCAAGTCATCTTGTATACTCAAAATTACCTGTTAACTTACAAGGCTTCTCATCTAGTATCTCTCAAATAATGTTTTGTTTTCAAATACATTATACTCATTTTTCATAGTTATATATAATAAAAAAGTAGCTTATGTCATTGACATTCTTATGGAGTGATCACCATCAATATTACATAAAGCAAGTTCTCAAGATTGCTTCGCTACTGCACATAAATGTAAATACTCAAACTCTTGTTTCCAGAACATGAATAACTTAGAACATTTGAACTGAATTCGGTTAAAAGGCTATGTTAGCACGTAAGTTACTTATTAGCTGGTGGTGTAACAGTATGACATGGTGGAATGAAGTGAACCCCCGTAAGAGGTACATGGGTAGGTTAGGCTCGGCGCTCCACCTGGACAGAATGTTCTAAGTTGGTCACTGCAGTAGTTGTAGCAACACACTCGTCCTAGCTTAAGTTCTATAATGTTCAGGGTGGTTCATGAACCCTTGTGGCACTTTTGAATGACAGCAGTATTTCCTCCCCATTCAAGTAGTGTCCTTGCTATCTCTTCCCTTGTCTATCTCTCTCTCCATGTTTGACCAATATATAACTCAACCAACACACTGCTTAAGTTTGAGGTTTTGGGGGAATTTCAGGCCTGCCCTGTGCACGTTTTAGCAACCTCCAGTGTAATTCAAGGAAACGTTTCCAAACTTTTTTATCTTCCTGAACCGAAGCCTTAGTCCCATAGGACAAATTTAAGGTTAATATTAGTTGTTCTCCTCAGGTACTCTTCCACCATGCCTGCTATTATCGATTATTCACCGGGCTTGCACAGAGCGGATGAAAGAAGGCAGCTCGCTGACTCCACGTCTAACACATTGCACATTACGTAGAGACACTTTTTGGGCACTATGTTGGAAGTCAGACATGTTCTGTGTAAGATATAGAATTGTTGAATTAAACTCACATTGCTAGAAATTTCAAATACCTGTTGCAGGACTGAGTTCCATTCCATTCCAACCTACTTGTCTGGCATCCTGTGACCTTTGACTCTGTCACCAGGCAGGTCGCTCCCCCCATCTGCCACGCAGCCCCCTGTGGGTTGAACCTCCGTTGCCGCTTTTGCCGCCTGACTACTCGCTCCCTTTTTTATTCTGTACCCCTGTGCTTGGCTTCTGTGCCCCTGTGTTTTGCTTTCTGTACCCCTGTGCTCTGTTGTCCCTCTCCCGCCGTCTTTTCCTGCCGTTTTTCCCCGGGTTTTTCCCTCGCCGCTGAGCCCCTGCTGCCCCGCCCCCTTCACTCCCATTGGCTGCCCCGCTCCCAGCTACTCCTCCCTCCCTCTGCCCTCATATGGAGGCCGCGCTCAGCGGGCGTGCCGCTGGCGCGCCTAAGGCAAGCCCGTCTGCGCCCGTCCGCGCCTGGACCGCACCCAGCACCAGAACCCCTGGAACCCGCACCCCCGCAACGCCAGACTGCACTACGACGCAAGCACCCTCCACGCACTCAACACCAAATGAGACCACCACTGCTACCGGGCCACCCAGAGACGCACCCAGGGGCCTTTCACCTGCCGGAACTGCAGATTCACCAGCATCCAACCCCTCCACACCACCAGCCAGAGAACCCAACCACCTCCGCTGCATCCTCCTCAACACCCGCTCCGCTTGCAAGCACGCCATCGAACTCTGGGACCTCCTAGACTCCACCGCCCCCGACGTCGCCTTCCTGACGGAGACCTGGCTCAACGCCACCTCCTCAGCACCAGACATCGCCATAGCCATCCCACAGGTCCACAAGATCTCCTGCAGAGACCGCACCAACGGAGTGGGAGGAGGAATCGCCATCATCCACAAAGACTCCATCAAAATCTCAACGAACACCGATGACACCCTCACCACCGCCGAGCACATGCACTTCCAGATCCACACCGACCCCAACACCACCCCTCAGAGGAACTCTCATCTACAGACCTCCCGGGCCCCGCCCACAGTTCAGTGACACCATCGCCGACCTCATCAGCACCCACGCCCTCGCTTCCATGGACTACATCCTCCTCGGGGACCTGAACTTCCACCTCGAGAACAACAACGACGCCAACTCCACCGCCCTGATCGCCAACCTCGCCAACCTCGGACTCAAACAGCTCGTAACGACACCTACTCACGCCGCTGGACACACGCTCGACCCCATCTTCTCTGCAAGCCCCCACGTCTCCTTCAACCACACCACCGAACCACACTGGACCGACCACAGATGCGTCCACTTCACCTTCAGAAAACCCACCGCACCCAACAGCTACCACGCCGCTGCTGGGGCAAGGTCACCGAGGACCAACTGACTACCACCCTCGCCCTGAGACCACCCACCGACCAAGACACCGCCGCGACCAACCTCACACAGTGGATCAACGACTGCGCCAACACCCTTGCCCCTCTCAAGACCTCTACAACCAACCACACCAACAAGAAAGCCGCCTGGTTCACCGAGGACCTCCGGATCTCCAAGCACACCTGTCGGAAGCTGGAGAAGAAATGGCTCCACGACCGAACACCAGACAACCACACAGCCCTCAAGAGGGCCACCGCAGACACCACCAACTCATCAGGACCGCCAAGAAGACTGCCATCAAGGACCGCCTAGACAACAACGCACACAACACCAAAGAGCTCTTCAGCATCGTGAAAGAACTCTCCAACCCTAGCTCCAACACCAACGACATCCCGCCATCTCAAGATCTGTGCGACCCCCTGGCCACCTTCTTCCACCGCAAGATCACCAACATCCACGACAGCTTCAACTCCGACCCCCCGCACCCACCACCGAGTCCACCACCCCTGCGACTACCACTCGCACCAGTCGCCTGACTGTCCGGTCCAGCGTCAGCGATGAAGACACCATCAAAACCATGAACTCCATCCACTCCGGATCCCCATCGGACCCCTGCCCTCACCACGTCTTCAACAAAGCCAGCGCAACCATCGCGCCCCACCTCCGGAAAACGATCAACTGTTCCTTCGAGACAGCAACCTTCCCAGAAAGCTGGAAGCACACCGAGATCAACGCCCTTCTGAAGAAGCCCAAGGCGGACCTCAAGAACTTCCGGCCCATCTCCCTGCTCCCTTTCCCGGCAAAAGTGACCGAGAAGATTGTCAACAAACAGTTGACCCGCTACCTCGAAGTTAACAACATCCTGGACCCTTCCCAATCCGGTTTTCGCAGTAACCACAGCACCGAGACCACCCTCATCGCCACCACTGACGACATCCGGACCCTGATGGAAAAAGGAGAAACAGCCGCCCTCATCCTCCTGGACCTATCAGCAGCCATTGATACGGTCTGCCACCGCACCCTATCAGCACGCCTCCATGACGCCGGTATCCAAGAGAAGGCCCTGGCCTGGACCACATCCTTCCTCTCCGGCAGAACCCAGAGCGTCCGCCTCCCACCCTTCCGCTCCAAAACCACCGAGATCATCTGCGGCACCCCACAGGGATCCTCCCTCAGCCCAACACTGTTCAATATCTACATGGCCCCCCTCGCACGACAACACAACCTCAACATCATCTCCTACGCCAACGACACCCAGCTGATCATATCCCTCACTGAAGATCCCCACACCGCCAAAGCTAACCTCCACCGAGGAATGAAGGCCGTAGCCGACTGGATGAAGGACAGCAGACTGAAGCTGAACTCAGACAAGACGGAGGTCCTCATTCTCAGACCCACCCCATCAGCCTGGGACGACTCTTGGTGGCCCACGTCACTAGGCACAGCCCCGGAACCCACGGACCACGCACGCAACCTGGGGGTCATCCTCGACTTCACTCTCTCCATGACCAGGCAAGTCAACGCCGTCTCCGCGTCCTGCTTCAACACCCTCCGTATGCTCCGCAGGATCTTCAAATGGATCGCCCTCGACACGAGAAAAAACGTTACCCAGGCCCTCATCACCAACAAACTCGACTACAGGAATGCCCTCTACTCAGGAACTACAAACAAGCTCCTGAGACGACTCCAACCCATCCAGAACACCTCGGCCCGACTCATCCTCGATGTCCCCCGCTGCAGCCACATCACACTCCACCTGAGAGGCCTGGACTGGCTCCCCGTCAACAAAAGGATCACCTTCAAGCTCCTGATCCACGCACACAAAGCACTGCACAACACCGGACCCACCTACCTCAACAACCGACTCAGCTTCCACACCCCCACCCGAAGCCTCCGCTCAGCCAACCTCGCCCTCGCCACAGTCCCCCGCATCCGAAAAACCACCGCCGGCGGCAGATCCTTCTCCTACCTCGCCGCCAAGACCTGGAACACTCTCCCCACCATCCTACGACAGACCCAGGACCTGCTGGGCTTCAGAAGACTCCTCAAGACCTGGCTCTTCGACCAGTAGCACCCCCCCCACCCCCAGCGCCTTGAGACCCTCACGGGTATGTAGCGCGCTTTACAAATGCAGTGATTGATTGATTGATTGACTGTGACCATTTGTCCATCAAGTCTGTTAGGTGTTTTTAATTTTATCAGAAAGTGCTGGATGGCATTGTGTTATCACACTCTTTCCAGTCCCCGGACTGAACAAAGGTAGTACTATATTAAATATTGGTGGCTCTGTGGTGACAACCCTGCCTCCAGACTGTATCGTTCTGACCAGTCAGTGTACTGTGGTAAGTATTTCATTTGTAAAATGTTAAGTTCTGGTGCACAAAGCTTTTTGCTAGCGGGCACTGACAAATGTTAGGATTTCCAAATCCCAAGGCTGCATAGTCTGGAATCAAGCAGCTCAAATTAAGCACTGACTGGGATACAAGAACTTTCCTGTTGGTATTCTGTAATCCAGAGTTTTTTCGTTAAAAGTTCAGGGAGCTCAAATCAAACAGGTCACTTACCGTCCGAAGGCAAAATGTCCCACGTTGGGGAACACCCCCCAATCCATTCAGTGGTAACTGCCCTGATTGGAATGCTAGTGGTATAATCAGTCTCACACCATTACATGCATAGCTACCTTTTTAACAGTTTCTGGTCACCTTAAGCAACCACAAGACGAAGGGAGAATCCAGAAATATTGAATACCCCTAATTTGCTACACACCTCTTATGGCATTGACGAGTGAACCTAAACCACCCTAAAAGAGTTCCCTTGCATCTTCCATCATTTCTTCTACTCATCTATCTGTTCATTGTTTTAGCCATTGTCCATCCACTCACTTAAACATTCACACATTTTCACCCTTCAATCTGTCAATCTGTCCATCCATTCTTTCACCATTACATTCATCCATCATTTCCCCATACCAATCATTTCTTCACACTATTCCAATCTTCCACCCATCCCCTCATCCATCAACACGCTCACCATTCTCTCTGTCATTATATCCACCCATTCTTTCACACTTCCATCCTTTCACCTGTAGATAATCTGCATGACTCAATCACCCATTGTGGGGTTGGGGATGGCGCTGTCCTCAAGAACAGATAAGAGAAAATGTGCCCTTAAAGACAAGATTCAAAACAGCATTTCAAAATTACAGTCAATAAATGAGACTGACACAAAAAGGGAATTCAAGATCAGTAAATTAGGTATTAAGTGCAATACAGAATGCGAAAATATAATCAAGTTGAGGACATCAGTAACTAGAGATTAATTGCTTGCCATGAAGGTTTTTAATATTTAAAATAGATGCACCAATGAGCAAATCTTGAATGTAGACAGTGTCCAGAATCTGCAGCAAATCAGTAGAAATCAGGCAACATCCCCAAAGGCTCAGAAAAGATTCTGACTCGCCCTCAAATTCAGGATCTTTCATAATAATTGTTATTATAGAAAGCAATGGAAATTGCACAGCCAGCATGGGGTGTGCAAATGTGTCAATACAACTGCAAATCAAAACACAGCATTAGAAACCGTCATATAATTCCACTGTCCTAGCATTATCCCCCTAAATCACTGGTTTTCAAACTTTTTAGTGCTGTGCCCCAGTGAAAAAAATAAAATTATCACACCCTGTAGGAAAGTACCCTCTTTTTTGGCATGGTTAACCTCCATGTTCTGCCTGTTGTCAGCATATTTGACTGTGTCTACTGGATTCCTGCTAACCAGAACCCCAGTAGTTTTGCTCTCTCCTCTAAATTGTACCTTTTTCTTCCCACAATTGGCGTACTGGTCCCCTCATGTTAGCCTCCAGTATATCGTACTCAAGGAATTGGAGTTCCAGGGAATACCTATGGGCTGCAGCAGCTCTTGTGCCACTAATGGGGAGCCCATGCAAAGGGTTCTGCAGGCCTTCCATGACAGCCTGTGTGAAATGGGTGCATGCACCCATTTTCACTACAGGTTACTACACCAGGGGCCATGTGTACGTACCTTTTTTCTCATCGCAAAGGGCCCGATTCATCGCAAACAGATGACAAAAAAGCATTTTGGTATGTACAGACCCATTTTTGCGATTTGGTAATCTATTTACCAAATCGCAAAAAGGGTTTGCGAGTCGCAATTAGGAAGGGGTGTTCCCTTCCTAATTGTGAGTCGCATTCCGATTTATGATTGTTTTGTGACTGCAAATGCAGTCACAAAACAATCGCAGCTAGCACCAGTCTCAAAATGGTGTCAACCCATTTGCAAAAAGGAAGGGGTCCCCAGGGGACCCCTTCCCCTTTGTGTATGCATGCATACAAATTTTTTCAGAAAAAATGGAAAGAAAAATCTAAATTTTTGGTTTTGAAATCCATTCCGTTTTCCTTAAAGGAAAACGGGCTGCACTTTAAAAAAAAAATACTGCTTTATTTAAAAGCAGTCACAGACATGGTGGTCTCCTGACCCCAGAAGGCCACCATCCCTGTGAGTGCTGCCATTCCCAATGGGGTCGCAATTGCGACCTACCTCATG
This sequence comes from Pleurodeles waltl, assembly GCF_031143425.1. Taxonomy (NCBI): domain Eukaryota; kingdom Metazoa; phylum Chordata; class Amphibia; order Caudata; family Salamandridae; genus Pleurodeles; species Pleurodeles waltl. The sequence goes on from NC_090444.1 coordinate 1,182,428,822, forward strand.
AATATTCATGAGCTATCAAGCGGTCCAAGGAGAGGACGGCATAGGCGCACAGCGAGCGCCCCCTTTGAAGCATGTTTGACAATAAGGGGACACTTCCCCTCCTGGATACCAGAGGCCATTAGCCTCTAGGGATAGGGCCACCTCAAGGTAATCCCTTGGATAAGGTAGGCCTTTCATCTTAACTCTTACACTCTCCGTTAATTTGGAATAATTTGAGTCTTAGGGATCCGAGGCCCTGATGAATGCCCCAAGACCTTCCTTGGCTCACTACTAAGGGCAGAAACTTGTTGGCTACCGTTTTTTAGATAGGTGACCCTGTGAGTCCTTGCTCTCACGGAGGCGTCCCACTTTATGTTTTTAACCACACCAAACAGACACCATTATTAAATTGTAACTTTACACAGGTGACTGGTTAGGTGTTTTTATTTTCCATAGGATAGCTGGATGCTAATCTTTCCAGATCAAGAATTAATTTACGCACTCCCTTCTGTTCCTTTAACAGTGAGGTCGAGTCCGCCCAGGTGCCACTGTCCTACCTGGGTGGGACTAGGTAGTCAAATGATGAAGCATGACACTATATAGTGTGTGAGACCACCTAGTCCGTAAAGGGAATTCCCCTGTGTCCTTCCAATACTTCACAGCACCTCACTGACTTCATTCTCCTAATAAGGACTTCAATTAGCCGGGGGCACAAGTTGTACCCCTGACTTTTGCTCTTTGATTTATTAGTGAACCCCGTACGTCTTTGTGTGATTTTTTTTATACATGAGGTAGGTCATTTGTGACCCCATTGCGAATCACAAACCGTGTGAAGTACACTGTTGTACATATGGTTTTGCAACTCGCAATTGGCAACTCGCAAACTGTGAGTCGCAAAACTCGGGGTCGAACATCTGGCCCCAGGTCACTGAAAGTCACCCCTATGGTAGGCCCTCTCAGCCCAGAGGGCAGGGTGCAGGTACCTGTGTGTGAAGGCCTCCTGCACTAACAGAGGTGCCCCCACAAGCTCCTGATCCATTTTCCTGGCCTTTGTGAGTGCAGGGACACCATTTTATGTTCTTCGGACATAGGTCAGCTACATAATGTTGACTCTGAACCTGGGCATGTTTGGTATCAAACATGTCAGAATCATACCCCAATACTGTTGCAAGTATTGGAAGTATGATTCCATGCACTCTGGTGGCTCTTTAGACGGCCCCCAGCATTGCTACCACCAGTCTTCCAGGGTTTTCCGGGCAGCCCAGCTGCTGCCACCCCTCAGACAGGTTTCTGCCCTCCTGCTGCTTGATCTTATCAAGCCCAGGAAGGCAGAACAAAGGTTTTTCTTTGGGAGAGGGAGGTAACACCATCTCCCTTTGGAAATAGGTGTGACTGGCTTGGGAGAAGTAGCCTTCTCAAGCCACAGGTTTGCTTTAAAGGGCACATTTGGTGCCCTCTGTGCATAAACCAGTCCACAACAGTTCAGGGACCCCCAGTCCCTGCTCTGGCATGAAACTGGACAATGGAAAGGGGAGTGACCACTCCCCTGTCCAACAACACCTCAGGGGTGGTGCCCAGAGCTCCTCCAGAGGGTCCCTGGGTTGTGCCATCTTGTTTCCAAGGTTGGCAGGGAACTGTGGGACCATCTGAGTCACCAGGCAGGTGACGTCAGAGCCCCCTCCTGATAGGTGCTTACCTGGTTAGGTGACCAATCCCCCTTTCATTGCTATTTAGGGCCTCTCTCTTGAGTGGGTCCTCAGATTTGGCTTGCAAGATTCCAGCAGGACTCCTCCGCAACCTCTGCTTCGACTTCTGGCCTCTGCTGAACTGCGACTGGAACCTTCAGGACTGGAAAAGCTGCTTCCAAGAAGTAAGGACTCTTCAGCAACATTGTTTCAATGGCTCCAGACAGCTTTGCAACATTTCCATTGCCGAAGAATGCAACTCTTCAGCCTGCACTCCCTTGGAGTGAAGGAGTCACTTCCCTGCAACCGCAGGCACCTACAACAAGCGACGATTGGGGGCATGGATCCCCACTCCTGCTGAGCTGCATGGATCCTGCATCACAAATGGTGGTCCGGAGTAGTCCCCTTGGTCCTCTCTGCCAGCTGTCCAACTTTGGTGGAGGTAAGCCTTTGCCTTCCACGCAGGACAGTACCCTCATGCACCATGTCTCTTTCAGCTGCCTGCAGCACTCCATCCTGCAAAGCACAGCCTCCTGCGTGGTTCTCCTGCGGTGTGGGATCCTCTTTTGTAGAGCTGCATGCGCTTCTTCTGCGACTCCTGTGTCCCCATGCTGTGGGACTCTTGTGGGTGGTGCCTCTACTCCTGTGGATCCTCTGCAATGCTGAGGGTCCGATGTGACTCCTCCCCCTCCTGGGTTGAGTCCTCCTGGGCCCTGCTGGTCCCCGGCAGCACCACTTTTCCACTAACCGTAAGTTTGCCTTTGCCAAGGCTTTTTGGTGGAGTCCCTGCACCAACACCCATCTGCAATCTTCCTTCCAGCGTGGGACTTCATCTCCATCCATTAGGAGCTCTTCTCCAGCTCCAGGGCTGCAGTGCAGACTTGTTCTTCATCATCATCGACCAACTCCTGCATCCACAGCTGGGTGGGTAGTAGCTCCTACTCCTCCTGGACTGTGACTCTTGGAATTGGTCCCCTCTTTCCACAGGTATTCTTTTTCAGGAATCCACCACTGGTTTTCTTGCAGGATTGTCTGCGTGTCTTCTTTTTCATTTGGGGAAAATCCAGTGCTTTACTCCTGCATTCCTGGTCACTGGGGGGTACTGTGTTACCTCTGTGGTTTTCTAGTACTGCCAGCTCCACTCTACACATTTTACTTAGCTAGGTAGGGGTACATTGTTCGCATTCTACTTTTTTGGTATATGGTTTGAGCTTCCCCTAGGGTCACTATTGGTTGTTGCTGTTTGCACTGGTTTCTAACCTTTCCTATGCCTATTTCTGATTACTAGTGTATATATTTAGTGTATTACTTACCTCCTAAGTGTGGGTTACCTGTCTAGTATTTTGTGGTGATTTGTTCCCAAAAATAAAGTACCTTTAATTTTGTACAACTGAGTGTTTTCTTTCATGTGTGTAAGTGCTGTGTGACTACAGTGGTATTGCATAAGCTTTGCACGTCTCATAGATAAGTGTTGGCTGCTCATCCACAGCTACCTCTAGAGAGCCTGGCTTCTAGACACTGCCTACACTTCACTAAGAGGGGATACCTGGACCTTGTATGAGGTGTTAGTACCATAGGTACCCACCACACACCAGGCCAGCTTCCTACATTCGTGGTGCAGCGGTGGGATAAGCACTTGCAATTGCCTTACCACTCTGTCACTTGGTACTTTCCACAGGAAAGACCACTTACTAGCTAGGGACATACACATTCATCTAGTGTCAGGATATAGTCTCTAGGGTTTGGGTAAGAGAGGAGTATAGGCATAGCCCTTACTCTAAACTTCTGTAAGAGAGACAAGAAGTTAGGGAGGTTAGGCACACCATACACCACTATAACATATCTTCAGTACTAAGCACATCTCAGAACATGGGTTCTCACTATGAAGACCTTACTTTTCAGGAACTGAGAGACGTGTGTAAGAGTAGGAAACTGAAGACAGGGAGGAACCCTAATAAGAGTTTGCTCTTGGGTCTTCTCCAGGATGACCAGGATCAAGCTGGAAGCCAGGAGGAGAGAAACAATAGATAGATTTTAACCCTCAAGTGCTAGAAAGAGAAGATCTGGATGCTGAGGAGGGTCAGGACGGTCCCCCAGAGGATCACAGGGTCTCTAGTAAATTCCCTAGTGTAACTGGGAGCACTACAGGTAGTGCTAAAGGTGACCATGTTAGTAGGCCCTCATTTGTTCCCAGGGGATAGTTCAGAGGGTTACCAGGACTAGGGCCAGATCCTTATCCTGCCACTCTCATGTCACCTCTGTATCTGAGGGGACAAACTGCTCAAATCCAGAAGATGACTCCTTAGATAGGGAGCTTAGAAAACTGAGGCTGGATGAGGCAAAGCTGAGGCTGCAGCAGCAACAGCTAGCCCTAGACAGGGAGGCCTTGGTAGTGGAGAGAGGGAGGCAGGGATTGGGGTTAGAATTCCATGGTGGCAGCTGCTTTAGTTTCCAGGAACCTAGGGTCAGAGATGCCTGTTTTGATTCTAGAAACCTTAGCAAGGTTGTCCCCCCCCCCCTAGAAGGTGAGGGATGACATCCATAAGTGGTTCTCTGCTCTGGAACGGGCCTGCAAAGTTCAGAGGGTCCCCAGAGGCTGCTATACCTTGGCTCTCCTTCTCTGACAAAGGTAGGGATAGGCTTCTTACTGTCAGAGAGTAGGATGATGACAATTACACAATGTTAAAGTCTGCTCTGTGAGATGGGTTTGGTCTTACCACTGAACAGTATAGAATTAAGTTCAGGGAGACCAGGAAAGAGTCCTCCAAAGATTGGGTTGATTTTGTAGACTGCTTTGTGAAGGCCTTGGAGGGCTGCTTACATGGTAGCAAAGTCTGTGATTATGAGGGCTTGTACAATCACATTTTAAGAGAGCATATTCTGAACAATTGTGTGTCTGATTTGTTGCACCAGTACTTGGTAGACTCAGATCTGACCTCTCCCAAGGAATTGGGAAAGAAGGAAGACAAGTGGGTCAGAACAAGGGTGAGCAGAAAAGCTCACACTGCAGGTGACAAGGACAGGAAAAAGGAAGCAGATAAATCTCAGGACAAGGGTGGGGACAAAAACAAACCTAAAGAGTCTTCATCAGGCCCACAAAATTCCTCTGGGGGTGGGTCCAAATCCTCTTCCTCGTCCCATAACAAAAAGCCTTGGTGCAATGTTTGTAGGAACAAGAGCCGTAGGTCAGCAGACAGCTCCTGCCCTAAGAAAGGCACCAAACCAACCACCACTACAACCCCCTTTAGTGTCCCTAGTATCAACAGTAGTGGTGGGTCAGGCAGTAATAGCCATTCCAAGGCTGCAGCTGGGCTCACTTTTGGAAGTGTGGTGGGGGCTGGCTTAGTTAGGAAACTACTGAGGCTGTTTTAGTCTCAGATGGGAGCATTGATTTTTGCCACCCTTGCTGCCTGTCCCCTTAACATGGGTAAGTACAGGCAGCTGCCCTTGATAAATGGTATTCAGCCAGAGACCTACAGGGACATAGGTGCCACTGTCACAATGGTGACTAAAAAACTGGTGTGCCTTGAGCAACACCTACTTGGTCATCAGTACCATGTGACTGACGCCCACAACAAGACTGTATGCCAGCCTATGGCAGTTGCTAATTTCAGATGGGGGGTTACTGGCCCAAGGAAGGTTGTAGTGTCCACAGACTTGCCTGTAGAGTGTCTCTTGGGGAATGACTTGGAGACTTTAGCTTGGGCTGAAGTGGAGTTGGAGGCCTATGCAGCAATGCTGGGCATCCCAGTGCATATTTTTGCTTTGACCAGGGCTCAGGCCAAGAAGCAAAAAGAAAAATGAATTTTGGAGCCTGGAACAATGCCCCAAGAGGCTCCCAAAGCCAAAGGTAGAAAAGGCAAAACATTGCCCCTTACCCCCACCCTCCTTTGAGGATTCCCTTTGAGGAGAAGTAATCAACTCCCTTGGTAGGACCTACATCTGAGGAGTTGAAAGCTGACACAGTTGAACTTGAAGGTGCAGGGGGGCCTGCCAGGGAGGAGTACAGTAGGGCACAGCAAACCTGTCCCACACTGGAAGGGTTAAGACAGCAAGATGTCCTTCAGGATGCCGGGTATGTCAGTACTACCCACAAGGTGTATTGGGAAAACAACCTCTTATACTCAGAAGCAAGGGAACCCAAACCTGGTGCCACCAGGAGGTTGGTAGTACCTCTCCAGTATACAGAATTTGTGTTGACCCTTGCACATGACATACTCCTGGCAGGTCACCTGGGGCAAAGCAAGACTTGGTACAGAGTTGTCCTACACTTTTAATGTCCCCATATGTCTTAAGATACAAAGGAGTTTTGTCGCTCCTGTGTCACCTGTCAAGCCAGTGGCAAGACAGGTGGCACTCCAAAGGCCCCCTAATTCCACTACCAGTGGTTGGGGTTCCCTTTGAGAGGGTTAGGGCATATATTGTTGGCCCCCTAGACCCGCCCAATGCCTCTGGAAACAGATTCATACTGGTGGTGGTGGACCATGACACCAGGTATCCAGAGGCTATACCGCTAAGGACCACTACGGCTCCTGCAGTGGCAAAGGCCCTCCTGGGAATCTCGTCCAGGGTAGGCTTTCCAAAAGAGTTGGTATCAGACAAAGGTACAAACTTCATGTCTGTATAACTTAAGGCCATGTGAATTGAATGTGATATTACCTACAAGTTCACCACCTTTTACCGCCCCCAAACCAATGATTTGGTTGAGAGGTTCAAGAAGACTCTCAAAGGCATGATTATGGGACTCTCTGAAAAACTCAGGAGGAGATGGGATGTTCTATTGCCATGCCTACTGTTTGCCTAGAGAGAGGTTCCTCAGAAGGGAGTGGGCTACAGCCCCTTTAAACTTCTGTTTGGACACCCTGTTAGGGGTCCACTTGCACTTGTAAGGGAAGGTTGGGAGCAACCTCTCAAGCCTCCTCAAGACATTGTTGATTATCTACTTGGCCTCAGATCCAGGATGGCTGAGTACTTGAAAAAGGCCACCCAAGAACTGCAAAAGCAGTAGCATGATCAGAAGCTGTCCTAACTGTGTACCAGCCAGGACATAAAAGGTGGGTCCTAGAGCCTGTGGCTCCCAGGGCACTCTAAGCCAAATGGAGAGGTCCCCATATTATAGCGGAGAAAAAGGGTGAGGTCACCTATTTGGTGGACCTTGGCACTCCTAGAAGCTCCCGCAGGGTGCTTCATGTGAACCGCCTTAGGCCCTACTATGACAGAGCTGATCTGACCCTGCTCATGGCAACTGATGAGGGACAGGAAGAAGAGAGTGACCCTCTTCCTGATCTCTTCTCTACTACTGCAGCTGATGGCTCAGTGGATGGAGTTGTCCTAGCAGACTGGCTTTCTGAATCCCAGAAAGAGGACTGCAGGAACCTCCTAGGCCAGTTCTCAGAACTGTTTTCTCTAACACCTAGTCAGACAACATGATGTGGACACACCATTGACACAAGGGACAGCTTGCCGGTTAAAAGTAAAATTTACAGGCAACCTGATCATGTTAGAGATTGCATCAAAGCTGCAGTGCAAAAGATGCTAGACCTAGGAGTGATTGAGCACTCTGAGAGCCCCTGTGCTAGCCCAGTGGTGCTGGTACCCAAACCTCACTCACAGAACGGAAAAAGAGAGATGAGGTTCTGTGTTGATTACAGAGGGCTCCACACAGCCACCAAGACTGATGCACAACCTATTCCTAGGGCAGATGAGCTAAAAGATACACTGGCATCTGCCAAGTATCTAAGCACCTTTGAATTGACTGCATGATATTAGCAGATCAAATTGTCACAGGATGCAAAACCAAAAACTCCATTCTCAACTCTTGGAGGACATTATCAATTTACTCTTATGCCCTTTAGTTTGAATAATGCACCTGCCACTTTCCAGAGTCTGGTGAATACAGTCTTCCAAGGTGTGGAATCCTATTGTGCAGCCTATCTCAATGACATAGCTGTCTATAGCTCCACCTGGGATGACCACCTGGTCCACCTATGGAATGTTTTGGAGGGCCTGCAAAAGGCAGGCCTCACTATCAAGGCCTCTAAGTGCCAGATAGGGCAGGAGAGGGTTGTATATCTGGGCCACCTGGCAGGCGGAGGCCAGATTCAACCATTGCAGGGGAAGAGATCCAGACTGTGTTTAGAATGGACTCCCCCTACCAGACAGACACAAGTAAGAGCCTTCCTAGGCCTCACTTGGTACTATAGGAAATTCTTCAAGAATTATGGCTCCATTGTAGCTCCTCTTAATGACCTCACATCTAAAAAGATGCCAAAAAACGTTTTATGAACAGCTAGCTGTCAGAAAACTGTTGAGGACCTTAAACAGGCCATGTGCTATGCACCATTGTTAAAAAGCCTTGACTACTCCAATACATTCATTGTCCAAACTGATGCTTCAGAGTTAGGGGTGGGGGCAGTTCTTTCTCAGCTCAACACTGAGGGCCAGGATCAACCAGTTGCTTTTATTAGCAGAAGGTTGACCTCTAGAGAGAAGCATTGGTAAGCTATGGAAAGGGAAGCCTTTGCTGTGGTCTGGGCCTTGAAGAAGCTCACTTCATTTTTCTAACAGACCACAAGCCTCTTCTATGGCTCAAACAGATGAAGGGAGAAAATCCCAAATTGTTGAGGTGGTCCATATCCCTACAGGGAAAGGACTATACAGTGGAACATAGACCTGGGAGTACCCACTCCAATGCAGATGGACTCTCCAGATATTTCCACTTAGACAATGAAGACTCATCTGGGCAAGGTTAGCCTTATTATTTTTCATTTGGGGGTGTTGTGTAGGTAAGTACCCTCTTTCTTGGCATGGTTACCCACATTTTCTGCCTGTTGTCAGTATGTTTGACTGTGTCTACTGGGTTCCTGCTAACCAGGACCCCAGTAGTTTTGATCTCTCCTCTAAATTGTACCTTTTTCTTCCCACAATTGCCATACCAGTCCCCCCATGTAAGTCCCTAGTATATGGTACCTAGGTACACAGAGCACTGGGGATCCAGGGGATCCCTATGGGGTGCAGCAGTTATTCTGCCACCCATGGGGAGACCATGCAAAGGGTTCTGCAGGCCTGCCATGGCAGCCTGCGTGAAAAAGGGGTGCATGCACCCGTTTTCACTACAGGTCACTACACCAAGCCACTATAAGTCACCCCTATGGTAGGTCCTCTCAGCCCAGAGGGCAGTGTGCAGGTACCTGTATGTGAGGGCACCCCTGCACTAGCAGAGGTGTCCCCACAAACCCAGATCCATTTTCCTGGCCTTTGTTAGTGCAGGAACCCCATTTTATGCATGTTCTAGACATAGGTCACTACCTATGTCCAGCTACATAATGGTAACTCTGACCTGTGCATGTTTGGTATCAAACATGTGAGAATCATACCCCAATATTGTTGCAAGTATTGGAAGTATGATTCCATGCACTCTGGGGGCTCCTTAGAAGACTCCCAGCTTTGCTACCACCAGTCTTACATGGTTTTCCGAGCAGCCCAGCTGCTGCCACCCCTCAGACAGTTTTCTGCCCTCCTGCTGCTTGATCTGATCAAGCCCAGGAAGGCAGAACAAAGGATTTCCTTTGGGAGAGGGTGGTAAAGCCCTCTCCCTTTGGAAATAGGTGTGACTGGCTTGAGAGAGGTAGCCTCCCCAAGCCACGGGTTTGCTTTGAAGCGCACATTTGGTGCCCTCTGCGCATAAACCAGTCCACACCAGTTGAAGGACCCCCCCCCGTCCCTGCTCTGGCGTGAAACTGGACAATGCAAAGGGGAGTGACCACTCCTGTGTCCATCACCACACCAGGGGGGGGTGCCCAGAGCTCCTCCAGAGGGTCACTGAGTTCTGCCATGTTGCTTCCAAGGTTGCAGGTGACTCTGGGAGCATCTGAGTCACGAGGCCAGGCAGGTGACATCAGAGCCCCCTCCTGATAGGTGCTTACCTGGTTAGGAGACCAATCCCTCTTTCAGGGCTACTTGGGGTCTCTCTCTTGGGTGGGTCCTCAGATTCGGCTTGCAAGATTCCAGCAGGAATCCTCTGCAACCTCTGCTTTAACTTCTGGCCTCCGGAACTGTGACTGGAACCTCCAGGACCTGACAAGCTGCTTCCAAGAAGAAAGGACTCTTCAGCAATATTGTTTCCAGGGCTCCTGCCAGCTTTCGAAAATTTCCCTCGCCGTGCATCCTCAGAAGACTGCAACTCTTCGGCCTGCACAAGAAGAAGAAGGAATCTCCCTTGGAGTGAAGGAGTCACTTCCCTGAACCGCAGGCACCTACAACAAGCGACGACCGGCCGCGTGGATCCCCTCTCCTGCTGAGCTGCATGGATCTTGCATCATGGGTGGTGGTCCAGAGTAGTCCCCTTGGTCCTCTCTGCCAGATGTCGTACTTTGGTGGATAAGCCTTTGTCTTACCACACAGGACACTACCCCCCATGCACAGCGTCTCTTGCAGCTACCAAGGTTTGTTTGCATCTCCCCCAGGCGATCTGTAGGCACTGTGTAGCTCCAGCCCCAAGCACTCTATCTAGCAAAGCACAGCTTTCTGCGTGGTTCGCCTGCGGCGTGGGATCCTCTTTTGTAGTGCTGCGTGGGTTTCTTCTGTGACTCCTGTGTCCCTGTCCTGTGGGACTTCTGTGTGTGGTGACTCTATTCCTGTGGACTCTCTGCAATGCAGAGGTTTCCCAGTGACTGCCCCTCCTGGGTTGAGTCCTCCTGGGCCTTGCTGGTCCCCGGCAGCACCTCTTTTCCACTAACTGCGAGTTTGCCTTTGCAAAGGCTTGTTGGTGGAATTCATGCACCGACACCCATCTGCAATCTTCCTTCCAGCATGGGATTTTGTCTGCATCCATCATGAACTCTTGTCCGGCTCCAGGGCTGCAGTGCTGACCTGTTCTTCATCACTGTCGACCAACTTCTGCATCCACAGCTGGGTGGGTAGTAGCTCCTACTCGTCCTGTACTCGACTGTGACTCTTTGACTTGGTCTCCTCTCTCCACAAGTCTCCTTTCTTCTGGGATCCACCGCTGGTTTTCTTGCAGGCTTGTCTAGGTGTCTTCTTTTCCTCCTTTTGGGTGGTTTGGGGAAAGTCCAGTGTTTTACTCCTGCATTCCTGGTCGATGGGGAGGTACTGTGTTACTTACCTCTGTGGTTTTCTAGTACTCCTAGCTCCCCTCTACACATTTTATTTACCTAGGTGGGGTACCTTGTTTGCATTCCATTTTTTTAATATAGGGTTTGTGCTCCCCCTAGGGTCACTATTGCTTATTGCTATTTGCACTGTTTTCTAACCTTTTCTATGCCTATTCCTTATTACTAGTGTATATATTTAGTGTATTACTTACCTCCTAAGTGTGGGTTAACTGTCTAGTATTTTGTGGGGATTTGTTCCCAAAAATAAAGTGCCTTTATTTTTGTACAACTGAGTGTTTTCTTTCGTGTGTGTAAGTGCTGTGTGACCACAGTGGTATTGCATGAGCTTTGCATGTCTCATAGGTAAGTGTTAGCTGCTCATCCACAGCTACCTCTAGAGAGCCTGGCTTCTAGACACTGCCTACACTTCACTAAGAGGGGATACCTGGACCTTGTATAAGGTGTAAGTACCATAGGTACCCACCACACACCAGGCCAGCTTCCTACACCCCCACCGAGTGTTTCACAATTCCATTGAATTGGTAATGTTTAGATATGTCTAGACTTATTTAAACATTGTAGTTAAGTTATGTTACTGTTTGGAAAAAGGAATCAAATCCATGATGCCTTAGTAACATGTAAAAGTATTCACACAGTGTGATTATTAGAAGTAAGGGCGGTGGTTTTGAAGAGTATTTGGAGTCCCTTCCCTTTTGACACACACTTTTAGCTTGGATATAAATGACAAAACATGTTAGTGGTAGCCCATTACAGAGCGGTTTACTTCTGCTCATTTTTTCCAGCTTAAATCAAAGCCCTGTTATCAGCATAATTCTACTGTTGGCCAGAGCCTGGCACACCCCTATCCCCATCCCCCCCGGGTATTACTTGCGGCCTCCCTGGAAGAGGGGTGCTGGGGGGGAGGGACTGCCCCCCAGTTTGAAGACCTCTGGCCCTAAATGAATGATAATTATGACCACCTTATAACTTAATGTCATCTGAGGTGTCAGAACAAATCTCGTTACATACTCAGTGGAAGGCCTTATACATGAATAACCTACATTGTCCAAACAGAGAGAGCCTTGGAAAGTATCAATAGACTTCCTTCGGAGTTCTTCGAGAACAGCATGTCAACACAAAGCAACAGAGCACACTTTGCTGTGTGGAGTGTCATTGACAAATACAGTATAAACACACAATGAATACTTTGAAGCAGCAGCCATAAAAGTACAAAATTGAGATGGGTCATAGTGTGGCCAAGGTCAGGAAAACACAGTTTTGTACATCACAGCATTACAATTGCAAAGCCGTTCATTTCAAAACCTACTTATAAAAATAGAATTATCACACCCATGCTTCATCCTTTCACTGATTCATCCACTGTTTGCAATTCCTTCCCTCTTTTCATCCTCTTATCTTTCACCCATCTGTCCTTCCCTTTGCTTCCTTCTCTTCACCTTATCTACCCATTTTCTTTCTTTCCCACTTTTATTTTTCTTTCTCACCTTTCTCCTTCTGCCTCTCTTTAAAATGGCCTTTTTCTATTTTTTCTTCCATTTTCATTCTTTCTTCATCTCAGTCTCCTTTACTTTGCTTCTCTCTGCACTTCTTTCTTTGATTTGTATTGCATAATTTTTTCAATATATCTTTTATTGCTTTTAAAGGTAAACAACAAAAGGTGCAATCTTGCACCCAACATAAAATAAACAATAGAGCGGAGAAAATGCAGCAATAATATCACTGTGTTTAGATTCACATTTAGGCACATCAGCACACTAAGATATTCAGCTCCCACTTGGACAGTGTCTGGTGGCGGACATTGTGAGGGAGTGTGTGGGTGAGAGGGGACTCCTCCATCTCCAACGTCATTTCTAAATCATCATTTTTTATCCAGGTGCCCCAGATTTTATAAAATTTTCTTGGGCACCCTCTGGCTTTATATGTAACCCTCTCAGCCGTCATGTAAAGATCCATTCTGGCCTTCCAGATGGAACTTCAAGAGCCCCGGCACTCCTCTTTGCCGATGTCCCTTTTCACTACCACCAGTCCCATATTGCAAAAGAGGAGTTTAGTACGTGGTACATCTACCTCTGTGAGGACACACAGTAAAACATATTTAGGATCCTCTGGGAAGACCGTCCCCAGCACCCTCCCCAATTCGGTCAGTATCATCGGATAAGACAACAGTCCCAAATCGTAGGCAGAAAAGATCCCCTTTCTTCCCTACATTTCAAACATTCTGGGGATTCTGCATGCCCAAACCTATGTAATCTAGCTCGGTTATAGTACGTGCGGTGCAGAATATTGAATTGTATTAATCTCAAACGTGACTTAATCACTGTCTTCCTCGGATGCATCAGCACCGCCTCCCAGTCTGTGTCATTTAGCTTGCCCAATTTGTTTTCCTTCCTGGCTCTCAGTTTCGTCAGGGAGTTCAGCTGATTATTATTTTTTGTTTTGGGTGTGTACAACACTGTCTTCTCTTGTAACTCTCCCGTGCGTTGTTATTTTTGAGCATTTCTCTGCAGAACTGTAGACAGAGAAATCCATAAATAATGTGAGAGTTTTCAGGACCCAGTTTAATAATGGCAACCACACCCAACGTAAGCTGCTCATGTGGGGGGGGGAGGGGGGGGGCTCACAAAGCCACAACATTGAAGTCCCTTATTTGTCAGTTTGGGTGCCAGCATCATGGCCATGATTTCAGATCGGGAGCCAGAACTCCTTTATCACCCAACAAATCATAACTGGGCGTGACTCTGCAAACCATTTGAGGAGCCATTACTTTTGTGCAGAGAAATAATACAGTTCATAGTTGGGAACTCTCGAACCTTGCTTAACGGGAATATCTATGATTGTTTGCCCGTACAGTAGTTCAGGGGAGCATAATCAGGAACACACAGGACTTGGACTAGAGTTGACATATGGCCAAACTCCTCAAGGGTACTCATGACTCATTCCACTCCAGGAGTGGCACCTTTAAGAATGCCAAATAATTACTGGCATACACGTACCAAACACAACACTGCTATCACAATATAATTCACCAATGCTCATAAAGCTGTAGCCAGAGGCTCTATTTCTAGGGAAAAAATGAACAAGGATAGTGAATAGCCTGAGGATTCCTATTATTATGTTAAATTAACCTGGTATTAATCGTCGCCTGTTCTCACTCTAGCTGTCAGGTCAACATATAGCAATCCATTCACAACTGTATTTTGGAGAACATTTAGTGGTACTACACTACTACTACAAACATATTACAAATTGTTGGCCACTAGCGCATGTGCAAATGTATACGTCTCCATCTCTCCTATCTTTTTTGTGTGTGGAGATCTCTGCACATGTAGTTATAGTAGTTAGTGTATGAGGGATGGGAGAGTGTATGAAGCTGGCTCTGTATATACTATATCAAAGTGAGATATAGTGTGCACAAAGTCCCGTGTTCCTCAGATGCTTGACAGAGGCAAAATAGATAATAATAATCCTCTATTTGTGGTAGTGTGGTCGAGCAGTTAGGCTTTTTAGAGTACTGTTAAGCACTTGTTGTACACAGACCAGCGAAAGAAGAAACACACACTCAATTAATTAATTCCAGACCAATGTTTTTTATATTGCAAAAATACATTTTCTTAGTTTAATTTTAGAACCACAAGATTTAAGTTGCAGGTAAGTACTTTAAAAGTTACATATTTCACACAGGTCTCAACAGTACTTTATTTGAAATAGGTAAGTAATACAGTTTTTGAATAATTGGCAAAAAGCTATTTTAAAAATGCACACTGCAATTTTTAAAGAGTTCCTGGGGGAAGGAAAAGTTAGATCAGTTTGCAGGTAAGTACAACACTTACAGTCTCAGTCTCCAGGTTTTAGGAAGTCCACCGGTTGGGCTTCAAGTTAACCCAAAACACCCATCACCAGCAACACGGGCCGGCTGGGTGCAGAGGTCAAAATTGAGCATAATTAATGTGTTCTCCTATGGAGACAGGGGGTACTCGAAAGCCAGCAGGTAAGTACCCGCGACTCGAAGGGCAGACCAAGGGGTATTAGAGGAGCACTGCTGGGGCCCCAAGTAGGCGCTAAACACACACCCTCAGCAGCACAGGGGCGGCGGCCGGGTGCAGAGTGCAAACAGGATGTCAGGTTTCCAATGCTGGTCTATGAGGAGACCCCGGGGGTCACTCAGAGGATGCAGGCGACGTCTGGCGGGGTGTCTCAGACACACCACTGGTTGGACAGGGAGGAGGGCTGCCTGCTGAACGATGAGGCACCGGGGGGTCGATTTCTCTAAGGCCTGGAGGCTGCGGGTGTAGTCTGTTCTCTAGGCATTGGTTATCTTCGTCCAAAGCTCGTGGTCTGGATGGCCCTTGGGATTCCCCCTGCAGGCGTCGTCGTGGAGGGGTGGAGAGGTCAACCCAGGGTGGGCACTTGCTCGCAATCACCTGGGTACCCTCTCTTGCTAGGTGGACCACCTGGACACGGGCAGTGATCGTCTGGTGCACAGTGGTCAAGACTCACGCATCCAGAGAGAGGTGGGAGTCCTTAGTTGTAAGTTTCTTCAGACAGAGCATCTGTCCTCTGGAGTTCTTGGTCCTTTTTGGTGCAAGGCAAAACTCTGGAGTTGGCAGAGGTCACTGGGCCCGCTGGAAACGTCGCTGGTCTTGGTGCAGGTTCTTTGAAGCAGGAGACCGGCCAGTAGGCCTGGGGCCAGAACAGTTGTCTTCTTCCTTCTTCTCTGCTGGGGCTTTTCAGCTTAGCAGTCCTCCTTCTTCTTATAGGTCACCAGGAATCTGCTGAGCTGGGTTCAGGGAGGCCCTTAAATCCTAGATTTAGGGGCGTGTTGGGGTCAGCGGGCAGTAGCCAATGGCTACAGTCCCTGAGGGTGGCTACACCCTCTTTGTGCCCACTTCCTTTGGGGAGGGGGGCACCTTCCTATCCTTATTGGTCCCTGTCCTCCAAACCAAGATGGAGGATACTCCAGGGAGGGGGGTTACCTCAGCTCTGGACACCTTAGGGGTGGTCCTGGCTGGGGTGGTCACTCCTCCCTGTTTTCCCTAATTTTCCCACCGGACGTGCCGCCAAAAGTGGGGCTTTGTCCAGGGGGCAGGCCTCTCCACTTGCTGGAGTGCCCTGGGGCACTGTACCCAAGAATTGAGCCTTTGAGGCTCACTGCAAGGTGTTAGAGTTCCTGCAGGGGGAGGTGTGAAGCACCTCCACCCAGGACAGGCTTTGTTTCTGACCACGGAGTGCGCAAAGGCAGTCACCCCATGTGGTCAGAAACGTGTCTGAAGGCTGGCACAGACCGGTCAGCCCTACACTAGCAGTTGGGCTAACCTACAGGGGGCATCTCTAAGATGCCCTCTGTGTGCATTTTTCAATAAATCCCACACTGGCATCTGTGTGGCTTATTGTGCTGAGAAGTTTGATACCAAACTTCCCAGTATTCATTGAAGCCATTATGGTGCTGTGGAGTTTGTAATGACAAACTTCCAGACCATATACTCAATATGGTTACACTGCACCTACAGTGTCTAAGAATGGACGTAGACACTGTAAGGGCATATTGTTCATGCAGCTATGCCCTCACCTGTTTTTATAGAGCACCCTGCCTTAGGGCTGTAAGGCCTGCTAGAGGGGTGACTTACCTATGCCACAGGCAGTGGTTTGTGGGCATGGCACCTTGAGAGGTCTTTTTCTCCCAACCAGCACACACAAGCTGCAAGGCAGTGCGCATGTGCTGAGTGAGGGGTTCCCTATGGTGGCATAATACATGCTGCAGCCCTTAGAGACTTTCCCTGGTCACGGGCCCTTGGTACCATGGGTACCTTTTACAAGGAACTTAACTGTGTGCCAGGGCTGCGCCAATTGTGGGAACCAAGGTACAGTTTTAGGGAAAGAACACTGGTGCTGGGGCCTGGTTAACAGGGTCCCAGCACACTTTCAATCAACGTTGGCATCAACACTAGGCAAAAAGTGTGTGGGGGGGGTAACCATGGCAACAGTGGCACTTTCCTACAGAGAGTGATTGAAAAATTGCAAATTTTTACACGTAAATGAAAGAGGTTTAGAGAGGAGAAAGGAGGGGTTTAGACTGGGGTTTAGGAACAGACATGCACCAACCCACAAAAGAGTAAGCTGATTGTTTTTCATAAAATACATTTCTATAGTTACTTCAGTCAAAAAAGACCCAAAATAGTTCAGCACCACACATGTCCAATCACTTGTACAGCAACACCCTCCCATAGAAACCCATGGAGGTAGGGACTTAAAATAAAATTCTATAGCAAATAATGTTAAAATTAAATTACTAATATATTAATATAAAAAATGACAATTATTTTCATGTTAAAAAATAAATTATATATATTTATGTTAAAATAATTTAACTTTTTTTCAGCTTGAAAAGATATTTAAATGTAATTCTAATATTTGAATTAAATAATTGAATTCAATTTATATATGGCTTTTATTAACTTTTAATATATAATAAATAAATATAAAATTTTACTTTACAAGCAATTAATTTTTCCAAAAGACTTTCCCAACAAGTTGTAAAATGCTATAAATCCTGTAGCATGTTCCAAAATATTATGTATACACTAAACTTGTTCTAAAAAATGGTGAAATCAATTTCAATGATACTCTACATTTGCAGAGACTGGAAGAAACACTAAACTTTGACATGTTCTCGATGTCTACCACTTCACTCAGTTTATATTCATATAAAGACAAATGTTGCCCGCCAGTGATAAAGGCTCAAGGAGACTAGCCAAAACATGTTGGGTCCATATACCCATAAATTAGCACAATTCATTTCACCTATAACTGTGTCTCAGGTGTCTTTCTGGTAACAAAGCGCAGGTAATGGGACATGTACCTGTACACCAAAGCTGGGTTCTGCAACCATGACTACGGGAGTTCTTTGTAGTGTTTACATTTTATTTAGGTTGGTCTATTTCTTTTTTTAATATTTGAATCAATTTGACTAATTTAACATACTTACATAATTAGAAAATGATTTCAAAATCTAGCTAATAGTGCAGTATTTTTTTAAACAAACTATTCTACATGTAAAATGCATATATGAAATTATTTAATTACCATTTAACATTAAAAAGTATTTTTTAAATTCTAATAAACTTTTATTAATTTCCCTATCCTCTATACTTTACCATAGGGTGATCTCTGCCAAGTGTACAGAACATGAAATACAGTTGTAAAGTCATTACTAATAGTAACTTTACAGTTGTATTATATGTTTTTACCAACTCCACCTCCTATTTCAGGGGGTCTGGGCATTTAAGTCTACACTTTTGAGCAACTCTACATTTGTAAATGGTGAATAGTCAAAAGTAGTAAAGTTACTCATAAGTTTAAGTGTAAATTTACACAGTTAGCTTTCATCACATGTAAGTTTGCCTTTGTGAATATACCCCATTGTGTTTTCGTCCTTCTCAGCATTTTTGTTGCCGATTCCCATGCTTCTTTGCACTTTTATCCAGGTGACGGTCTTGATTTCCATTTTCAGATCCATGACAAGAAACTTTGATTTAGGGACTGATGCCTTCTCTAGAATAGGCACATTGTTTTGGAAGTAGTGTGCTGGCCTGGCACAAACCTATTGTGGAGAGTGGAACAATAAAGGTAAGGCGTTAAAAAGACAGTTTGCATTGACTGCCAAGAACCTTATAGTTGATGTTCAACATTGATCATGGCTGAAACGTTGTTTTGGCTCTTGTGGCCCAACTATGAGTGATTCTTTATTAGAGCACAGTAGCACCCCTATCTGAAAGTGACACTTTATATAAAGATAGCAATTTCAGTGCCAGTGATTCAATGTTAGTCCTTAAATTTCAGCCTGCAATTCATCGGCCCTGGGTGTTTTCCTACAGCCAACTGGGTTACAGCTTTCTTAATTACTTTGTAATGTTATCGCTCTTCTCGAAACACAACATTCTTACTTCAAGCACCTTGCAAGACCTAAATCCATGCCCTTCCGCCAAACCCAATGTGACCATCGTCTGCTCTCAGTGACTCAGCGAGCACAGGTGGAAGCATTCTTGGTTAGATATGTTTTGTACGAAGTAATATGAGGACTGTGTATTAATGTGCCAGTGATGTGAGCCCAGCTTTGAGTTTTAACATTTTCTGTTACAATGTATTGCACTAAGATTGTCTTCAGTGCATCAAAGAACTCCTGCCTTTCCGTTTTCACTAAAGTCATGGAATTGGGCAGAAGGATCTGGCATCAAAGACATGAACTACCAGACAGACTCTGTGGGTGACCACTGAATTTATATCTAATAACGCAAGCTTACCTCCTGGGCAGCACCACTCACCCTACACCTACGAATGCAAGCATACCTGCTGGGCAGCAACACTGAACCTATATCTAAGAATGCAAGTATACTTCCTGGGCAGCTGCACTGATCTGACCTTTTAGAATCCAAGCTTACCCTCTTGGTAGCAACACTGGTGTGTATCTAGGAAAGCAAGCTTACCTCCTGGGCAGCACCACTGATCCTACATATAACAATGCAAGCTTACCTCCTGGGCAGCACCACTGATCCTACATATAACAATGCAAGCTTACCTCCTGGGCAGCACCACTGATCCTACATATAACAATGCAAGCTTACCTCCTGGGCAGCACCACTGAACCTACATCTACAAATGCAAGCTTACCTCCTGGGCAGCAACAGTGAATGTTTATCTAGAAATACAAGCTTACCTCCTGGGCATCGCCACTGAACCTATACCAAGAATGCAAGTGTAACTCCTGGGCAGGAGTACTGAACCCATATCATAGAATTCAAGCTTACCTCCTTGGCAGCAACACTGAAGGTATATCTAAGAATGCAAGCTTACCTCCTGGGCATCGCCACTGAACCTATACCAAGAATGCAAGTGTAACTCCTGGGCAGCAGTACTGAACCCATATCACAGAAGTCAAGCTTACGTCCTTGGCAGCAACACTGAAGGTATATCTAAGAATACAAGCTTACCTTTTGGGCAACACCTTTTAACCTACATCTAAGAATGCAAATTTACCTGCTGGACAGCAACACTGAACCTATGCCTAAAAATGCAAGTATACCTCCAGGGCAGCAGTACTGAATCCATCTTAGAATCCAAGCTTACCTCCTTGGTAGCACCATTGAACATATATCTAAGAATGCAAGCTTACCTCCTGGGCAGCACGTCTTAATGATGGAATTTCAGTTTGTAGCTATTTGCCTACAAACAGAATACAAAGCAGGTCACCTTATAGGGGATGACTCCCTCAGAGATACCTTCCTTTTGTCATTATCTTGTTGGAGCCCGTATGCATGTACCTAATAATGCTACTTATATGACCCTAGGAGGTTGACAATGTCAATCTAAAAAAATGTCATATCTGCTACATTGCCACAGCAACATCAATAAAGTAACTATTTATACTGCTCTTAATGCACATCTACTTACCTTAACTTACCACGTGGTGTAACATTTGGGTACATGTAGTGGGTGCAATAGCTTTGTCATGTGATATAACACGTGTGATACAGTAACCCTAAACCATTAATCCCTCATCTTTGGAATTATTTGCAAGATTTTATTAAGCCAGTGATTCCCAAAGATTCTCAAATTGAGTACGAGTGGGTAAATAGTATTAACTTTTATTTACAGCACCTAAAAACTGAAAAAGAGTGGTATGAAAGCTATGTAAAAACAAGTATTCTTTAATACCTTAAGCATAGCTAAAACCAGCCATTTCTGCCCTCCTCTTTCAAGTTAAAAACTCTTGGTAGAGAACATCCTATTTACAGCTTTTAGGAACTATAAAGGTGCGGTATGAAAGCCATATAAAAATAAATTATTATTATTTCATGACTGATTGAACTTTTTTCTTACAGGCCTGATCTCAGAGTTCATGGAGTATTTTTCATAACTTAGCACATTCTTTAAATCAGCCATTCCTGCCCTCCTCTTTCAAGTTAGAAGTTGCTCCTACAGCTCATCCTAGTCGAACACAGAACCGGGACAGAATGCCACCCTCCAAGGATTTACATAATTGTATTATTTCCGGGTCCAGTCAAGCTTGCACTTAAATATTTAAAGGCTGACCTTTCTCTGATAGCGGTCAAATTGTTCCAGACCGTAACAAAAGGTTTCGCTACTGCTGGCAGGTGCCGAGGCTCTAATCTCAAATCATGGTGGTTAAATATTGATGTTCAAATCTTCACACTACACCAAGAAACTTAATGGATACACAGCGCAGGATTAATAACTTTGACATGAATTGAGCACAACTTTTTTAAATGAAAGGACAACATGAACTCAGAATCGATTTGAAAATATGAGCTTAAAGTGAGCAAAGTATTAAGAAATAAACCTAAAAAATAATGCGTATCCTTGGTTATTTACCTTAATATTCCACTTCTCTGCACTCAAGTCACAAGATAACAGGGTAGGTAATATTAGAATCTGTGTGGGATATACCAAATACAGTTTACACAGTGGCCAGTCCAAAACAACTGGCAAAATCATATTGATCAGCAGGAAGTCACGTGTTACTGTACATAATATTAATCTAGGTTATAAGCATCTATTACGCACATTTCTACCGGTAGTATTGTACTCTTGAGCTTCTAACTGGCAAACTAACTTTACCAAATCCTATTTTATGACATGCGGGCCCAAGAAACAACAGTTGACCACTCTTGCTGTTGGTAATGATAGCTTAAAATGCACCAGCACTTTCTCATATCTGGGGTTAACTTTTGTTGCAACTGGATCATGGACTCCAAACACTGCTCAGCGTAGGAACAAAATAACACGGGCTACTGGTACACTATTTAACTTACCCCAACCCTTGGGAGGGGGAGCTCATAGGTCTTTGCCACAAATGTATAAAACATATTGAGGCAGATTTAAGAAAAGTGGCGCTGCACGCAGTGCTGCGTCACTTTCCTTGCGCCCATTTCCACCCCCCTACCACCACCATGAGAGCACCGTTAACATACGGTGCACCATGATGGTAGTTAGTGAACTAGTGTCAACATTTTTGACACTAGTTTGGTGCTTTGCTAATCCTGCAAAGCCCCCAGAGGACCAATGAAAACAATGGGAGCCTCATTTTAACGCCTGCTCTGAGCAGGCATTAAAAATGCCAAAAAATATCACAAAGAAATCTGTTAGATTTATTTGTGCCATTTATTCGCCCTCCTAATGGGGGAACACTCCCTTGCATAATGGCGCAGGCATAATGTGGCGCAAAGATTTATAAAGTGGAGCAATGCGTGCATTGCACCACTCTGTAAATATGGTGCAACTAATTTGGCCTCGTTGGGACACATTAGCGAAGGAAAAAATTATGCTAACGTGGCTCTTAAATATGCCCCATTGTATCCCGATAGCAACATATGGAGCTGAGACGTGGGGTATCTCTAGGTGTGATATTATTCAGTTAAGAAAAATTGATTGTACAGAAAGGTCCTGGTGGCCCCTTTCTCATCTTCCCATCTAATTTGCCATAAATAACTGGGCATTCCTTACATAGAAGATTACTTCAATGACCTCTCCCCCCCCCACTTACTATGGCTAGCAGTTTGGAAAACATAAGGAGGAAAGTCTCACTAGAGATATCATGATGGACTGCCTCAGCTGTGATAAGGGCCTTGCAATTCCATGGTTAGCTGGTGTGGAAATAAGCCTTCGAAGAATCAACTTTCCACATGTTTTTACAGATCCCGAGCTTAATACTAATATAAACAAAAACATGGACAGCAAGCCCTGTATAAACTCGCTTACACTGAAAGCATGACTGTAGAGAGGGGGAGACGTGTGGCAGACTATATGAACACTAATAGATAGCCCACCCACAAGGTACTTCACTAGAGTAACGGGACGCTGGGAATGTAGCCTATGCTTTCGTTTTAGGGCTGTCACAATAAAATATTTACTGTGCTACCTGCTGGGCTTTTAAACAAACCTTGACTCAATGTTCTGTCCCTGCAACGGGACATCAGGCAGGTCCATGCTGCATTTGAGATTTTTTGTGTTTTTTACATTCTGTACACAAAGCACTTTCTACTAGTGCTTATTAAAAGGCGCAACATTGGTGATTTTTAAGGCAGTTTTTAATGTTTTGCTCCAACTTGCGGATGATAACATAATTTCTCACGTAGGCGCGTTCCTGAAAATGGCTGTAAGAGCTTGCAGAAATATGTATATTGAATACATTTGCACTAATGATCACTGTATTAATTATTGCGGCTAAGGCTCTGGACCTTAAGTGTTTGTTTTTATGCGTTGCATTTTTCTCATTATTTAAATGTTTTATACGAATGTTTGTGCTTTTATTGATACTTTGTTCATCTGAATAGAGAGAGAGAGATTCATTCATTCATTCATACTGCAGCACCACACCAGCAAATTCAGAACCTAAAATTCACACATTTCCAAGAAGATGATGATACATAAGCAATCAGCTAATCAGGAAATGAAATATGGATTACTATTAGATTAAAAAAAGAGATTGATTATGTCTCCCGACAGAGGTAGACCATTCTGGATCTTAAGAGTGGTAGCTGCAGGATATTCCTGGGCTTTGTCTGCAACACCCAGTTTTCTTGCTAGGAGTCTACTTTCAGTAACATACAGATAGGGTATTAATTTTTTGTCTAGATAGATTTTAGTTTCTCACCTAACTTTGGTCTCTACATTCTGGCAGAAAGTGAAGAAGGGAATTCTTTGCACAGGTTTGTACTATCACAGCCACCAGGAGAGGCGAATCATAGGGGGTCATTCCGACCCTGGCGGTCAAAGACCGCCAGGGCCGCGAATGACGGAAGCACCGCCAACAGGCTGGCGGTGCTTCCTTGCCCATTCTGACCGCGGCGGTAAAGCCGCGGTCAGAAACCGGGGCCGGCGGTTTCCCGCCGGTTTACCCCCGGCTGGGCGAATCCGCCATGGCGGTGCTGCAAGCAGCGCCGCCATGGGGATTCTGACCCCCTTACCGCCAGCCTGTTTCTGGCGGTTGTCACCGCCAGGAAGAGGCTGGTGGTAACGGGTGTCTAGGGGCCCCTGGGGGCCCCATTAAGCTTTTCACTGTCTGCTTAGCAGACAGTGAAAAGCGCGACGGATGCAACTGCACCCGTCGCACCCCCGCAACACCGCCGGCTCCATTCGGAGCCGGCTTCTGTGTTGCAGGCCTCGTTCCCGCAAGCCGAGCGGGAAAGTTGAAATGGCACCAGCAGTCTTTTGACCGCGGTGCGGCCAAATGGCAGTTGCCGCCAGGCGGGCGGCAATCGCCGCCCGCCCGAGTCAGAATGACCCCCATAGTCTTTCGCATTATGTTCCTGGTGTTGTACTGTGAATACAGCTTTTAATACCGTTGAATTAGATTAGTCACTGTTTAACCTTTTCAAGTTTCCCTCTGGGAACATTTTCTTGCATGACAGAATTCCACCATTTTTCTTTTCCCTATGTAAAACCTGAGGGTCATTTTGGATTGATGCGATGATCCCTTCACTCGACAAAGTTCTGCTCTGTGGAATTTGAAGATTCTCTCTGGCGCCCACCTTCCCAAAGGCAGAATTCTGGTGTGCTTTCTCCACGCCTTGGGTGACAAACCCTCAGCCTCCATGACAGATCAGTCCTATGTACACTGCAGTGAACTTATCTTATTTACTGTCCCTGCACCTCCCACCATATCAAAACCTACCGCTGCAATCTCGGTTTGTAGCATAAGTGAGTATAAGGCTTCTAGATTCCAGATTCCGCTTCGCTTTTCCTAGACCTAACTCAACCTCCAATATAGAAGTCCAACATTTTGGGGGCTATTCTCAACTGTTTCCGCCTGCAGTTGTCATCTTGTCCCCACCAGCAGCCATCTTTCGATCAGTCGATGTTTTTTCTGCAACAGTAACACTCTTAGAACCAGTCAAGTTTCCTAAGTTGGCAGCATTGTGTCATTTGCTCCTTGCTGAATGTAATGTAAGGATACTTGATAAGCCTGGACAGGTCATGTGTTCTTTAACTCACTACCTACTTGTACTACATCTCTTCGCCACGCATTGGAAGTTAAAGCACATCTTGTACATTACCGCTAGGAAGTACAATCACATGCTTCCAGTTTGAAGCTACTCTGTACTAGTCTGGCTGCAATTCTCTACTTCCAACAGCAAGACACTCCCACGGAGAGAACCATGGCTAATATGACTTGTTCCATAACCTTTTGCTAACCCTGAAGCCATACAACCGACAATATGGGATCCCAAGCTTCTCCACCCTTCCCAAAACCTAGTGGTGGTCAGTAATTTTAGAAGGGTGGACAGGACACACTTGAACACACACACACTCACTCACTCACTTACACTCAATCATACACACACACAAAAAAAAATCTATTCACAAAACTCATTACCAAATATTCAAACATACAAGCACCAAGCATTAATTAAAAAAACCATACACATTTACCTGCAGCTCAGCCTCGGAGGTCCCAAGAGGGTTGGGGCTGCAGCCTTCTCTCATTGCTTGACCTTAGGTCAGCCAATGAGGGAAGACAGCAGTCTCAAGCCTCGGAAGTCCCAGGAGGGTTGGGAAGGCAGCAGTCCTAACCTTGGTCAGCCAGTGCGGGAAGGCAGCATCCCCAACCTCGTCACAGAAAGGGATGAGGTCAGCGAGACTGCTGATCCCACCCTACTCTGTGACGATTTGGCACTGATTCACACTCAGCCCAGGGCGCTTCAGGGCTTAAAACTGAAGTGCCCAGGTCGGACTCAATGAGTGACACTACCCTTTGTCACTGAGAGGGAGGGCCTCAAGAACATTTGCTGAAGTAATGAGGTCATGTCCAAAGGAGCTGTGACGTCCTCAGCCTAGCAAAGTTCAGCTCAGCAGCCAGGAGCCTACGCAAGTAGTGCATGTCCTGGCTGCCTGACCTGATAATGAGGAGTGTCTGTTAGGCTGACCTTTGCTCAGCCTGACAAACACACTTCTTGATCTGGGAAAAAGGTGAGAGGGCGTGGCCCCTCAGACCCAAAGGACGGGCTGCCAAAACCACCACACTGTCTTTCCACATGTAAAATAGGTATCCAGGGCAAATCTAAAGTGACCATCACCTCCTTAGTATTCCTTCCTCACCTCACCACTTGTACAGCCACCCTTAATGTACTCTCCCTGAGTAAATGCAAGCGTTATCGAACATCTTCAACTATTCACACTAAATTTGGCAGGCAGATGATCGCGTGCTTGGGCACTTCACTGTCCAGGAGCAACCAAAACCAGACAAAATGTTGAGCCATAACCTTAAAAAAATTGGTCTCTCTCGTTTGAAATGAAGTTTGCCCTTTGGCTATCACTGAAGGGCACAGCCAATTGGGGAGAAGGTCATCATTTATTTTGGGTAAATGGTATACACCACAGAAGCTTGGCAAAGGGAGGTGGAGAGAAAACAAAGGACCAAAGGGGTCATAATGTGGAAGAACCCGAGGGGTGTGCCTGGTGTTTGCTCCTGCTTCAGGCCCCTGCACTTCTGGGCAGCAGACACTTGTTCAGGCTCTTCTGTAATGAGGATACCAATGGGCTATGGCTCTATATAAATCAGGGAATGCTGTTAGAGAGCAAACATTATTAACAAAAATAATGAGTGGAATCATATAATTAACATGTATTAAAAATCCTAATATAGAAACATTTGTTAGAAAAATAAAACAACATGGTTAAAATGTGCCAGACACGAGGTCCGCCACCACAATTTCTATGTGAAATAATAAATCTTTGTGAAAATATATTTTGATTAATTAGAATTACATCTACTGACAAAAGATGATTAATATACTACAAAACTAATGGTTTGAAATTATTATGAAAATGTTTTATTCTTCATATATTAGCATCAATAAAAAAGGCCTATGTTTTATTATTTTTTCAGAAGCACAGTGTTGAAATATTATGCTGACTTTACTGAAACGCTTTGCAAACATTGTTTATTAGACATCCTGTTGAATGAGAATAGTGGAAATCTACTGTCCTGTTCTAGTTTCTCACTGTGTATTTCCTTGTGATAAAAATTGCAAGTTTTAACAAATGGGCCTTAGTTTCTGGTAGGAGGTAATGCTAGCTCAATGTAATGTCTTCTGTTGCTTTCTAAATGTAGTTAATTGCGGAACCTGCTGACCAGAGAGGCGAGTCAACATGAGCCTATCCTGAAAAAGGAACAAAGAACGATACATATGAAGCTCAGATGAAGTCTAATTAGTTAGTCACGATCATACCTCATAGTCTTGTCCAATAGAAGCTTAGCTGGTAACTTTTGAGACTTTCATTTAGCAAGGTTTAAGGTGACGTAAGTCAGTTTAGAGTCAGATTTGATTCTGTTTAGCTTCTGTTCAGCTCTTGTAATAGCTATTTGTGATTCTAATAGTTCAGATACATTAGACCAAACATTACTGAACTGTTGCCCCTTTCCACGTTCTTGATACTGACTGCTGAAGACCTGCTGCTCCGCTGATGAAGAAAGTTCTAACAGCTGCGGTCTCATCTAGGAGAGGTGTATAACCAATGTGCATTTGTTTTTCCTTTGCAGGTTTTTCCTTAGAAATCCAACAGCATATTTTTGTGAGCACCATAGTTAGATGTTTTTCAAAATTAATTTTTGTCTTTTTTGCATGTGCAAAGCCCAGTCCCACACATGCTTCTCAAATTAGAATTTGGTAGTTAGGATGTCTGACCGAACAATTAATA
Organism: Pleurodeles waltl; assembly: GCF_031143425.1. Taxonomy (NCBI): domain Eukaryota; kingdom Metazoa; phylum Chordata; class Amphibia; order Caudata; family Salamandridae; genus Pleurodeles; species Pleurodeles waltl. Next base: position 1,182,456,333 of record NC_090444.1, read on the forward strand.
TAACTGTTTATTAACTGATTATGATTGATTCAACTGCACAACAAATCTTTTTCTTTTTGTCAAATATTTCTGTTTTTATTCTGTGTAATTATGTTGGAATGTTTAATGGCGATTGCTCTTATAAGTTTGAAATTCTTCAGAAGCTTTGTAGAGATTGTGTTGTTTCTTTATTGCTATCATTTGGTTTTGCCCATCATTTACATGACCTTAGCATTGTTAATATAAGGGCAATAAATGTTTAAACTTTACTAAATTGGTGTGGTGATTCATGACCGCATATGTCATGGTGTGTACACATTATTAACTCCTCATTGCATATTTTGATTGACGATGGCTAATGGTTCTCATTGGTTGATTTGATGATCTCATTACTCCTGTCTGAGTGGAAAGATTTGAGTCAACCTCTGAGGGTAGTAGATGTCACTGCCCTATTACGTGTTACCATAGCCTAATATTAGGTCACACTCCCACAGACTAGGGTAGCAGAGGATGGTTTTGTCTCAATAGGAGAGAATCATCCTGGTTTTGAGAGATTTGGTTTTGTCAATGTTTAACATTCAGGTTTTTGGAAATTGGTTTTGCCAATGCTTGTTTAGATGTGATTTGGTACGTTCCCAGTGTTGTTTGAGTTTCGAGTAGGGTTTGCGCTTGCAATGCTGGAAAATCACAGGTGAATTGTGATGTATGAGAGAAGTAGTGAGTTTTCATACTCCAATATAGTTGAGTAGGGAGTTTGCGTACTCTAAAGGATGAGTGTAGGGAAGTTGTCGAACTTCAAATGAATGTGGAGCTTTGTGCTAAAAAATTGCTCATGTGGTTGTTGTTGTTGTAACGGACCCTGTGTGGTCTAAGACTCCGGAGTATTGTACAAGTGTATGAGGAACTTGGTTGCTGTTGTTTACTTCTCTGCAGTGTTCATGTAGTTGTATTCCTAGAGTACATATTAAGGGAGTGCTAGTTTGACAGATACTAAGTGATTCCTGAGTGCACAAGGAGGATCTGGTATTAGTCAAGGGTGAAATTTGCGGTTCTAATTTTATGTGCGCATGAGAGAAAGCCAAAGTCTGATGCGTAGCTGTTGGAGAGAAAGGCCACAGTCAAAATGTCCGTAAGGTTTCTGAAGTGATTGAGCCCTACCTGTAGTAAGCATACAAATTGTTTTTTGTTGATTTTTTTTAGTGGTCACAATATTTTGCAGTTAGTTTTCTGTGTGAATCAGGTTTGAAGGAGGAGCTGTGAAACCTTGTTAGCTGCTGTGTGAGCGAGTGTGACATCACTGGATCCGCACTGATATTGGTCGGTTGGTGAAAAGGAGCTGTGAACGGATTGGTGGATAACTAACCACATCTATTGGTTGAGAGTACCAAGCAAAAAGGATTTGGGGATTGAAATACTTCCTGTTTTGAATTTAATTTGTAGTTTAAGCCCTATTAAAGGTAAAAATGAAAATTTTCAAAGCGTTAAAAGTGTGATAAGAGGACATGCTTTTATTCCAGTTAGAATAGGAGAAATTGCCCCGCCAGAAGGTACACCTGCATACATAATAATTGAAGAGAAAGGTTCATCAGCATGTATTTGGTTAAAACAGTGGTGCAAAATAACAGAGAAAGGAGGGAACACAAGGAAGTTTTAATATAGGAATTTTCTGATTATTTTTGTGTGCATAGGCAGTACCAAATGTTAGAGTAGGTTCAAAGAAGCCTCATACAATGTCTATGTTTCTAGTCTTAGCAATACTACTCCAGTGTTGGTTAGCTGGAACAAAATAAAAAACTAGATGAAAAATAGAGTAGAAATACTGTATGAATTCCTGATTACAAAGCCTTGTCAATAAAAGACTACAGCTAATCCCATATGTTAGTGGCAAGCTATGATATGTACTCCCTAGTAGTCAAACAACAAGCAGAATTAAAATTTGAGAGACAAATGCAAAAAGTTGAGAAAACTTTGCTAGAAGCAAGATGGGATCACGAGCAGACATTTTGGAGACATAAACCCTACAAGGTATTAGAATGTTTCCTGCAATTTCACAAAAGAAAGGGGACAGTGTCAGACCAAAGACAAAGGAAAAGAATCCTGACGAAACTGAGTCAAAGTCAGATGAAGCTAGACGATCACTGACTTATGATAGTGATTCAGATGATGATGAATTTATGACACAATTATTGAGAAATCGTCCTCCTCCATATGCAGCAGAAAGGACAAATCAAGGTGCTAGTGCTAGTCCAAGTGCACCTCCAGTTGTGGTAACACAGAGACAAGTGAAGGTTGTAACTAATGTTCCTGCTACTGCAGTAAGTCAGACTCCTGTGACTCAAACTGTAGCTCAGCCTGTAAAATATTATACAGTTCCTGTTGTTAGTTCTGCACCAAGTATTACAGTACCAGTGGCACCACAGATTATTCAGAAATCCGTGATGGTTCAGATACAGTCTACACCTAATACAGTAAGTCTTGTGCAAGTTGTTTGTCAAGCTAAGACAATGCCAATGTATTCTCCAGTAACAACCTCACAATCGAGTTACTCAGTATTGTCAGGTCAGAGTTCTGGAATGATTTACTTGAGAAATCAGACTATGTCCCCAAGTCCAGAAGCATTAACAGTTCCTGTCACAATTGGTCCAATTGTTCCATTATATGCTCTGGGAAATAATGAGAGCAATATGCAGACATTTTGAATTCAAATGCACAAATACAGACACTTAGTGATTTATGTCTTCAATAAATCAGACTTTTGAAAAAATAAGTCCACTTGTAGAAGTAACTTATCCTGGGATCTCACAAACTTTGATGTCTCCAAATTCAGTTCTAATATCACCTGAAAGAGTGATAGGTGGTCTGCCATGTAATACTCCACAAGGTGTGCCTAATGTGAATAATGATGTATCTTTACAAGGCTTGACAGCTCAAAAGTTAATAGAATGGTTGGAGAAAGTGAGTGGAGCATCAGCAATGAAAACAGTTGCTGAAGGGGAATGAACACTGAATCTGTCAGGATTAAAATTAGAATTAAATGAAATGATCAAGTGGACACTTAAATTAAGTAGAATCGACTCATATAATGAAGATGAGTTACGTTTCCTGCGTAAAGATGTCACAAACAGAGCAGGATTGGCACATCAGAAATTATGAGAACTTGCATACAAATATGAAGTGGTATTGAGAAATATAAACCATTAAAGAGGAGTTACAGGTTAGAAATTGATTCAAAAGACATTGCAAACAGGAGATCACCTGGAATGAAAATTCACATTAGAGAAGTAATCCAAAGTATTCAAACATGGGGACCATTAGATAAATAGGAAGGCAGATGGGTAAACAAAACAGACCAAAAGAAAAGAGTCTGCGACTTCGAACTCTACTGACACTCACCAGACCGATAGTCCAGTAATAATATTACCAGTACAAGGGGAAGAGTGCATTTTATCTCTAACATGGTGCATACATCCTGGTTATCACTTGGTGCACCCAATAAGAGTGTCCATTTTACATAATTAGGCCCCAGGTTTAGTCCTGGCACAGTGGGAGCATATACCAGCAGAGCAGGGTCTGGCCTTTTCTTTGTAGAGGCAAGTGGGACTTGGAAATGATGTTGAGATGAAAGTACACCCCAGATGAATGGAAACCCCTGAAACTCATTGGAGACCCTCCTCTGAATGAGATTGTCAGGTTGAAGGTTTTGCAGGTGTGGTGGGCTGAACAAACTGCAACATTACAGAGGAAGGAACGCGTACCAGATCTACACTGGTCAAAGGCACTGAAGGAATGGTTTTAGAAGAGGAATATGCATTGATGGAAGGAAAAGTACACAAAAAGGGAGCATGTGGGAATGACATATTCCAGATAGCTGGAAGTGAGCAGTCAAGACAAGGTCATGTTGGGGCTCACAATTACCAGGCCATAGGAGGATGCGCTGGGGCAAGGAGACACAGACACTGGGCTAGCAGGATGAACGGAACATATAGCGGAAGCACAGGACTGGGAATGACCTGTTCATAGGACAGGGATACAATTGGATGAGCAGACACAATCTGAATTTCCCTTCACAGCCATCTAATAGAGAACCTTCAGATGACTACAGCCTTTGATTCAAACACACACATGAGGGTAAAGAATCTCTTCATCCTAAGAAATCGCACAGTTATACACCATCTTTCAAGGCTCTTAACGTCACTCCTCCTGACAAACTGGAAGATTTGGGTTGTTATGCCTATATCAAAGGTATGCTTCTCTCTCTTCACTCTCTATAATGCGTAGACACTTATTTTGTGCATGTACGACCTATGCATGAAAATAAAAATTCAGAGCCAAAAAATGCATAGTTTGTGCTCTCTTGCTTTCGAACTGCATATTCAATTTTAGTTAATTTTGGATACAGGCTAGGCAGCAGAACCTTTTGTGTTGGCAAAGGGCTGACTGATACAGTGGCTTGACGAGGTATTAATCCAGCCATATATGGGAAACTCTTTTTGCTCCTATCACATTTGGAACCCTTTTGGAACCAGCAATAGGAGTCGAAGTCGCAAAGTGTCTCAGCGCTATCACAACACTCTAACCCATGTAGCCCCATCGTCTTGGCACTCCCTTGGTACTATATTATGCGGTAAGCTAGTTTGAAGTATCAGTCAGGCCTGGATTTGGGGACAAAAGGTTAACAGGAGGAGGGTGCCCCACCTATACACAAAGGAGGCATAACTTTATCTGGAAAATAATGTATTTATTATTCATAGAACTCACATTCACCTTGACAGGCATCTTGGAGCTAAAGAAGCATCAGTTTATTGAAGATAATCATCATGAAACGTAATTAGATCAAGAAACAGGAAGAATTAAACGTTTTCATGTACTTTCAGAAAATTTAGTTTGAAGGAATGCTTCTGAGGGACAGTGGCAGGTTGTTCCACATATGAGGGCCAGGCAAGCTAAGAGAACGTTCTCCACATCAGGATTTTTAAAGCATTGAACAATCAACCAAGCTCTTAAATTAGATTATAGGTTTCTATATGGAGTACGGGATTGGAGTGCGCACACAGACAGGAAAGCTCAGTGCCACAGAAACCCTTATGAACAAGACAGAGAACTTTAAAAGAACACTTTTCATTCAACTTGGGGACCAGTGAACATGGCTTTGGCTTGTAAGACACGCTCATATCTTTTAAGGCGAACAGCATGATGGGCCACAGAACTGAGATTTTGCTTTAACTTCACTAGGCCAATTTCAGACAGCCCCAAATTTAACAGACTGCAATAGTTAGTCCTTGACCAAACAAATGTGTGATCTACTGGAGCATGGGATAGATTTGTAGAAAAAGGAGGATTTTTCAACAGGTCTTGGGAATCTCGTTCATCTACGATTTCAGTGAACGATCCTGGTCAAGAGTTACTCCCAATGATTTCACTTTTCCAGCAGACAAGACAGAGGACCATCCCTTAAAGAGACAAGCCAGATGCAATCTAATGATTTATGTAGCTGCAAACACACAGAATTTCAGTTTTGCTGGCATTTAAAAAGGTTTTGCAACATCTAGGCCTATACACCCCATAGGCACTCAGTCAGATTATTGGTTGAGGAGGGAGCCAAATGGCCTAGAAGCATGGTTATTTATGTACTGTTGACATGAGACCTACAAACATCAGTATTGCAGAATCGAATGACCAGCATGGGGGAAAGAGAGGAGTTCTGTAGTACACCACATTTGATGATTAAGACAGAACAATGATGGTGAGGGTGGTTTGTACAGTTCTGTCGAACCACCAGGTTTTGAGGTCCTTCCTAAATTGAGGCAGTGAGGGTGATTGCCTGAGATGTAGCGGTAGAGTTCCAGTGAGGTAGGAGAATAATCTTTTTCTGGTGGAAGTCTTGCGGATCCTTGGTATAGTGGCCAGGTGGATGGAGAGATGTCTGGTGGGTGCATAGAAGGGGAAGAGGTGCTTAAGGCATTCAGGTTCGATGTTGTGGAGGACCTTATAGGCATGCATAAAGAGCTTGAAGGTGATTCTTTTGTTGATTAGGAGCCGGTGATGTGGTGATTGGAGATGTGGCTGTGGATGTTCTGGATAAGTCTGTCTGAGGTGTTCTGGATTCTCTGCAATATCTTTTGAAGTTTTTGGGTGGTGCCGGCGTAGAGTGCATTGCCATAGTTGAGCTTGCTACTGAGAAGCACATGGGTGGGGATCCACTTGAAAATCTTTCAAAGGAGGTGGAGCGTGTGGAAGCAGGAGGGTTCATTGAGAGTGAGGAATCGAGGATGACGACGAGGTTACTTGCATGGTCAGTGGGTCTGGAGGGAAGGGAGGTGATGGGAGTTCCGAGCATTGCGGGCTACCAGGAATCGTCCCAGGCAGAGGGTGGGGCGCAGGATGAGGATTTCGTTTTTGTCTGAATTGAGTTTGAGGCAGCTGTCCTTCATCCTATTGTGACAGTTTCTCTTAGCGGCTGTAGGTTCAACGGTGAGGGAGAGAATCAGCTGGTAGTCGTTGGCGTAGGAAACTATGTTGAGTCCGTGGTTTCAGACTATGTCTGCAAGCGGGGCCTTGTAAATGTTGAAAAGGGTGGGGCTCAGAGAGGAGCCTTAGGAACTCCGCAGCTGATCTCTATAGATTCTGAGGAGAACGGTGACTCTCTGGGTTTAGCTGGTGAGGAAGGAGACAATCTACTCTAGGGTTTTGCCGTGGTTGCTAGAGTCTTGTGCAGAGGGTGTAGTGGGAGACAGTGTTGAAGGTGGCAAAGAAGTACAGAAGAATGAGGGCTCGATCGAGAAGAGGATGGATGTCATCTGCTGCGACTGGGAGTGCAGCCTTGGTGCTGTGATTGCTTCTGAAGCCTGATTGAGAGGGGTACAGGGTGTGGTTAGTTTTGATGAATTCGGTCAGTTGGGCGTTGATGGCCTTCTTGATGACTTTGGCCGGGAAGGGGAGCAGTGAGATGGGTCTGTACTTTTTGATGTCCGTTGGTTCGGCAGAGGGGTTTTTCAGCAGGGTGTTATTTCTGTGTGCTTCCAGTCTTCAGGGAAGGAGGCGGACTTGATGGAGCAGTTGATGATGTGGCAGAGTTCAGGGGCGCTGGTGGCACCAGCTCGGTTGAAGATGTGGTGGAGGGATGGATTCGAGGGGGCTTCAGAGTGGATGGTTTTCATGATCCTTAGGGTGTTGTCAATGGAGAGGGTGGTCCAGTTGAGGAGGGTCGGCTGGGAACTGGAGCATTTGGGTGCGGTGGTTGCGGGTGGGGTGGGTGGGTCCTGGGTTGTGATGCTGTCAAAGATATCAATGATCTTGTGTGGAAGAAGGTGGTGAGGTTGTCGCATAGTCTTGGGAGAGGGGATGGTTGTGGTATCCATGCTGGGGTTGGCGAATTCTTTGATCACAGTGGAGAGTTCTTTGCTGTTATGGGTGCTGGCATTGGTACATTCCTGTATGGTAGTTTATTTTGTGGCTCTGATGAGGTGGTGGTGTATGATGACGGCGGTTTTGAAGGCTGCATGGTCAGCTGGGGTCTTGCTGCTCCTCCATATTTCCTCGAGCCCTTTGCAGGTGTGTTTGGACTCTTGGAGAGCGGGGACAATGTGCTTGGTCAATTTACCAAGGGCCTATAACAGTGTAATAGGCTGAATGTTCTCTTTCAGCAAACCAGCAAGATTTTTTTTTTGTCAGGGTAATAACTCTGGCCTTCCAAACCGAGTGTGCTGATTCTGTGAAAAGAGGAATATTTATTATACTGGAGAAAAAGTAAGTAAAAACTGAATTGCAAGAATTAAGAAAGGTGACCCAGACAAGCATCATCGGTAGAGCTGGATTTATAGAAATGTTTTGATTTGCATTATCAGTGCCACTCTGAGGAGGTGTCACTATCAGCATCATAATCAAGTGATGTACGTAGGTATTCACATAATGTCATTTACATGTGACAGGAACATAATGTAAACTTGTTGGGGATTGTGTACATAATTGCAGCCACAAGTCTGCCTCCTTATCAATTGTTTGGGAACATACCTCCGTAAGGGGTACTACATGATCTGCATAAATACATCTCACGCAGACAGGGTTATCAGAGGAATTCCTTTCAGATGCCATACACACATCCCCTTTCTGCAGAAATCAGCCTTTGTGTCACCACGGAGTCTGACCTGGAGACCAAATTCCAAGGTAACAGGGGTTGGGGGCGCTTCTCATGGACATGGTACTGGCAGATTAGGTTTATCACACCTAGCTCTCATTAAGTTAGAGATTCGGTTCTCCATGCTAGGGATTTTACATTTCATGCTTATTAAAGATGGTGGGGGTCCTTGTATTCACAACTCTTATCTTCACAATTATGCTTCTTTTATTGTTCGTCATCCTAGTCATTGCAGTTCATGCATTTTACCGTAGATTGCAGTCCTTTTTATATATATATTATGAAAACTCTCCTGCATCTCCTTCATTTCCCGTGTGTGACTGAGACTTGTTGCCAAAGTGAGAAAAGGGTATTTCCGTTCCACCACGACTCCGCTGAGACGTTGCAATTTAGAGTCCATGCGTAAGGCTGCCAGAAATCACCTTTTACTGTTTTAGTTTTTGGTGAGGTGCTGCTTGTGAGCGAGGAGGGTTGGGCAGACAGGTGCAACTTGTAGGAGTGACATAGTCATCTACAAACAAAGGTGCTGTTATCTCTAAACCAGCAGACTTGCCTAGGAGCAAGAGTCAAACTATGACAAGCCCACTGGAACAATCTGTACTTAAGACAGGCTTTCACTCCGAGTGGCGCGATCGAATTGGTCTATGGAATAGGCTGAACAAATTCACAAACCATTTGTTTGGGGATTTGGTACAAATCTGATTGCTCCCCTCATGTCCCCCTCATGATATTTGATAACTATGGACATACCTAATGCCATCACCTAAAAGAGACCATTAAGAAGCAGTACTAAGAGAGGAGCTTTGGCTCCATTTGCACCAATTTTTCTCTTCTCTAGCTTTTCATTGGTCAGAAAGGATGCTTCCAGTGAAAATAAGTATTGGATTGGCATTAAGGGAAAGTATATACTCATTATAGTTGGCCAGGGTTGGTTATGACAAGCAAATTATTAAGGATGGTATGCTTATTATGAAATGTTACAAAAAATCCAGTAGACATTATTTATTTACTGTGAAAAAGCACATGTTAAAGGCAATAGGCCTTTATAGGTGGATTGTTTTTACCATGTAGTAAAGCATTTGACATGTACTTTGGTACATGGAAACATACATATTATCATAGAAGGTAAGGTTTTGGTGTTTGTTATACCCACTGACAAACTCTGGATATAGATTTGCACTGTAACAATCCATGTTATTGCTTTAAATCATTTTGACAACTGTAATTTTGTACATACTTGTAGTTTCATGACTGTATGTGCCTTATGTGAAAACTAACGCTCAGTAAATTAGGCCTGAGCTGGTTAAGTTGAAACCAATGGCTAAAGCATATTGGCCTGAGTGGGTCATTGGACAAAGTTATGTCAGATGTCATTGGTTTGATCTGTTTACTATGAAATGTTATGAGAAAGGTGGTAGGTTAGACAATTATTATGAAAGGCATACATTAACCTCTTAAGTGCGGGCGTCGGCCACTGGCCGACGCCCACACACCCTCCCTGGTGCGGGTCACGACCAGTGGCCGACACCAGGAAGGGCATTAATAAATCCTCGGGTGCGTCGCACCCGAGGATTTTTTTTTTATTTTTTTTTCCCCCCCGGGAGACACGGAAGCTACTGTGTCTCCCCCCGCCCCCCACCCGCCCCTTTGTGACGTCAGCACGCCGCGAGGCGCGCTGACGTTGCAAAGGTGTTTTCCCCATGAAAGCAGGAAGCAGCCTTGCGGCCGCTTCCTGCTTTCATGGGGAAAACGGCCTTTTACACGTTCGGGAAGGCCTCGTAAGAAAGGGGAGAGTCTCCCCTTTCTTACGAGGCCTTCCTGAAAGTGTTTCCTGGCCCCCGGTCGCAGCTGTGTCCTCCGATCGGGGGCCAGGAAACACTTTCAGGTTTCCTGGCTCCCCCGATCGCAGCACAGCTGCGATCGGGGGGGGTCAGGAAACATTTTGAAAAGGCCTCGTAAGAAAGGAGAGACTCTCCCCTTTCTTACGAGGCCTTCTGAAACTGTTTCTGGCCCCCGATCGCAGCTGTGCTAGGAAACCCCACTAGACACCAGGGATTTCACTTTTGGGGGGCGGCCCCCCCCTGGAAAACGGGCCCCCCCCCCCCCCGGCATAATTTTCTTAAAAAAAAAAAAAAAAAGGTAGGTGCCCCCTGGGGGGGGGGGGGGGGGGGCGTGATCGCGCCCCCCCCAGGGGATTTTTTTTTATTTAAAAAAAAACAAAAATGAAATGACAGGGGGTCGCCCGTGGGCAGGGTGACCCCCTGTGGGGGCAATTTTTTTTTTTAGATGTTGTAGGGTTTCCCTGGGGGCCATTTTGGCCCCCAAGGAAACCATACAACAACTAAAAAAAAATATATCTATATATATATATCTATGTAGATAGATATATCTAGGTACATGGATATATCTATAGATATATCTATGTAGATATATATTTATATATATATATATATATATATATATATAGGTAGATCTGTATCAAAGAGATTTATAAAGCGCGCTACTCACCTGTGAGGGTCTCAAGGCGCTGGGGGGGGGGGGGACGGGGGGGAGGGAAAGGGGCTAGGAGGTTCACTGTTCAAAAAGCCAGGTTTTGAGGCCCTTCCTGAAAAGAAGTAGGTTTTGGGTCTTGCGAATGTGGGTTGTGAGTGCGTTCCATGTTTTGGGTGCAATGTAGGAGAAGGATCTGCCCCCGGTGGTGGTGTGTTTGATGCGGGGGTCAGAGGCGAGAGAGAGGTCAGCTGAACGGACGTTTCGTGTGGGGGTGTGGAAGGTGACTCTCGTTGAGGTAGGCAGGGCCTGTGTTGTGGAGTGATTTGTGTGTGAGGAAGAGGATCTTGAAGGTGATCCTTTTGTCAATGGGGAGCCAGTGGAGGGATTTGAGGTGTGGAGAGATGTGTTCGTGTCGGTGGAGGTCGAGGATGAGTCGTGCTGCTGAGTTCTGGATGCGTGTAGTTTGCACTTGAGTTTTAGAGTGGTGCCGGCGTAGAGGGCGTTTCTGTAATCAAGCCTGCTGCTGATGAGTGCGTGAGTGACAGTTTTTCTGGTCTCTGTGGGGATCCATTTGAATGTTTTTCAGTATACGGAGTTTGTTGAAGCATGAGGAGGTAAGAGCGTTGATTTGTTGGGTCATAGAGAGGGAGGAGTCTAGGATGATGTTGAGGTTGCGTGCGTAGTTGGCGGGGGTGGGTGCAGGGCCTAGCGTGGTGGGCCACCATGGGGGGTCCCAGGTTTTTTTGGTGAGGGCCAAAGAGGATTATTTCGGTTTTGCTTGAGTTGAGTTTCAGGTGGTTGGCTGTCATATATACATCACTTTTGTCAATATGTGTGTGGTTTCCCTGGGGGGGAAAAGGGTCCGACTTGTCTAGTGGCAGTTTTAGTGCCATAAAGAAGCGCAGAAGGTTTATATGCCTCTACTGTTGCAAGTATCTCACACACACCATCGATTTTGTGACTGTCTACGTAGGCTAGTGTTTTAGAGCAACAGTTTAGCCAATAGCAGAGATGGCATCTTGATGGATGACTGCTGCCTGCACTCGGGTTATAGAGGACCGCTCTGACATAGGATCAGAGACTGAGACATCAGATACTGAGACAGCATCTGAGGGATAGGACAATGGCGCAGACTCTGGGAGTGATTTTTCAGTCAGAGGAGTCCCATTCGAAAACTCCTCTTCCAGTACATTATGAGGGAGGTGATGAGGACAGTCCTGCTGTCCCTTCGCAAGCTGTTCGTGCAACTGGGTAATAGTGGGTTAGGCCAACCCAGAGAGCAGGTGAATGCGGCGGCAAGCAGAGAGAGAGTGCTCTCTTGGGAGCTCACCAATTTAGTTCAGCCCCAAATTCCACCACCCAAATCATATTGTGGAGACATCAAAATTGTCTATGGCAAAACAAACTGGTTTTGTAAGGCAGGCACCTGTGTTTTTGGTCCTGGATTCGGCGGCCATATAGAGAAACACACTAAACCCAAACATTTCTGGAAACTAGACATTCGGGGGAGTCCACAGAGGTGTGACTTGTGTGGATTCCCCAAAGTTTTCTTACCCAGAATACCCTGCAAAGCTGAAATGTTGAAAAAAAACTCTATTTTTCTCGCATTTCTGTCACACAAACTACAGGAATATGCTGGGATCCACAACATTCCTACCACCCAGTGACTCCTCACCTGTCCTGATAAAAACACTACCCCACTTGAGTGCCTACACCTAGTGCCTGTGTCAGGAATGGATCACCCCAGGGTCAACAGCTGCCTCACGTAAGGACCAACATTGACCGTTGTGTGATCTATTCCTGTCGCAGGCACCAGGCCTAACCACACAAGTGAGGTATCATATTTATCGGGAGACTTGGGGGAACGCTGGGTGGAAGGAAATTTGTGGCTCCCCTCAGATTCCAGAACTTTCTGTCACCGAAATGTGTGGAAAACGTGGTATTTTAGCCACATTTTGAGGTTTGCAAAGGATTCTGGGTAACAGAACCTGGTCCGAGCCCCACAAGTCACCTCATCTTGGATTCCCCTGGGTTTCTAGTTTTCAAAAATGTGCTGGTTTGCTAGGTTTCCCCAGGTGCCGGCTGAGCTAGAGGCCAAAATCCACAGGTAGGCACTGTTTTCTATGAAAAAATTTGATGTGTTCACGTTCTGTTTTGGGGCATTTCCTGTCGCGGGCGCTAGGCCTACCCACACAAGTGAGGTATCATTTTTATCGGGAGACTTAGGGGAACGCCGGGTGGAAGGAAATTTGTGGCTCCTCTCAGATTCCAGAACTTTCTGTCACCGAAATGTGAGGAAAACTAGTTTTTTTGGCCACTTTTTGAGGTTTGCAAAGGATTCTGGGTAACAGAACCTGGTCCGAGCCCCGCAAGTCACCCCTCCTTGGATTCCCCTAGATCTCTAGTGTTCAGAAATGCACAGGTTTGGTAGGTTTCCCTATGTGCCGGCTGAGCTAGAGGCCAAAATCTACAGGTAGGCACTTCTCAAAAAACACCTCTGTTTTCTTCCAAAAATTTGGATGTGTCCACGTTGCGCTTTGGGGCGTTTCCTGTCGCGGGCTCTAGGCCTACCCACACAAGTGAGGTATCATTTTTATCGGGAGACTTGGGGGAACGCTGGGTGGAAGAAAATTTGTGGCTCCTCTCAGATTCCAGAACTTTCTGTCACCGAAATGTGAGGAAAACTTGTTTTTTTAGCCACTTTTTGAGGTTTGCAAAGGATTCTGGGTAACAGAACCTGGTCCGAGCCCCGCGAGTCACCCCTCCTTGGATTGCCCTAGGTCTCTAGTTTTCAGAAATGCACAGGTTTGGTAGGTTTCCCTAGGTGCCGGCTGAGCTAGAGGCCAAAATCTACAGGTAGGCACTTCTCAAAAAACACCTCCGTTTTCTTCCAAAAATTTTGATGTGTCCACGTTGCGCTTTGGGGCGTTTCCTGTCGCGGGCGCTAGGCCTACCCACACAAGTGAGGTATCATTTTTATCGGGAGACTTGGGGGAACGCCAGGTGGAAGGAAATTTGTGGCTCCTCTCAGATTCCAGAACTTTCTGTCACCGAAATGTGAGGAAAACTTGTTTTTTTTAGCCACTTTTTGAGGTTTGCAAAGGATTCTGGGTAACAGAACCTGGTCCGAGCCCCGCAAGTCACCCCTCCTTGGATTCCCCTAGGTCTCTAGTTTTCAGAAATGCACAGGTTTGGTAAGTTTCCCTATGTGCCGGCTGAGCTAGAGGCCAAAATCTACAGGTAGGCACTTTGGAAAAAACAGCTGTGTTTTCTATAAACAAAATAGGATGTGTCCATGTTGTGTTTTGGGGCATTTCCTGTCGCGGGCACTAGGCCTACCCACACAAGTGAGGTATCATTTTTATCGGGAGACTTGGGGGAACACAGAATAGCAAAACAAGTGTTATTGCCCCTTATCTTTCTCTACATTTTTTCCTTCCAAATATAAGAGAGTGTGTAAAAAAGACGTCTATTTGAGAAATGCCCTGCAATTCACATGCTAGTATGGGCACTTCGGAATTCAGCGATGTGCAAATAACCACTGCTCCTCAAAACCTTATCTTGATCCCATTTTGGAAATGCAAAGGTTTTCTTGATACCTCTTTTTCATTCTTCATATTTCAGCAAATGAATTGCTGTATACCCAGTATAGAATGAAAACCAACTGCAGGGTGCAGCTCATTTATTGGCTCTGGGTACCTAGGGTTCTTGATGAACCTACAAGCCCTTTATATCCCCGCAACCAGAAGAGTCCAGCAGACAAAACGGTATATTGCTTTCAGAAATCTGACATCGCAGGAAAAAGTTACAGAGTAAAACATAAAGAAAAATGGCTGTTGTTTTCAGCTCAATTTCAATATTTTTTTATTTCAGCTGTTATTTTCTGTAGGAAAACCTTGTAGGATCTACACAAATGACCCCTTGCTGAATTCAGAATTTTGTCTAGTTTTCAGAAATGTTTAGCATTCCGGGATCCAGCATTGGTTTCACACCCATTCCTGTCACTAACTGGAAGGAGGCTGAAAGCACCAAATATAGTAGAAATGGGGTATGTCCCAGTAAAATGCCAAATTTGTGTTGAAAAATTTGGTTTTCTGATTCAAGTCTGCCCGTTCCTGAAAGGTGGGAAGATAGTGATTTCAGCACCAGAAACCCTTTGTTGATGGCATTTTCAGGGAAAAAACCACAAGCCTTCTTCGGCAGCCCTTTTTTCCCATTTTTTTGGAAAAAACTAAATTTTCACTGTATTTTGGCTATTTTCTTGGTCTCCTCCAGGGGAAACCACCAACTCTGGGTACCATTAGAATCCCTAGGATGTTGGAAAAAAAGGACGCAAATTTGGTGTGGTTAGCTTATGTGGACAAAAAGTTATGAAGCCCTAAGCGCGAACTACCCCAAATAGCCAAAAAAGGGCTCAGCACTGGGGGGGGGAAAGGCCCAGCAGCTAAGGGGTTAAAGGCAAGAAGCCCCTAAGGTTGGATTGTTAATGAACTGTGTCAAAGCCTACATATATGTATTTAATTACATGGTATTTCTTAAGGTATCTTACTAGATAATGATTTTGATGTTGGGTACCCACTTCGACAAAGCTTGGGGGTAGAAGATTTGCACCGTGGTAATCCTTGTATGGAGCGGCTGGATGTTGTGTTATTAAATGCAGTTTTGTAAATACTTGTCATTTTATGACTTTAGCCTGATCACTGTTGTGTCAGACAGCTTATGCTCAATACAGTAGGCTTGTGTTGGATACGGTGACAAGTCAATGAAACAGGCTAAAAGCCTGATTGGCTCATCGGGAAAAGTTATGTCAAATGCCATAGGTTGAACAGTTTATTATGAAAATTTACAGTAAGTTTAGTAGGGATCACATATTTATTGACAGATGTACATGTTATAGTCAATAAACGTTCAAGGGTAGATTGTTCTTCCTCTATCTTGCACCTTGCACATTACTATTCCAGGATGACCACCTGCTGTTATATATATATATTTTTTTTATTGGAACCATATTTCGGTCTTTTTTCTACTTTCCTTTTTTTCCTTTTGCATTACATTGGTGATGGGTGGGTGGGTAAATGTAAGGTTGAATCCGCTAATGAACAGATGAACAAGGGTGAGTGGCAGAGTGCATAAGTGATAAGTTTCTGAGTGCCTAAACTATCATTGACTGGAGAGGCACTTTCAGGTACATCCCGGACGTTATGGCATTGTCAATGCTTGTTAGTCTGTGGAATACAGGTTTGGGAGCTCCTAAATAGTGTCATAACCCCTGTCTGGAGTGCTCCGGTCTGCAAACTTCATCACAGTACCATAACATTCTGAGGTGTAACAGGGAATTCTGGTTCAATAGGATAGCTATGGCTGCAGGTGACTGCTTCCCCATCAAGATCAACTTCTGAAGGTGTATGCCTGGAGGGGCTCCTTCTGAACAGGTGCTTAATGTCCTGAAATGTATGTAACTTCAGATCAACTCTGAAAGACTGTGACATCAATGGTTCCTTTACTTGGGAGCATGTTGAATTTGTTTACATCTATGTTCTTACTGCTGAAATGAAATGTCAGCTGTGGTACCCTGGTTCACCTTTTGATCAGCATATGATAGAAATTAGAAAGAAACAAGTTCCAGCACAGAAATGACAAGAACTCGCTGGATAAAGGTTTCCAAGGCAGGTAACGCAGGCTAGGTACAGCACAGCCACAGAGAATTGTCTTGACCACCTAATGAACGCTTTGAAGAGCAAGTTACTTACCTTTGATAACACCTTATCTGGTACAGACTTCATCTAGCCACAGATTTCCTACCTTAGGATAATCCCCAGATGTCAGACTGGATCCGGATAATCTTGAGCAGTACTCCTGCAAGCCGGTAGGTGGGGCTGTTTGGCTCCGCATCAGAAGTGACATGTGCACTGTCTTTATAGGTGGCACCCCAGCAAGCTGACATCAGTTTCTATTCATGACCTTTACATGCCAGAAGTGTGGAGCCACAAAGGTTGTTGATGTACTGGTTTGCAGAACTAAAGACCTCATCTGTTTGCAGACTGGGGGAGCATGGGAGGTTTGGTAAGGAACCTGCAGCTAGACAGAGCTTTACCAGCTAAGGAGTTACAGGAGGTAAGCAACTTCTTAATCTGATACAGACTTCATGCCGCAGATTCTTTACCTTTGAATAGATACTCAAGCAATACCTCCCCGGAGGTGGGTCTGCAAACTGATTAGACCAAACGTGTAAAGGAGTGAACAGGCAAAGTGCCCATCAAGACAGACCTGACTGTCGAGTCAGCACTGCTTAGTGAACATGTGCAAAGACGCCAATGTTGCTATCTGACAGATGTCCCGGACAGGGATCCATGAGCTACCACAGTAGTCCGCAGCCTTGGCTCCAGTGGTATGAGCATGCAAGCCCTCAAGGGTTGCTTCTTCAATAATGCATAGCAGATTATTATACTGAGCACTATCCATTGTGTCATGGTCCATTTCTGCACAGCTTTTCCTCTTTTTTGTCCTGATATACCCTACGATGAGTTGATCGTCCACCTGGAACACTTTTGTATGATCAAGGTAGAACAACAATGCTCTTTTTGGGGCCAGATGGTGGAGTCTCTTCTCCTCTTTAGAGAGGTGAGGCAAGGGTTTTCAGAACTAGTTTGTCTGGATAGAAAGTAGTGTAGGGAGGGTGCAGAGTGCTTACAGTTCACTAACCCTCCTGACCGATGTTATGGCCACCATAAAAGCCAATTTGGTGGTGAGTAGATGGAGTGGGTAGTTGTGCAGTTGCTCAAGAGTGTGCATATGAGAAAGATTAAGACCAGATTGTGGTCCCACTGGGGCATAATGAAAAGATTTCAAGACAACAGATGTTGGACAAAGAAGGTTGGTCTGGCAACTGCAAGAAAGCCAAAATGGCTGATGGGTAATATTTAGCAGTGCCCAGGTCACAGCCCTGCTGGGCCAGAGAAAGAACAAAAACTTGGGGTAAGGATGCAGAAAGAGGGTTAAGGTTATTGGATGCACTCCATGCACTCCATGCTACAAATGTGTACCAATCGCTAGTGTATGCTGTCTTGGTGGAGGGACGAATGGCTGCCAAGATAACATCATAGACTTCAATAGGAAGGTCAAAAGCTGTAAACTGTTGCCTCTCAATCTCCACGTATGAAGGAGGAGGGTGTGCAGGTTTGGAATCAAGTCCCTATCCTGCTGTTGCAACAGAAGATCCTCCCCAAGGGCCAGCCTGATTGGAGGACCAAAGCCTGATAAGAAGATACCAGACTCTCCGTGCCCAACCTGGAGCCACAAGAATGACTTTGGCCTAGTTGTTGCTAATTCTACTGAGAACCCTGGGCAGGAGAGGCATCGGTGGAAAGGAGGCCTGAGATGAAAAGCGTCTCAGAGCAAGAGCTGCGTTGGAAACTTCAGCACACAACTGCTGACATTGCATAATGTCGGTGGTGGTGAACAGATCTAATCAAGGTTCTAGCCAGTCTCTGGAAAGACCTCGCACCACTTCCTGTTGGAGATATCATTCGTAATCTGCTAGGCATCGACAGCTAGGTTTCTCAGCTCTGACGTTCCGGCCATGTCGAGAGACTCTTAAAACAGGGTATTCAACCCCATCCAGTCCTGTTTGTGGCAGTACCACATGGTGGTGGGGTTGTCCGTGAACACCTATACCAGCCTTCTCTTGATCAAAGGAAGAAAGGCCTTCAATATCAGCTTGATCACTCAGAAGTCCAACATGTTAAGGTGGAGCTCGGACCCAGCCAGAGACCAGAGCCCTCTGATCTCAACCTCTCCTAGGTGGCCTAATAATCCCAGGAGTGACACATCTGTCATTATAGTCAGCTGTGGATAGGGAAGGGAGTTGGGTCTGCTGCTGACCCAATCATAGTTTGTCAGCCACCTCTGCCGGTCTTTTGCAGGTTCCTCCATGGTATGGACCAAGGGTCAAGAAATTCCTTTGATGTTGCGGCCACTGGGACTTCATGTCCCACTGCAGAGCCTGCATATGCCAATGGGTATGTGTCTCTAGCAGGAGGCAAGAGACCATGAGGGCCAACAGCCTCAGAATCAGTATCACTGAAATCCAGGATACCAGCTGAAACATTGGAATCATACCCTGAATATCATGGGGTCACCATCTGGGAGGATAGGCACAAAACTGCACTATGCCCAGAACAGCTATGATGAAAGAGAGCAATTGAGAGGGAGTCAGGTGTGACTTCGGCATGTTGATAGCAACCCCCAGCAAGTGTAGGACTGCTGTAGTTTAAAGGTGGGAGACCACTACCCGGGGCAAGGCCTCCTTCAACGGCCAGTGATTGAACTAGGGGAAGAGTGGAACCCCTAGCCACCTCAGATGTGCTGCAACTATCGCCATCAACTTTGTGAACACCTCAGGGGCACTGGTAAGGCCAAAGGGGAGTACAGCAAACTGATAATGCTCTTGGAAAACCATGAGTCACAGGCAACGCCTGGGGGAAGGTAGGAGACAAATGTGGAAATAGGCATCCTGCAAGTCTAACACTACCATCCTTTCTCCAGGGTCAAGGGCAGACAGTGCCTGAGTCAATGTAAGCATTGTAAACTTCTTCTTCATGAAGAACTTGAGAAGGGGCAGGTCCAGAATACAGAGGAAGCCTCTGTCCTTTTAGCTGCCAAAAAGTAGCAGGAATAGCAACCTTGACCTACTTCTGAGCCAACACTTCTTCCTGACGAAGCAAGGAGAAACGGTCCTCCATCATGAGTAAGTGGCATGGGTACGGGGGTTTCCAGAAAAGGGATGGAGTAAACCCTCTGGATGATTTGTAAAAGCCAACTTGTCTGATGTTATGGCCAACAGTGGGACAGGTGATTGCAAATTCTACCTTCCACTGGGTGCCTGTGCTTGAAAGAGAGCAAACTAAAGGGGTTTAGAAGCTGCAGCTGCTGGAGGGTAGGGGGTAAAGGCACAACAGTGAGGTGGGCAGGAGGGGTAGGGTGTGGTGAACTAGCCAGACCTCTGGTTTTTGATCCCACGTCATCTAAGGGAAAAGAGTCCACGGCTACGAAAACCCTAGGAAGCCTGTTGGCCTTGGTGGCTGGGTCATAAAGGATGCGGTTGATAGCCACTACCCTAACCTGGCATAGTTTTGCTGCGTTTAAGGAGCACCAGGTCTGAGCCTGCCTATTTGTCAAAAATATGTGAGCCATCAATGGGCATGTCCATGAGGGAAGCCTGGAGATCCCCTAAAAAGCCAGTGGCAGTACTTGCAAAATCTAATCCCACACAGTGTTGGTGTATCGGCCCAAAAGACATGTGGTGTTCACTGATCTCAGTGTCACGCTGGTGGAAGAGAACATCCTCTTGCCAAAGATATCCAGCCTTTTGGCTTCCCTGTCTGGTGGATTAGAAGGTAATGTGCCAGGGTTGACTCTAGAGGTGAAGCTTTAACCACCAAGCTCTCTGGGGTGGGGTGCTGGGTGAGGAAACTGGGGTCCCCAGGAGCAGGTTTATGGTAGCAGGCAATCATCCAGTGCACAGAGCCCCTACGCAGGATTTGGACTAGGTCCCAAGCAGGATATCTGTGACTGCTTTGTTGTATGAGAGAAGAGGTTCTGTGGTGATGACTCTCAGCGAAAGCACCTCAGTCAAAACGCTTGTCTTGACTGCCACTGAGGGCAGTGTAAGGTCTAGGACCTCAGCTGCTCTCTGCAAAACAACTGCAAAGACTGGTGCCGAGAGAGGACCCACTGATAGGAATCAGGTGGGGGCCCCTCTCATCCCCATGGGGCCTGGAAGCTTCCCACAGGGTTTGGGCCGCCCAAATATGAGATGCATGGATTCATAGGACTCTTTAAGCATGGCAGGGGTCACCCTGGCTCCAGTGAACTCTGATAGAAGCGGAGTGGACCCAGGCCCAGGCTCCACAGCAGAGCGAGGCCACAAGTGTCATTCCTGAACCTTGTCTGAGGACTTGGACTGGAGCGTTGAACTCAAAGACCGCTTCAACTTCTTGCACTTGTGGAACTTACCTGACGACTTGGAGAGGGACTACGGGGAGAGGCTCAGCGAGCAGTCTGGGACCTTCCATGAGACCGGGATAGAGAGAATCCTAGTGTCAAGCGGCTAGCACCTTCAGGGAGTGTTGTCACTCCACTTTTGGATTTGTGTTGTGGCAGTCCTCTCAGGTCTTGGAGTCGTGGTACCGCTCCAAGTACCACAAACCAAGCGCTGGTCTGTCACAGATATCTGCCTGTGACTGGCACTACAATGTTTGAAAACTGCTGTTCTTGTTTTTAATGGGACATCACTAGCACACCAGGAGAAAAGATCTAAAAAATAACATCAATAAAATGTTTTTAAAAAGTCAGTAAGAAAATTGACAGGGGGTAGCTCTCTCTAGATCCGCACCAACTGGCACTAAAAGAAAAGAACAGATGCCTGTAATCTTGGGTGGCGCCTAAATAGGCATCGCGCACATCAATTCCAGAGTGGACGACGCCAACGTGGAGCCAAACGACGCTCCATGCGGATGCAGAAGCGTACTGCTCTATTTTTTCTGGATGCAGTCTGAAGCCTGGAGATTATTCTAAGTTATGAAACGTGAGGCACAAAGTCTCTATCAGATACCTACAACAGACGGCATCATAGGTTCAACAGCAGAGGATGAAATATCCCAATGTACATTTTTTAAATGGTACTGGGGACTTACATCCCTCACCACTGTTTCCGACTCAGCAGTTACTGATCTGAAAGGGGGAAAATCTATAAATAGAGGATTGATTATAGGCAACAATTGTATAGAGGAGATGTCTCTACCAGATATTTCGTTACCGAAGGTAAGTAACTTGTACATCTGATAGAGACATCTAGTTGCAGATTCCTTACCTTAGAATAGATACCCAAGCAATGCCCTCCTCGGTGGTGGGCTGCGGACCAAGATCATACTACGAAGCCCTGCAGGACCGAACGACCAAAGTAGCTGTCCCGATGGACAGGACTGTCCAAGCAGTAGCGTTTAGTAAGGGACGCCCACATAGCTGCCTGGCAGATATCCAGGACAGGAACTCCGCATGCTAACGCAGTGAAATCATCAGTTGCTCTGGTGGAATGAGCACGCAAGCCCTCAGGGGGTTGCTTTTTGGCTAAAGCGTAGCACATTTTGATGCAAAGAAGCACCCATTGAGATATGGTACGCTTTTTGCACCGCCTTCCCTTTTTTTGCACTCACAGACCCAACAAAGAGTTGATCATCCACCTGGAAATCTTTAGTATGATTAAGATAGAATGCCAACGCTCTTTTTGGGTCTAGACGGTGGAGTCTCTCCTCCTCATGGGAAGGATGTGGAGGTGCGTAGAAAGTAGGCAGGGTGATGGACTGGCCTAGAAGAAATGCATAACAACTTTGTCAGGGTGCACAGACCAGTTTGGAGGTTTAGATGAAAGGGCTTGAAGCTCACTCACCCTGTGAGCAGAGGTGATGGCAACAAGAAAGACAGTTTTGAAGGTGAGGAGCTGCAAGGGACAATTGTGCATCGGCTCAAAGTGAGTACACATTAAATTAGTAAGGACAAGATTGAGGTCCCACTGAGGTATGATAAATGGAGTGGGAGGAAATAAATGAGTGAGGCCTTTTAGTAATCTACTCACAATAGGAGATTTAAAAAGTGATGGCTGATCAGGTAATCTAAGGAAGGACGAAATGGCAGATAAATACCCTTTAAGGGTGCCCAAAGCAAAGCCCTGCTGGGCCAAAGAAAGAATGAACAGAAGAACCTCGGATAGAGGGGCAGATAGGGGATCAGCAGATTTGTTGGTTCACCATGCCACAAATTTATTCCAACGACATGCGTATACAGTTTTGGTCGATGGACGCCTGGCTGCCAAGATAACATCGCAGACTTCGGGTGGAAGATCAAAAGTCGTCAACGGTCGCCGCTCAATCTCCACGCATGAAATTGGAGGTTGGCCAGGTTCGGGAGAAGAACCGGACTGTGTTGCTGCAACAGACTATCCGCCCAAAGAGGAGGTCTGAGTGGAGGATCGATGGATATGCTCAATAGCTCTGGAGACTTTCCGTGCCCAGTCCGGAGCCACCAGGATGACTTGGGCCCGGTTGTTTCTGATCTTCTTGAGAACTCTGGGCAGAAGTGGTATAGGCGAAAAAGCATAAAGGAGGCCGGAGTTCCACTCGAGACTAAAAGTGCCTCAGAGTGAGTGCCGCCTTGGAAACTCCAACGAGCAAAACAACTGACATTGCGCGTCCTCTGCGGAGGTTAACAGATCTAACCAAGACTCTCCCCACTGCTGAAAGAGACCTTGCGCCACCTCCGGATGGAGACGCCAATCGTGATCGGCTGTGCATCGACGGCTGAGTTTGTCCGCTCTGGTGTTGAGGGAACCCGCCAGATGTTGAACCATCATGGTAATGCCCTGATGTTCCAGCCATGTCTGGAGACGTAGTGCCTCCTGACAAAGGGTCAAGGATCCTACTCTGCCCTGTTTGTTGCAGTACCACATGGCGGTAGTATTGTCCGTGAACAAATGCACTACTTTCCCTTTGAGAGAGGGAAGAAATGCTTTCAACGCAAGCCTGATCGCCCAGGGCTCCAGAAGATTGATATGGAGCCAGGACTCCACCGGAGACCAAAGGCCTCTGTTCTCCGCCTCTCCCATGTAGCCGCCCCAACCCAGAAGTGACGCATCTGTCCCTATAGAGAGATCTAGTTGGGGAAGGGAGAGGGATCTGCAGTGGACCTAATGCAGATTCAAAGGCCACCACTGCAGGTCTTTTGCAGTCCCCTCCGAGATTTGGACCATGTCGGAGAGATTCCCCTGATGCTGCGCCCACTGGAACTTCAGGTCCCACTGTAGAGCCCGCATATGCCATCTGGCATGTGTTACTAGCAGGATGCAGGAGGCCATGAGGCCCAGCAGCCTCAGAGTCAGTCTCACTGATACCCAAGACTGAGGCCGAAAGATCGGAATCATAGCCCAAATGTCTTGGACCCACTTTTCGGGAGGATAAGCCCGAAACTGCACTGTGTCCAGAACAGCTCAGATGAAAGGGAGCGCCTGAGAGGGAGTCAAGTGTGACTTTGGCATGTTTATAGTGAACCCCAGCGTGTGCAGGCGGTTCGCCGTAGTCTGAAGGTGGGAGACGACTTTCTGGGGCGAGTCCACCTTCAACAGCCAGTCGTCGAGGTAGGGAAAGACTGACACCCCTAACCTGCGCACATGAGATGCAACCACCGCCATCACTTAAGTGAACACCCAAGGGGCGCTGGTAAGGCCGAAGGGGAGCACGATAAACTAAAAGTGCTTATGAACTACCACGAATCGTAGGTAACGTCTGTGGGCAGGCAGGATGGGGATGTGGAAATACATGTCCTGCAAGTCCAACGCTACCATCCAGTCTTCTAGGTCGAAGGCAGACAGAACCTGAGCCAGGGTGAGCATTTTGAATTTCTCCTTGAGGAAGTAGTTCAGGTCCCGAAGGTCTAGGATAGGACGTTTGCCCTTGCCCTTTTTCGGCACCAGAAAGTAGCGGGAATAACAACCACGACCTACTTCGGGCACAGAGACATGAAGCTGACCCAGACGCAGACTCAGAGGACAGAGACCTTGAGCGTCAACGCTCTTCCCGCATCGCGTCAGCTGAGCAACAGGGCAAAGCCAGAGAGCGAAGGAATCTCTTTGACGACGACTTCTTCTTACCTGTACCTGAGGAATTAGAAGACGAGTGGTGATGACTCTGGGAACGGTCTCGAGACCTTCCTTTCGATCAAGACTCTGACTTACGCGGAGTCAAGTGCCGGGCCGTCATTAGCTTTAGAGACTGCTCCCTCAAAGCCTTTGGGTGCATGGCCCAGCACTTGGAGCACGACTTCGGGTCGTGGTCGCACTCAAGACAACACAGCCAAACCCGATGAGGATCCGTCACCAACATTGTGCGGTGACATTCCTCGCACAGCTTGAAACTGGTCTTCAGGGACATCCTCGACGCACCAAAAGTTCTCACAAAATCTCGACAAAACGGTGGAAGTCGGTCAAAAACAGACCAGGGTAGCTCTTCTTCGGATCAGCGCGTGGCGCGGAAAGAAAAGAACTGCTGTTATTGCGCGATTGCGGCATCTATATACTACTCTCGGTGTCATCACGGCGAATACAACGCCAAAAACGCCTGCGGAGTCGACCGACACCACCTACCCACGTGCAAGGGTATTGCTCGAAGAAAAATCTCCAGATCTAGTCTGATGCCTGGGGAAAATTCTATGGTAAGGAATCTGCAACTAGAAGTCTCTATCAGATAGGCCATGCACTTACACATAAACACAGATCAGGTGCCCACATCAGGAGAAGAGAGAAAGACCGCCAAAGCCTTGAGGCTAGTGATCAATTCTAAATCAACACTGCAAGCTTTACTCAGCTGAGTGGTCTATGCCATGCCAACTTCAAGATCAGGGCATGTCAGCAAGCTTCACTTTAACATAGGCCAGGAAAAGAAAGAGACAAAGAGCTTGCCACTATTCTAACTGAAGTGTGCACATTTTCTACATTTCAGATGTTAAAAAATAATTTTCACCTTCAAAAGGTAGCAGCCAGTCAGTGACGGCCTGTCCTTTAGGGCGGAGAGTCCACGCCCCCCCACCTTTTGCCCCTCATGAAGAGTGTCTGTCAGGCTGAACAAAGGTCAGCCTGACAGACACTCTTCATTTTCAGCCAGGAGTGAGCCATGCGTGATTTGCGCAGACTCCTGGCTGCCTGAGCTGAACTTTGTTGGGCTGAGGAGTTCACAGCTCCTATGGGTGTGACCTCCTCGGCTCAGCAAAGGTGCCTCGAGGCCCTCCCCTGGGTGACGAGGAAAGCGTCACCCATTGACACTCGCCCTGGGCGCTTCAGGTTTAAGCCCTTAAGCGCCCAGGGCGAATGTCAATCAGTGATACTTCGTCACAGAGTGGGGTGGGGTCAGCAGTCTCACTGACCCCATCCCACTCTGTGACGAGGCTGGGACTGCTGCCTTCCCTCATTGGCTGACCTGTGGTCAGCCAATGAGGGAAGGCAGCAGTTCCAACCCTCCTGGGACCTGGAGGCTGAAGGCAAGTGTCTGTGTGTGATGTTTGGTGTGCACGTTTCTAAAATCAATGTTTGGTGCGTGCGTGCATGTATAAATGGTATGAGTGTTGTTAATGGATGTGCGTGCGTGCATGCGTGTCTGTGTGAAAGAATGTGTGTGTGTGTGTGTGTGCTTCCCGCCCGCCACCCTCCCTCCTAAAGCTGCCGGCCGCCACTGCAGCCAGTCCTTCTAGCAAGATACTAGAGGGGCCGTAGAGTGCAGATAAGCAGCTAGGAGAAAGTGATAGAGACAAATAGCCCCACTTGCACTACAAAGTAAGCACTTACGGAAGGACAACAAAAGCATGCAGGCCAATCAGCTGCAGGCTGCTGTAAGATGTGATTGACAATGTCTGAAGACAGTATCTAAAACACAAAATACATAATAAACAAGTAATTACTCACTTACACGGACTTCAACCATTCTAAGCATATAATAAAATATATTAGATACAGTTGGTCTTTCGACGATGGTCAAACTTGTAGTTGAAACTTAACAATCAAGAAAATGCATCCACTATGGTATAATCTAAAGGGAGTTACTGGTCTCAGTAGGAAGTATTTCGACAGGAGTTCAAGAGGTAAAAATTGTGATCCTAGAGTACGTTTATCGCTTTGTGACAGGCCACAGAATATGCCAAGCAGGATGGCATTATGGAACATGTAGAAATCCGGTCCAAGAAAAGGAACGCGGTACACAAATTTCAGCTGGCTCCCCACACTCAACTGAATGTGCAGCAACAATTATGGTACCGCAAAGGAACAATTGCTACTTTGAAACTAAGCTTGTTAGTTAGGTAGCTGGTAGTCACTAAAGTGAGTTATCAAAACAAAAGAGGCAACTACTTTTGAAAGGAAACAGCAATAAAAGAGGTAATATTAGCGCCCACTTTTTTATTCTCATTATTTAGCTCGTTTGTAGTGAATAAATACTCAGATGAGAAAGACAGATATGACACAAGAATACTTTTCTATGCGTAGGTTCATACTGTTAATCAAGGCCCCTTTTCCATCAACATTTCTAAAGTAAGCGACCATGTAACATTTTCCAAGAAATTGTCCCCAACTTATTTTATGCAAAGGCTTGTTTAGAAACCTAGAAATAAAAGTAATCCACTTCTATAACTCCCTTAATATATAGTTGTTAAAGTAGCCAGTGACAAATAAGAACTAATTTAACTAAAATTCTGACTCAAAACAAGTAAAAGCAATACATTAAGGAGTATAATGCAATACAAAATGGGAGACCCTCAATACATATTTAGATCCACTTACTTAAACTTTAATGACCAAACTGAACACACCTTTCAATACCTTTTAGCTAGCTTAAATAGTAAAATCAAGGATAAACAAAAGTATAACCAAAAACAAAATAAATCAAGGAATTGTGCAATTTGGGTCTGTCACTAATGTACCAAATGTTATGTTCTTGGCATAACGGTGTAAAAGCCCTTGTGTCTGGATGCTGATGGCAGTGCTGTTTATTCAATCCAGTCTATGTCCAGGCACCTGGCAATGAAAGCAAACATATCTGACACTTCCTCAATGACTTTGGCTGTGGGTTTGCCCGCCCCGTGGCCGGCCTTAGTGTCGACATAGATGAACAGTGGGTTGGTCTGCGAGCGGGTCCGCCCCACCGTGTACTGCAGCGTGGCGATGAACTTCAGGGAGTGCAGCGGCACCACTCTGTCATCGTGATCCGCTGTGAGGAGCAGCATGGCAGGGTACTGGGTGCCTTCCTGGTGCGGTACCTTGATGTTATGAAGAGGAGAGTACCTGAAAAGTGAAGGCACAGGAGGAGAGGTCAGTTCTCAAAGGATGCATCAAGCACAGTCAGCACTGGTTATTATATTATGATGCTTCACAGTCGCAACCGCCTGCATCGGCTATCAATCAACACCTTGGTCACACACAATGGCTCTTCTAAAAAATCAATAAATAGATCAATTACCCTGTGCAAGGTGTGGATAATGCTACTAAAAAAACGTTAGCACTATTAGATAGCCAAGGAAGATGAAAAGGAAGCTGCCTTCACAAAATATTGCTGACACAAAACAGCATGCAGCCGATTAGGATGTGGCTTTCTGAAATGCCATGTGCCAGGCGAACAGATGAGTGCCTCAAGGCCACCTTTTCAAGCTAATGTAGCAATACAAAACAACTGTTTTATTCACTGTCTGTTAAGACAACATACTGTTACATATACGAATCTAAAAGTAACATCCAAGATCACCTTCCAGAAGTCCACTACTATAGTTACTAGCCACTTAGCGTACAATCGGCCTCTGCTTTGGCATTGTAGCCCATTTGGTAATCCGCAGACGGCTTTCAAAACAGTACAGATTTTTCCATCCATTATATATACTATAAATCAGTATATAGTAAATGCAACTGGGCATAGCAGTGGTTTAAACCAGATTATCTGCTGCGCACTCCCAAACAAATATTTGCAAAACCACTGGCCTTGCCTTGGCAAGCATGCTTTGTTTTTAGTGCAGTTCATTTATTTATTTAATGGTAAATATATGCAATTTGCAAACAATCAGTCAAACATTAAAAAAAAAAAAAAAAACTATATTAGTGTGCCATTCTCCAGGAACACCAGTCCGGTTACTGAAATGTGCTCCTTTTCAGGTGGATGTGCACTGTTGCTTCCAATCATCATTTTCCATTCTTTCTGGCCACTACCAAGGGACTACGCCGATAAGGAGGGCCACTCGTCCCATTTTATTCCCAGATGAGATTAATTTAGTTGATTTCTAGTAGCATATACTTAAAACTATCTTACTGTCAAAGTATGTTGTATTATTGCCTGCACTAAAAGAACTGCACTAGCTTTTTCTAGAATATAGATAAAATTGAACTTATCATACATCGCATACAAGAGCATTCAGTATCAACATCTGACCTACTCAATAGACGTGTAAAATCTGGTAGCATTCAAAACTTGGGGAGTGTCAATAGCCTTAGGGCCTTATTTAGTACCGTCTTCCAAACTCTTTGTCGGTCCGCCCTTAGGCTAGCAGATCCTCAGCTTTCCATCAGCCATGTCCCCATTGGCTCAACTGATGGATAATGTAAAGCAGTGGCTTGACGGGTTGCTGGCCATCGGAGTAATGACAGGACATCACCCACCGTAGTTAGGGTTGATGGCCTTGTGTTCTTTTTTTCTGTCTATCACTGCTGGAGCAAAGCTGAGGGTGAGGAACCCAAAAATGTAAATAATGACCCCTACACTACGGGGAAAAAAACTCCCTGGTGGTGGTGGGGGGGGGGGGGGGGGGTGCAATATTTATTTGTTTTTCAAAAACAAACTCCCACTTTGTGAGACTTGAGTTTGCTCTCGTTACATATGCTGGTTTTGGGCTACATGAAAACAGCATTCCACTTCTAAGAAACGTTCTTCCTGCACAAAAAAGTATAGTTTGAAGAGAAGATGCAACAATTTAATCCATTTGCGACAACAAAGTGCTTTGGGGATGAGTATGGTCAACCATCGTAATAGATTGGGGTCAACAATAGTAAATACTACACTTAGACAGCACACATCACACCAAGCGCTGGTAACAGATCTCTTTATTACATTATTATGCTACATACAATTTTCTAGTATGAAAAGTGTCACCAAGTAAAGATCAGATTTTATTCTGATAATGCACAGTGATCTTTCATAAAATTTTAAAATGTAACTATTTATTTAAACACGGTTAACGTTTCGATGTTCTGCTCTAATGAAGAACCAGAAGAAAAATAATGATTTAAGCTTTCGGGCAGAAGAAGTATGCTCTTTCAACATTTTTAGTAGTACTTTGAAGACTGGCATACATCACATAAGGGTAGTTCATGATTAAGCATAAATGAGGTCATTACACTAACTCAGTTTTGAAACCTCGTGATTTTTTCGCATTAACTTACTTTTGATCAGTTCACTGGGGCAGGACAAATCCTGCTTAGCTTTCAAAGTCTTTTGATGTACAGAATATTACAACTCCTATTCTACGTCATTTCAAAGGACTAATAACTGAAGATTGATGTCAAAGTGTGAAGAACGGAAGATGGATTAAAACAGCTAATTTGACTGAAGTACATATTTTAATGTATGCTCCTTTCTTTTGCTAGACAATTTCCATGCAACATCAATCTCTTTTATTGAGCAACAATGATTCTTTCTTCCCCATTTTGAGGGCTTCTGCCAAATTCTTGCATTGTTGTGCGAATGCATTAAGAACAATGATGCCAGCGAAATGAAGTGATGTCTGACGAGCTCATGCTAGGAAAATACTGGCGTCCATAGAAATAAAGGGCATTCAAAAAGATATAGCTACTACCAGAGACACAAAGGAATCAAGAATCCGACGATTTGTAAGTCACTAATGTCTTTATTTAAGGTGTCTCCAGCCTAAAATGTTCATTGCTTCAATGTAAGTCAATGTGGAAAATCAATTCCCCCGATTTGTGTTTGAAGTTCTTCCTCTTACCAGCTTGAAATGTTGGAATGTATGCTTAAACATTACCAACATCTTCTGAGACCCCAACCACCAACCTCTAAGAAGTCAATATTTAATGCAGAGGTGGATTGAGCTACAATTCCCTAATCAGTTACCTTAAAGACGAGTCAGCCAGAAGATAGGTTCAAATAGGTGCAAAAAGGGATCTGGGAACATGGGTATCTGACTTCCAAAGGCATCCAGGCCCAACTGTGAACATCAAGGCACTTCCTTAGTGGAGACATACTCAATCTCCATAAAAATAATTTGATAAAAACATTCACACAAAAGAAATGTTCAAAAAGAAAGTACCACATGACAGAGTATTAACTATATTGTTCACCTTTAGGCTGCAAGAAACAGAACAGCTTACGCCTCTTTTTTATGGCATGAGGACATTCAACTGTTAAAACCACTAAGCCTTTGTGCATCTCACATTCTGGTGACACAGAGTACATCCCAAAGAGTTCTTAGAGAATATTACGGGAGTGAAGTCATTGCCCTCTAAGAAGTGGTCGTCATTAATGAACAATGGCATTATCCTGCATTTACAGTATCTGTATGGGAAAAAAAAATCCTACTTTGTTTTCTATTAGGTGGATTACATTATTCTTCCAACAACTGGGAAGAAAAGACAAAAGAGCCAAATTGTCTGGAAGCTAAAGGCAGGTAATCAATAAGCTGCATAGGTAAAACATAGTTATTAAAAAAAAAAAATAATTGTTACTATCACAGGCCTGGCTGCCCAGATTTGATTTTCCTCTTAGAAGGGTTTGCTGCAACCACTGCGGTATATCCTGAGAGAGATAAACCTAATGTCATGTATTGGGAGCAGAGGTGTTCAACAAATTCACTTAATATGATATAATGTTATCAAGGCAATGACTCAGGACAATTAAGAAACAAGGTGCTGTGGTGCCAGTGTGGTGCCTAAGCAATCACCAACCTAAAAAGGAACAAATAAATAGGCATAGAGATCCCAGAATGGCTGGAGAAGGATTAAAAACAGAAAAGGGTCTGCCAATGTTGGTCTGTCAGAGTTAGGGATTCAACTTCTTAAACATCCAGAATTGCATTTCTAAAATTCAGACTTCAAGATAAAGAAGATAGTTCTTGTGGCTTGTTAGCAAAAATCCCACAGTGACATTCTTATAAACACACATGAGAATCTCTTGGACTGCCCCTGATCAAGGTAATCCATCTATCTGGCAAGTGCCTGAAATGTTGTAAAGACTAATCCCAAATACAAAAGGATTTTATACTTTCTCTCAGCAGTAGCAGGAGCCTAACACAGATGGAACCCTTCACATTGTGCAATAAGCATTGCATGCTTACAAAGAACCACCATTTAACAATTCCACATTGGTGTGGTACCGAATGCAGATTGAAATGTAATTAGCTTCATTCTTCAATGATTTCCACCACCTCTGCTGGGCCATAGATTTGGAGGAGGCAGTTTAGAATATTGGACCAGCTATTTGTTGGCCTCCTTCATGTTGGCATGAGAGGCAGAAAGACTCATGAGGTTCTGGGAAGTGGTAGAGGTACTTTGTGTACCCTCACAGTTCTAGGAACAGCTGGGGAAGACACGCTTATACCCATTTAGTGTCAGTGAATGCAACATTGGCATTCTAAACTGTATCACTATAGAGCAGATGCGAAACATATCAACTGGACCCATTTTAATACCAGGGTTGTCAGAATTGTACTCTCTTTTGTTTTCCTGCTCTACTGCCTCCTCCGGTCATGGAGGCAGAGAGGAGAGAGAATCTGGCCTAGAATGTGGGGTCAACTGTTGTGACAGATCTAATATGATTCTGGAGGCTTTTTAGAAATGTGATGGCCCAAGGGTATGGCTGTTCGTCTTAAGTGCGAAGATAAAACTTTAAATGGTTTTACTGCAGGTAAGAATATATTAATACGCTATTTTTCTGTCAAGTAATAAGAAAGTAGAGGAACAGTGCCGCAGCATGGACCTGCTCTAAGAATATGTCAAAGAATTGCTAAATAATAGGAATGATCCTATGAGAAAGCAAGAGTGGCCTTTAAAAAGATTGCTTGACCACTCACATCCTGTAATTTGAATATTTAGGACCAGGTCTTCACCGGTAAATCCACTATACAGTAAACAACGGTCTTTCAAGCATCAACACTATGGATCTCAGACTTACTATCAATTACTGATTCCTGTTATACTATGATGAGAGGATGAGGAAGGGATTTGGAGGCTCCTGAGAAACTGGTGTGTCCTATTGCCTATGGTAACATGTTCTTCAGATGTGTAACTGGTTGTGCTGGAGTACTTCCACTAACTAGCACAAATGTAATGAGAAGCATGTCGTGAAAAACCAACATAGCTGCCCTCCAGATAATCCCGGTGACGGGGACTGCCGCCTCAGTCAGACATGGATTTACAAAGTGAAGCGTCAGTGGAACACCTCTTTCACAAATCACAGTACTTTATGATTGATTTGAAGCACCCAAGAGCATCGATTCGCATTCAACACAATACAAGTGCTCACCAATATCAGTGGTCTTGGATCTCAGAGTCAAGGAGCTTATGCAGCATTTAGGAGAATGATTCCAAAATGTATGTCACTGCCAGAAAATCTGATGAGAAGGGTGGATTAACGCCAGTATGGTGAGGTAAAAAAAAAAAACATCCATAAGAGTTGGGATTCTACGTGGATCAAGTCTGTTCACCAGCGCCACTCAAAGTGAAGCAGCACACTCTAGATCTGGTCCTCGGTGTGAACTTTGTCTTCTTTTTTTGTTTCTCTTCCAAGGAGATTGAGGCGATACAGCCCCTGTCCCATCTAGCCCTCACTTAGATCTTTACTTGCATTATAGGGTTGCGTATAAATAAATTTTGGAAGTGCTATGGCCCCTCTCCCAGCACTTTACAAAGGAGTTTGGAACAAAATACCTATGGGACTTGCAAGCAGCTCTGAAAGTTCAAAAAATACACAGGGCTTATGAAGTGTTCTGGGCGGGGACTGCAAATAACCAAAGAGAACCATTTGTTTACTTGTGGGTGCATAAAATTACAACATTTCTATATGAAGATGGATGAGAAAGGGTGGATGAGAAAGGGCAAATGGAACCAGGGCATTAAAAGTACTTTTCTGTCACACAGCCGATATGAAGACTGGTACTCAAATTGTTTTTGGAACTTTACACCCAGAGAGCACAATACACAAAGAGGCTAAATGACACGCGTTAGAGACAGTATTCACAAAAACTAACAGGTGGCTTGTGCAACATTTTCACGATTAACCAAGTTCATATTGCAGCATGATTTGTGGAAGAAACAGCATTCTACTCTGTAGAAAAAACACAGTAATCTCAAGTGATAGTGAAAACAACATTAATAAAATATCAATCTAAAAATCAAAACAGCAGTAACGAGTTGTATACCCTTGTAATACAAAGACAATTTGGAAATGTGCTTGACTTTATAAATATACTCTAAGTGGGGGGTGGCAAAATACACTAGTACACTTTCTCACGTTTAACATCGGTGAGCAAATGCCTCCATTCCATTTTACTGTATTGTAGCATATTTGTGATAATGTATCTATGAATTATATTTTTGCTATATTATTTTAATGACTTATTTGAATCTTGAAATGTTGGCTTCAGCTGTGCTTCTTTGTAATGGTAGTTTGAGGTTATCTATGCATTGGCACGTGCAGAGTTTTCAAATTAGGGCTTTTATTGTGGCAAATAAACCCATTCTTAAGTTGTGTAGGACGAAACATAAGCCAAAAGCGGATTTTTGGGTGAGTGATTTAGCCACCCTGGCTAGCTTGAAAAATCTATACACTTACTCAGTTGAACTCTTTGAAGAATTGAATACACAATGAAGAGAGTTAACCATAGTAACATATCATGGTATGAACCCAACCTTCAGTAGTTTGTCTCATGGAGTCTGGATATGGAAGGATCGGTTTTATTAGCACATCTCATATTGCTGTATTAAAAAAGGTTTTTTTTACTCTCACTCAATGGATACCTATTCAATTTGTACTGTATCCCACGTTTTATGCAAATAACACTGTTAAATAAAAAGAGAAATAAGAGAAACTCACTTGCACAGCCACTCAAAATGCTCTTTGTTATCAGAGCAACCGTAATCAGTGGTCCACGCATGGCCTATGGTAAATTTATGAAATTTCAGCATATCCATCACACCGACTTGAGCGACTGCACATCCGAAGAGGTCCGGACGCTGATTGCAGCAGGCAGCTGAAAGGCAACAAAGAAAAGACAGTAAGTTAAAAAAATAAAAATAAGCAAACAAAAATGATTCTCCACTTGAGAACCTTGCAATCAGGACCAAAACAAAAAAATCAACTTAATATCCAAGAAGTACAAAGTGAACAACGGGACAGTCAAATGGCGTGATGGTGTGATCTTTCTTTTCTTGTAAACATATGCAGCAAAAATAACATTTAGAAATAAAAAGAAAATGTGCCTCTAGCTAAACCTGGCGGCCATACAGCTGCAATATAAAATTAAAGAAACAGTCAACCAGTGCATAGAATTTTAGCAGAAGAGTACAGGTGCTTCCTAGCAGGTAGTTGTACTCAGAACATGTGCAGAAAACCTTTTTAGACTTCATGCACATCATAAGAAAATGTGATCCTTAATGACACAGTAGCATACTACTGGGATTTGAAACACTGTAACCTGAAGATATAGTGTAAACACACAAGGATGACAAAAAACAAAAAAACAAATTAAAAAGCATTCAGGAAGTAAAGTATTGACCCACCAGCCTTGGCACTGAAGTGTGCTTCTTTTTAGATAAATGTGCACATGTTGTGTAGTGAAATGCCATAAAAATCAGTTCAAGAGACAACGGCTGAAGAAGGATGAATAGGGCTACCCCCACGGCACCTATATTTGTCTGTGTGTGTGTGCACGCGCACTTAGAGGGAAGTACACCCATTTTTTAACAGTTATACGTGCATTAGAATCAGGTCCTTTTTTTTATATAGAACATAAAATGTGCTTTTCATTTTGAGTTCTGCAATTGAATTCACTAACTTTGCTTTCCTGTGCGGCAGACTAGCCCCACATGAAGTTACCATACCTGTTGAATTACCCATATTTCCAGCCACTACTAAGGAATTAAAAGGAACCTCTCCAAAAGCTAATGTCTACTGTAAACTAATATAGCTCAGCAAAGAAGGGACCAAGCTTTCAGTGCACAAGTTTATATGTAAAAAACATAACACAAAGCAAGTTCAGTGGTTTCATGGGCAACACCACAAAATTGGAAGACGCTCATACTCATTTTAAAATCTTGAATTCAATAGAAGAGGGAGATTTACAAAGTATATGTGCAAGTAGATGCCAACCACACTAAAGTCACTATTCATGACTTGCTTCTTGGTACAGCAGCCTCTACCTGCTCCGTGGTTCTGAACTCACATGGCAAACAAAGGTGTATTTCCCCTGATCTGTTTAATCTTACATGTCTGAGGTCCATTGATGGATGGTGTGAACAGACACACATGGGTTGATTAAGACTTCAGTGGACGGAAAAAGCAGTCCGCCAAAGTCCCGACGGTCAGGTTGCCGCTAGTGCGGCTGCCTTCCTGCGGGCCCCATTAAGAGTTTCCCGCTGGGTCAGTGGGCGGAAATAGTGTTTCGGCCCGCTGGAACATAGCAACAGGTGCTGGCACACCCTACGTCCGAGAACATTGACATAGGCTCATAATAGAGCCAGTGGCAATGCCGTAGTGCGTAGGGTGCACCAGCACCCGTTGCTATGTTCGCAACAGATCTGGCCATGGGGGCCCCTGCGCTACCCATGCAAAGTGTATGGGCAGTGCAGGGGCACCCCTGGGGACCTCTGCACACCAACTCTGCCAGCAGTTACATGGCAGGTGCAACAGCCATTTAAGCGTTGGTGGAGAAGGGACTCGTAATCCCCAGGGCACCTCTGTCCTGGGGGATTAGGACTGCTTGCACAACCAGTCCCTCCTGTGAAGGAAAACTGGCTGTGCTGGTGGTCCGACCGTGCAGCTACCGCCATTGTCGTAATGAGGCTGTCGGACTGCCACATTTGTGGTGGTCCGACCGCCACCGAGACCCTAGCGGTCTCAAGACCGCCACTGTCGTAATGACCCCCATAGTTTCAGTACACTCTTCTGGTTCACGGATACACAGGAGAATCATGGGGGTGGAATAGCACCGCTCAAAACAGCTCTTTAAGGCACATTTCTACTAGGGATGATTTGCAGGTTGTCATAAATATTGACTTCAATAAAGAGGTTTAGGCCAGAGAAATTACACCTGGTCCAAACCACGTTATATATTGCAAGTTTATTGATGAACAAGTTTTCACATAGTTATAACTAAAGCACAAAGGCCAGATTCAATGTTATTATCACAGTACAAAATAACTGACACGAAAAACCTAATTAACTTGTCTGTTACAGGATGCGTTTTAGAATGTCCTGACAAATGAAAACAACTCTGCCAATAGTAACCAAGCATATGCAATGTGCATTTTTCTCTGTGCATTCATTAACGTATCATATTCTGTCTCTTATGTTTTATTTGAGTACCTCACTTTATTACTACTACACATGACATAGCGTATTGCATAAAGCATGTGGGCTGAGTAATATACTAGTTATTACCATTGTAGAGGGGGCAGAATTATGACCAAATCGAGGCTTCGCATCTCAGAAGTCAGGTCCCTGCCCACACTCAATGTTATAAATACATTGTTACGTTTTACTGATCTATATCTATCTATATTTATATTCACTGAAACAAACAAAGGTTAAAGTGACATTGTGGCGTTACAAGGAAAATCTCAGTGACAATGTAAAGTTTGAACTAAAAAAAAACACTGTAATTCACCTCTTTTAGTTATCTCAAGTAACTATAACTTATGCTCTAATGTAACTATAACTCATGCCCCCACCATGCACAGTTTACTCATCAATAATTTCATTGCAAATGTTGCAGTGATATTATCAATGTTGTCATAGAAGATGGCATGAGTGATGTAGTATCTTGGGTAATTAGCAGCACCTGGCGAGGGCTCGAGTAACAGTTACCCTAGGGTACTTAGGGACCACATCCCCCAGGGCCAAAGAATAACAAAAGAAGAGGGGCAATGTTCCCTACCCCCCCCACCGCCCCAAATCTTAAGAAGCTCTAGGGACTCCATAGTCCACGGCCAAAAACTGTTATTTTATGGGAAATGATGCGTGGCGCACTCTCCCTAGGCCCAAATAGGCCTTGGGGACCCTATCCCCTGGGGCTAACACCAATGATAGAAGAGGGAGCATATGGACCACCTCCTGAGCTTTTCCAGGACCCAATTCCCTGGGCTCTTTTCCAGTCTATGTGGGTGCCCCGGTGCCCACCAGGGATACTCACAAAACATGTTGTCGGGTGCCACAGGGGGAAGCACTTTAACCACTGCTGGCTCCCTGCATGATACAGGAGCCAGCATTGCTAATGCCCAGAGGGAGTAGCTCTTTTTGTATGCTT
Organism: Pleurodeles waltl; assembly: GCF_031143425.1. NCBI lineage: Eukaryota > Metazoa > Chordata > Amphibia > Caudata > Salamandridae > Pleurodeles > Pleurodeles waltl. Next base: position 1,182,494,044 of record NC_090444.1, read on the forward strand.
CCTCTGGGCGGGAGCATTTTAAAGCGCCCCTGCTGGGTGAGAGCAGATATACCTTCTCTGCCCGTGTTCCTGCATGCAGGGACGGCATGTTTATTTGCATTATATGGAAGCTTTAAAAGTAGGCAAATGTTCCCCTGTCTGCGCTTCTGCGGGCAAGGAACCCACTGTGTCCCGGGAGCTGTCCCCCTGGGACACAGTCTGTGAGATGGTCCTGGGGAATGAGGTCCCCAGGGCATTCCAAGGCTCGGGGATAGGGTCCACACTCCACCTCCCCTTGAATAAAATGTTTGACTCCATGGGATGGGTTCCTCAGGGCTGCTTCTGGATTGGGAAGAAGTGTCACAAGCCCCTTCCCCTGTCTTTACAAGTTGGCCCTGGGGACAGGGTACCCATGGCCCAAAATGGGCTCGGGGAGGTGTGACAGCACTCACGTCACCTCCCCAAATATTGGATGGATCTATGGGAATTCTGCAGTATTGTGGCAAGAAACATCATTTCTTGTGATATGATTATATATATATATATGTATATATTAACTGCTCCCACACGGAGTAGGGGGCCAAGGTATCCCTACAGTGCCCTTTATGTATCTTTATTTTAAAACATTTTCAAGACAGGAGAATAGGTCCCTGAGTTCTGTAACAGCTGCCAGTAACATTTTTCTTCATGTTGCTGGCAGTCAGTCAGATCATTTGCTCCAGCAGAAGCATGCCTCCTATGGGAGCCAACTGGCCCAAGGGAAAACAATCTCATAAGGCCAATCAGAATGCTCTATGTTTTTTAATTGGGTTCGAGGGACTCTTAAGAGTCCCTCAAACCCAATCGCCCAGATATACAAGTACTTTTGAAGCTTAATGTTTCCAAAACTACTGAATGGATTTATACCAAATCAAAAAACATGCTTTCAGGACCAAGCTCGTGCTTTGTGCCAAATTTTATGTGATTCCGTTCAGTGTTTTTTATGGTAGTGCTTTTTTTTTTTTTTAAAGTCTATGGAAAATGCATGGGGATTTTGATTTTGAGACCCCCCCCTTTATTCTCGGCCCCCTTTGGACATATCACCAGAAACTTTCCATACAGAAGCTAGGCAAAAAAAAGAAACGCTTTGGAAATCTTTGCGAGAATTCATCAAATGACCCCAGAGTTATTTGCTAAACAAGAATTGCATTTCCTTTGGAAACAATGACTATCCACCAGTTATATTTAGCAGAACTAACTATAACTTGAGCCCCCCGCCATGCACAGCTAATGACTCCACATATTACATCACTCATGACATATTCTATGACATCCTTTGTGACATCATTGATGACATCATCCAATGAGTGTGTTAGTTTTGTAGTTTATATAGTTACAGGTAAGTACAATATTACGTTTCTACCTATTTTGTACAGTCTGTGCCCAGCGGTATAAGTGCTTACAAAACACATGTGCCCCTAATGAACCAGAGGAATTGATATAAATCACTGCATTGAAGAGTGACTATGTGTGCAGGTGACAGTTGAGTTATTATACAGAATCATCTCCGCATGACTAATTCTACTTGACACAGAAGATTGTGTGCACCAGAAAATAACCTGTGTGCATGTCTGCTTCAGAAGATGGGCTATCTGTAAAGTTTTCACCTCAGTATGAAGGCTGCAGGATCTTTAGCACTTTTAGACCTTGCTTATTTAAAATTAATAGTCACGCATTGAACAAGTTTTGCATAGAGTGTACACTGTGCTTAATAGGTACTTTTTAATACTCTGGTATTTTTCTTGTGAGAGTTTCACTGCCTGCAAACAGTGTGGTAAAGAGTAAACTCTCCACTTGATGGATAACCATGAAAGTTTCTGCAACAAAAGTCATAGGGGCACTTTTTGGGGCAAATTTTGTGAAGATTTGGTGCCAAATATATATATATATATATATATATATATATATATATATATATATATATATATATATATATATACACACATATACATATATATATATACACACACACACACACATTGTTGACTGGAACCATGAGCAAGAGGCCATGCTTTACTATATCTTTGTCTATCATGGCCAATGTGCACCTAAATAGGGCTAAAGAGAAATAGTAGTGTGGACCGTGACCCAGTAATGCTGCATTTTGTTAGCATGAAAGGGCGAAGGAACAAAACAAAAGTGAGAGGAGGAGATTTTGTCTACACATACAGTAGTCACCTGTGATTTTGAAGATATATAAAAAATGAGACTTAAGAAAACAGGTGTAAGAGAAAGAGAGGACCGTGATTTATCTGCTTAATTATGGGAACACCAGAACAGGCGACATGTAACTAATCAAGTTGGTAGCCTGTTAACACCATCAATGATTCATAAATGGATTGGATCCTTTTAATGAGCCTCAGTCGGGAAATAATCAATATTGCTCCGAGGACGTGTCCACAGGTCCACAGTTCCTAAGCAGTTTGCCAATTTTCTGATCTTTCACTGGGGTACAATATCAGAAATGATGAAAGTGAGTGATTGAGGTTTCTACGGATGTGTGATTGGTGCGGTCACAGCAATGCTGTCTCATACCTTGTGCCAAGAACTCCTGGAAGGCTGTGTGAATATTGAGTGCTGCAGTAAATGAGCTCGTGCTGCCCTGCGTTGTGCTCATCATTCCTCTACAACGTCTCTATGAATGTCCGCAGGGCCGTCTTTGCTCGGAGCAAAAGAAAATTTGGCGCCATTCCTGATCCTCTGAGCCGAACTAGAGGCGAGAGGCCAGAGGAGGTATGCGAGTTACGGTGGGAAGGAGAAGGGAAAGGGAGGGATGTTAAAGATAAATAAGCCCTATTGATAAGCCTGAAAATAAATGAACAGGACTGGAATAAAAAAAAAATGATTTGAAGCAATTTGCTTGGTAAGCTCAAGTACCGTGGGCCCACCTCACCTATGCCTAAAGGCGACCATACCTGTACATCATATCTGCCATCCCCCATGACAATGTAGGTTTCAGTCGACCTCCTCCAATGTAAGTACACCTCCCTCGCAGCAGGCACATGGCCGCCACCCGGCTCCTTGCCTCTGCACAGTTAGTGAGTCATAACTCTGATAGGAGGCAGGTGATGAATGAGTGACCACTACTTAAATATGTTACCAAAGGTACTATTAACACGAGATTTTTCAAAATGAAATGCATCAAAACACATAAGAGATAGTTTGGCAATTTGTTTCCTGCATTCACTGCCCTGGTTTTCTGCCACTGTAAGTGTGGCTGTTTCCCTAAATTGTTTTCTTAATGGGTATACGAAAGTTACAAAAAGGTTCACAGCGGGTCAGAGGATTTATATATATTTTTATTCTCACAATGATGGCGGACGTAAACAATTATCAAAGTGTGCTGCGTTATTGTTCACTAATTCTTCCATCAGCGATGTTTCTTTTTTCCCGAGTTTACAAAGGAACAATTTCTTAGTGTATGATTGTGATGGGCCACTGGTGCGCACTAGTTTGCTCTATCTGAAATCGTACCACCAAACAAAGAAGCAATTTCAGTGAAAGTCTACACCTAGGTACCCCTGAACCAAGGCGATAGAGGAGGCCCTCATGAGCCGGCTCAAAACTAGCCTTCCTCAGTCAGCTAGTTCAGCCAGCCCGTGCCCCCATGGGCTGTAAAGGGGCTGTGGAAGCGTGGACTGTCCATGGCTATTTTGAGTGGCAACTCAGGACCCAAAAAGAAAAGTGTAATCACAAACAAAGTTACGATCGGATAAGTGCAACCTTGGTAATACATATCCAGCAGATCTTCCCTCCTTCAGGTTTCTGCAACAAGATTTCTGGAGTGTGAAATGTGATAATCATGAATCCAAGGGAACTACACCTCAGAGAAAAGAAAACAACTTTAATTTCAAAGATTAACATAGAGTGAGTCATTGTGATTTTTTTTTTTTCTTTTAGCTTTACAATGTATTTTGTAAATGGTGTACTTAGGTTGGTTGTATGTATGTATATATATATATATATATATATATATATATATATATATATACACACACACACACACACACACACACATATATATATATATATATACACACATACAAATACACCCGTATATATACACACAAACAGGCATTACATGTGCATTGCAGGAGCGCAAGTTATAGCTAGATCAGGTAACTATAAATGCTGAATTTCTCTGGTTTTGTGGAAGTAAATTCAGGACCCACCTATAACGTCACTGTTTTTTTAAGTGAATTTCTAAGGGTTTTTTCAAAATCTATTTTCTTTTACATCCCTGTAACCTTTGTCTTTTTCAGTGAATGTCTATGTTTTTTTAAAGTATAGTAATTTTCATTACAATACGTTAATCCAACAGTGAGTTGGTAGCAGCCTATCTCTATGGTTGTCAGAATAAGTGTAAGAGGGTGTATCTGGGATGATAGTGGCGGTGAGATTCTCTGTCTGGGTGTGTGAGTGCGTGCATCAGTGTCTTAGTGGGTGTGTCTGTGTATGAGTGGGTCTGCGAGTGGGTGCATTAGGCTCTGAATGGTCTGTGAGTGGATGTATGTGTGTCTCAGTGGTTCTCTGTGTGTGGGTGCATCAGTGTCTCACTGGGTCTGTGAGTGGGTGCATCAGTGTCTGAATGGATCCGTGGGTGCTTGATGGTCTGACTGGGTCTGTTAGTAGGTGCATCACTCTCTGAGTAAGTCTGTGAGTGGATGTGTCAGTGTGTGTGTGTGTGTGTGTGTCTGTGAATGGGTGTATGAGGGTCTGAGTGGGTCTGTGAGTGGTTTCAACAGTGTCTGAGTGGGTCTGTGAGGGGGTGCATGAGCATCTGAGTGGATTTGTGAATGTGTGCAAGAGGTTCTGAATGGGTCTGTGAGTGGGTGCATGAGGGTCAGTGAGTGGATGTGTCAGTGTGTGTGGGTCTGTGACTGGGTGCAGCAGTCTTAGAGGATTTGTGAGTGGGTGCGTGAGGGGCTCCTTGGGTCTGTGAGTGGGTGCATGAGGGACTGTGTGGGTCTGTCAGTGGGTGCATCAGTGGCAGACTGGGTCTGTGGGTGGTTGTGCCAGTCTATGTGGGTCTGTGAGTGGGTGTATGAGGGTCTGAGTGGGTGCATGAGGGTCTGAGTGGGTGCATCAGTGTCTGAGTAGGTCTATGAGGGTCTGAGTGGATTTGTGAATGTGTGTGTGAGGGTCTGAATGGGACTGAGTAGGCAGATGAGTGGATTTTTGAGGGTCTGAATGGGTCTGTGAGTGGGTGCATGAGGGTCAGTGAGTGGATGTGTCAGTGTGTGTGGGTCTGTGACTGGGTGCAGGATAGTGAGTGGATTTGTGAGTGGGTGTGTGAGGGTCTTTATGGGTCTGATTGGGTGCACGAGGGATTGTGTGGGTCTGTGAGTGGGTGCATCAGTGGCTGACTGGGTCTGTGAGTGGTTGTGTCAGACTGTGTGGGTCTGCGAGTGGGTGTAGGAGGGTCTGTGAGTGGCTGTATGAGGGTCTGAGTGGATTTGAGAATGGGTATCTGAGGGTCTGAATGGGACTGAGTGGGCGCATGAGTGGATTTTTGAGGGTCTGAGTGGGTCTGTGAGTGGGTGCATGAGGCTCTGAGTGGTCTGTGAATAAGTGTACAAGTGTCTCAGTGGGTCTGTGTATGGGTGCATCAGTGTCTTAGTGGGTCTGTGAGTTGGTGCATCAGTGTCTGAGTGGGCCTGTGAGCGGGTGCATGAGGGTCTGAGTGGGCCTGTGAGCGGGTGCATGAGGGTCTGAGTGGGTCTGTGAGTGGGTGCGTTAGTGTCTGAGTGTGTGTGTGAGTGGGCGCATGAGTCTCTGAGCGCATATATAAGTTAATTACTGTATGAGCAGGTCTGTGGGTTCTCTTCCAAATTTTTTTCATGTTCGCAAATGTTTTGTGAATAATTTGCGACTATCGCACATGGCAATGCAAAATTATTTTAACCCCATATTTTGCCCCTAAAACACACCTATATCACAACCCTGGGCCCTGGGGTCAGAGAACTGCCACCCTGACCCCTTATGCCTCTTTCAATTAGGATTTGCACCCCTGGGGACCCAGTCCCGTGAAATAAAATAGCAGCCGCAACTTTCTAGTCAGATTGCAGTCAGCCAATTACAGCTCTTCTTTTTGCACAGGCATTCGTGAAAATTTGCAAATATTTCCAAATTATTCAAGAGCCTAGATATACAAAATTTAGATTTTCTTCAATATCTCAAAAAATACAGGACGGATTTACACCAAATAAGTGAAAGCATAATCTGCATATCGAAAACTAGCTTTATGCCACATTTGGTGTCCAGTGGTGCGGGCTGTAGTCATGTCTAAAGGTCCTATGGGAATTAACATGGGGGAAACCACTTTTTTTGACCCTCCCTTTTTCTCGGCCCCCGCTTGACAGATCACCCCCAAACCTCCCATGCGCAACAAGATCACCAGGGCAACTTTTTGGGAAAATTTTGTGACGATTCGTCAAATTATATATATATATATATATATATATATTATATATATATACACACACACACACATATATATATCTACACACAGAGAGAGCGAGAGAGAGACAAAACACCAAATATTTCATCTGACTGCATCAGATGTTCCGTACAAGATGAAATTGTATTTTTGGGACGAGTGCAAGTGGGTGCCACGAGAATCACTTTCATGTTATTAGGTCACCCACCCTTCTTAAATGTATGCAAATATTTAATTATAGCCTCTATGTAGTGGTGAATCACTGGCTGATTAAAACGAAACGGAAATGCTTCACTGCGAATCACACATATTGTGCTTGGCAATCAACTGAAAACAGATTTGAATTCCTGTAATTTCAGGAGATGATCACGCTAGGCTCAAATCTTGGCAGATTGTCCTCAGTTCCTGGAAACTAATTTGCTCTCAAACTTCTTCAAGCCAATGATTAGCATTTGAATAGGTGTGAAAAAGATGTGAAATGTATCACAGGAGCAATATGAAGACCTGAATGACCGGGCTGAGTCCACTGAACCTCCCAGAATATGCAGGGTGGGGGCTGTGAGCATCCTTTTTGACTTCAGAGTGTCAAATCATACTTGAATGTCAAATCCTGCTTGACAGGTCTGCTGGGTTTACATTTAACACTTAAAGGCACATGAAGGAAAACAGGATGCCAAAATATTTCCATCTGTCTGGTTGTTAGAAAACCCCACTTTTGCTCTCCCAGAATTCTGTCTCTGGGTTTATTGTGGCTATCATGGGTACAGTGACTGCCTGTGTCGGAGATGTGGTAGGACACTTCCCGCACAACACCCAGCACTCAAAGTGCAATTTTAATGAGGCCTAAGACTTCAGCACCTTAAAAATTCCGAAAGAGGGTAGGGTTGGCCCCGGGAACATTTAGCTCGTTGGTTAGGCCTTTGCCAGGAGTCATTCTCACCCACTAGCTCTTTTACTGATTTTTATTGAATTGCATTTCAATTTAGCTTTTTTAGTACTGGATAAATATTATAGACATTGCCCTACTTTAAGCCTGTCTGCTCTGTGCCATTGTTACAAGTGGTTGAGCTCAGGTAATTTAGGGACTTGAGGGTTCCTCCTAACAATGGTCATGATCGTTACCGGAGGTGGGTGGCCACCAATGTCTTATACCAATTATTGTATTCATTGCAGTAGCACATGTAGATCTATTTCCAGAAAGGTTAGAGTACATTTTCCAATGGAGTGGAAGAGTTTCTGAAAAACCACATCTAATGGAGTATAGAGGAAGTAATTTCTCCTTTGCAAAAGAAAGAAGCATTGGTAAAGCCAATAGTTCTCATCTTGGGGTCCTAATAGCTTTGCCAATAGATTTTAGTCTTGATGTACAGCATGGTTGATTCTGTACAGCATAGCTAAAGGAAATAAATGTTAAGAAGGGCATTATGATACAGTGGATGCATTACTGTACCATGCATGCATGCACATACAAAATGATGCAACATTTTTTTTTTAAATTGAAGCACCAGTGGTTGGGTAGAAGCAATACGGAGTGATGGACCGTGGTGAGGGTTGGAGGGTGAAGTAAGACAGTGAAGTGAAAGTGGAGGGAAGCAACATGGGGTGAGATCAAAAGCTGGATAGCGACAAGAAGCAACATGTGAGAGAGATTGAGGGCCCGATGGGTGGGGGTGCAATAAAGGGGTGAGAAGAAGCACTAGACAAGAGAGGAGACCAAAGCTGGGGAAGCAACACAGAAGGTGGGTTGAGGTGGAAGCAGCAAGGAGCAAAACAGCAACATACAGCGGGTACGTAGAAACACAAGCAAGAGAGAAGGAGGGTGCAAATGAGGGGAAGCAACATGAAAGGCGAGGATGAGGAACATAAGCACTGCATGAGAGAGCAACATGGATTCGGAGGTGAGAAGTACACAGTAAGAGCAGACAGCAACATAGAGCAGCGAGGGAGAAAGAGAATCTCACTAGGAAGACAGCTGGAAAATACATGCATTCTCATGGAGTGCTTAGGACAAGATAGTAAAGTAGGCCCCTAAAAGTGAGCAGTGGGAAGACACAAGTAAATAGGCAATGCTCTATAGGCGGGGAGACACAAGATGGACAAGGTCAGGCATCAAAGAAGTAGCAAGCACTGAGAGTGCTAAGAAAGCCAACCAACGGGTAAGCAATGACTGGGCTCCAATGCCCCCAAGCCCTCAATTTGTCTAGCAACGGACAGAGCATGCACTAGTAGGTGCGACCCAAAAAGGGTGCACCTGCCCGGCACACTAACTCCTGAAGATTATCTGCATTGCTCCCAATACATAAAAGTAACAATAAAGGAAGAGCACACAAAGGAATATACATTTTCTGTGCAGCTTTCCACTTGTATTACTGGGGATTTTAGAGAATCCACTTAAAATAGAAATCTACATAAATTATTAGACAAAATCTAAAATGAGGAGATTTCCAGCTTGAAATATTTTCTTTGTACATTGGTCCCATACTGCCTGCAAACCGATGCTGTGAGCTTTGTGAATTATTGCCCTTGCTTAAATTACAGATTGCCAGCTCTTAGTCTCTGGCACATTCTCCACCTATGGCAATGGCGATTTCATTTAAAGAGCATAAAATGCCTGTGCAGTGACTTTCAAACCTGTATGCAATAAGGCACTTTGCAACTATGCTGCACGTTTTGTCTCTACTCAATGAAACAGCTCATGGCATCACCTTATTTACAAAGACTGCTGGTTTTTCAGTAGTTGCCGACTAGCGAATACCGAAATAGCAAGCAAGGCATGGAAAAGCTAGTTAACAATTATTACATGTTGATACTGTGCAAAAATAATTACATATTAATAAGGCATAAACATATTGGTTATCAAAAACTCATACAGGAATTAAGTAAAATCGGAAAATGAAAACGTGATGCAGTTTTCTTAGATATCAATTACAAGGAAATACAGCTAACAAGTTTCGAATCAGCATGAGCAGAGCACGAAATGAATAGAAAATGTAAAATTCAGGAGAGTTTATTACAAAACTGTATAATTCACCAGAGGTTGTGATATTCCATTTGTAGTGACAAAGCATTAAACAAGTCCAACAAACTTAAAGATATGCTGTTATGTGATGAGCAATAAGCTTTGAAGAATACCCCAAAGGCGTCAACACAAATATTGTGTGCAACATTGGAGACTTCATTTTGCTCTCGGTCATTCCTGAAAGCACCCTCAGCATCTCCACCGCCTCTGAGATCCTTCTCAACTATGAACCAGGAGATGTCATCCATTTGGCAAGCAACAAAAAGGCATCAAACATCATTAATTAAGGAATATATGAACACCCTATCATTGGATCTGACCAATTTGCTAAAGAGTTCTTTCCCATTTAGATCAGTGCTGAGGAGACTCTAGCATGCAGTATTTGCTCCACTACTGAAAAGAACACCAGCCTTGCTATTTAGCAACCTTTCGAGGTTTCTTTTATGAGCAAATTACTTCATGGTTTCACCCGGCTGGCTTTTCTTTATGCATTAACCTAAATACAGCACCTATAACCAGCACGGGTGGACGCCTTCACTCATGACCGCACCCGGTCCAGCCACTCGATATAATATTTTATATATTTGACATTTAGCGCCTGCACACAGCATTGCACCCCTGGGCTGAGCGCCCTGTGTATACATAAACTGTTCCCCTAATTTTACGCTGTCTAGCTTCTCCATGCACAGTCCTTCCAGCTACTGTTTCTCTAGGTTTTTAATTTAATCCCCCAACAGAGTGTGACTACAAGGAATCCCCTTTCCATAACCTCCCAGGCCAGAAGCAAATCGACTTGTGGCTTAGGGTAAGTTCCTATTACTGGGCTCTCGTGCCTAGTTCCATACTGCATGTGTGTGGTTGAGTGATTTTCACTAATTTTTTCACATAGTGTGCTGTGTTACGTTTGCAGTGGCACTTTGAATTTCACCACTGTTTTTTATTCCCCCATTCAGGCCTACCCTCAGAGAACTAACTGTTCAGGTAGGCCCAATTTTCTTCACTTACCTTTAAGCATGCTACCACGCTTCTACCTTTAGGGGATCCTTGACCCTGATGAATGCCCCAGACCTTCCAGCACATAGTGAGTGCAGAAACATGTTGGTCCCTGATCTTAGACTCCTCGAGTCATTAATCTCAACTGAGTCCTTAGCCTAATTTTTAGCATTACCTGCATACACCTACATTAAAATTGTTTCCTAATCTTAATAGGTGACTTGCAAGGTAATTTTATCTATTTACAACCTATCTGGATCCCTGTATCTATCCAGTTAAAATTCAATTTCAGCACTCCCTCCGTAGTTCTTTTAACAACAAAGTTGAGTCCGCCCAGGTCGTATCATCTTACCTGGGTGGGGCTAGGTGGTCAAATGATGAAGCATGACACTATAAAGTGTGTGAGACCACCTAGTCAGTAAAGGGAACTCCCTCTCTGTGACACAGCTTCAACCACATTCATCTTCCCCCTCCCACCTCCTTTATTCCGATCCGGAAACTATACGCTTAGCCAGCGTCCCTTGAGCTGGGCCCAACGGTCCAGTCTCCTTCAGTCCTACACCCCCCCCACACACCTTCAGTGGTTTGTTGAATCCAAATATTAATGTCAATTTGACTAAATGTTTATCTCATGATCAATCTTCTCAATCTAAACCCAATGGATTGTGACCAATGTTGAGCTGATTTTGAAACGATTATTGTTCTTCAAAATCGAAAGAAGGCATAAAAAGTTAATTCACATAATCAAAACCCTCATGTTAATTCTTATAATAATACCCTTCAATAGTGGTCACAAACACCTAATTGGTCATTCATGATTAGCTGAAATCACAATACATTAACAATCATATAGATGTACAAAATTGTACCAATAGATATCATAACTTTGATTCATAAAATGTATCATCTTTTACTTGTTAGCAATAGAGAGAGACCAGCCAATGGTTTCTGGAATGACTCATGGGCATATCTCTAAAGTGTCTAGTGCAAACAAGTGCACTACCATCAGTAAATGTTAAAAACAATTTTTGAATAAGGTGGGTCTAAAAAGCAAAAGCAAAAAATAAAAAATTAAAGAAAGTTCTATAACAGCACCAATCTGGTCATGGCAAAACATCTATGAGATCATAAGTTAAACAATGCTATCAATGATGAACAACAAAAACATTCCAAGAATAATGTTCTTATATCCCATCATAGGTGGACATACAATTCTGCGTCAAGATTGTGTCCCCACGGATTTTCTGAACCAAGTAGTAAAATCATCTTAGATTCCATTTGCCTTAGTTCAGATAGTCTGTTACCTGCTCTCGGACCCAATTTAATGGATCTGATCCCATAAAAGCATAACGTACTGCAATCGTCTTCATGCAACTCCCAAAAGTATTTGGCCAATGGATAAGATCTGTCATGGTTCCTGATGGCTCTAAAATGCTGTAAGAATCTGATTTTAAGTTTGTGAATAGTGCTGCCTACATATTTTTTGGGGCAGCCACATTCAATCACATATATAACGTATTGAGTGTCACAAGTGATCTGTTCTTTAATATCACATTTTCTGCCATCAAATGTTTGATACTCCTGTGTGTTACGTGCATATTTACAGGCCTTACAATGGCCACACTTGCAGAATCCTATACTTTTGTTGGTCAACCATGACCTGTTACCATTAGTCATGAATAAACTTCTTGTCAGATAGTCTCTCAATTAATTGGTTTTACGATAGGTGATCTAAGGATGTTGGCCAATACTGTCCTTAATGTGTGGATCCTGTTGTAGAATGTGCCAATTATGTTGTAAAATTTTCTTAAGAGTCATATGCTGATGATTAAATTCCAGAAACAGTCTCGGTGGAGATCGATTGAAATCTGGATTGTCCAACATTGGTTGATTTTTAAAGAGCAATTCATTTCTAGTTTTACTTCTAACCCTGTTTTGAGTATCAACAAGAATTTCATGGGGATAACCCCTCTTCAGAAATCTTTGGGTCATATCTTCCATTGCTAGCCCAAAACCGGCATAATCCAAACATATCCTGCGCGCCCGCAGGAATTGGCTGTAAGGTATGCTCCATTTTAGAGCTTTTGGTTGACCACTATTTCCATGCAGTATAGAATTACAAGCCGTGGGTTTATGGTACACAGTGGTTTCCAATTTGTCATTTTTGATAATAAATTGGACATCCAAGAATTCAATGGACTCTCTAATCCAGACGGATGTTCAACTCATTGGTTTTAAGCACCTGAATGTATTCATGTAGAGATTCTTCCTGACCATCCCATATTAAAAACTGATCATCAATATAACGTACCCACAGTACTATCTTATCCATGAAAGTATCATGTGCATCTGACCAGGCTATTTCTTTCGCCCACCATCCCATGTAAAGATTTGTATCTGTGGGAGCGGAAGATGCAACCATTGCTGTACCTTGTTTCTGAAGATAATACTCATTATTAAATGAAAAGACACTATGCCAAAAAGAATGATAGCATGGACATAAGTATTTCACTGTGTTGTAAAAATTCTATGGGACGTGTTTTCAGAAAGTATCTACAGGCATCCATACCATATTGGTGCTTTATCAAAGTGTAGAGAGAAGCAACATCTATAGTAACCATTAAATAACTTTTCTGCCATGGAATGCTATGTATTTTAGATAAATATATATATATTATACGGGTGCCTCCTATACCGTGATGGTGGACTCACATATAATATCACAACAAACAAACATGGAGCACTCATGGGTATTCAATTAAATATTTGAACAAATGCGTTTCAGCAACACTGCCTTTTTCAATGCTCTGGTAAATAGCAACCACTGGTAATCACTTGAATTTAAAAAAAACTGTGCAGACCATTTCCATCAGTACTCAAATATATAATAGTTTGGTAGCACTGGCTGGAATTGTGTGGGACAATGTTTATTGATGGACTGCTAGAACTGCTGCATGATTTTGGAAATATACTTACCAAAGAGATGTGAATTCTCTACGACAATTATGTTGTAGGATGAGAGCTATTAAGCAGATTCCTGCAAATTCTACATACTCTATCAGCGGCAGACGAGGGGTAACAGTATTATAAATCATGACACCTCAGTACTTGTTGGCAGCCAATTCTGGGATTTATGATTTTGAAAGAGGATTTGATTCATGCATCGAGCGTGTCAAAGGACAGTCAGTATTCATCCTTTTTCAACCATTATGGGAGACATTCAATATTTGTCTGTTTAAGACTGAATATAAAGTATTGGAAAATGCTATTACTGGCGTTTGGATTTTAATGTGATACACCACTCAAGTATGGCAGCCAGAAATAAAAGTATTCAGACTTGGATGGCAATCTTGTTTCACCTGTCGCGTCTCTATACACTGATTGAAAAGGTTTGCACTGGTTTTTTTTTCAAATTCAAGTGATTACCAGCTGGTGCTGTTACAAAAGCATTTGAAAAGGCAGTGTTGCTGAAACGCGTTTGTGTATATATATATATACACAAACGCGTTTCAGCAACACTCCCTTTTCAAATGCTTATATATATATATATATATATATATATATATATATATATATATATATATATATAAAATTGAATACCCTGTGAGTGCTCCATGTTTGTTTGTTGTGATAGATATACACATATATTTGTTAAGCAGACCTAAAGAAGATCTATATATTTTACAAACCATAGTTATTATGCATGTTTGTACAAGGAAACACATATCTGGATCAAATTATAAAAGTTTACATACATAGGGATATGCTGTACATTAGTGTTTGAGTTTGGTGGTTATGTAGGAAAGAGCTAACTCTTGCGTAGTCTTCTGAAAATAACACAGTTATTCATAGATATTATATTTGAGGGTAATGAATTCCACAATTTGGCTGCTTGAACAGAGAAAGATGTACCACCTATGGTCTTTTTCTTGTATGGTGTGGTTTTGTGGCGAGGTGCCAATCTTGAGCGAAAGTTCATTTGTTGAATGTATTTGGTGATTTTATTCATGATGAAAAGCGGTCCTGCTCATTGTATTGCTTTGTGGGTGATACAAAGCTGCTTGAAGGTGGATCTTCAGACAACCGGTAAGCAATGTAGGGCTCTCAAAGCAGGGAAGATGTGGGCTTGTGGCTTTACATGTACGAGTAGTCTGGCAGCAGAGTTCTGAATCCTTTGTAGTCTTTTCATAATTGATAGAGAGGATCTACAGTAAAGGCCATTGGTGTAATCAAGGATAGACAGTACAAGAGAGATAGTAGCCTGGACCTTGTGTGGAAATCCCAGGTGGGGGAAGATGTGACAGAGTTTTCATGGTGATGAAGCTTGATCTTGCTAATTTGTCACTTGGGTGTTCATTGTTAACTTGAAGTCCATGGTAATGCCAAGGTTCCTTGCTTACTTTAAGAGGTGACCACAGATTGTCGGGCCTGGCGCAGAGTGGGTCGTAACTTTTCCAATCGCCACATGTGAGTATTTCCGTTTGGAAGCATTCAATTAGGGATGGCTCTATGCCATCCCGTGATCAACGGCTCTGAGGCAACTAAAAATATTTGAGTTTCCAATGTCTTTGGGGCTTTCCAGTTTAAGGAGTATTTTTGTGTCATCTGCATAGTTGTAGCATGTGAGTTGAAATTCATTGACTCAAAATATGACAAAAAACGAAGGAAGTAAAGAGAGTGAAAGAAGACAAGGGGAGGTCAGAAAGAAGGAGACAGGAATGATAAAGAAGACGTGACAGAAAGGAAAGAAGCAATGAATTTATGCATCAACTGACTTGTTAAAAGAAGTGATTTTAAACATGTAAGAAGCCAATGCCAAACATCTATCTCTTTACTGAAACCTTATCTTAAATGTAATATAATGGATTGGTCACCTATGTCTGATATGTCCCTAAATATCTATAGAATCGTCAAATCAGCCTCCTTTACCAATTGTTTATAACCGAGTATAACTTTTAGGCTCTTGCACAACAACTGCAAACCAGATTTGTGGATATTCCCTTAATGCAAACACACAAAATGCAGATTTAAAACAAAGTAACATGCACTTGTTTCGGCACAAAAAGAACGGATGACAATATATGCAACCAGTTACCTTGCTAAATTGTAAAATGAGCCTCTTGGTCTCCGACTGCTTAGGGCGCCAAATTTCAAACAAGCATTAAGAAGGTTAACTTTATGTTGTGTAACCTTTAACACCTGTGCATCTCCACAATGCTGCATTTTCAGTCTTGCACTGTTATGTTTGCAATCTACATCAGTGAAGGAATCGTTAGTCCTGGATTGGTTGAGTAGAACAGGTCCCTTATGGTTTGCTCCATCAAAGATTGCTATGAAAAAGGTAGCAGATTTTCATAAGAAGGTAAGCGTAATTGCTAACCATGATGGGAAGTACATCCCAGTAGGTAAGGGAGAGTAGGATTGTGTGTGCACTATATAACCCCAATGTGTGGGTCTGGCTGTTTTGGTAACAACATTTGGTGCAAGAAGATTCACCACGTGATGCAGACAATAGTATATTTCTCACTGGTGCCCAACATTCATGGGAGGGCACTCAAAATGTATTGGAATTTTATCTGCTGCCTTGGCACAGAAGGGAGATAACTCTGTCGCTCAAACTTTAATGTAGGCATTAATATATTTATTGATACATATTCCATGTTGATAAAATATAATTCTCTCTTTTTGGTTACCAGTTCCATGGTTGTGAAATCTAATTCTCCATCTTGACCACCAAACGTCTACGTTAATACAAGTCCTACTCTTGGGTTGTCTTTCAGCAATCAAATCAACATGGCATGTTTATCTGCAGGTCACCATTCCAAAACAAAATTATCTTTCCTCCAAATGATGACATTTTCCTTGTATCAACAGGAATACCAAAAAAGAACTAAACTACTATTTACGTGAACAGAATATTGCACTTTTAGAGATATTCGATAAAAAAAATACTGTTTTAGTACAAATCAGTGCTATTCAGTGTTTTACTCACCATCTGACTTTGCTACATTTCAGGTGACTGAGCCCTCATTTTCAGATTAACTTAGTCAATGACGCTGTGTCCAACAACTAGAATGTTACTCTACCCACTACGCATCTGCCACCAAACTGCTCTCTTTAAATCAGTAGTCAAAACATATTTTCTGCAAACCACTTAATTTCCAACAAGATGCTTGTCGTAAAACCCTGTCACACCTATACCCTCTAAAGACCGACCTGTCTCTTACAATATCAGCCACTTTCCTGTACCCCATTAGAGCCATGAGTCAGGTCACGGCTCCTAGTCCCAAGTATCAAGAGTCCTAGGGTGGTGCATCATGTGATGGTAAACATGAGTATGCTAATGGTCCAAACAAAATGATGCAGTGGGGTACACACCCTGGAAGTTTTCTTTTCAATCCAGCATTTGTAGAACACTGAGCATCCAGCACACAGCATCCATAATATGTTTCCAAAAGATCACCAACGGCAAATCACTATACTAACACTCCTTCGCTGATTTACAAAAGTGGGTCTGGGATGCTTTTCCACGAGAACAAAGACCTGAGGACTTGATTCCTAACACTGAGAGCAGACAGCACTAGGTGAAGTGGCAGCAGCCCTGTATGGAAGCGCGAGTAGGTCTGTGTATCCCGCTGAACAAAATACTTCCTTCTGTTCACTCCTAGGTAATCCAAAACAAGGGACTGGATAACTATGATGGAGACCTATAGGACATATAGACTAGGGCCTGGCCAGTCTAGAAGATTGGGGACATGATCCATCTGAAGCAAATGCTAAGGGACTAAAAAGGTACATATGCCACCAAAAGGGCTATTTGTTCTAGGGGTGCACCACGTCTTGCTCACTAACTATTGTCCTATGTGGGCCCTGGGTTTCTTACCACCTGTCTAGTCTGGAGCCATCCTGTCTACAGGAAAGGAAAGAGAATCAATCCACCCCAAGTGAGCATCCACTGATGGCTCTCTAGTTCTGTCCAAATCTTTGAATCCTTTTCTAGTGTTGTCCCAATTTGTCAGCACCCTTTCCAGGCCACACCATTCTCAAACTTACACCCTATGGGGTGCAGAACACACTGCCAATTAAGAGATCTCTTATTTCAACTTTCAGACTCAAACTTGCTCAAGTGACTCATTCTCTCAGAATACTGAAGCATAGGTAAGCTTCAGGTTTTGCTTATGCGGCCCATCAGACCACCTGATGATGAGGAACGATACCAGTCAGTTGGTCTCTTGCGCCTGTTTTTTGCTATGTACCGTGCCACTATCTATGACGATGAAAAGGAGACCCAACTCAAATTTACCCTTTTAATAACATCATGAACACCACTGCCCTAGTCCTTTAATTCCCTTTCTACATATACTGTATTGGGAGGGGTTGGGGTGGAGTAGCCTTACAATCCCTCACCAACAGGACTGCACTAATCATTATAATTATTCAGTAGGCTCCTCTGTGAAAACTTTATTACTAGTACCTTGATGATATAGCACCTTTCATGTAATTGCTGTTATAAGTAAGACTGCTTTTTTCTGCATTAACTTGATTGGGATGAGTGGCAGAGGCAAATTCCTTTTTTTGTGTCGAGGGACTATAGCATGAGATTTCAGTGGCAGTCCACCATCTTTGAGACGTACCACAGCAACGAAGGAAAGAAAGAGTGAGTTATCAGTGGCTTTAATGGGCTGCCAGGCTAACGAACTGGAAAGCTTCACATAATCTCATTAGATGCAGATCAACCAATCAGGTAGACATGAATGTACAGTCCTACTTAAGTGGTTGGAAAGCAGTTGATCAGATCTGCTAAAACACGCTGTAGATTTGGAAACTCGGAAATAAGAGGGCAAATAATTTTTTGTTTGTTTCTAAATAACCCCGTTTCTTGGGCGTCACTCAAATACTGTGAGTAAAGATAACATTTTTTTAAACTAATATTGGATTTTCCTGAACCCTAATATTTTCTATGATTCCCTGTTATCGTCATTCCATTTCAGTGAATTCTCTTTCACGTATTAATTTTCACAGCCTTGACAAAGTCTTGATGATGAAACGTGTCAGCTGTTGTTAATGGACTCATCGTGTCTTGGGAAGAATAAGTCCTAACCAGCAACAAGACATGTTTGGAACTCTTATTTGACTTGCTTTACACACTATAGACTTTGTGGACTACTTTGGTATGCCTTGGTTTTTTAAAATAAATTTGTTCAGTCCTGACTGGACTTCAAGTTGGGACAGCCACACCCTTGGTGGTTGGGTGTGAATACCATCATGGACCCTGATGGACATTGCACAAGATTATAAGATGCATCTTTCCCCCAACAATTGTTTTACGTGTACTTAGGATGTGCGAACCTGTAAGCACAACCACCTCTTTCTTGTAGTAGACTTGGAAAATCTGACTGCTCTTCCTATGACCAATCACAATGGAACCCTGTTTTCAGACTACTATCACTAGCCCTTGAATGGCCAATCTTGGGGAATCCCAGGAGCTTATGTGGACTAGCTTTTCCCTCTTAGAAATCTGCAGATCACTAATGAATGCCACAAGCTGTCATGGGTATTCTGGTGTAGTATAAAACGAGTACAAATAACTTAACTGTAATCCCAACTTTAGAAGGCTGTAATAAGAAAATTCGATCCTGACATTATTTTGACCACCCCTGTGATGTTATGTATTGAAGTGCAATGAGCACCGTCTAGGTACAACATTTTACAAATAAGAAAATGCAATTACACTTAACACAAGAGAAGAATGTTGGAATAGAAAAAAAAATAAGCAGTTCATACCCACGAGAAGGCCTCCGTTTGAACCTCCATTGATAGTTATCTTCTTAGGGCAAGAGTACCCTTCTTTGGCAAGGTATTCCGCAGCACACTGGAAATCATCAAAGCAGTTTTGTTTTTTGCCCAGGCTTCCACCTAAAAAGGCAAAGAATACACAAACCATATTAGTTTGTCCACCTTCGCACACCTTACTTTTGTTCCTGCACGCACATGTACTGCTGATTCGTTTGGAAGGATTTTTACCTCAATTATTGACTGCCTTCAGAGCAATAAAGGGCATGCAGATAGATATCACATGATGGTTCTGCAGATAACGGATGCTTTCAGCAGCACTAAATAATACATCTGATTGAGATGGACGGAGGAATTGGTAAGGATCCTGAGCAGTTACCATTTGCCAGTCTTGCTAAAAGCCTTGTACTTTAAGCTTTTATAAACACACATTCTTTGCTGCTGAAAGCGAAGTCTGTAAAAATTGAGCCTTTGGAACATTAAGATCCGAGATTGTCTTATAGGTAACTAAATCCATCGGTTCACGGTAACAGAAAGAAAACCTACATTGAAATGGCACACAATGTGAGAAAAAAAAATCGATTTGTAATTTTGCTGGTCATTTAGGAAAGGGTCTTCAATGTTGATCTTGGTCTCTTTCATAGTTGAGGGTTACAAAAGCCTACTGCGGCTTTCGCCGCAGCACTATTATCCATAAACTAAAATTTACCTGGAAACTAGCTGCCATTTTGCTTCTATGCACAACCATGTCTTACTCCAAAAGAAGATAGTCTGAGAGACGCCTGGAGTAACATTGTAATTTATTAATGACAGGACATAGAATAATTCACAAAGTCTTTATTTCCTTTCAAAAAAAAAAAAATTCAACCAGCTCTTTAACGCCATTTAATAACCCACATTTCCAGTGGAACAGTCAGCAGCGGAGGTTGGCATCAGAATCCACTCTGTGATTTTCCTCTTTTTTGTTTTGCAAAATAAATGCGGATTTCAGTGGTATCAAAAGTAAAGTCAACCCTCAACAAACTGCACCCTCATCAGATACCTCACCTCGTCCAACGCCTTCTCAAAAGCAGAATCCACATTTCGAGTTTTGGAAAGTAGAACAATCCTGGTAGGAAAACTACAGCGGCAGTAGACAATTTCAAAGCTTACTGAAGAGGCGTTATTCTGTATTTCTGCTTACTACAATTAAGGCTATCCAGGGCAAGTTGAAATGTAGTTCTTTTTTCTCCAGTTTGAGAAAAGAGATTACAGCTGAATCAAACAGTGTCGAACTCACGAAATACGAACTGTTCGATGTTCCACTCCAAAAGCCCCTACCCATGGGTGACAGCAGCGCTATTGGTAAAGCCTCTCAAAGGCCAAGCTCCAAAACAAGACACTTCAATACCTGACAGTTTAAAAAACATACTTTATTCAGATGCACAAATGAAGGATGAGGCATCAATCAGTGTGGTCTGGCAAAATCTACAACAACTTCCTGTAAGTGCACCGATCATCCCTTCTCCGCCCTGGCAGAGACAACGCAATCCTGGGACCGCTTGCCCAGGAGTCTCTGTAAAGCTATTGACATACATCAAATGGTCTGGAGGTTGCCATTATCTTTCCTCCGTGTTTAAGGTATACGAAGCAGTGAAAAATGATAGAAGACATCCAATCAGAGCGTTGAAACCCCAAAACCACGCGCATGAACGTGGGTTTGCCCTCGCAATCCTTTTTATCTGTTGGAAAAGATATGAAAGGATTGAAGACCGAAAAAGCCTGAAGTTCTGCTTGCAGAAAAGTGGTTTTGAAAGTGAGATGCTCTATGAAGTGGCATTCGTTTTCCAAAAGGAGGGCTGATTAGGATTGCTAGACCCATATTCAGATCCTATAAAGGATATGCACGCGGAATAGACAAGGACACGTTCTTCTTCATTTCAAATGTTTTATTGAACGTGTAGGCAGGGAGAGCGAGCATTACACCGAGGTGTCTATTTAATGCTTGTTTACGGGACCAACTCAATTCAGAATTGTCTACAAGGGTCAACCACACATCTTCCCTGAAGAAGCGAGAACAAGTTCTGACATCATTTTAGGAATATAGAAATGATGGGTTGCATAAATGAAGATGCCTAAGCAGGCTCCTTTAAGGACAAATAGCCTTTTACTGTTTAACTCATTCCGGGAAGTGCTACAAACAGAATAGCACCAGCATCAAGTATCACAACTCCAGCTAAACATCACCTTGCCATACTTTATGAATGACTAGAGTAGGCTGCCTTTGTAGATATTTTTCTAACTACTAGAAGCATTTCCAGGACGTCCTTGAACAAAATGAGAGACCTCTCTAGTTCCAGGAAAGCAGACTCAAAAGCTGTCATCACTGGAGGAGAAAGTATATCCCCTCTTATTCGTAGGTGCCATCGTGGTGCTATTTCTTCATTAGAGAACTGCCTCATCGAGTTGTTTATTTATAAGCCTTTCTCATAATACTCTGAAGGATGTTAGGCCTGCATTAGCGGACTATAGATAACAACTGGGTACACAGCACCAAACCAGGTCTATGCATTGGATTCTATAGGCTGTGCATAAATATTAGGCCTTTGAACATCACTCTGGAGTTTCATGAAAACCAACAGAAGGGACGCAGATTTGAAGTCACATTATTAAAGTTCCTGTAGCTGACACCGAAGCATTTTGACCTTTGTGAGTCTTCTAATTAAATATGTAGGGACACAATAATTAGCTACAGCAGTGATCTATACGCAAGCTAGTAATGGAGCCACGACAAAACAAGGACACCTGAAAAAGTGTACATGAAAAAATGCCATGGCATAAACCATATATATGACATGCACAGTTTAATATGAGAGAGAGAGAGAGAGAGAGAGAGAGAGAGAGAGAGAGAGAGAGAGAGAGAGAGAGAGAGAGAGAGCGCGCGCAGTGCAGGGGCAGTAGAAGCAGAATGCAGCGGAGGTGGAGCATAGGGGAGGGGGAGAGAGAGAGAGAGAGAGAGAGAGAGAGAGAGAGAGAGAGAGGGAGAGAGAGAGAGAGAGAGAGAGGCAAAATTCCTACAATTTATTTACTCACACGGACCGTGATCAAGACAGAGTAGAAATGCGTAGGTGATGGGAAACTCTGGTGACCATTAACTAGGAAAATAAAGTCTCTTGGAGAGCTAAGCATTTATTTGAAGTAAAAAAAAAATATATATATATATATTGTTTAAACTCACGGCAAAATGAGCATATATTCACCTGGGGCTTTGCCAATATATGAATGTGTGGAGAGGCGTGCGGACCCCCCCTGGGCCCCAGGGACCACCATCTCGCCAGGCTTTAGCAATTCAATCATGTGGGAGGCCGTGCAGAACTCCCCCACCTCCTGGAGCTCCAAGGACCACAATTTCTGCAGGGCTATATTTAAAAAATAAACAGGGGGATGCGCCCCCCCTACAATTTTAAAAAGAGGGTGCACACAGACCCCCCCCCCCCGCCCAGGGGACCACCACCTCCCCAAGGCCACAAACATTTGTGAGAACATGGAGGGGGGCCCAGAGACCACCACCCTGGGGACGGCCCATGTATAACATATGAGGGGGCTGTTCAGCCCCCGTCCTGGAGCCTTTTATGACCCTAGGGAACGCCACCTCCCAGGGCCAGCTCCTGCTTCCTTTTGAGGTGCCCACCCTCGGAAAGTAGCTGTTTTCTTTTTCTTGGAGGGAGCAATGACAGCTCCCACCAAGCAAAAGAAAACACATCTTTGCTTCCAGCAAGTGGCAGCATTAAAACTGCTAGTGCTTGCAGGGAGAGGAGTTTTCATCTCTTTCCCTGCCTGCTGTTATGCGGACAGGGAAAGAGATGAAACTACTGCTCCTGCATGCAGGGAGCTGCATTTACACAAGCTCCCTGCGTGTTGGAGCAATGCTGGCTCCCGCAGGAAGCAGAGAGCCGGATGGGAATGCAGGGGCTTTTAGGCTCCCCCCATTAACAAACTGGGCTGCAAGGGGCTTGAGGCTCCCATTGCGGTCTCTCCCATTAACAAGTAATCACTTTTTTCCGTAAAGTACAAATCATCAAACTGGGTTTTCTCTGCGGTTCCACCTGATGGAGAGGCTCAATGAACAATCACATTGGCAAAGTTACAAATACACAAGGTCGCCCGAGATATTTAGGCAGCTGTAGTGTTGGCGAGGCACTATACATTTACCCGACGAGCGAGCACTTGCCAATCAGCCAGTAAAAAGTATTCCAGTTGGGTAGACATTCTGCACACGATGCTGATCTTTACTTGGAGAAATACGTAAGACAGGATTCATTCTGGCATGATGCTTGTTTCACAGAAATTAAACCTCAATGCTAAGCCTTTAAATCTATTAAAAAAAAACAGGTGCCCAAGTTGAAGCTCCACTTCTGTAAAGTACTAATCATCCAAATTTCTTGCATATGGTGAAGGCATTGCATTTTTTCTCTGCATTTTCACTTTGAAAGTTTATCTGCAAACCTTGATGGAGGGGTTGGGTGGTTATAGGAGGTTGGCCAACCCCCGCTGGGCAAGGCCGAAGGCCATGCGTGGTGCAGGGTTGGGTGGTTAAAGAGAACTGGCCACAAGCCCTGCGGCCAACCACCTGTCAAGCATGGCCAAAGGCTGGGTGGTTATAGCGGATTGGTCTCATGGCAGGGGCACGTGTTATAGTTATCTTAGGGTACGATAAATAGTTACTTGAAATAACTATAACAGGTTAATTTCTATGGTTTTGTACGTTTAAAATGTGAGGCTAACTATAACGTCCATGTAACCTTTGTTTTTTTTAAGTGGATATATTAAAAAGTTACTTACCTTCGGTAACACTTTTTCTGCTCGATACCATACCTACGGATACACCTGTGGATTCCTCAGCTTTTGAATACTCCCATTGTGACTGCATTTAACAGAATTGTTTTTCTTTCTAGCTCTGCACGTTGACGAGGACGTCACAATGGAACGGCTCAGCATGCACCTCCATCTGACATCATCAAAGGCATAAGAAGTCCTCGCCGGCATGCTGAGGTCAGTTTCACCCAATCTTTTGTGCTTCAAGGCGACAGGGTGAACACCAACATCGCAAAGACAGCATGGGCAAACACAACTCAGTAATTTATATATATATATATATATATATATATATATATATATATATATATATATATATATATATATATATACATACATTCTGTATATACAATTTGCAACATTTACAAAATATACACAACAATTTCCTTCTTAGTATATTCAGACAGGCAATGGGGGAGGAGGGGCGTTGGGTGGGTCAGTGAGGAATCCACAGGTAAATACTGTATCCTACAGAAAAAGCGCTACCCAAGATAAATAACTTGTACTCTTGTCGGACACTTCTACTTGTGGATTCCTCACCCTTTGAATAGAGTCCCAAAGCAGTCCCTCACTGGGAGGTGGGTGCCTATCTGCCTATATCAGGAAATCCTGTAGGACCGAACAGGCATAATGGCCATCCATCTTCACTTCTGAGTCCAAGCAGTAATGTTTTGCGAAAGTGTGGAGGGAAGTCCAAGTTGCTGCCCTGCAAATGTCAACAACTGGTACACCCCTAGCCAAAGTAGTAGCCTTCGCTCTGCTCGAATGAGCCCTAATGCCCTCAGGAGGATCTTTCTTTGCCAGCGCATAACATATTTTAATGCAAAGAATGACCCACCTTGAAAACATTCTTTTGTGCATGGCTTTGCCCTTCATTTTGCCCACGGGGTCGACAAACAGATGATCGTCCGTCCTAAATTTGCTTGTTCTGTCCATGTAGAAGCTCAACCCTCTCTTTGGCTCTCGACGATGCAGCCTTTCCTTCTCCTTGGAGGGATGATAAAATGACGGAATGATGATGGACTGCCCCAAATGAAAAGGAGTAACTAGCTTTGACAGCAAAGCCGCCCTGGTTCTCAAAACCACCTTGTTGGCATGGAAAGTGGTAAACGGGTGTTTACACCCAGAGCTTGCAGGTAGCCGACGTGATCGCTATGAGAAAAACAGTTTTCAACATAAGGAGCCTCAATGGGCTACTATGTAACGGTTCAAACGGTGTACCCATTAGGTATGTTAAAACTAAATTTAAATCCCACTGCAGCATTATAAACGGAGTGGGAGTATACATATAAGTCAACCCCTTAAGAAGCCTTAAAACTATAGGTAACTCAAACAAAGAGGGTTGTTCAGGTAAACAAATAAATGTCCACAGTCCATTCACTGTCACAACTGCACAACTTTGCTGTGCCAAGGAAAGAGCAAATTGCACAACATTGGATAAGTGGGCCTTTAAAGGGTCCACATGTCGGTCCTCAAACCATTTGGCAAACTTGGCCCTTCCATCAGCACAGACGGGGGGGGGAGAGAAAAGGAATTCAGGTTGCCCCCTTCAATTTCTAGGCATGTAGGTGCAGGCTCTGGAGGTGGGGGTGTAGAACCTGCTCCTGAGACAGCAAGAGGAGGAATGACCTGTGAGAGGAACAGAGCAGAGGGCACAGTGAAAGCTGAAGGAAGTCCGTGTACCACACCCTTATTGTCCAATCCAGACCAACAATATAACTTGGGCTGATCTTGGCGAATCTTCCTCAGAACTCGAGGAATCAAGAGTATGGAGGAAATGCTTAAAGCAGCCGGTTGCTCCAGCCCAACTGAAACGCGTCCCCTATCGTTCCCTGCATCGGATACTATGAGGCTGCAGAACAGTGCAGGCAGTGCACGTTCTCGAGAGTGGCAGACAGGTCTATTTGAGGCATCCCCCATAGCTGGAAGAACTGGAGAACCACCTCCAGATGAAGTCGCCAATTGTGGTCAGCTGAAAAATGCCAGCTGAGACTGTCTGCACATACGGTGGGAACTCAAATGGTTTGCTACTATGCAAATCTGATGGTCCTGAGACCAGGACCAGAGTTGTAGAGCCTCTCTGCAGAGAAGATACAACCCTACTTCTTCCTGTTTGTTGATGTAACACATCGAGGTAGTGTTGTCTGTCAAGACCTGTACCGATTGACCACAAATGGGAGGGAGGAAGGCCATGAGAGCAAGACACATCGCCTGCAACTCCAACAGATTGATATGAAACATCTGTTCTTTCGGAGAACAAAGACCTTTCACCTCCAAATCCCCCCAGATGAGCTCCCCACCCTAGAGTGGAAGCATCCTTCATCACTATGGACACCGGATGTAGTAGGCAAAACTGCCTCCCTTGAGTTAGGTTGCCGTCCACAGACCACCACTGAAGATCTGTTGCAGTGCTTCTGGAGATTCTGTTGAAACCACTGCTTGCGGAGGCACCACTGGAGGGCCCTTCATGTGCCAGCGTGCATTAGTGACCAACAGAATGCAGGAAGCGAACAGACCGAGAAGACGTAAGACTTTCAAAACTGTAACAAGCGCTCCCTTCTGAATCATTGGAATCCTAGCCAAAATGTCTTGACCCTCTGTGAGGAGGAAAGGCACGATTTGCTGTGATGTCCAGTACCGCCCCTATGAACAGGTTGGGCTGAGAGGGCTCCAGGTGAGATTTGAGGACACTGATGGAAAACCTCAGGTGGAAGAACAGGTGCATTGTCAACAGCAAGTGATGCTGCACCAACTCTGGATATCTGGCTTTGAGAAACCAATGGCCCAGGTAAAGGAATACTGGTACTCCGCACTGCCTGAGATGGGCAGCCACCACTGCCATCTCCTTTGTGATGATCTAAGGTGCAGAAGTAAGACCAAACAGAAGGACTGCAAACTAGTAATGCTGCGACTCTACCATGAACCGGAGATACTTCCTGCGCGACTGGAGGATGGGAATATGAAAATACACATCCTGCAAGTCTATGGAAACTACCCAGTCTTCTTTGTCCAGTGCAAAAAGCACCTGTGCTAGTCTGAGAAACCAATTCAGAATCCTCAGGTCTAGGATCAGCCGTAAACAACCATCCTCTTTGGGGATCAGAAAATACCTTGACACCCCTTTCTGCTCTGGAACCAACTCCACCATGCCCTTTAAAAGAAGACTTTGTACGTCCTGCTGCAGCAGCAGCAGATGCTCTTCCGAACAAAAACTTTGTTGGGGAGAGAGATACTCCTGGAAGAGAAGGGCATACCCATTTCCTACAATGCCTAACACCCAACTGTCTGTTATTGCCTTCCACTCATGAAGGAAATGAATCAACCTCCCCCGTATGGGTAACACATGCTTGTGAAGGGTAGGACAACTAGGGTTGTTTCTCTGAAAGTTTAGCAGAGGAGGTTGAAGTGGAGGAGGAGGAAGGCTGGTGGAGAGCACCACTTTGCTTAGCTCTACCACAACCTCTGTAGAATCTATAGAGGGGGTTGGCAGACTGCTGTTGTTGGAAGCGCTGCCTCCCACGAAAGGAGGAGCTGCGTCCAAACCCCCTGAACCTACGTGAACACAGGTCTATAGGTCATGGAAATTGTCTGAAGACCCAAGGACTTGGTAGTGGCCTTACTGTCCTTCAACCTCTCTAAGGCCGAATTTGCCTTGGCCCCAAACAACCTGGATCCATCGAATGGAAACTCTTAACGTGGACTGCATTTCAGGAGAGAACCCCGATCCTCTCAGTCATGCATGCCTTCTGTTGGCGATTGAAGCCACCATGGCCCTACCAACAGAGTCTGCCGCATCTAGGCCTGATTGTATAACCTACTTTGCTGCCACCACACTGTCCTGGAAGAGATCAACAAAACAATGTCTGCACATCCTACGGCAGTTTTGGGATGACCTCTTTGGCTGAATCCATACGTGCATGAATGTACCCGCCCAATAGGCAAGTGGCATTGACTGATTTCAATGCCATTCTTCCAGATGAAAAGATCCTTTTTGCCGACTGCTCCATCCGCTTCGACTTCCTGTCAGTAGGCGTCATGGGAAAGGAACCAAGTGCAGACCTCAAAGGGCATGAAGCTTTGTAGCACCAGCTTTCAGGTATGGGATGTTGGCTCAGAAACTGAGAATCCCCTGGTGCTGCCCTATATACCATGGCAATGGATTTCGAAACTGCAGGAGTAAACCGGTTTCTGCCACAGATCTAGGATTGGCTCCAACAAAGCCTCATTGAATGGCAGCATGGGTACTGATGCCGCAGAAGAAGAATGGTGAACCTCTTCTAAAATGCTCGATTTTAATTCTGTTGTGGGCAGTGGTAAGTCCAGAAGTTCTGCTGCCTTCCTAACTACCCCCTGACATGAGGTAACCTCCGAGAGGGGTGTGCCCCCGGGGATAATAACTCCCATTCAGGGGAACCCGTCAAAACCACTCGCCACCTCAATGAATTCTAACTCCTGGGAAGGCATCAGAATCTCCCCTTTTTCAAAGTCCTGAAGAGTTGGTCCTCCAAATACTGTTGCTCCTCTAAGAGCCTCAAGGATTCCCTCCTGGATCTCAGCCTGGATTCCTGCTGCGGAGCTGAAAGAGAATGTGCTGGTGTCGATGAAATCTGCTGTGGTGCCGGCGAACCTGGGGTCGGCGTCTGGACCTTACTCCTGGCAGGAGTAGAATGACTTGACACCGGACAAGATCTATCCAATATCAGAATCGGCACTGGTGGTGCCAATAACTCCTCGGATGGTAATGGTGTTTTTCTCTGCGCCGTTACAGTCCAAGGATACGGAGCCATAGGCATGAAAAGAGCTTGCGTATACGGCGCTGAGAAACCTCCCACAGAGAATGCCAATGGACCTGCGGGGCCCAGAGGCCCACCAGACGGGGCCATAGCTCTATTAAAAATGCTAAACACAGCATTTAAGAAGTTAGCAGGATTTATGCCTGGGGCCAGAAAGGACGGATATTCTTGCTCCTGCTGCAGAGGCTGAACCTGACCTGTCGCCTGCTCTTAAATCTCCTGATCCAGTGGAGTCACAGGAGAGAACTGCACCACATGACTTTAGGTGACGCCGAACTCTCCACCAAAGATGGCGCCGGTGACGCTTCAGGCGACTTCGGTTGTAGAGGAGGTAGAGTGGGACTCAGTCACCAAGTCGAACGGTGCTGGACTTCGAAGCTGGTACTTTGAAGCCAGAGACAAAGACCGAGGGGTGGTATCTCGGGGTGAACGACACGTGAACTACGATGACGCTGCTTCTTGTGCGACTTCGAAGACCTGTGGGATGACGACTCCTCTCAAGGCCTGGTTCTACGACTGCCCCGCTTCTCCCTTTTAGCTTTCGCCAAGAACAACATTGCCTCCCTTTCTTTTAGTGCCTCGGGGTTCATGCTCTGACATGAAGAGCATCCCCCGAAGTCGTGATCCGAATTTAGGCACCTGAGGCAGTTTTCGTGCGGGTCAGTGACTGACATGGGACCTTCACACTCTCGACATGGTTTGAAACCTGACTTCTTCGGTGGAGACATTGTCGCACAAACAAAACTTTGACAATTAACTCCCTCGAAACAGTGTAACCACACAGAGAGGGAGAAAAACGTTAGCACCAAAGGGGTGGAAAAAAGGGAACTCATTTCAGCAAGCTGGCAAAATCTTCTTATGTCTCCGATGACAGACGGAGTCGTGTGCAGAGCCGTTCCACTGTAACGTCCTCGATGTGGAGAGCTAGAAAGAAAAAAAATCCTTTAAATGCTGGCCCAATGGGAGTACTCAAAAGGTGAGGAATCCACATATATTTATATTTCTAAACAACCAATTCCATGATACCCGTTGGCTGTTAGTGGTGGCTTGTGAACCGGGATTGTAAAAACCCAGATATCACATCCACATAGTATGTTCCAGCTTTAGAAAGAACACACAGCATGAGCACTGCACAGTGATTGATAAGTGATTTATTCTGATGGCACCACGTTACCCAACACGTTTTTCGAGATTTCTCTCCTTGATCATGAGTACAGATAAACAACTTCTTGACCATATTTAAAGTGACTGTGCAACAAACAGACAAAATGCTGTTTGTGTAGCGACATGCTTGAAAGTTGAGTTAAACAAGCAGCATTTCGGACTACTTTCACAAAACTTTAAACCCAATGCATGCTATGTGCACAAAGATGATATTTTCATATGATCACTCTTAATGTGCAAATATAAATTACTTAAGTGGTTCCCCAAAATAAATATAAATATGTTTTCACACTATGTTGAAATAAAGTTTAAATGACAATGATCTTAAGGCATAGCATCAAATTCAAATTATTACATCTTATGATAAATACTTCTCAATTGTGGAAAGCAGTGATTTTAGTGCAAATCATAAAATTCACTGAGATTGCAATTTATGATCGAACCATGATTTTACAGTCCACATTGCATTGACTGTAACAGTATTTAAGACACAGTGACATAATATATGCCCACTCGGGCAAAACAGAGGTTTGATCATAAAATGCAATACTTAGGAATTTTATGATTTGCACTGAATTAATAGTTCAATCATAGACTGCAATTTTGCAGGGCACTGGAACACTGATGTGAAACATATCTGGATTGAGTTTGGCGCCTGGGCAATAGTCTAAGTTCAGAAGTATCCATGAGAATCCACATTTGATTCTTAGAGACCTTGGTGTAGTCCCCAGCTTCTACCCTGTTGGGGCAGGGACAGATAGGTGCTGTAACAAATCCCTTGCACCCAACAACTTCATATATACACTATTGGGGTCAGAAGACCTCCCACAGAAGTCACTGCTCCCAGATTTGACATAGTTCTGAGGTGCTATACCCGTTCTATATAGGATTTAGGTTTTGTGTTACTTTTGTACACACTATACACAGTGGTCTTAATCTGTGGTCTGCAGACTCACCCCAGGGGCCTGCAACTGCATAGAAAACTAAATTATATTAGCAGATTAGTAAAAGTATATAAATAAAAAACAAAATGTAAAATTAAAAAAAAAATGTGTACACCCTGTATGTGTGAAAGAATCTGAGATTGAAAGCTAAAATTAAGTTGGTAACATTAGCTTGATTCGTTGGAGTAGTTCAAGTATACCAAACAAAAAATAGTATGAGCAATGGGTGGCCTCAAACGAAGTACCAAAAAAGAGCATGCATTAGGAGAAAAGAAGATGGAGTGATAGGCTAGAGTTAGGTATATTGATTTGTCTTTTAGAAGGAAAATCAAATTTCAAAAAGCTTTAACTTTCTCATTACAATTGAAATGTATATTTTTATATATTTGTTTGTGAATTAAATACAACATTTCATTATTTGTGTATCCATTTCGTGTATACTTGTTTCTGTATTTCTGTGTATTGTTCAAATCATAGAAATCGCGTAGGGCAGAGTCCCTTCCATTAAAGACTGAGGGGGTCCCCGGATTTTAGTAACGATTCAGTGAAGATAGTCGCATTCCTAAATGGTCCGTGGGGGCCCACAGAAGTCAAAAGTTTCAGAACAGCGGCGGTGTGCCTATTTTGTGTGTGGGAAAAGCTTGCATTGCTACTTCCCCTGTTGTACCTGTTTTCTGTTGGAGGGAAAATGGCATTATTGCTGTCTGTGCCATTCCTGTTTTTTTGCGTACTAGAGAATTTTGTTCTGCACCAGACTTGTGTAAAGTGTGTGAGAGAAGCTTATAGTGCCACTGTTGGAGATGCCATAGCAAGTAATATTTGAAGGGCCATTTCGGGGAATGCACCAGCATACCGTTATTGTAATGTGATCTTTTATTTTGACCCACACAAATACCCATCACCTTCTAGTGTGCTATGCCAGCAGTATTTCTTGTCAAGCATTAAACACTTAGGCCCTCATTATGACAGTGACAGTAAAAACCACCTACCACCGCCAAAAGACTGTCACCGTGGCTACCAGCCGACAGCCATATTACGACCGTAGCCGGAATTCCGCCAGAAGGATGGCGGAATTCCAGCTAAGTTCATGGCGGTGGACAGCGCCATGGCAGTATACTACTGCATGATCCATGATACGGCCTGGTGGTGTTCTGCTGGCAGACGCTGCTGCTGGCATCAGCGCTCCATCCCGTCTCCTGCCAAAGGACCCCCTGCAATCAGGTAAGTCTGGTGCTCCGACAGGGGAGGGGTGTTGTGTGTGTGTGTCTGTATGTGCATAAATGTGGGTGTGCGTTGCGTGTGGTATGTGTATGCATGTGTGGATGTGTGAGTGCGTGTATGTTGTGTTGTGTGAATGCGTGTGTGCTTGTGTTTATGTCAGTGTGTGTGGATGTGTGTGTGAATGGATGTATGCATGCGTGGGTGAATGTGGTTCTGAGTGTGTGTATAATGGTGCATGTATGTCGTGGGGGGTCTGGAGTGGGAGGGGGTTGGTGGGGGTAGGCTCTGGGAGGGGTAGGGGGGCGTGGAAGACCCCTATCAGTGACAGGGAAGAGATTCAGTCACTGATAGTGCCTACCGCCATGGTTTCGTGGCAGTAAGGAAGCCACGAAAACCATGGCGGTGGCAAGGGTCATAATCCCACGAGTGGGACAGTGACGATCGCCTGGCTGGAGGCTGAAGTCTCCGGCCCAGCGGCTGTTACCGTCCTGGCTGATGGAGTGGTACATTGGCGGTTTGGCATGAGCTATACAGCCAATGTCATATTTTGGGGAAAGGTACCGCCAGGCTGTTGGCAGTACTTTTCTCCAAAATACCGCCGTCCGCCAGGGTTGTAATGAGAGCCTTAGTTTCAGGGTGGCTTGACATAAAACAGTTTGAATGTTTATAGCCTGACGTTTTTGGAATGTTTTTTAATTAAAGTGTTTTGTTTTTTAGTGTGTGTGTGTGTTCAGATGGACATGTCTCGTTATTGATTTTAGAATCAATGTCAGTAATTTGTTACTCAAATATTTTATTTCTTAATAATCAGATAACTTAATTCGCACTTCTGAAGGGGGCAATAAACATAAGTTCCAACTGGTCAGCTTCTTAGTTTCTCCTTTAATCTCACCCACACTTCCAATACCCTTGCTTTCCCTCTTCCTTTAATATTGTCTGTGCGAGTCATCTCCCTCTTCTTTTTTACTTCCCTTGTTTTGTTTCAGCTCACCTAACATGCCTGTTTCTGTTTTGCTTCACTTTCTGTTTTTCTGTACTTCTGTCCCTATTCATAACTTTTATGCAAGCCCAATTCTATTGTCACTAGATAACAACCTGGGGCTACAAAGTATCAGTTTCATGATTGACATCGTATTTCTAATGGATTACTCTCTTATTTAGTCAGTCTATAGCCTCTTGTAATCTGGAAAAAAAAAACTGAAATTAAACACACATACATTATCTACTGGCGGTCGACAGTACGAAGTTATAGCTAGGACATAGTTTCCACTGAAAAAGCATTTTTTGACTATGCTAAATCTTTGGTGCCGTTAGATGAATCTTCACGAAATATTCCCAAAAAACGTATGCCCAAGGGTCTTGTGCATAGAACATTTTGGGGTGATCTGTCAAGTGGAAAACGAGAAAAAGGGGGGTTGTGGGTAAAAACAAAAGTGCATTTCCCATGTTAATTCCCATAGACTATTTAGACAAGTCTGCTGCTGAACCACTGGACAGAATTACACCAAATTTGACAGAAAGGTCGCTTTTGATCCTCAGATTAAGCTTTTTGTTATTTGATGTAAATGTGTTCAATAGTTGAAAAGAAACTGAAGGAAATCTAAATTTGTATACCTAGGGTCGCAATCACTTTGCAATTACCCCTGATCTCGTGCAGTGATCTGATCTTCAACCAGGAAGTGTTGGCAACCCTTTTAGGACGCTGCTTCAGTCGAGTTTAAAAAAAAAAAAAAAACTGAAAGAAAAGGGAACAGGGTATGTTTACCCTAACCCCCTAGCCTTGGTCCAGGGGTCTCCCTGGGACCTGGCAAGGGCAAAAAAGCAATTCCTCTTCGCAAATGTAGCTGTAAATATTTTTTTTTTTAAAAGGAAGCGTGCTCTCCTGCGCTTGCTTTTAATTTTGCCCCTGGGTGGGCCAAGTTCCAGGGGCATTGCACAGATTTATTAAAAAATTGAGTGGGCGACTGGGGCATCCACATAGCCCACAAAGAGTTAATCATCCAACTGGAACTTTTTGGTACAATCAAGATAGAATGCCAATGCTCTTTTTGGATCCAGGCGATGGAGTCTCTCCTTTTCCTTAGAAGGATGTGTGGGCAGGAAAAAAGTAGGCAAGGTGATGGACTGGCCTACCTGAAAGGAGGGTGAGCACTTTAGTAAAAGCCCTGGTACAAAACACCACCTTGTCAGGATGGATGGAAATGAAAGGTGGCTTCGAGGAAAGAGTCTGCAGCTCAGGAAGGCTGTCTTCAGAGTAAGAAGCCGAAGTGGACAGCTGTAAAATGGCTCAAAAGCACACATCAGGAAAGTAAGAACTAAGCTCAAATCCCATTGGGGCAATATGAATTGAGAAGGAGAAAACATATGGGTAAGATCCTCCAAGAAACTACCAACAATAGGAGACTTTAAAAAAAAAAAAAAAAAAAAACACAGGGTTGGTCAGGTAATCTCAGGAAAGCAGAGATGGCAGACAAGTAACCCGTGAGGGTGCCCAAAGCAGTACCCTGGTGGGTGAGAGAAAGAACAAAACAAAAGGACTTCAGATAGAAGGACATACTTGTTTGTACACCATGCCACAAATTTGTTCCAACAACAGGCATATACCATTTTGTTGGAGGTGGAGGGATTCCTGGTTGGCAAGATAATGTTGCAGACTTCGGGCAGGAGGTCAAAAGCTGTCAAGTGTTGCAGCTCAATCTCAACGCAAGTCAGAGACAGGACACGGTTTGCGTGGAGAACCGTCCCATGCTGCTGAGTCAGAAGACCCTCCCAAAGAGGCAGTCTGAGTGGAGGA
The DNA here is from genome assembly GCF_031143425.1 of Pleurodeles waltl. NCBI lineage: Eukaryota > Metazoa > Chordata > Amphibia > Caudata > Salamandridae > Pleurodeles > Pleurodeles waltl. Next base: position 1,182,529,076 of record NC_090444.1, read on the forward strand.
TCGATGGCCATGCTCAAAAGCTCAGGATACCATACCCTTTGTGCCCAGTCCAGAGCTACAAGAATTACTTGGGCCCAGTCATTGTTTATCTTTTTGAGAACCCTGGCAGAAGTGGTATTGGTGGAAAGGCATATGGGATGCCAGAGTTCCAATAGAAACAAAAAGCGTTGCAGAGCGCGTAGCTCCTTGGAAGGGCAAAACAGCTGACATTGCAGGTTTTCTGCAGATTTGAACAGATCTAACCAAGGCTCTCCCCACTGCCTTGCACCACCTCCGGATGGAGACGTCATTCGTGATCGACCAGACATTGAAGGCTGAGTTTGTCTGCTCTGGCGTTCAATTAGTCCACCAGATGTTGAACCACAGGGATATGCCTGGATGTTCCATCCATGTCCAGAAGCGCAGAGCCTCCTGACAAAGGGTCCATGACCCCACCCCGCCCTGCTTGTTGCAGTGCCACATGGCGGCGGGGTTGTCTGTGAACACCTGCACCACTTTAACTTTGAGAGAGGAAAGTAATGTTTTCAATGCTAGACAGATCGCCCTGAGCTGCAAAAGATTGATATGCATCCTGGACTCCAATGGAGTCCAGCTGCCTATGATCTTCTCCTCACCCATGTGACCACCCCATCCCAGGAATGACACATCTGTCACTTTTGTCGATCTGGCTGGGTAAGGGAGAGGAATCTGCATCTGACCCAATCGTGGTTCAAAAGCGACCACTGCAGATCTTGCGCAGTACCCCCTAGATCTGGACCATACCAGAGAGATTCCCCTGATGCTGCGCCCACTGGAACTTCAGGTCCCACTGCAAAGCCCGCATATGCCATCTGGCATGTGTCATCAGCAGGATGCAGGATGCAGGAGGCCATGGGGCCCAGCAGCCTCAGAGTCATTCTCAATGAAATCCAGGAGAGGGGCTGAAACATCAGTATCATAGCCTGAACATCCTGGACTCGCCGCTCGGGAGGATAGGCCCGAGACTCCACTGTGTCCAGAACAGCTCCGATGAAACAGAGGGTCTGATAGAGAGTTAAGTGTGACTTTCACACGTTTATAGTGAACCCTAGCGAATGCAGTAGTCTGGAGGTGGGAGATGACAGCCTGGGGTGAGCCCACTTTTAACAGCCAGTCATCGAGGTGGGGGAAGACTGAAACCCCTAACTTGTGCAGATGAGCTACGACAACTGCCATCACTTTGGTGAACACACGAGGGGTGCTGGTAAGGCAACAGGGGAGCATGGTAAATTGGAAATGCTCATGGCCTAGCGTGAACCTCAAGTAAAGTCTGTGTTCTGAAAGTCCAACCCTACCTTCCAGTCTCGGATCCAGGGTAGACAAGACCTGAGCCAATGTGAGCATCTTCAATTTCTCCTCAGGACTCAGAGATCTAGGATAGAGCAACAACCGTTGTCCTTTATGGGGACCAGAAAGTAGTGGGAGTAGCTACCACAGCCTACTTCTGGCCCTGGAACCCTTTCTATGGCTCCCTTGGCCAAAGAAACTTTCTCGCAGAGCGAGACCTGATGATCCTCCATCAGCAGGTTGTAAAATGGAGGTACGGAGGGAGGAGTTGATGTGAAGGCGAGGTAGTAGCCCGTCCGAATGATCTGTAAGACGCACCTGTCTTATGCTATGGACTGGCAGTGGATGATGGATGATTCTGCCACCAACTGGACCCCTATGAGCTTGAAGGGCAAGATTAGGAGGGCTTAGAGGCTGTAGTTGCCTGGGGCGTGGTGGTTGCAGTAGACCACTGGCTACCTGATCCACGAGGTTGGTATGAACCGCACCATCACAGGCGAGAAGCGTGTGCGGGACAGTGCCTGGGAAAAGGCTGGTGAGGTTGAACAGAGGGAAAGGCAGACTGGGGTTGATGCGAACAGCTGAGAGGCTTAAGGACTTGGCCATTGCACACAAGTTCCTAAAGCGCTCCAGCGCCGAGTCTGCTTTGTCTCCGAAGAGCATGTCATCAAAGGGCATGTCCATGAGGGAAAGCGGGACATCACCTGAACGGCCAGATGTTTCAGCCAGGTGTGCCACCTGAGCACCCACAATGTGGAAACCGCTCTGCCCATTGAGTTGGCTGTGTCTAAACCACAGCCAATAGTGAACTTGGGTGCGTCTCTTCTGTCCTTGACCACTTGAGAGAGAATGCCCCAGGCCTCCCCCGGGACCTGTGGCAGCATGAGGAAAACCACGTCCCACAGTGTGCATGAATAGCAGCCCAACAAGCATGCAGTGTTCACTAACTACAATGCAAGGCTGGTGGAAGAAAACATTATCTTACCAAAGCTATCCAGCCTTCTCGATTCTCTGTCTGGGGGTGCGGCAGGGAATGTGCCATAAGAAGTGGAAGCCTGGACCCCCAAGATTTCCAGGGTGGGATGTAAGGAGTGGAAATTTGGGTCCCCTGGGGTGGGGCAATAGTGGCAGGCAATCGTCCTGTTCACAGAAACTCCAGTGATGGGCTTAGACCAGGTTACAAGTAGGACATATCAGTGCTTCATTGAAATTGAGCAGAGGTTCAGAAGAGGAAGTTCCCAGCTGTAGCACTTCCACCAAAATGTTAGACTTGAAAGCCATGGAGGGTAACTCAAGGTCCAGGACCTCAGCTGCCCTCTTCACCACCATAGCATATGTAGCTCCCTACGCTGTAGCCATTGCAGGGGGAAGAAGAATGTCGGTATCTGGAGACATGTCCAGTCCGCTGTCATCACCCTATTTCTTACACCAGTCCATATCCTGACCTTCAGACTGGTATTCCAAAGGGTCCAGTGACCCTTTCAAATAAGGTTGAGACACTAACTTAGGTCACATGGGTCCTCTCCGCTTCGATTCTGTGTCGAATTCAGGGATCCGAATGGGGTAGGTGCCAGCAGCATCGGCGTCGAGACTGGTGTAGGGGAAGGTCACGTTGGCACGACCGGCACCATTCCAGATCCTTGATGGGATCCATGGGGCCCCATCAAAACCAAAGCCGCAAAACCAGATGGGGCCCCCTCTGACCAAGTGGGGCCCGAATGTGCCCCAGAGGGGTCGGCCCACACAAAAATGAGGCGCATACCTTCATAAAATTCTTTAGGTTGCGCAGGGATTGCTATGGCTCCCTGAAAAAAAGTGGGGAGGCATGAAGCGATCGCAGGCACAGGCTCCGCAGAGCCATTCCTTGAATGTCGAGATTCCTTCATCAGGAGGGCCGACGGATGAGGAGAAGATGAAACACCCTTTGACTTCTTGAGCCTCTTACCTGAATGCCCTGAACATTTTGAGGGAGACAAAGAGGACTTAGGGCTCCTGGAGCGGTCCCAGGACCTTCCCCCTCAACCAGGACCAAGACCTCTGGGGAGTCGCCTGCCGGGCCACTAGCAGTTTTAGGGACCGCTCCCTCAAAGCCCTCGGTGACATGGCCTGGCACGACTTGGAGTCATGGCCGTGCTCTAGACACCACAGACACACAGCACCAACATGGCACAGTGACAGGTGCCACAAGGTTTAAAACCTATCTTCCTCAAAGAAATCCTCAACACGTCAGGAGGAAAAACCTAAAAAAACACAAGTCGACAAAACGTCAAAAAAATCCTGTCACAAAATGAGGTAGCTCTTTTCCAGATCAGTGCTAACTGGTGCGGGAAGAAAAGAACAGACGTCAGCATGCCAAGGTGGCACCTACAAAGGTGATGCCGACGTCACTTCTGATGCGGACGATGCACTCAAAGCCGATCGACACCACTTACCGGTCTGCAGGGGTACTGTTCACAAACAAATCTCCCGGAACCAGTATGACACCGAGGGAAATTTAAAGGTAAGGAATCTGCTGCTAGATGTGTCAAATTCATCTGGAAAAGGAGAGTGGAATTCCAGGACTATATCATCTGGTTACAAGTGCAAACTAATCTCCTACCCCTACTCTGGGAAAATTCTACCAACCCTCCTCCAATTTAGAAATCATAATCCTTCCTTATCAAGGAATTAAGAGTTGTTAATGTTGCTGGATTAGCGGAGTATGAAAAGGATTGCAGTTGGCTATGACCACCTACACTAGCTCCTTTACATATTTATGGGAGAAAATAGGGGGTAGGATTTTTCAGCTCTCTTAGTCTATTCTACAGGTGACTATACCAGCAATATTTTCCATACTGCTGTTGGAATATTTTGAGGGAGAGGTCATTCACAGAGCTTGAGCCATTACCTTTCTCTACTTGAACATCTCCAGTAATTTGTCTCACTAAAGAGTCTTCAGCTGTCAATCAATATTTCAAAGAACTAGGCTTGCATCTCACAAATGAGACTTGTGAAACACATCCAGGCACGCCCGTAGAAGAGACAACCTGATTCCATTAACAATACTTTCACAATGATTGTGGTCGGTCCTATCTAATTTGTTTGGCAACCTCTAATCCAACTAATAGCTGACTGAAGATATCCTCTCTTTTGTTACTGGAATCATCATACTGCAAGATTTGACATCTGCCAGAAAACAGTGCAGTCTCTTGCTTAAGTGCCAAACTACAAGAAGTGAAGTTTTTCCTCCATAGAGAGTAAATGTTTGTATATCTCCTGTCAGCATGAGAAAGCATGGGGCTTTGTCTTCATTGAAGATGCCTACAGCACCATATTGTGGTGTGGGGTAGAAAGAAAGGTTTGATTTAGTAGGGGATTATGTTTTTCCAAGCCATTCTTACAGCCTAAATGAAAGAGTATGGGATCAAGAGTCTTGTTTTCTGTTTAAATCTCAGTGAAGAGATTTGATTTTGGCTTCCTCCGAAATTTAGCTGCATAAGTAGTTCCTATGCTTCTGCAGCCTTCCTGAATACTGCCATAAAGAGTTCAAGAAACACCCTTCTGGTGAACTGCCAAAAGTGTATGTGCTTTCCATGTCTAGGAAGGGACTTTAATCTGAATAGTCAGGGGGGATACGATTCTCTGCCTTACTCTCCTCCATATTTACCAAGACTGGGCTCTGAAAATCTTACGATGACAGAATCAGACCCAAAGAAATCAGTATGTCGCACTTTTCAAATATTTGTCACTTATTTTTCAAACATGTAGTCAATGGTGTACCTTCTTCTCTCTTTCAACATCATATCGGTCATAGACTGAAACCAAAACGAAATGGCTAAAATACATGGCTGCCAAGTCTTTTACAATGCTGGCAGCAGGGCAAGGGAAACGATGTTGGTTGAAAGGCATTGATTGTCCTAATTAGATTGACACACTAAAATTGACAAAAACGTGCTTGAATTAATAATGATGGACTGTAATTTGTACCCACGCAATTACCAACGGCAGAGATTAATTCAAGCACTTCATCCAACACTTTTTTGTATACTTTAGTGTGCCACCTCAAGTGGGGCAGGTATGCCCAGACGTGGATCCTGTCCGCACTGTGTCACTATGATCAAGCTAACCCTGACTGATGAGCCCTTACTAGGGTGAAACTTGTCCCAGGTTGCTTTTGGTCCTGTTCAGTGAGGACCTGGCCTGTCAGTTCAGTTCCCATCGAAGCAGGATCAAGTCTAATTTGAACATGGCTGAATGCAAACTGAGGTGGCATGGTGTGCAAAATAACAATAGACTGGAATGAGGCCCCTGAGTAATTACCAGAGGCTGAGATTAATTGACGTATCCCAACCTAAACTTTTTTGTATAATTTAGAGTCTCACCCTAAGTGGGACGCGTCTGCCAAGACATAGGTCCCAGTGGGAACCAGGCTATACCGGGCACATAAGCCCTAACTAGAGCAAAACTGGTCCTAGGTTGCTTGTGTTCATGTTCAGGGAGGACAGGGCCTGGAAGTTCAGGCTAGATTGTTCCCATTGAAGCAGGAGCAAGATTGATTTGCATTTGGCAGGATCCAAACTGAGATGGCATAGTGTGCAGAATAATGATGCACTGCGATGCGGCCCTGAGAAATTACCAGTGGTGAAGGTTAATTCAAACATGCCCTTCATCACTTTTTTTGTACACATTATTATTCTTGGCATTTGTATTACACATATTTTGAGTTTCATATAGCATTGAATCCCTTCCAGTAGTCCAGGGATGATTTTTCAAATGATTACGAGGTTTCCATCTCAGACCAAAGTCTGATTCATTTTGATTTGTAGAGTGCTCTATCACCCTGAAGGTTATTCTGGCACTGAACAGGTGTGAGTCTAGCCACACCTGGGGTGTAGCGGGACTACTTTTAAAGTCAGATCGGCAGCTTCTTGTGGAATACGAGAAGTGAGGATGAGGCTCTGGGAGGTCATTCCACGCTTTAGGAGCTATGTAGAAGGCCTGAGTGCTGGAGCTGATTGTATGTGTGGGATTTGTGAAAGTAGGAGTCCACATGAGCAGAGGTGTCTGGAAGCTTTGTGAAAGTAGAGGCGGTTGTTGAAGTATGCTGGGCCAGTGTTAGGTAGTGGCTTGAAATTGTATGTGAGGAGTTTGAATTGTGCTTTTTGGTGAATGGGGAGCCAGTGGAGTTCCTTCAAGTGGGGTGGGATGCAAGTGCGGCATGGAAGATTGAGGGTGATTCTGCAGCCGAGTTCTGAACGGTCTGCAGCCTTCTAGTGAGTTTTTTCTTGATACCGGCATAGAGGGTGTTCCTGTAGTGACCAAGTTGTGTATGAAAGTTTTCTGGATGGTGACTGGGAGCCATTTGAAATTTTTCCTCAACATCTTTAGGGTATGGATGCATGAGGTGGTGATGGCATTAGATGATCCTGAGGTTCTTGCTGTGGTTGGTTGGGATGGGTGGTGGTCCTAGTCTGTTAGCCACCAGGTGGAGTTCCACTGTGATATGCTCTTCCCGTCAGTCTCGTCGGTATCCAGCTTTAAACAGTTGGTCTTCATCCAGTGGATAATTTTAGTAATAAAGGCACTGAACTTAATTACAGTACTGGACGTCTTGTCCATGAAGGAGAGAATGCATGTCGTTGGTGCAGGAGAGCTCTTTGATGTTGAGAGCGGATGATGATGGCTAGAGGGATCATGTTTGTGTTGAAAAAGTCAGGTTCAGGGAGGATCCACGTCTGAGGTGTATGGTGCAGGGCTCTCTGACTGGGTCTTTCCAGTCAGTAAGTAGCAGATCCACTAAAGTGCATGACCTTGGATTCAAATGTCGTGTAGGTGTTGGATTAGGATGGGGTGGGAGACTGTGTCAATGCTGTGGAGAGGATGGGGGTCACTGTGCCTCCTCTGTCTAGTCATGTGGATCTCACCTGTGGCAGCGATGAGGGCAGTTTTTGTGCTGTGGTGGGTCTGAAACCAGACTTAGCGGTGTTGAGATGTTCTACAATACATCCAAACCTACTTTAAAACGGGTAACAAGGACAGGAAACATATGTTTACAGAATAATTGAAGATAAAACTAAGCCAGTCACAACAAAGGCCTAGAAACAGGAGCTTTTCCACCACACAATACATCTATTGAGTCTCTCAAACCCTAAATTAATAAAGTGCCCTGTCATAATGAATATCAAGTTCCATTATTGCTTGCTTCAACAAGGCCCATGAAAATAAATGAGTAAAACAATGTGCATGGGGACTAAACATTCTGTGCTAAAGCCAGGTATAGTTGCTGACCACTGATTCTTATTGACATAATGAGCACATAAATAGAACAAAGCTGGCAAACCTCCAGCACTCAAGTCCAGGGCAATGTTTATGTTCCATCTGACTTTGCGACCTCAGCTTCCACAATAGCATGCTCACTGCTAAGATTATCACATTTAAACAAAAGTGATTACATGAACCAGAGCCATCTTAACAATTTAGCCTCCATCTTTCAAGAAATGGTGATCTGTACTGTGGCTGCCTCGTTAGGGGATCCTAGAGCCAACGACCCGCCTGCAGTGTCTGGGTCTTCCACCTGCCCCTTCAACAATTCAACCAGTTTCCAGCTTGTTTCGGAGGATGATCCTGTCACTTTGTCCACCTTTTCTCCACTCTTCCCAGCACAAGTCATGACTTTACTTAGCCAAACTAAATCTGGCTCCCCTTTGGATCCATGCACCCCAACAATTATTCACCTTGCACCTGAAATCATCTCTGCTCATCTCACGGATATCTTTAATCAAATGTTTAGCACTGGCAACTTCCCCACAAAGTGGAAGTTAGCCTCGATCCTCTGACTGCTTCAAAAGCCATCATAGCACGGAACTTGCTCTAATTACAGCATCAGAGCAAACTGCTGACACAAGAGACACTGTTGCCCTGATTTGGTTGGATCTCTCAGTAGCATTTAAAACAGTTAATCATGATATCTTCATTGACTGTAATTTCTCCATTGACATTAGGGGACAAGCACCTACCCTTCTTAAGCCTTTTCTCACTAATCGTGAACTATTTGTTGCTCTTGAGGAATTCAATTCATCCCCTTTCACTCTACCTTGCGGCATCCCCCAGGGTTCCATTTGAATCCCTACCCATTTTAATATCAATATGTAACTTCAATGGCCAAACTGATCAAGTTATTTGGGTTTCCTGTGGTATCCTACACCAATAACATCCAAAATGTCAGGGACTAAGCAGACACAGCTACGTATTTCTACAACTGCATGCTCCAGGTTGGGAAATGGATATCCCATAATTGTTTGAAGCTAAACTCCTTTTTGGAAGGAACACTTCCTTCCGGTCTCAATTGTGGTGGCCCCAGGAACTCGGCGCTCTCCCTACACCAGTTACGAAGTTTAAGAGCCTTGGTGCTGTGTTCCACAATAAACTATCTTTTGAGAGCCATGGCAACTCCATCACCTCAGCTCTTCTTTTATCTTGAAGCTTCTTAAAAAGATTTTCTCCTCTTTCACTAAATCTACAGAAAATCGTGATATCGGCTCTCATCTTCTCAAAAATCAATTATTGCAATGCCTTAGTTGTTAATATCTGGAAAAAGTGCTCACTAAAATTTAGATTCTTTAAAACGTGGCTGCTCACCTACTCTTAGGCATTCTCAAGCATGAATCCCTGCATCTAACATGTTAAGGCCTTCTAATGGAGAACTATCTAAATTAGTTGGATCTCAACGGCTCTGTTAGGCAGGACATTATCACATGGAAGATGGAATGCAGCCGTGCTATTACTGAGTCTTCTACAGAAGGCATGCCATGCTCCTGCGGCAGCCAACCCAATAAAAGCAAGGTAAGTTGTCTTCATCATAGCATTACTTGTACATTGCTAAACGTTTGCGTTTAGCCCTGGAAATCTAATTCTCTACTAAAAAATACAATGAAATTGAGAGAGAATGGTTAAGGAGGAAAGGTAGACTGTAACTCATTTATACTAGGACCTAAAATAAGGTTAGGAATTGTGTGTAGGGTTGAGGACAGTAGTTTTTCACAGCCCACATTACAGACCCTAGACTAACAGTACTCACGCAATGGAGATGTTACATGCAAGCAACTAGTTAAAGATCTCCAGCAGAGTTCTAACACTCTCATTCCCACACCCACACCTCAGTGAGGATGACGCTTGCACCCAACCAGAAATGCACTCGCACACAATACCCAGAACAGGTCATCAAAAAAGCATTGGCACATCTAGTAGGTCTCGGTTATGAAACTTCTTTGCTTTGCCAATGTGTGTTGCTATCCTAGATAGCCATCACAAATGTTTGCATCCACAGCTGCTATGTAGGAACAGTAGTTTGTGAAATATTACAAAAGTCATGAAACGATGGCTGCAGCAGATGCACACACATTGGCAAAGGCCATCTTGGAATGGATTTTTTATGATATTTGAAAACACATAACAAAATAGTCATTGTCGATGCACATGCATTTGGAGATGTTTGCAGCGTATGGAGCATTGGCAAAAATATGTGAACGCACACAAGACCATTTTAAGGTAGTCGCCCCTCAATATAGTGATGGGCTACAAAAACTGCTAAAAAATTGGGGACAGGCTGGAGGGCAAGAGGATGCTAGTTCGGGAGAAGGGGAAAAAAGACAAATGGGAAGGAAGGATGGAAAATAGTCCCTCCATTGTAAAGCAAAGCAAGGTCTGACAGCAGCAATAGAAGGATACCTCACTCCAATCTGAATACTGTGTGAACTAAATGCTCCTGAGTGGCACCTACACAAGAATAGTGAGGTAAGCCATGGTATCTGGAGTTGCGAATTGAGATAGACAACAAAGCCATTCATTCATTAATAAAATAACTGACTAAAAGCCAACTCTAAGTATATGTGATGTATTTGAAATTATAGGTTTGGCCAACAGACCGCTAAAGATGTAGCTTGTGTAAATAAAACCTAAAAAAGACTCTGGTATGTAATGGAAATCACAAAAGCATGACATGGAACGCCCCAAGACAGCCACTAACACTACAAAAACCATGCTTATTCCTTATTAAGTTTTCATATGAAACCTGTAGTGACGTGTAAGTGACATCTGGAATGTCAGAAAAAATATAACAAATCTAAGATCTTGTACATAGTACGCATGGAAAAATAAAATTATATTACTGAAATACAAATGGAATTCAATTAAGCAGATAATGGAGGAACTGACAAGGATATTGCATATCACAATAAATGATATTACACGCTCATTAAAAAACGACGCACATCTTCAAAACTGTCCTGCAAGATTTCATTACACAGTGCAATAAAATCATGTTGTGTGTCTGCTCTATTTTTATGCACCACTAAATGTTTTACTCAATTACACTGAGATCTCCAGGAAGCAAGATTCGTAAGGACAATATCTCAAGCACTGCTCATCATATCAAATAATAATGGTGAAACTCGCGTAACACGAGTCAGAGAGCTGGGGATTCACAGCGAGACATTTTTCGAAAAGTTCCAGTTGTCTTTTGTAAGCTAAGTAGGATACTGTATTGTATTTATAAATAAATTGACGTTCGGGTCTCTGCAAACTCTTAAGGCTTGAGTGTGTGCTTAAGGTGCCATTCCCAGCTGGAGCTATGAAAAGCTATGACCAACAAAGCTGCTTGCCAAAGTGCTAGCACTCAAGGTTCTGAGGTCACCCCTGCCTTTAAACCATATACACCCTTTTTTTTTATAGAAAGAACTAATCTGGTTACAGAGAAGGCATTGCTGCAATCGGCTTAAAGCTATACGGTGTTCCACATTATATGCACCATCTTTTCCAAAACACGCTTCTAGCATTTTACTAAGCTCCTTTCGTTTTGCTCGGATTTGAACACCACTGAGCAGCTACAGCTTGTCTTCTCGGGTACTGTTAAACTGCTTTGTCTGGAGATGAACAGAATGCATCATGAAAAAAGACAAAAAATTACATTTAGAAGTTCAACTAAGGTGCAGAATTGCATAGGCAGCGAGAGTAAATGCATAGTTATGTTAGGCCGGACTTTCATTTGAAAAGCATCTTTTGTTTCGAAGCAGCATGAAATTGGAAAAGAAAAAGATCATCCTATTTGAGTTTGGCATGACAAGCTTCGTTCAGATCCATCAAGTAGGAGCACCAAAAAAGTGGACGTGAGGAGTGGAGTGACAAAAAAAGAAAAAGTTACGTACCTACAGTAAGCTCTTTCTGGTTGATACACTAACCACGAATTCCCCACCTTGTGAATATTTCCTCAGGTTACTGGATCCAGAAACTCAAAAGCAGATCTCCTGCGAGCCTGTAGGTGTTGCTGCACATCTCTGAACTAATTCTGCACCTTAAGTTACAGACAGGGCTGTATATAAGCACCACCAAGGTGTGATGATGTCAGTTACATTCTAAGGCTTTTCCACGCCATCAAATGCAGACCACTGACAAACTGACTTGACCAGTGTGCGGATCTCTGGTTTTGGGACCTTTCCATTTCACAGAACGGAGAAGTAAGTTGGTAAGGTATCTTCAGTTAGAGTAGCCACCAAAAAAAGCATTGCCATAGGTAAGTAACAAACAAGTTTCTTAGCTTTGGTAATGCCTGATAAAGACATGTTCTAGTAGCAGATTCTTTACCTTAGAATTTCCCCCAGGTGTCAGTCTGGATCCAGGAATGTTTCTCGAGCCGTAAGGTGGCGTCGGTCTGCTCTGTGTACATCGTCGCCGTAATGTGCGCCAGATATGATGCTGTGGCACCTAAATAGGTGCCACCTCAAAGTACTGATGTCAGTTTCTTTTCACAACTTTCCACGCCAAAAGCGTGCAGCAATGAAGAACACTGGCCACTGGGGCGTCAAAACTAGGGGCCTGTCCCTAGAAATCAGTTTGCAGAGCAGGGAGGATGGGTGGGTCTGTAAGGAATCTGCAACTAGAATGTCTCTACCAGATAAGGTGACACCAAATGCAAGTAACTTGTTCATCTGATAGAGACTTCTAGTTGGAGATTCCTTACCTTAGAATAGATTACAAAGCAATACCATCCCTGGAGGTGGGTCTGTAAACCAAGATCATACTAGGTAGTCCTGAAGGAGCAAACGGGCAAAATACCCATCCCTTCAGACCGGACTGTCCAGGTAGTAGCGTTTGGTGAATGTGTGCAATGATGCACACGTTGGTGCCTGACAGATGTCCAGGAATGAACTCTGTGTGCTAACGCAGTGGTTGCAGCTGTCGCTCTGGTAGAGTGAATGTGCAAACCTTCCGGGGGTCGCGTTTTAGCCAATGTGGAGCACATTTTAATCCAGAGAACAACCCACCTGGAGATGGCTCTCTTCTGCACTGTTCAACCTTTCTTCGCACCCACATACCCAACAAAGAGGTGATCATCTATCCATCATTGGTTCGATCAAGGTAGAACGCCAATGCTCTTTTTGGGTCCAGGTGACAGAGTCTCTCCACTTCCTTAGAAGGATGAGGGGGTGTTTAAAACAGAAGGCAAGGTGATGGACTGACCTACATGAAAAGGTGTGACCACTTCTGGCACAAAGGAAGGCCTTGTGCGAAGTACCACTTTGTCAGGATAGATGGAAAGGTAGGGTGACTTAGATGAAAATGCCTCAACTCACTCATCCTGTGGGCAGATGTAATGGCCACAAGGAAGGCTGTTTTTAACATCAGAAGACTGAGAGGACAATTATGGAACAGTTCAAAAGGAATGTACATTAAGACGGTAAGAACCAAATTTAAATCCCATTAGAGCATGATGAATAGTGATGGAGGAAATATATGGGTAAGACCATGAAGCAACCTACTAACGTTAGCAGACTTAAAGAGGGTTGGCCAGGTAATCTGATAAATGCAGAGATAGCAGACAAATAACCTTTGAGGATGCCCAAAGTAGAGCCCTGCTTGGTCAAAGAAAGTATAAACAGGAGAACCTCAGAAAGAGTGGCCAAGAGTGGGTCAAAAGACTTGTCTGTGCACCAAGCCACAAGTCTGTTTTATCGACAGGCATATACTGTTTTGGTGGAGGGATGCATGGCTGCCAAGATAACGTTACAAACTTAAGGTGGAATGTTATTAGCTGTCAACTGCTGCCACTCAATCGCCACGCAAGAAGGCGGAGATTGGACAGGTTCCAGTTAAGAACCCTCCCCTGCTGCTGTGTTAGAAGATCCTCCCAAAGGGGCAGTCTGATCTGAGGATCGTTGGCCATGCTCAATAGCTCGGGATACCAGACTCTCTGTGCCCAGTCCTGAGCCACATAGATTACTTGGGCCCGGTTGTTCTGGATCTTCTTGAGAACTCTGTGCAAAAGTGGTATGGGAGGAAAGACATACAGGAGGCCTGAGCTCCCCTCGAGGTGAAACGCGTCGCTGAGCATGTGTCGCTTTGGAAATTGCAACGCACAAAACTGCTGACATTACGCGATCTCTGCGGAGGCAAACAGATCTAACCAAGGCTCTCCCCACTGCTGAAAGAGACCTTACGCCACCTCCAGATGGAGGCACCATTCGTGATCAACATATATTTTACAATACGGGGTAAGAACCCCTAACCCAGGCATATCAGTATCAGACGCAAATGGCCCCCAAAGGAAAAGTGTAGCCCTTGAGTTCCACAGCCACTATTTAATTTGAGAACCTCATCTAAGAAGAAATTATTCGGGAATTAAATGTTTTTTCTTTCTTATTTCTAAAAATCAATTTTAGAATATCAAAATATCAAAGGTGCTCCTGTACAGTGACAGCGCAGTGCAAAGTTACATATTGAAAAAGGTGCACTGGTGCTATATACACAACCTATGCATGTGACTGAAAGTGATAGTATAATGTGATATCAGGACGGGATATCGGTACATTGAGTATCCCCATTTAAATTAAAAACCAGTCCACATTTACAAATTCTGTCGACGTTTCAACACTAATTGCAGATTAATAACAGCAGGATCATCATCTGGACAGCAAATATTGTGGACACACCAAAAGGGTATTCCATTGCATTTCTTTTCCCTTCATGAATATATCAAGATTATACAAGCTTCCTGTGAGTGCATCAAGTGATACCAGAGAGACCAAAAAAAAGCTTTCAATTCAATTCCAAACCGAGCCAGGTATTAAACCACCATGCCAAGTCACAAACAAGCTTCCCAATAAGCCCACATTCTGAAACAGATTTTTGGAAATAAGAATAAAACTACATTTAATTTCTAAAGAATTTCCTCTTAGAAGAGGTTCTCAAATGAAATAGTGGCCATGGAAGTCGTGCGCTACTCTTCCCACTGATCATGACTGACCAGGCAGTGTCGGCTGAGTTTGTCCACTCTGGCGTTTAGACAGCCCACCAGGTGTTGAACCACCAGTGAAATTTCTTGAAGTTCCAGCCATGTCCAGAGGCGCCGAGCTTCCTGACAAAGGGTCTGTGGACCCCACCATGCTTGTTGCAGCACCAAATGGCGGTGGTGACCGTGAACAGGTGCACTACTTTCCCTTTGAAAGAGGGAAGGAATGGTTTCAAAACCGTTCTGATGGCCCTGAGCCCCAAGATTGATGTGGAGACCAGACGCCTCTGATCTCCGCCTCTCCCATGTGGCCGCCCATCTCAGGAGTGACGCATCTGTCACTACTATCAGATCTGGTGGGGGAAGGAAAGAGATCTGCTTCTGACCCAATCACGGTTCAAGAGCCACCACTTCAGATTTTTTGCAGTTCCCTTGGAGATCCGTCAGAGGGATTCCCTTAATGCTGCACCCACTGGAACTTCAGGTCTCATATGCCCTCATATGCCATCTGGCATGTGTCACCAGCAGGATGAAGGAGGTCATGAGGGCGAGCAGCCTCAGAGTCAGAGTCATTCTCACCGAAAACCGGGATAGAGGCTGAAACACCAGTATCATAGCCGGAGTATCCTGGACTCGCCATTCAGGAGCATAAACCCAAAACTGCACTGTGTCCAGAACAGCTCTGATGAAAGGGAGTGTCTGAGAGGGAGTGAGGTGTGACTTTGGAACGTTTGTAGTGAACCCCAGCGAATGAAGGAGGACTGCCGTAGTCTGGAGGTGGGAGACGACAGCCTGGGGCGAGCCAACCTTCAACAGTCAGTCTTCGAGTTAGGGGAAGACTGAAGCCCCTGACCTGTGCAGATGAGCTGTGACCACCACCATCACCTTGGTGAACACCTGAGCGGTGCTGGTAAGGCCAAAAGGGAGCAGGGTGAAGTAAAAATGCTTGTGGCATACCATGAACCTCAAGAAACCTCTGTGGGGAGGTAGGACGGGAATATTGAAATAGGTGTCCTGAGTCCAACCCTACACCATCCAGTCTCCTGGGTCCAGAGCAGATAGAACCTTAGTGAGCATTTTGAACTTCTCCTTCTTGAGGAAGATATTGAGGGACCGAAGATCTAGAATACAGCGGAGGCCCTTGTCCTTTTTGGGCACCAGAAAGTAGCGGGACTAGCAACCACAAACTACTTCTGGCACAGGGACCCTTCTCTATGGCTCCCTTGGCCAAGAAAACTGTAACATCCTCGCGGAGAAGTGGGAAGTTATCTTTCATCATCGGATCGTAGGATGGTGGCATGGGGGGAGGAGTAGTCTCAAAGGGGAGGGTGTAGCTCCTTAGGACTATTTGCAAAACCCTCCAGTTTGACGTGATGGCCTGCCAGCAGGGCGGTGATGGTGAATCCTGCCTCCGACTGGTTCCTGGTGGGGAAGCGTCAGACTAGGAAGGTTTGGATGCAGATGGGCGTGGTGGACTAGCTAGACCGCTAGCTCCCTGATCCATGAGGAGGTTAGATCCCACATCTACCGCCACACAGATGATGTGCAGCATGCGCGCCACAGTGGCAGGAGGAAAACTGATGTGGTTGGGCACCCATTCCATAGCCACAAAATGGGCAAAAAGCAGACCGAGACGGGGAGGGTCAGCTGCGAGGCCTAAGGACCTGGACTCCTTAAGGCACTCGAGCGCCGAGTCTGCTTTGTCTCCGAAGAGACAAGTACCATCAAAAAGCATGTGCATAAGGGTGGATTGGACATTCCCCCGAAACGCCAGATGCCCTGAACCAGGTGTGACGCCACAAGGCCACCGTTGATCCAACTTATCTGCCTATTGAGTCTGTCGTATCCAGCCCACATCATATCGTGGACTTTGCTGTGTCTCTCTCATGAGCAACTGCTTGGGAGAGAATGGGCCTTGCCTCCGCCACGACCTGTTGCAGTACCTGCGCAACCGTGTGCCATAAAGTATGGGTGTAGCAGCCCCAGGTGCATGCAGTGTTCACAGGCTGCAATGCCAGGCTAGAGAAAGAAAACATCTTCTTCCCAAGCTGATCTAGCCTCTTCATTCCCATTCCGGGCAGTGCACTCCGGGATGTGGAGGCTTGGATAGCCAAGCTCTCGGGCGTCGGTGTTGCGTTAGGAACACTGGGAACAGGTCTATGGCACCGGATAATCCTGTTCACAGGAGTTTCTGTGCTGGGTTTGGACCAGGTCCCCAGCAGCACATCAGTGAAGGCTTCATTAAAGGGAAAAAGGGTTTCAGAAGTGGAAGCCCCAGGCTGAAGCACCTCTCCCAGGAGGTTAGCCCAGACCGCCACTGAAGGCAGCTCGAGACCCAGGACCTCAGCCACTTCTCACCACCATTGAATAGGATGCTCTCCCCTCCGAAGTCATGGTAGGGGAAGAAAGCATGCCAGTGTCTGGAGAAGTGTCCAGGGCACTAACTTTACCCAGCTCCATCGGCCAGTCCATGGGATCTTCCAGATGGCATTTCCAGCGACCGCCTCCTAATCCTCACCGTACCCAAAACCAAGAGACTAAGGGTCAGGATTCCACCTATGGAACAAGGTCCCTGTCAAAGTTGGAATCGGCGTCGCATGACGTCAGTCTGACTCCATATCGGAGTCGGCACTGAGGATAGGGTCGACACCGACCGGGCACACGGGCAGCGTCAGGAGTATTGACATCTGAACCATCGTTGAGGAAGGTCGAGGTGGTACGACTGACGCCAGTTTGGATCCAGGAATATATCCATGAGTGCCCCCATGAGCCAAGTCCGAAGCCACTGGTGCAGAACCCAAGGGGGCCCCTGCAGACTCCACGGGGCCCAAAGGGGCTCCCGGTGGAGCCGGACTGCCCAAATATGAGGCGCATGGCGTTATAAAGCTGATGGAGTTAGGGAGGGGTCACTCCGGTTTCTGGAAACTCAGGGAGGTGTGGAGTTGATCCAGACGCAGGCTTTGAGTACGGAGACCTGGAATGACGATGCTACTTCTCCCATGTCGTGTTGGCCAGGATAAAGTCGAAGAACAATGGAGTGATGAAGAATGTGGGCTCTGCGGCAGTTCTCTGGAACTTCCTCTCAACCAAAATCAGGTGTTACGCAGAGCTAAGCACTAGGCCGAAATGGGCTTTAGGGACCGCTTCTTCAAAGGTTTTGGATTCATGGCCCGGGACTCGGAGCACGACTTCGGGTCATGGTTATGCTCTAGACACCACAAGCACACAAGGTGTGGATCCGTCAGGGACGAACATGTCCCAGATGAAAGAACAAGCAAAATGCCCATCTCGATAGACCAGACTGTCCAGCTAACAGTGCTTCGTGGACTTATGCACTGATGCCCATGTAGCAACCACACAAATATCCAGAAAAGGCACTGTCAATGCAGTGGCAGCAGCCTTCGCTCAAGTGCTGTGAACCCATAATTCTTCAGGTGGCTGCTTTTTACCTAGCGCATAGAGGATTTTTGTGTAGAGGACTGTAGGAAAATAGGATCTTTTCTGACATAGTTACCCCCACTTTTTGCCTGGTGTCAGTGTGTTTAGACTGTAGTACACTGGGATCCTGCTAACCAGGACCCCAGTGTCAGTGCTTGCTCCCCTACAATTGACTTTGTAAGTGATTTTTTTTTTCACCCACCATTGGCATACTGGGGTACCCCTGTAAGACTCTGGTAAATGGTACTCAGGTACCTAGGGCATTTGTACCCAGGGGTCTCCCATGGGCTGCAGCATTTATTATGTCACCCATGGGAGCCCATGCAAACTGTGTCTGCAGGTCTGCGTGAAATGGTGGATGTACATTTCCCTTTAGATATAAGGATTTCCTTATATTGCGATCACTCCACTAAGACCCTATATGTCACCCCTATAGTAGGCCCTTCAGCCCAAGGGCAGGGTGAATGGCTCTGATTGTGAGGGTACCCCTGCACGGGCAGTGGTGCCCCTACAAACTCTATTCTTCATTCTCTGGGCTTTGTAAGTGCAGGGAAGCCATCTTAAGGCATGTACTGGACACTGGGCAACAAGATGTCCAACTACATAATGGCTTCTCTGAACCTATGCACGTTTAGTATCAAACAGGTTGGAATCATGCAACTAAAGCGATTCCAGTGTTATTTGCATGATACTATGTAATATAAGGGTTTCTTAGAGGAGCCCCCATATCTGCCTATACAGCCTTGCAGGGTCTGCAAGCAAGCCTGTGCTGCCCCTGACTCTAGACATTGTTCTGCCCTCCTGCTGATGAGCCTAACTCGAGCTGGGGAAGGCAGATCAAAGGATTTCCTGTAGGGGAGAGGTGTGACCACCTCTCCCTTTGAAATGGGTGTCTCTGGGCTGGGGTGGCCTCTGGCCGCCACCAGACTGCTTTGAAAGGCACATTTGGTGCCCTCCTTGCATAAACTGGTTTGCACCCATACAGGAACCCTTGGTTCCTTCTCTGGTGTATAACTGCACGAAAGACAGAGGAGTGTCCACCCCCCTGTCCAGCTCCTCTGCTACAGAGGTGCACAGAGCTCTGCCAGGTGGCCACTTGGTTCCGCCATCTTAGAAAAACAAGATGGGAGAGGCCCCTGGGAGCATCTGACTGGTTAGGCCAGGTAGGTGACATCCATGACCCCCTGTGATAGGTGGGTCACCACAGACAGTGTCCAACCCTCTTTCTGGGTTACGTAAGGGCTCCCCTGAGGGTGGGACCCTAGATTTGTCGAGCAAGACTCTACAAGGAACACTTCTGCAACCTGGCCTCTGGAACCACTGCTGGTCTGCCTTAGGAACTGAAACAAGACTGTTTCACGTTGGGAGGGTTCCCACTGCCACACTGTTCCCCCAGCTCCTGCAAGAATTCTGCACCATCCATGGCTGTGCATCCTCCAGGGTCACAAGGACTCTGCCTGCATCAGGAAACAAGAAGGAATATCCCTTGGAGTGAAGGAGTCCCTACCCTGCATCTACAGGCACTTTGACAACAATGACTGGCTGGTGGGCCCTGCTGTCCCACGGACATTGAAAGGCTCTACAACACAGGTGGTGGTTCTGTGGCCCTCTCTAGATCCAGCTTGTCTTCTGTCCAACTTGGGAGATGGTGGGTCCTTTCTGTACCCACTGGGACGGAACCCCTGTGCACCATGTCTGTTGCTGTTACCAAAGCTTGTTGACTCTTCCTCCCGAGGATCTTCGACCTCCAAGAAGCCCCAGCCTCAAGCACTCTGCAACTCCATACACCCTGCGTGGGACTCCTTCATTGTTGTACTGCTGATGCCTCCCTGTGACTCCCTGTGCCTGCTGCCAGTGTGTCTTCGTGGGGGGGGCTCCAATGATTACTCCTGGCTCTCCTGCTTTCTGAGGGCTGGCCCTGAATCCCCTTTCAAGGGCTGAGTCATTTGGACCCTGCTGGTCCCCCAAATCCTGCAAACTTCCCTGCCTCTTCTTCCTGCTTCTGCCAAGACGTGTTAGTGGTTCTGCTGATCACTGACCCCTCGGCAATCCGGTAAGCAATGTTGGACAGCTCGTGGGCGACTCCAGGGATCTTTCTGCATCACCTGGACTCCGCAGTTGTGATCCTTCCATCACCGTCCTACAGGAACTTTTCCCCAAGAAGGGTGAGCATTGGTCTGCATTCTGCCCCCTTCTCTTTCAGGTTCTTATTGTCCAGAATCCACCCTGGGGTTCCACCGACCTGGTCCACGGATCACAAGAGCAGCTGGGAAAACAAGGCTCCATTGACTTCAACAAAGGTTTCTCATGTCGCTTCACCCCTATGCAACTCGGCTCCCTGGTGTAGGTTCTGCATTCTCCTGGGTATCCACGGGTGGAAGCACTGCCGAACCTTCCTTGTGTCAACTGGTTTTCTTGGGATCCCCTGGGGATGGTCCTGTAAATTCTGAAAGTGACCGTCCTGTCTTAGCCTATGGCACACCCGGCTAGGTAACACCTCTGCACACGGGCATTTGGGGGATTTCTGTTACCTACCTTGGGAAATGTTGTACTTCTCCAGCCCCTGGGATCCTAGCACACTTACCTTGGTTGGACACCTACATTCTTATACCATTTTCTTAGCATATGGTTTGCCTCCCACCCGGGTCCTATGTATTCCTATGATTTTAATGTATGTTACTAAGAGTATTTTTGTGTGTAGACATCTCCAAATGGAGATATACCAAAGTTAGGTTAGTACTAGTATTATAAAAAAAGAATACTTTATTTTTGTAACATTGGTGTGGTTCTTTCTTGTGAGAACATCACTGACTGACTATTGTGGTATTGCAAGTGCTTACACTCTTCCCTTAAGCTTGATCTGCTCTCCAGAGCTACCCCATAGAGAACTTTGGTTATCTAGGCATCAAAACACTGTCACTAAGGGTTACCTGGTCTCAGTATAGCGTGCCACACCATAGGGGTTCACCAAAAACTGAGCGTGCCTCCTATAGGACTATCCACCTAGAGAGGTTATTTTTCTGCAGTACTATGCCTGAGAGGCCCACGAGTTCATCGTCCACCCGATGATCTTTGGTATGATCAATGTCGAAACTGTGGGTCCAAACAATGGAGTGTCTCCTCCTTTTTCGAGGGATGAGGTAGGGCAAAGAATGTCGGAGAAAAGAGCCTGCCTAATAGGAAAAGGTGTTACCTTCCTTTGGCAGAAATGTAGCTTGAGTTCTCAACAACAGTTTGTCTGTAAAGGATGTTGTGCAGAACCACTGGATCAAAAGTGCTGGCAGCTAGCTCACGTGAAAAGCTGAAGTGATCGCAACCAGAAAAAAACATTTTCAGGGTCAAGATGCATAGTGGGCAATTGTGCATTGGCTCGAATGGGGTACACATGAGAAAAGTGCCAACCAAATTCAAATCAAATGTGTTCTCACAAAGGGCTTTGGTGTAAACATATGCTGTAAACCATTAAGAAATCGCATCATGCCAGGTGAGTTAAACAAAGAAAAGTGATCCTGCACCCCCAAAAACTCTAAAGAGCTGCCCAATAGCCCATAAAAGTCCATAATGCAAGTCCTTGTCGGGCCAAAAACAAAACAAACCACAACACAAGCTTAAGCTTGCAGTAGGTCAATAACAAAATGTTCCAACGCCCAGCATACACTGATTTCGTAGAAGGGTTTCTGGCTGCCAGAATCACATCAGTGATTTCAGGGGGTAGCTCGAAAGAGGCTAACTGCTGCTGTTCAATCTCCACGCATGGAGGTGGAGAGAGCAGAGGCCCATGTGCAGGGCCTTGCCCTGTTGCTGTGACAGAAGGTCGACCCGAAGAAGCAGCTTGATCGGGGGTATATGCTCAAGCTAAGAAGTTTACACACACTTCTATCCAGATCCGGAGCCATAGGATGACTTGTGCACAGTCATTCTTGATTTTCTTCTGAACTCAAGCCAAAAGGGGTAGAGGTGAAACAGCATTCAGGAGCCCGAAGCTCCACTCAAGCCAGAATGTGTCTCAGAGAGAAGGCTTTTTTGGGAACTCTAGGGCACAAAAATGCTGACACTGTGCGTTCTCTGCCGTGGCATAAGTATCAAGGCAGGGTTCTCCACATTGCTGAAAACGCCCTGCATCAAATTTCTACCCTGCTGCACCTTCCCTCAGCATAGCTTATGAAGGAACATGCGTCCATTTTGCAAAAGGAAGTGCAGGACCTTTTGGACGAAGAGGGCATAAAAAGCGTTCCAGCTTTGGAAGGTGAAACTAGGTGTTACTCCTGCTACTTCACTGTGCCAAAGAAGTAGCAGGAGTAACACTAATTTCCTACTTCTGAGACCAGAACCGTCTCTCTATGGTACGTTTGTCCAAAAGATCCTGCACTTCCAGCTGAAAAATGGACGTGTTCCTACATCAGATATGCTGAAGGTTCAGCAGGGTAGAAAGAAATGAGATGGCTTGACAAGTTGGAGCCAGGCTTGAAAAGTTGGAGGATCCATATGCCCAAAGTGATGTCTTGCCATCCTCAAAAGAAATGTAAAATCTTGCATCCTTCAGGGTGGATGTGTGATGAAAATAACATGTTAAAGTGGTTTTGAAGTTGTGGTTGCCGGAGGGGTGGGGGACTGAGCTGCACATTTCCCCCGATGCCCTGAATGTTGTCTTTGAGTGTCAAGGCCACAAAAAGGCTGAGAAGATTGTTGTGCTGGTAGCAGGTTCTGGAATTAAGGTTTTGGAACCCCTTAGTGTATACACAAAAAAGGTGAAACTGCTGTGGAAATAGCCTAGTAGGGGAAAACAGCCCCAGGGATCGTACTGTGGCATTCTAGGCCTTAAAGCATTCTAGGGCCGAGTCTGCTTTCTCACCAAAGAAGCGAGAGCCATAAAATGATAGGCCCATCAAAGATGTCCTGACAGCCTGGAGTAGCCCACAGACCTTATTACTATATAAAGTGATTTATGATAAGGTTGTAGGTTTTCAGTTTATGTACATAAATCAATTTTGATTGCTGTTGTAAAGGGAAAGTAGGTGTTATATTGTCTTTTGGTTATGGTTTTATTGATGCTATAAATCTCATGATATAGCACAGGACACAGAAAGTATTGATTTAATTACCTGCCCAGTTCTATGATCTCCAACCTCAGTGTTCTGTAGAACATATGTCCATTTCCAGAAGCACTGTGGTCTTTGCGTTCATTTTTGGGTCTCTGTGAATACTATTCAAGCTTTATACATGGCTATGTTTCAATTGTTCAGCTATTGAGAGAGTTATTTTTAAAAAAGGTCAGGATTTTAAGTGGTCTAGAAGAGCTGTTCTGAATATCAAGTCTCTCATTACATCAGACCCAATTATGTCTGCTTTTACTGACGGACAACCATGTTTTCTGATAGTGGACACCAGTCAGTTGGGCAGAGATGCTGTATTATCACAATGGATAGGCAAAAAGGAGCACACGCTAGCATTTGCATCACGTACTGTCAGTCAGACAAACTACAGTACTATTGAGAGAGAAACCCTAGCACGCTTTTAGTCAATGAAAAGATTTAAAATGTTTCTCTGGGGTGCCAAATTTGCCTTTTTTTTTTTTTTTTTTTACAGGCCACAAACCTCTCATATATATGTTGAATGGAAATGGCACAGGTAAAGCTTCAGCCAGATTAGTCAGCATATTGTCGAAATCGCAAGAATACAAAGTTTCCAAAAACGACTTACCTGGAGGCAAAAAATGCCAGAGCAGATTGATTTTCTAGAATGCCTATTGTTAGTGAGGATACTGATGTCAAGGAAGATGCTGTTGAGTGTGTTGTGGTCCTTTTTTGAGACTCACCTAACACACAGAATGCCACTTCTGAGAAAGATTAGCTCAATGCTGTTTCTGATGATCTAATTTTACATTTTACATCGGCTAATGCGGTATATCAAGAATGAATGGTTCAAAAAAAGGCATTTAGAATCCGGTCTAAAGTTTTTTGCAAAGATTGCCAATGAACTTTCCCTAGTTGAAGGGTTTATCGCTAGACATGATCTCTTAGTACCACCAATGAAACTCAGAGAATATTTGCTTTTGAATGCTCATGAAGGTCACTTAGGCATCACAGCTACCATTCGTAAACTGAAGCAATGTTATTGGTAGCCAGGCATGGACTCACAAGTAAACAGGTGGGTGTCTGCTTGCAGTACTTGCCTGGTATCCGACAAACACTGGAAAACATCAGAGTCTGGTTTGCATATGGTTCCTTTTCCAGATACACCATGAACCAAGATTTGAATTGACTTTGCTGGTCCTTTTGAGCCATCATCATGCAAGAAAAAGTATTTCCTAGTTCTGGTGGACTACCTTTTAAGTGGATTTTTTAAAAACTTTATTACAAAACCAGATAAAACATCTGTTATTGCATTAAAAAAATGAGGTAGAAGGACCTCCTAAAGAGATAATCATGGATAATGGTACTCATTTTAAATCTCAGCAAATTAAATAATTTTTACAGGAGATGAAGATAAAGCACTTATAGGTTGCTTTATATTCACCCACTTCCAAAGGACTAGTAGATGGTTAATACATTTCTCAAAGAAGGAATTCAAACTGCTTTATTAACAGGTACAAGTAGAAATGTTTTCGGAGATAAGGTATGAAGTTATCATATTATTCCAGAAAGCACTACAGGTGAATCTCCATTTAAGTTATTGCATAACATGCTACTCAGATGTTCTTTATTTCCTGACTGGGTTCGCAGCTTGACCAAAAATACAGAGTCACATAATAAGATAGGTGATATAAAGAAAAGTGTTGAAAGTAAGCAAAAGGCAATCATGGAATACTTCAATGACAAACACAGTGTTAAAGAAAGGGAGTATGTTGTGAGAGATTGGGTCATAATAAAGAAACCAAAGAAGGTCAAGAAGTGTGAGGCAAAATGTACCCAACTGGTGAAAGTCACCAAAGTATCTAAAGGTACTGTTCTTTTGGATGGAAAATGATGGTGGCGCATAAGGAGTCTGGTGAAAATTTCTCAGGAACAAGCTATGAAAATTACTAAAGTAAACAACAAAGGTTTAAACTCTGTTGAAAACCATAACAAAAATTCTTGGTGATTTGACAATGCGTAGGTTAAGTTCTCTAATGTTGATATGTCAATGGAGGTGCTACTGAAGACAATGTTGACACTATTTTGACAACCTTAACAGGTTGACTTCCTCTGTGTCCACAGATGAGAATGCTGATGGTTCCTCTAGGTCTAGTTAGAAACCAATACTATCAACGAGGCCTAGTAGAAAGGTTTCATTGCCTGTTAAGTATAAATATTACTATATACAGTGATTTATGATGAGGTTGCAAGTTTCTAGTTCATGTGCATAAATGAAATTTTATTGTTGTTTACAGGAACTGCGTAATTTACAGGAACTGTACAAATGTACACACATTTATCAAAGGATAAATTCCAGTTTATTACCACTACTGAGAGAAACTAATTTGAGAAAACACTTTGTTGCCTTACAGTTGCATGTTACAATTTTGTTACACATGGAAACTACTTTTCTAATAGCCGCACAAATTTGACAACTTGCATCCTGGTTTTTATGAAATACTTTTTTTTTTTTTTGTATACAATAAGTAATCTATGCAGATGCACAATACATGATGCTATTATTGCCATAGTTGAGGAAGGGGAGGGGCATCTTGACCCACTCAAGAACCATGTTCCGTCTATACACTGCTCAACAATGGTATTAAATAGTATATTGTACTCTGGCAAATAATTAAATACTTCTATGTTTATAAATATATATATATATATATATATATATATATATATATATATATATATATATATATATATATATATATAGCCACACACACACGCACACTACACATACATAAAGGTGTAACTTTTCACAAACCTTCCAACTGGTCTCAGATACCCCCTTTAAAGGCTTCACACTCCGAATAGGCATGTAAATTGGGTATATGTTTCCCAAACACCACCGTTTCATGGAGACATTTGAGAAGGGGTTTCTTTGCCAGGAAATGTATTCCTCTGCTGGGGGGAAATGGAATGTGCTATTGCACATACCCATCAAAACAACTCTTTCCCGTTGTCCGCCCATAGACAATCAACAGGAATACATGTTGGTTAGCATGTATGCAACAAATATACAAACTGAATGTAGTACCTGTGACTTCTTTTAATCTCCTCGAAGTCAGAAATCTACTCAAATCTTAGGCCAAAACTTAAATAACGATACTTTTAAATAAATTTGTGAATTATCCTTTCTGTGCTTTTTAAGACAGTACACAGCCTTAACTTTGTTTCATATCCCACTGAAGCTGAACTTATCGTTTAATACGCTGAGAAAGCTCAGTGTTTCTGATAATAGACGGTCGTTTTTTAAGCCACTGCCCTTAACGTTCTGCCCCATCTATAGAATTCAGTTCTATGCTTTAAGAAATGAAACAAGCACCGACAAAGCCAACAGGGCTGGTTTGCATTTTGAATCCTGCCTGAAATATTTAAAAAGCCTCCTGCAGAGAAAAATAAAAAACAACTACTTTCTGGGAACAATATATCTATGAGATATGTAATTTAATTTGTGATTATTAAATGCATTTTTGAAATGTAAAATACTCCCTCATACATTGTAACGTAAACACTCCATAGGAGATGGGAAGATCCGTCAAATAACTAAGAAGTGAGAGTAATATTTTCCTCTGTGCGTAGCCAAAGCCCACCATGCACACTTTTAAAGAGCTGACAACAACAGGTTCAAGGCAGCTATGTTTTTCAAGCCGTACCTAAAAATAGACACGTTCTCTTCATATAACGAACAGATCACAGCTGAAGCACGGTATCCAAACAATTACTAAGGACAGCCCATCTGCTTTTCATGCTTTTCAAGTCTCGTCAGTACTCTCGGGAGCTACCGCGAGCGCCACCATTTCCTGGAGTATTAAGAAAGCTTTCTCATGGCTTTATGCTTCCTTCAGCTAATGCTCTTGTTACAACTCTGATGTGATTTACGTTAATGTTTGGATTCAATTGCTTTCACTTAGGCTTTTGTACACTAGGTTTTACGTTTAAGAAAGTGCACTGCAAAGACAGCGGAAGCACAGGAAAACTGCAAACTACACACCTTCACCAAGTCTATGATAAAATATTTATTGTTATTTCCAAGAAAGAATAAAGTGTCTTATCTCACAAATGATGCATATTAGAAAGGGGCCGACCCACAGAACATATGAAGGCTCATGAAGGGCTAAGCATACAATTTGTATAGCGCTACTCTTTTCTACTGTTCCCTCAGAGTGACAGGTGTCTGCGAGGAAAATTATGACTTATGTAGTTTGCCTAGCATGCACACAACCGCAAGTTTTGAGGGTGTATTTGTAACTGCACACGTATTCATCTTTGTTCTTTATACCTCGCCTAGGACAGCGTATGCGCTGTCGCTTGCACGACATTTTGTTTACATATAGGGGGCTTAGAGTCCACCCTTTGCTTACCATTTATTGACTGCACTATCAGTATTATTTGCTGGCTCCTGTTTGGTCCGCGCATGCTGGCTTTCCTTTAGCTTCACTTTTTGTTTGTGTGTTTCCCCCGTCCCTACAACATAGACAAATAACTACTTCCTTTAGTTCTGTAGTGTCCTTCTGCTGCTTCCGCTTACAGTATTCCGGCTATTTTTTCTTTTACTTTCAGTACTTCATAAGAATGTATTTGGTTTTAGGTTGTATGCTTCTGGATTTCCTCGCCGCTTTTGCTTTCACTGTGCATTTCTCGTGTTTGTTAGTTCCACTTTACTTTTCATCCTCTCGCCTTCTACTCTATAGTGCAGCTCCAGGTTGTTAGCATAACTTTTAACAATGATTTAAAATACATGAAGTGCACTGCACTACTAAGTAATCACTTGTTTAGTTTGCCTTTGGTACGTGTTTCATGATTTATAGGATGTCTTTGGCAACATTAAAATGTTTTATACAAAAAACAGTGTGTTTAAAATTGATTTACGTTTGCAGGATTAAAGGCTAGTTAGAACATTGTAGCGTGAAAATAAAAATGTATTGTAAAGCGTTTTTATGTTCACGGGGCCGCACCTATTGCATTTCCTCCTGCAGCTTAATGTGTACACTGTAACAGATTACCACAGTATACTATATTATGCAATGACAGGCCATACTAAGCCACACTACAATGACAGGCTATACCATACCATAGCATAGCATACTATAAATATCATACTATACAATGTCAGGCCATACCATACTATGCTATGCTATACAATGGCAGGTAATACCACACTATACTATAGAGTAGCAGGCCATACCATGCCATATACAATTACAGGCCATACCATTCTATACAATGACAGGCCATACTCTACCATATTATACACAGAGACACCACTGCATACGTACTATAAAAAGATAGACTATTGCATATAATTCTGTACGGTGGTAAATCATAACATACAATGACATACCATACCATACAATAATATACCATATCCTAAAATACTATACAATACAATAACAGGCTACAACATCCCATACTATATAATGACAAGCCATGCCATGCCATACCCCATCATAACACACAATACTACGCATTGAGAGGCTATACCATACTATATCATACCGTACCGTACTATACAATAACAAGCCATATCATACCACTCATACAATGACAGGCCATATTATACCATACTATACAAGAGGCAATACCACATCATACTATATAATGGTAAGCCATACCATGGAGATGATATATGCCTGCTGTTGCAACAAATATGTGGCATGGTGTGCATGCCAGAAACGTTGACCCCCATCTGCACCTTTACCCCAGATTATGCTATTAGTTATTTCTTCGGCCCGGCAGGGCTCTCCTCTTGGCACTGTTACAGGTTATCTGACCGCCACCTAGTTTCCAGCAATCTGGAGCCTTTTAACAGTACCACATGCAACCAGGAAACGACACAAACTCTTGACACAAAGATGGCGCACGTATAAGCCCCTTGCTCTGGATGGGCCTGTAATTTATCTGGGAACCGGGAGCCGGCCTTGGGGCAACCCGTGTTGGCACTGCGGGAGGTGCCCGAGGGAGCCAGCGAGAGAGCCGCGGAGCCCTTTCCGGGCCCTTGCGTGCGGGTCTGGACCGCGTTGACGGCACGAGGAGCCGGCGGCCTGTCCCACGATGAGAAGCCGGGGACTGAAGTTGAGGTGCGCGCCCGCGCGAGGCTGGATTAGGCCGGCGGGTGTGCTGAGAGAGTGCCGGAGGCGGCGTCGACCGGCCAGGAATTGCGGCGGGGACTCCGGAACGTTGCCCCCCACAGAGGTGAGCGTGGTGGGT
Organism: Pleurodeles waltl; assembly: GCF_031143425.1. NCBI lineage: Eukaryota > Metazoa > Chordata > Amphibia > Caudata > Salamandridae > Pleurodeles > Pleurodeles waltl. The sequence goes on from NC_090444.1 coordinate 1,182,558,413, forward strand.
GGCTCCGCCAGCCGGGAGCAGAGGGGGAGGACCGGCGGCCTCCTGGCATGCGCCTGGGGCGCCGAGAGGGGCCAAGAGAGCCCTAGCGGTGCAGCGCCTCGAGGCGCCAGGCCACACCTTAGCAAACGCGGAGCAAGAAGCTACAGGGGACATTCTAGCACCCCTGAAATATAGAGGACTTTGGGGCACCCCCGAACAGAGAGTGGCACTGGTGAGACAGTGCCAGAACAGAACGGGCGGTTGAACGCGCCGCCACCCCTGGCACCATATTAAGAGCAGAGCAGCAGCCTCTGGGGGAGCATCCAGTGAAGACAGCAGGGGGATAACCTTGGTGCAGCCTGGGGGGACCCGGGCGGGCGCGTTTCCCCGCGCTCGACGTGAGGGGGTGCAGGTGCACTGGCCCTCAGCCTGACTCCGGCAGATTGTTGTGACCAGACGGTGGTGAGCCTCTCATTTCTGCTGGGCATACAAAGGGTCTGCTGGATGCTGGCGGCTGCTGGAGCGGCATTTCAGTGGACGGGGCGATGCCGACCGAAGGCAGTAACACAGACTGAACCGGGCTAACGGTGGAGGACCCAGGCAGGGAGAAGCCGCAATAACAGTCTGCCCGCCACCTCGACACCGGCGGTACAACACCTCATATATTCAATGTCTCCCAAGAACCAGCACAAGAGTAAAGTCATGGACAGCGCAATGCCCCCCGAGCGCAAAGGGGGGGGACCCGCAGGACCCTTCACAAACTAAAGTACAGGACACTTTAGACAAAATACTGGGTGCAATTGAAGATACAAAGATAACACTACAGCACGACATCAATCAGGTCGCAGTTGAAGTAGAACTCCTGAGGGCAGACCACCACAAACTGGCAGACAGAGTCAAGGAGACAGAGACCACATTGGCAGAAATTGCACCGAAACAAAAAGCTGTCCAGACCAAGCGAGCCTCATTCATGGCAGTTAAGAGGGCTCTAAGGGAAGAGGGGATCCAGTACTCGCTGCTCTTTCCGGCCAGGCTGAAAGTGATCCTGGATGGTAAGACCACATTCTTCCAGTCGCCCGAGGAGACGTGGGAATGGCTGGAGGCCCGTGGGATCCAACCGGGACGGCACGCGAGAGAGGGCCCAGCTGGGAGTGGATCCCACCGGGGCTCGGGAAAGCGGCGGAACAGGAATCGCCCCCGTTTGGCACCAACTCAGACGCAGAAGTAAATGGGGAAGAAGGCGGCACTGGAGGTAGCAGCCTTCATGAACAGAGAAGGGTCCCCCCGAGGGCTCCGGAGGAGAATCAGATGACACAGCGGTGTCTTCAGCCGGGGACTCGGGCTGCTCAGCGCAGGCACCGAGGGTAACCCCGCAGACAGCAGATGAACTTGGATAACTAAGCACATAAGAGGGCCGTGAGGCGAGGAGAAACATGCGATCATGAGGCCCCTCCGGGCACGGCCCCCCCAACCGGAATCTCGTCCTTTCCGTCAGACTGGCGAGAACTACAGTTAATTGTTTGAATAAGTTGCACTGTTGCACAGTTTTCTGGGCAATCTACTGTTCGAGAGGCGCCCTGGGGAGGGAGAGTTGGGTCACGCAATTACAAGTTCTGATGGCGCTTTGGGAGACGTGGTTTGACTGTATCAGGTATCCCATTAGACCCAGGGGGGAGGTCGGCCACTGGGGCGGGATGGGAAAGCTGTTATACGTATGATATACCATCATGGCAGAATATAACCTCCTAACATGGAACATACGGGGGATGGGGACGCCAGCTAAAAGACATAGAATATTGTCCTACTTAAAGAGAAGGGGCATTCAAGTGGCGATGCTGCAAGAGACCCATTTAGCTGCGGGAGAAGTAGAGAAACTGAGACGCAGGTGGAGAGGGCAGGTGTTCACTACGGAATACTATGCATACGCCAGGGGTGTGCTGATATGGGTGCACGCTCGGGTCCCCTTCGAGGTAGAATCCACTAACATAGACCGCGAAGGCAGGTTTGTGATTGTGGATGGGAAGTTGCACGGCACTCAGATTGTCCTGACCTGTATATACGCCCCTAATCAAAATCAGGTCCCCTTCATGAAACGGTTATCGAGTCATCTCACTCGCCAGCGGATGGGAGAACTGTTAATCGGGGGAGACTTCAACAGTGTGCTAGACATAGATACGGACCGGTCCACTCCACTGCTGCCAGGGGCAGTGACATGTAAGATAGCCAAAAAACTGAGAGAATGGTTGGATTCTTGGGGGCTGGTGGACGTCTGGTGTGAACAGCACTTGACTGACAAAGATTACTCGTACTACTCAGGCCTCCACCGAGTGCACACCAGAATTGATAGAGTGGTGTGCACAGCAACCCTGGTGCAGGGAATGACTCACTCCGAATATCCTGGACGTACCCTGTCTGACCACAATCCCTTACTGCTGACTTGGAGGGTGACGGAAGACAGGCCCACCATCCCGACATGGAGATTGGCCCCTACTGCCCAAGAAGATCAGACATATAGAGACGCCCTCCGTCTATACCTGGCTGAACATATTAAAACCAATAAGGGATCTACCACCTCTAGATCCACGGAGTGGGAGACACTTAAAGTGGTGACAAGAGGTTACTGCCTAGGACAGTCGGCCGGGGTGAGGCGTACACTTGAACGGGAACTGACTAGTTTAGAGAAGAAAATACACGAGGGGGAACGGAGACAGGGAGTAGACGCACAGGAGAGCGAGGAATACGACAATGCACAGAGAGCCCACTCCCAGGTCGAGGAACAACTCCGATGCCACAATATGCAAAAATATTTTGCTTCATTGCAATCAGAGGAGGGCAGATCAGGTAGAATGCTGGTGTGGTTGGGGAGGCCAGGAGAGGACGGTGAGCCCATTACGAGTGTGCTGGAAAAGGAGGGGGCGAAGTCATAGGCCGGGCCCTACAAATGATGCTTTCAAGAAATACTATACTCATCTGTATAGGAAGCCTGATGAGCTTAGGACGATGGCTCTCAATAGTTTCTTGCAGCGGCTCCCACTGATGACTTTGGCGATCGAGGAGAGGGATAGTCTGGGGGGTCCGGTGACGGTGGAGGAGGTCAGTGAAGCTATATCGCAACTGGCCCCTGGGAAGACCCCGGGGACAGACAGCCTCCCCATGGACTTTTATAAAAAAAATATGTGACCCCCCCAGTTGGTGGAAATGTACACAGAGGCATTACGCCACGGTGAGCTGCCGGGTACTCTGAGGGAGGCACTGGTGGTCCCGCTGCCCAAGTCAAAATCAAGGGAAGCATCGGTGACCGACTTTCGCCCCCTGTCAATGCTGAACAACGATTTTAAAATTCTCAGTAAGATCATGGCCAACCGTTTCCTTTGCCACATACCCACACTGGTGCACACAGACCAGAACGGTTTTGCCCCGAATCGCAGTACCTCTCTGAATTTGAGGTGCCTCTTCGCTGTGTTACATATGCCCAGTGAAGAGAAACCCCCGTCGGGAGTATTGCTTGCAGTGGACTTTGAGAAAGCCTTTGACTCGGTCAGGTGGGACTACTGGAGGACTGTGATGCTTCAAATTTGCCTGGGCGAGGGATGGATAAAACGGGTGGACTTATTATACAAGTCCCCCCTGGCAAAGGTGAGTGAGGACGGGCAGGACGGTATCTGACACCTACCCAATATATAGGGGAACTAGACAGGGATGTCCTCTGTCTCCACTATTATTCGCCCTGGCCATCGAGCCTCTGGCGGCCCAGATGCGAAGGGACGGCGTGGGTAGGGGAGTGGAATGGGGACAATCTGAGCATGTCATCTCATTATACGCCGACGATATACTCATTTACCTTAGGGACGGAGAGACTGGACTCCCCTGGGCTTTGAGGAACTTAGAACACTTCGGGACGCTGTCGGGACTACACCTCAACAGAGGCAAAACATTTGTTTTCCCCATACTACTGAGCTGTGAACGCCCCGCCTCATGCCCGGGGGCCGTGGTCTGGGCCTCATATACCTTTAAGTATTTGGGCATACAAGTGTTCCATGAAGTGGGGGACCTCCGTGATGGTAACCTCGGTAGGGCACTTTGCTCCCTGCGGGCTTCTGTTAGGTTCTGGCACTCTTTGAAGTTAACTATAATGGCTAGAATATCATTATCTAAAATGATCATGCTACCCCGCCTCCTTTATTACTTTGCTAACTTACCACTGCTGATCCCCTCGGCGTGGTCCCGCGAATTGAACACCCTGCTTAGGGAACTTATATGGGATGATGGCCGCAGACGCACCGCGCTCTCGACCCTTTGCAGGCCGGCTCACTTGGGAGGCCTTGGAGTCCCAGACTTTGAAGCCTATTATTTGGCATCCCAACTGCAATGGGCATCCAGGTGGTTCGCTGGAAAGGGACAATTGAACAGGAGTACCGTCCATGAAGAGGTAGGCACAGATCGGATTATAGCACGCATGACAAATAGGAGGATGACTCTTCAGGCAGACAGCCTGATGACAAGGGTGGCCGTAATGTGTTGGAAGAGATGCGCAAGAAGGGTACTCCCCCGCACTGCTGCTATCGGTTCTGATGGTAGATTGGGGGGGGGGGGGGGGGGAGAGCTCGGCGGGCACGGGTCTGGGACTTTGGAAGAAAGCGGGAGTGGAAACAGTTGGGGAACTGTTCCGGGAGGGGGTGCTGAGATCCTTTGCTGACCTAACGGACAGAGGAGTCCCCTAGGGACAGTTCCTCCTATACCGGAAGCTGACATATACCCTGAGAGAACACTAGGAAACGGTCAATTCAGAACCTATCACCCACAGGGTATTACATCTCCTGTTAACATCTGGGGAGGATACCCAGTTAATGACTAAACTATACCGGGCCCAGATTGAGGAAGCACTGGACCCACTGCAGCCCCTGAGAGAGAGATGGGAAAGGACAGTGAGTAGGGAGTTGTCGGACGCAGAGTGGGGTAGGGCTTTGGCTTACCCTCGGGCGGTCTCCCGAAACACACGACTGAGATATATTCAGTACAATTATATTCACAGGACGTACCTTACCCCGCGCCGACTGTCGCTAATATATGGCGGAGCACCCAAGACATGCCCCAGATGTGAGGACGCGGACGCTGACTTCGACCACATTGTATGGAGTTGCCCAGAACTCCAGCTAGGTTGGGTTGCGGTACTAGCTGACCTAGCGTGCTTATTTAAGGTGGATGTGACTCCGGCCCCTACTATATGTTTACTGGGTCTTAAAGCGGGATTCCCACATGAGAAGGTGAAAGGTCGCTTTCTAGACCTGGCTCTGGTCCTCTATAGGAGATTGATCACGAAGGGCTGGAGATCTCCCAGGCGTCCTCCACTGAGTGAGTGGAGACGGGATGTGGCGAAGTGGACTAGAGCGGAACTACAAGTCCTGAAAAGCGAAGAAGCGCAGGGCCTCCGTCAAACCCCCACTGCCCCGGCGTGGGAAGAAATACTGATGAGCTGGGAATGCATGGTGAGGGGAGGAGTAACAACTACGGAAGAGCCAGCATGATTAGGAAGTCCAGGAATGGGAAAAGAGGGAAGGGAATGACATTACACCTGCTGTGGTGGGGCCCGTGGGAGGGGACGGGGGGGCACGTGGGATGTGGGTATGGAGGTAGCAATGGGACCAAAGTGAGCGCATTAGGGCGTAGACAGGCTAGATATGGACGGCCACCTACCCACCAATGAGCGGGGGGAGAATGTGAATGTTACCATCCCACGCCCCAGTGGAGCCGAAAAGAGACTTACCCCAGCAACTGAAATTACCTGCTCACTATAGCGCCATCACGTTAAAATATTATTTAGTATTAGTTAAGACTGTTATGTAGACATAAAGACAAAAATTGTATTATAGCGTGCACAGAAGCAATGAAAAGCCAAGGAGCTTTAACGAACTCTGTACTGAGAAAACTTAATTCTGAATCACAGTCATAAAGAACAATATGATGTAAGCTCCAGAACATGTAACAGCTCAGTGTGCTATTAACATTGATGACTGTGAATAGAATGGGAACCTGATTATGCCATAATTTGATTTGCACTTGTAAGACAGCGATCTGTTAATAAAAATATATTTAAAAAAAAAAAAACTCTGACACAGTGAGACACTAGCACTTGAGAATGAATATCTATGCCCCCTTTTTTTAAAATAAATATGGGTGTAGTTTGCGTAAGCCAAGTGTTTTGATGGCTGACTGTAAAGCGTACTTCTGATACTGCAGGCGAGCTGGTCTATAAATTAACAGCATTTAACAAAGTGTTGCATTAAAATGGTTAATTCCTGGTGTAGGCCACATCTGTTTTGCATTCCTATGAGTGGTGACTACTTAAGCCCAAAGAACAACAGATTAAAAAGAGACAATCTATTGGAAACTACATTTTTAAATTTTGCTGAAAAGGCATAATACTTTTACCCTAACAATATGCATCTAAAACCAACATATAAAAACCTAGTCAACCACAGTTAGATATTAAAAGTTGGCCTAGTTCCAATAGCAGCAGATAACTAACAGCAAAACATATGGGTGAAGGCAAGCCTCTGTAAATATAAAAGTGCAGGTCTACATTGTGAAAAAATGTGCAGTTTTAGAAATAGGTAGAAGAAACATTGCGTGGAACCACATACAATTTGTAAAAAAACAAAGGGCAAGGTGTTTTGAGGGGATATATTGTCATAAGGACAACAACAGACATTGACAGATGGATTTCTGCCAAGGTGAAACTGAGATAATAATGCACAAGTCCCATTATAAATCATTTTAATGGTTACAGATCATCAGAATATGGTTTCCCTTAGGGAGCGTTTTAACCATAATATATGATTTAACTGTTGATTTTGTGTGCTCAATAATTTCTTTCTAGTGAATTCTAAGCTGCTAAAAGATAGTCTTTGCCCATATATTGTCCCTCTTAGTGATAGACTCCAGAGAATCCAAGAGGTTTTCTCTACCTAACTGAGCAGAGAAATGTAACATAACTGAGCTATCTTGATTTACCATATCCCTCCAGTGTAAAAGATATTTAAAAATCTGCCTATTTAAATTGGCACATGGATTGCTCCAGTTAATGACCCATAATAAGATAGGAGGAAGATGACTTATGTCACTATTGAGGCCTGTGCATGGAAACCTCTTTCTTTTTTTAAATATCTACCATTCAGCACATTGGATATGGTGATGGGCTTTTCTTTTGATGTTTCATCACATAATTCTATGAGCGATACAATTATTTATCGCCAAGCTGGTGGTCACAAATACACTTATATATATATATTTCCCTGGTTTCTTCAATATGTAGAACCTGAAATCTATGTATATTAATCTTTGTAGCCTTGAGAAAGCCTTGATGATGAAGCATGTGTCGGCTGTAAATCACATACTTGAAACTTCGTTCTTTTGAAGAATAAACCAAAACCTTTCACCAATCTGTCTTGGGGACCTGATGTACTCGTGATGCAAAATATAACATTTTCGACTTCTGAAGTGTGCCCTGGTAACTTTTGTGAAATAATATAGCCTCACATGGACTGTTTCCAGTCTGGCAATTACACCCTGGTGGTTAGGTGTCTACACCAGAAAGGCACCTATTGGACATTGCCTCTTCGAATACTAAAGTTTCCCGAATATGATGTTTGCTGTTGGATGTGCGAACAAGACAGCATAACCACCATTATCTTGTAAACGTCTGTGTGTCAAAAAGGGATACAATATCCTCCTGAGCAACAATAATCAAGATGGATAGTCCATATAATCTGCAAGTCTTTTATTCACAATCTTCTCAATCTTCTGCTTGTCCAAACAGATCTTGTAGCCAACACATGTTTCGTCACTGTGGCAGGTTCGCCAACAACTTCCTCAGGGCTACACTCAAACAAATTACATTTAGCCATTAAATAAATCTCCATAGCACTTCATCCAAAGGGATGTAAGGCTCGGGATCTACACTTCAACTTTAAATTTCATTGTATTCATGTAGTGAAAAGTGATGTGAAAGGGGGCAATCGAGAAAGTTGTGACAATGTGAAGTCACCTGGATTTTGTGTCTACACTCTGTTGAATGTAGGCTTAATTTTGATCATGCGATGCAGTCATTACTAGGAGCATTATGTTATACTTTCTTTTTTTGACTGTTATATTTTAACTAATGCTGGATTTTGATATCGATCTTGGATCATGTACTGTTCTTTATATGATCACTAAAAGGCATTAAATATTACGCAAGAATTAACACTTTTATTCAACAAATTACTAGAGCCAGCTGAGCCTGCGAAGCTGAATCACTGGCACAGGGGATGTTGCGGGGCATGGCCACGGACAGTCCCTGCATTCAGACCTTGCTGTGTAAAGCCAAAAGCAGTACAAAGTGGCTGTTGTGGCGCAACAATGAAGATTTTGGGATCATGCCAGGTTCTGCACTGAGTGCCTGCTGCACATGGCTGGAGGCAGAGGGCAGCGGATTTGGTGACACAGGGCTGAGGCTCTCCACATCCAAGCACTTGCACCTCATGGTTTGAGGCTTTGAATAGTGTAAGTGGTGTCATGAAGTCTTATGGAGGGCCTGGCCCCAGCGCCCTGAACCAACAACCCACTACTAAAGGAACGCACAGTACGTTATATAGACATGAAAGCTGGATGCAGTATATCGTTTAAAACAAATCGCTAAAATAATTTGTTAAGCTTAAGTTATTTGTAATGTAGCTCATAAGATATTTTTTCAATCAAATACAGAAACCTACATAAGGGACATTATTGTTACGAATTTTAGTGGAAAAGTTTGCAGTTATGGTTAACAATAACTTATCCCGAATGCACTATGACCTAACACAAGATGTTACAAATGGCATCATACATGACATCACTGGTGGATTAATTACTTTTTATTCACATAATTGATTATATTAATAATGATGTTCAAGGCTGTGTGACTGTATAACAACATGATCTTTGATGCATAACACAGCATCTCTTAGCACTGCAGTTCAAAATTGGCCACGAAAATTTCTGTTTTTTTTAAACAATGTTTTTTCTTCTGAGTTTTTCACAGTAATTCACTTTTAACAAATCTTTTTCAGTTATTATTTGGGGATTTTATAATGTTATACGCATTATCCATTTGAAAAAGAAAATTACTGTGTACATGCCCAGAACAACTCCCATCCTGTGTCACCAAACAGGTTTTGAAGTGCACAATGTGCTTCGAGTCCCAAGCCTCGCCACAGTGCTCCCTGGACTTGGTCTTTGAACAGGTGGAGTTGTGTTGTGAATTTTCTTTCATTCTTTTTTTTAGGATTTCCAACTAAGCACAAAAAAGTCAAGTGCATTTAAAAGATGCATGCATCCATGTATCTGTGAATCCACTGAAAATGGCAACCTGCAGGATCTCTTAATACGTGAGCATATGTACAGATGATGTGGCTAAAATAGTCCCAAATGCCACCTGACACACTATATCTTAAACATACAAAAAAGAAACAGATGGAATACTTGAAATAATCTAAGCCACTAGTAATTACTTGGGCCACATCCCAGTCCATCGTTATTTTTCACCTCAGTTTGGACCTAGCCATATGTAAATCAGTCTTGAGCCTGTTCCAATAGGAACGGTCCAGCCCAAACTCCTTTTGATGGTTTGATGCATCGCCCTAAGTGGTATGAGTATGCCCTGATATGGATCCCTTGTTCACTGTACCATAGGAACAGGCTGCACTGGTTGACAAGCCCCAATTACGGCAAGACCGTAATTGGGGGGCTTCTGAGGACCTGGCCTGGCAGTTTGAGCTGGACTGTTTCTATTGGAGCAAGGGCAAGAATGATTTCCATTAAGCTGGGTCCAAAATGACATGGCATGATGGGCAAAAAGAATGATGAGTTGGAATGCTACTCAAGCTATTGCCAGTGGTTCGACTTATTGCAAGCATTCCTCCCATCACCTATTGTGTGTTAGATGGAGCAGTGTACCAGAAAGTAGGCTTGTGTGTCCCATATTCTGTAATGTCTGCTACAACAAGCATTTTCAGTTGTGAACAGCCAATTTAATGGCCCAGAATTTCAAATAGATTGGTGGGTTAACAGTCAGTATATCACCATTCAAAAGTCCACCTGAAGCACTTTTTTGTGACTTAAGTATTGTAAAAAAGTGAAGAATGGGTTTTGAGTGTAATGTTGTTCAGCAATATTGCTGTACTAAACAGCAAAAATCCCTTTGGGAGATACTTCTAGTTTGCCCCCTTAAACTCCCCTTCCCACCCCACTGTACAAGATCTGCACCAAACATGACATACATAAACGTAACCCTGATAGTCAGATACAATAATGATTTGCCAAATTGCATAAAGGTTTATCAAGTGACACAAAAGACCTTTTAACTGCGGGCACTTAAAACGTGTTTTCCTTAGAGAATTGTCAGGAGCTCTTCTACATGCTCACAGTGCTAGGACATTGACGTACACATACCCTTTACCTAGTCTTGCCACATGCCTTTTAAAGTGCCATGCTGTACCAAAGAGGAGAGGTATTGACATCTATGTCTTGCAGAAGATTATAACTGGAATAGCATCATTTTGAGATTTTCATCTATAATGCAAAAACTATGAGGGTCAGTCCTCGTTACTTGCACCAGTATATACTAATCGTCCTGGCCATGTGCCAAATGAAGTATGCACCACAATAGCAGAAAACATAAAATGATATCTTCAAACATACGTTGATATTTGTAGTGTGAAAGCAGTACAACAAGGCTGTGCTTATGAAACCTAAACGGGACAAATGGTTTTCTTTTGGGATTCAAATCTTTCTTCAGGGTGCAGACACTTTGCTCTCGTGTTAAACGGTGCATGCAGAGATTAAACAAGCATTACAGGAATTAATTGAAAATCTCTTGACTGGTGTGAGAAATATGGTTCAGAAGGACCCAGAGCAATCAGAAGCTACTGTGCCCCAAATGAGTCAACGGGGGGGAGTGGCTTTCACCTTTGGTGTCCTGGGGATTCCGTGACAATGACTTTTAAAGTGGGAGGCCAAGTAACAATGGACCTTTAAACTGGGGATCAAGTACCCATTTTAGTGCATGACTATCAGGGCAGCGAACCAGAGCAATTCAAGGCTGACTCCAGGAGGTGCTGCAACCTAGAAATTCAGAACCCAACCATACATAAAATAACACCAAGTGTAACACTGTACAGTCAGTGTATTTTCTTTTTCTTTAAAAAAGGTAAACCGTTTAAAGCATACAAAGCTCAATACTATGCACACTATTTAAAACATACCAAGTTTTCAGGATGAACTACAAATTGGAACTTTTCTAAAAGTGGCCTGGCAGAATAACCAGGGCGTAAACCATGTACTATAAGGAAATGTCTCTGGGACACCTAAGCCTCTAAATCTAGTCTTTCTAAATCTAGTCTGGTCACTTCATATGTGAGGCAGCATGTGACTATTTGCACACCAGCAGGCCCTGAACCCAAGGTCAATGATTCTCTTATATGTTTATAAAAAACTTATATTGCTTTTTTCTAATAAAAACGCATGCTAATGGCTATGTCGACATATATACAATCAATGTTCCAGGCCTATTAATCACAACTACAAGCCTATTGCCTCCAGCAAAACATGGGAATGTTATTTGTTTTACAAAATGTTTTCAAAGCCTCCCTGCTCCCTTGCTGCCTGGTGTTCACTCTCCAGCTCTCCCTGCACAACTCCTCACTATGGTTTGAGGAGCAAGCCACGTTCCTGCTGCTCCCGGGCTGAGAGGCCTACTTCTCCTGTTCTCCATGCTTTAGCACATACCTTTACAGCTTCCTCCACTGGGATGTGGTCGGGTGGTAGGAGACCCCCACAACAAGGCTGTGCTTATGAAACCTGGGGCCTGCCCTTGGAAATGGAAGATGTTCCCTTCAGAAACCTGCAGTCTGAGGCGGTGATTTCACGGTTTGCAACCGCTAAGAGTTTATCATGCTCTGCTTCGGGGGGCCTCCACAGTGGGTGAACTGCTTCTATAATTAGGTGTTTGTGGGCACCAAAGGTTTCACAAGGAAATACGGAGGCCTTTCATCAGCCTCTAGCAGTATTGTTATCTTCTCCTTAGTAGCATCTTAGATCTACAGGTCTGAACTTGCCCTACTGTCCAGGCCAGGTGGCCTATTGACCTGGTGGTGTCTGTGGTAGAAGGTCCACTGGTCCTGCAGCAGAGACCACTCTTTTGGTCTGTACTCCCCTCACCCAAGCCTTCTAACACTTGCTGCGTGACTGTGCATAAAGAGTTTGAAGAAGGCCAGCGGCGTGTAATGAATCATGCAGCAAGTAGCGAAGGCTGCCTCCAACTGGAGATGCTGATTCAGGAGGTGCTGCTGAGGTAAATGATTTGACTGCTAAAAAGATCATCCTCAAATGTTTAAGAAACTGAAACTGAAGTATTATTCATTTCTATTGTTACACAATGAGCTTAAAGAAATGGTTTTCTTCAGACAACATATATCTCCCTTCTAAACACTGAGTGCAGTCAGATGGAAGAGTCTCATTACTGATTTGTTCTTAACAACTGATGAACCTACATCTTTAGGTATGGCTGAACATTAATAAACATCGACTAGAGGAATATAAAAGCAAAATCTCCAATAATTTCCAGTACTCCAGGGGGAAGGCATCCCCAAGAAATATTACCCATATGCCTGACACTCCAGATTGCTCCTGCAGCAAACAGGCCGACTTGAGAAAAATAAGAAAATTTGATGAGTCTGTGTGCACCTGCTCCATTAAAAAAATCTAACCTAGAATTATGTAGTCTGTGAAAGATTTCGCACCAGGTTATGCACGTGTTTGTTTCGTTCACTGCCCAGTTAATACAGAGAAGAAGGAAGCAAAAACAACACACCAAGTTCATTAAAACATCTATGTTACCTACAGAAAGACAATAGATATGTGTTGTACGAATCCCATACCTTTGTGCCAGTTCTCGCCATATTCACCTCCTCCGCGAATGTTTGCCACAGCAAGAACACCTCCCAAGTGCCTCACAAAAATGAGTCTTGATACACTGAAAAATGGTAAAGATATAGGAATCAAATTGAATAATTATTTTTTCAGTCTCCCATCAAACATCAGTTACACTACAAGGGAAAAGTAGCAATTACATGTGGAAAGTCCCTAAAGCCCTTTGGGAAAGGTTTAACGAGTATTGATTATGTACTCCTTTCTTGTCACTGGAAAGTGAAAATTAACATAAGTACCGAGTTTTCCCATCCACGCACACGTTATAGAATGCTATCCAAGACAAAGCCCGCGAGACAACATTCACCCTCTGCTTCAGAAAAGAGGGCAAAGACTGCCTCTTACAAAACACACTGTATCAATATTTCACTTCTTGGATATCATGCCACCTGAAGAAGTGCCCAACCATGTTTTATTCCACACCCAGTTCATAGTAGGGACCCCTGATGCTGATAAGACACCTGACATCACCCACTACAGTATATCCAAAAACTGACCACTCTCCACTTAAACTGGCAAATAATTTGCCACAATAAATGAAGGTGGAGACAGGCATGAAATTGAAGCTCAAGAACCATACTGCGGTTCCTGTAGGTGATAAACAACTGTTGGGTGCATCACAAAGTCGCATAATGGTGTCTCAACATATTAAAACTGAGTTTTAAGTAGGGCTGTAAAGTTGTTTTTCACTAATTGTGTCATGAAGCTTTTTTGGGAGGTGGAGAGATGTCCTACAGAAGTATTTGAACAAGGATAACAAAAACAGATAATACCTGTCATTCTACTGTGAGTTGAGTACATGTTCTGATTCACATCAGAGAAAATCCGTAACAAAAGCAAGTGAACCAGTTAGAAACACTTTGCATCGGAAAATATGCTGTTGATAATCAGAAAATTCCGGTCTGTCAAAGGTGGTCATTAAATACTAGAAATCAATGAGCATAATCCATCGCAATTTTACATTTCTCAGAATGTGTTTAGTCAGTGAGATTGGAGGATGTGAATCTGAAATTTCCCAACCAAAAAGGCCGGGCGAATGGGGGAATGGATTATTCTCATGAGAAGCCTCTGGGCTGATTTAGAATGTGGCAGACAAGTACCACTGAACAGCTCCGGAGACCCTGCCCTCAAAATTCAAGGTCTGACTGGGCGAATTAAAGTCAAGCAGATTGCAAGTTTTACATCAATAACAGAAAATTCAATCAGTCGGTGTAAAGCGTCCTCTGCTAGCCCTATGGAGAAGGTGCAGGCAGAGGGAAGCCATCCAACGGACCGCCTCATTGAGAGTGGACAATCAGGGGCCTCTTTTAAAAAAAAAAAAAAAAAAAAAAAAAAAAATTTATCTACGTCACCACTAGGTATGTCATGGCAGTTAAGGGGGAGGAACACTAAAAAAAGAAGAAAAATGACCCCCACACGCTGAGGAGAAACTTCCATGGTGGTGATCATTGTTATTTTTTTATTTTTCAAAAAAAACTCCTGCTTCAGGAGTTTGTTTTTGAAAATTAAAAACGTTGCAGAAGTTTGACAGCCAGTCACCATGTTTAGGGGAGCCGTCAATCAAACCTTTCCTACAAAGACGTTCATGGAGCTGGCGGACATTACTAAACTTGGCAGACAACGGCAGTATAGTTCACCAGCCTGTCGGCCTTTATTTAATTAGCCAAACCCTAATCAGTCCCTCTGTCTAAAGTGGCACAGTGGGTGAAAACAAAAACAAGGATGTGAAATGTTCCCCTTAGTGTTTGCTAGTGGTTAGACTATTTGCAAGTATTCATCCCATCAACCTTTGACTGTTTCATCGAAAGCAATATGCTTGTAAACCTTAGCTGCGCATGGCTGTGCGCAGCAAGGGTTGTGTGGCCAATCCCTCCTGCGAACCTCATGCATAGCTGGGGTTATAAATTAAATACATCATAAAAGACAATTAAATTCAGTGGGGAAAAAACACAGTTAAAACGGAGTTATTATTCTGGCTCAAAAGTGTAAACCTGTGTAACCTGTCAGAACTCACGGCATATGCAATTCAGAAAACATCTATTTGCCAAATGAACATATACAGAGAAGCGGTTAATGCGAGAACAACCTGTTGGCGTGCTGGCCACTCAGTTCAAAAGCCAGATGTAGCATAGATATTCACCATTTGCTGTGGCCCTTGTGGGTGAGACATTCAAAGTTGGGTGCCTTATTAGTTGGGTGACTAGGCCGAAAGCTTCTGCTGAAGCAGTGACCACTAGTGCAGAAGGAGGTCCAGCAGCACAGGTCACTGTGAAGAAGCGGCCTCGGGTAATGTCAATTGCAGTGGGTATATGCAATGAAGAGACAGTAGAGGGTAACAAATGGGCGCGTTTTCAGGGCAGTACTGCACAATGATGCAGATAGCTTGTGAGAAGGAGGAAGTGGGAAGGTGGCACAGTGCTGTGGGGACAATGTGACTGCAGTCCTGAGAGAAAAAGGTGGCTTGGCAGGAGGGTCACCTTTAAAGGTGATGGAAATGCTGCACTGATGGACTAGCATAAGTTTTCATTGGTGGCCAGACAGCACCTCTCTCAAAACATCACCCATAGGCATGCTTCTTGCATATTCTGTGCAGAGACGACAGACCGACCTCCTGGATATGCAGAGGAAGCCGAATAGCCCAAATTTACATTCTAATTAGTCTCCCTGGACACTGCCAGCATCTGCTCCAGACCACCTTGAGCGGCAGTGGCCTTGTTTTAAGAAATGTTGACACGTTCTCCTTACATACTGTTCTTACTCAAAATGAAAACGCTTTAAATTATTGCAATTTACAAAAGCGGCCCTGTCCCAAATCACGGTGCTACTAAATACAGCAAAAGAAAACGAAAAGCAAACATTAAAATTCATCTGAAAAAATATCTGTGTGTGTGCCTGTCTATCTAGCTATTATATGGTTGATTCGTTTTAAACCAAACACTCAAGACTGAATATCGTCTCGGCTAACAATGCTAGTAATTGCTGTACTGTGTCTGCTCGTATCTAAGCACATTTTCGTCTTTTGATACTGTATGTACAGGTCATTACTATGCACTCCGTGCTACGGTAACTGGAGTTTTGCATTTCTAATGCCTATGGATTTCTTTCGTCCAACAAACCACAGCTCCATAGGGAGTTTGTTGAACATGAATGACCTTCAAACCATTCAAGGTGATGAGGAGAGGAAACCTTCCCCTGCTAAAAATAAATAAATAAATAAATAAATAACTGCGCTCAGCTGTGCGGCGGCTGCACCTAAGAAGGGCCTTTTTACAGATGGACAGGAGTGAATGCTGCCAGAATAGGCTATTTATATGCTAGTGCGCCACCGTGAGTAATTCTTCAGACAGCCTGTTGACATATAAAGGAGATAGCCGGTCTTCAGGCAGAGGTAGGGTGACCAGAATTTTAAAGCCAAAAACCGGCACCTTTCACAAAAATAGAAGAAGGACTACAAGTTTACTTCAACCGAACGCACAGAATGACAACGCTCAGCAACACAGAATTACAGTATAGGCACCAAGAGCATAAATAAAATGCAATTTTTAAAGCAAGTGTAATGCCTGTTAATTAAATTGCTTTCTGATAACACCTCTTAAGTATCTCTGCTACAGATTTAAAAAAAATTTAAAAAAAAACCTCACACCCTTTTCAGGCGACCCTCTTTAAAACCCACTATATTACCCAAAATTTGTGGTGACCCATGGTGAAAAAACAGGACTGTCCCGGCAAATGCGGGGCGCCTGGTCACCCTAGAAAGAGGACATTTTTACACAACACAAGGGGGCTAGTAAAGATCCCGTTTGTACTTCTCTATAGAGGATTATGTTTTCAAGTTTTCTGAAAATGAAACACTGATCAAAACACTTCGCGCACACAAAAGACTGGCTTCAGGAAGTGCTCAGCCTAAAGATTGCAGACATAATGACTACTCACTTGGTCGTTTAGATGACTGACAACACCTGAGGTTTTATTTTATTTTGATTGAATCATATTCGATTATATATATGGTACAAAGTACACCCAACAGTAAGGTATAAGGACGCTTAGTCACCGAAATGGTTGGGCACACCGTTGCAGTCCAAGTAACCTGCAATATTCTGATCATTTACCATTAATGCTTTTCATTCATTGTAATGCAATATATTTTGTGAAATGAAAAAGGGGTAGGTGGTTGTCGGTATGCCATATAACCCAAAACAGCACAGACCTCTAATCACAGGCTATGCACAGTACACCCCAGAGAGTATATGACACACACAAACACAGCACAGATAAACTGTACATTGGGTATCAATGTGCTTATAATAGCATCTTCCACCAGGCTGCTCCAACACCCTACAACAGAACATATTTTAAAAAACTCACTCCATATATCCAACCCAGCCCAGTAAGTTATTATATGGCTTTCATGTCACCCTCTCACATCCACTCTCTTAATAGTCTTACACAAACAACCAAAAATAGGATTTGTGGACATTCCATCACATCACACGTCAACACACTCCCTAGCCGGTGTGGGCCCTATCTTGAAATATTTGTCTGGCTTCTTATTTGCATCTCATCAAGCCAAGGTACTTTTTCAGGTCGAGCATAGCAGTGGGTAAGTGCTGCTTTTCTAGCGTCTTGGTATCTATGTGGGCTTTTAAGCACGCCCATCACTTTCACTCGTTCGTGGGTTTGCCTTTCAAAAATCCTTTGATGACATTGGTAAATGCTTTACGTTTGTCCCGCCTTTGGGTTATTTCGTTACAGCCTTAGGGACCGAGCCTATCACATAGATAATTGCACATTTGCCAATATGTTTGACTGTGAGCAAATTTCTTTTTCCTTTTATGTCTGTCCTTTGCGCTCACACTCATGGCGGCACTGGCGCCTTGAATGGACTTGCTTATGTCAACTGTTTTACTTCACATTTTCAATTTATGTGGCAAGAAAAGTCCAGTTAGGAATTTCCAATGCTAACATCTCTAATTTGAAAAAACGCGAGACCCATTGCATTGCAAAGGCTTGTTTGTGATGTGCCGCTCTTTCATATTTAATAATAATAATATATGGTCGATACAAGGGGGAAGTAAACCTAGACTTCCACAGCAATTTTTTTTATTTATTATTAAATTCAGTTCATCCAATCTCCTTGGGTTAATTTTAAATTTTTATTTCTTTTCTGAACTCAATTAATCTCATCATGAACTTATTATCATCAAGAAAAGATATATATAATTCTAGGTGCTCTTATATTTACAAACACAGTGAAAGTGAATATTGTGAACAAAACTGATGGTGTTATGTACAATATATACAAAATATGTGGTTAAAATCAATTAAACGTGAACTTCCAGATGCTCCGTCAATCCAGGAGTCCTGAAGTCACTAGAGAAATGTAATATCAATCCACATTCAATTTATGTCGACGTTACGACCCTGTATATAGATATGAATCAACAACGGGTCATCATCAGGACTGGAGATCATTCTATATGGTAGCACCTATTAGTTCAGATTTAGTGTTATCATATCCCGTCCTATCTTTACCCCTACTTTCTCACTCTTCACAAACACCTACTACAAGCACCCCAACCCAGAAACCTTCATCCACTCGCCTCTCCTCCATTGCACAATTTAGAGCCTTACATCATGATCCACATGCTCCTCCACCACCCCTAACCCATACTCCATCCACACTAAACAGATGCAAACAAAATAAACAACATGCCACTCTGAACAACTCTGAGTTGACATTCCTACCAGCTTAGTAGAAATGTAAGCAATTTGGTTTAGCACTTTCACCCATTAAATAACATCATCCAAAAGGTATTGACGTTCCACATTCACATAACATGAGAACCGACTTTTTCACACTACTAGAAGCAGACTGGATCAGACCCGTTTTTGTAAACCTGCCCTTAGAACAATTTGTAACATCATCCTTGGTCTACTAAAAGTGCTGAAATCACATACCAACAGAGTCCTATCAACCTTACTGTATCAACCTCTGGCATTTGAAGCGGTGACATTGAGGTCACAAGCAGATTTCTGTAGTAAGTATTAACCCCATAGAATTATCTTAATGGTTTTCAAAGTATTCTAATATTGTAAAGAACCCATCTGTGTTCTACTGGAAATGAAAAATTCATGAATCACCTTCCTCTAAACATACTGCTAGAAACACTGTCACTTTAGGTATCTTAGCAGATAGGAAACATATCAAGCACAATCTGGGCACCAAAAGTCTCTTTTCATTCATGGAAAGCAAAATTAATGAATCCTGGTACACTAACTTCATAAACCCATCCAAAGTTTCTCTTCCATCTCAGTCCAAACAGGAAAGACAGACAAGGAAACAAACATGTTTATGAATTGAGGCGGTAGAGAGGGAAAGAATTTAGGAAGTGGGTATGATGGATAGACAAACTATTCTGGCTAAAAAAAGATGGCTTGTAATGATTTGACCTTTTTTAGAATGCATTTATTTAAATATTAGAACTAGAAGAAACACTATTGACAGGAAATTGAAATAGAATTGAAGGTATAAACCAGTAGCTAAATAAAATGGCTGCCATTTTGAAAACTATTGGCATCAGTGTGCTGCAGTGTTTGGTTTAAAAAACTGTAGATCGAAACATACAGGTTTGAATTATTATAGCTAGGTTTTAGTGAAGACGTTTTTAAGATTCTTTACATTGAGTTGTTAAAAAATCCATGACGGGAGATCTGCTTGCCAGGTGCACTGCTTAATCCCATCATGGCGGCTTGCTTCCCCTCTACAGTAATGAAAATGTCACTTACCCAGTGTACATCTGTTCGTGGCATTAGTCGCTGCAGATTCACATGTTTGGCACAGTCCGCTGCCTGGTGTTGGGCTCGGAGTATTACAAGTTGTTTTTCTTCGAAGAAGTCTTTTTGGTCACGGGACCGAAGGACTCCTCCCTCTTCGGCTCCATTGCGCATGGGCGTCGACTCCATCTTAGATTGTTTTCCCCGCAGAGGGTGAGGATGGAGTTGTTTGGTATAAATAGTGCCCATGCAATGGAGTGAATATGTATGTACGTTAAGAGTTTCTAATAATTATTTACAAATGTTCAGATGTTTAAGATTTATGATCTACTTCTAAACGGCTACAGGCTTCCCGGGGAGGTGGGAGGGTACATGTGAATCTGCAGCGACTAATGCCACGAACAGATGTACACTGGGTAAGTGACATTTTCAGTTCGATGGCATATGTTGCTGCAGATACACATGTTTGGCATAGACTATAAAGCAGTTACCTCCCCTAAAAGCGGTGGTTTAGCCTGTAGGAGTTGAAGTAGTTTGGAATAATGTTCTTAGTACAGCTTGGCCCACTGTAGCTTGTTGTGCATTTAGTACGTCTACACAGTAGTGTTTAGTAAACGTATGAGGCGTAGACCAGGTTGCAGCCTTACATATTTCGCTCATAGGAATGTTTCCTAGAAAGGCCATTGTAGCACCTTTCTTTCTGGTTGAGTGTGCCTTTGGTGTAATAGGCAATTCTCTTTTGGCTTTAAGATAGCATGTTTGAATGCATCTGACTATCCATCTAGCAATGCCTTGTTTAGAGATTGGATTTCCTATGTGTGGTTTTTGAAAAGCTATGAACAGTTGTTTTGTTTTCCTGATTAGCTTTGTTCTGTCAATGTAATACATTAGTGCTCTTTTGATGTCTAATGTATGTAGTGCCCTTTCAGCCACAGAATTTGGTTGTGGGAAGAACACTGGCAATTCTACTGTTTGATTTAAATGGAATGGTGAGATTACTTTTGGCAGAAATTTTGGATTTGTTCTTAGAACTATTTTATTGTTGTGTATTTGAATAAATGGTTCTTGTACGGTAAATGCCTGTATTTCACTTACTCTTCTGAGGGATGTGATTGCAATGAGAAATGCGACCTTCCAGGTTAGATATTGCATTTCACAGGAATGCATGGGTTCGAAAGGTGGACCCATGAGTCTTGTTAAGACGATGTTAAGATTCCATGAAGGAACTGGTGGTGTTCTTGGTGGTATAATTCTTTTTAGCCCTTCCATGAATGCTTTAATAACTGGTATTCTAAATAGAGACGATGAATGAGTAGTTTGTAGGTAAGCAGATATTGCTGCGAGGTGTATTTTTATAGATGAAAAAGCAAGATTTGCTTTTTGCAAATGTAGTAAGTATCCTACTATGTCTTTAGTAGAGGCATGTAATGGTTGTATTTGATTGGCATGGCAGTAGTAAACAAATCTTTTCCACTTAGATGCATAGCAGTGTCTAGTGGGAGGTTTTCTAGCTTGTTTTATGACCTCCATGCATTCTTGTGTGAGGTCTAAGTGTCCGAATTCTAGGATTTCAGGAGCCAAATTGCCAGATTCAATGATGCTGGGTTTGGATGCCTGATCTGTTGTTTGTGTTGTGTTAACAGATCTGGCCTGTTGGGTAGTTTGACATGCGGTACTAGTGAAAGGTCTAGTAGAGTTGTATACCAAGGTTGTCTTGCCCATGTGGGTGCTATCAGTATGAGTTTGAGTTGGTTTTGACTCAACTTGTTTACTAGATATGGAAGGAGAGGGAGAGGGGGAAAAGCGTACGCAAATATCCCTGACCAACTCATCCATAGAGCATTGCCTTGTGATTCGCGGTGTGGGTACCTGGATGCGAAGTTTTGGCATTTTGAGTTTTCTTTTGTTGCGAACAAATCTATCTGGGGTGTTCCCCAAATTTGAAAGTACTTGTTCAGAACTTGGGTGTGAATTTCCCATTCGTGGACTTGTTGGTGGTCTCGCGAAAGGTTGTCTGCTAGTTGGTTTTGTATTCCTGGAATAAATTGTGCTATTAGGCGAATGTTGTTGTGAATCGCCCACTGCCAAATTTTTTGTGTTAGGAGGCACAATTGTGTTGAGTGTGTTCCTCCTTGTTTGTTTAAATAATACATTGTTGTCATGTTGTCTGTTTTGACAAGAATGTATTTGTGTGTTATTATGGGTTGGAAGGCTTTTAACGCTAGAAATACTGCTAACAGTTCTAGGTAATTGATATGAAATTTTGTTTCGTGTATATCCCATTGTCCTTGAATGCTGTGGTGATTGAGGTGTGCTCCCCACCCTGTCATGGAAGCATCTGTTGTTATAACGTATTGAGGCACTGGGTCCTGAAATGTCCGCCCTTTGTTTAAATTTTTGCTGTTCCACCATAGAAGCGAGAGGTATGTTTGGCGGTCTACCAACACCAGATTTTGAAGTTGACCCTGTGCTTGTGACCATTGTGATGCTAGACACTGTTGTAAGGGTCGCATGTGTAGTCTTGCGTTTGGGACAATGGCTATGCATGATGACATCATGCCTAGAAGTTTTAGCACAAATTTTGCTTGTATCTTTTGGTTTGGAAACATAGCACTTATTACCTTGTGGAATGCCTGCACTCTTTGTGGACTTGGAGTGGCAATTCCTTTTGATGTGTTGATGGTTGCTCCTAGATATTGTTGTGTTTGACACGGTGCTAGGTGTGATTTTGTATAGTTGATGGAAAACCCCAGTTTGTGAAGGGTTTGTATGACAAACGTGGTGTCGTTTGCGCATTTTTTTACTGTGTTGGTCTTGATTAGCCAATCGTCTAGGTAAGGGAACACATGTATCTGTTGTCTCCTGATGTGTGCTGCTACTACTGCTAGACATTTTGTGAACACTCTTGGTGCAGTTGTTATTCCGAATGGCAACACCTTGAATTGGTAATGTATTCCTTTGAATACGAACCGTAGGTACTTTCTGTGAGAAGGGTGTATTGGTATATGAAAGTACGCATCCTTTAGGTCTAATGTGGTCATGTAATCTTGCTGTTTGAGCAGTGGAATGATGTCTTGTAGTGTGACCATGTGAAAATGGTCCGATATGATGTAGGTATTTAGTGTCCTGAGATCTAATATTGGTCTTAATGTTTTGTCTTTTTTTGGAATTAGAAAGTACAGGGAGTAAACTCCTGTGTTTTTTTGTTGTACTGGTACTAACTCTATTGCATCCTTTTGCAGTAGTGCTTGAACTTCTAGTCCTAAAAGTTCTAAATGTTGTGGTGACATTTTGCGTGTTTTGGGGGGGATGTTTGGTGGGAAGTTGTGGAATTCTATGCAATAGCCATGTTGGATTATTGCTAATACCCAATTGTCTGTTGTAATCTGTTGCCAAGATTGGTAGAATTGGCTTAGTCTTCCCCCCACTGGTGTTGAGTGAAGGGGTTGCGTGACTTGAAAGTCACTGTTTAGGTGGAGGTGTTTTTGGAGTCTGGAATCTTCCCCTACTCCTTGGGAATTGACCCCCCCGATATCCCCTGAAACCTCCCCTTTGGAAGGAACCCTGATATGGTGTGGTTCTTGTTTGTTGGCTGGTGGTGTCTGTGGGTTGGCCACGAAACCCCCCTCTAAATGGAGTTTTTCTGAAAGAGCCTCTGCTCTGCGGGGAGTAGAGTGCGCCCATGGCCTTGGCCGTGTCTGTGTCCTTTTTAAGTTTTTCAATGGCTGTATCCACTTCAGAGCCAAAAAGTTGTTTCTCGTTGAAGGGCATATTAAGGACAGCCTGCTGGATTTCAGGTTTGAAGCCTGAAGTGCGTAGCCAAGCGTGTCTCCTTATGGTGACAGCAGTGTTGACTGTTCTTGCTGCAGTATCGGCTGCGTCTAGTGAAGAGCGGATTTGATTGTTTGAGATCGTTTGTCCCTCTTCCACTATTTGCTGCGCCCTTTTTTGGTATTCCTGGGGAAGATGGTCTACGAGAAGTTGCATCTCGTCCCAGTGTGCGCGGTCATATCTGGCCAGCAGCGCTTGTGAATTTGCGATGCGCCACTGGTTGGCTGCCTGTGATGCTACTCTTTTCCCTGCCGCATCGAATTTTCGGCTTTCTTTGTCCGGAGGTGGGGCGTCGCCAGATGTATGTGAATTTGCTCTCTTGCGAGCTGCCCCTACTACCACGGAGTCAGGTGGTAACTGCGAAGTAATAAACACTGGGTCTGTGGGTGGTGGTTTGTATTTCTTATCCACCCTTGGGGTGATGGCTCTTGATTTTACGGGCTCTTCAAAAATTTGTTTTGCGTGCCGTAACATCCCTGGTAGCATTGGGAGACATTGATATTGGCTGTGTGTAGCCGAGAGGGTGTTAAATAAAAAATCATCCTCTATAGGATCGGAATGCAGTTGGACATTGTGGAATTCTGCTGCCCTAGCCACCAGTTGCGAGTATGAGGTACTGTCCTCTGGCGGTGACGGCTTTGTGGGGTATGACTCGGGATCATTGTCCGGCACTGGGGTGTCATACAGGTCCCAAGCATCTTGATCCTGATCGTCATGACTTATGGTAGTTTGCGCTGGTGAGTGCATTTGTGGCGGTGTTTGTGCCGGCGATGCCTGTGGTGGAGAGGGCGGAGGCGTGACTTTTTTAACCACTTTGGCTTGTGGTTGTGCGTCATCCTTTGGAAGTCCGATCCTTCTTTTCCTCATGATTGGGGGAAGGGTTGATATCTTCCCTGTGTCGTGCTGGATGTACAGTCTCTTTTGTGTGTAGTCCGATTCTACACTTTGGAGCTCTTGTCCAAATTTGTGCATTTGGCCACTTATTCCTTGTTCCTCTGAGTAGGATGAAGGTGTGGTATTTTTCGGTGCCGAGAGAGAATCTTTTTTCGGTTTCGGCACCGACAGAATTTTTTTTCCTTTCGGCATGGATTCTCGGTGCCGATGTTTTTCGGTGCCGGTATTTTGTTTTTGTCTCTCGGAGCCGCTTTCTCGGCTCCGAGGTTGCTCCATGGCGGTCCCTCGACCGGAGTCGGGTGTCTTCGCTATGGGCGTGCCCTTTTTCGGCGCCTTCGACGGGTCGCCTGTTTTATGGGTCGAGCCATGGCCTGTTGGCAGTGGCGTCCCCTGGGCTTTCGGTTTGTCGATGGATTTACTTTTCGACGTCTTACTCACAGTTTGTTGCTGTTGTTCGACGTCGGAGTCTCCGGATTCTGATTCCGGAACCGAGAATGTTTCCTCTTCCTCGTCGAAACGTTGTTTTGTCGACGTGGACGCCATTTGTTGACGCCTGGCTCTTCGGTCCCGGAGTGTTTTTCTGGACCGGAAGGCTCGACAGGCTTCACAGGTATCCTCCTTGTGCTCGGGGGACAAGCACAAGTTACAGACCAACCAAGTGCTGATCTGTATAAGGATACTTACTGTGACATTTTGGGCAGAAACGAAACGGGGTCCGTTCCATCGGCTTCGATGTCGCACGAGGTCGGGCCGACCAGGCCCCGATGGGGGATCGAAACTACCCCAAAGTCTTCCGATGATCGGTGTCGATGTACCTAACTATCCCGATACCGAACGGAACAATACCGACGCTTTCTTCCGAGATTCTGACTAACTTTCCGAACCGAAACACGGAGCGAAAAGGAATACGTCCGAACCCGACAGCGGAAAAAAAACAATCTAAGATGGAGTCGACGCCCATGCGCAATGGAGCCGAAGAGGGAGGAGTCCTTCGGTCCCGTGACCAAAAAGACTTCTTCGAAGAAAAACAACTTGTAATACTCCGAGCCCAACACCAGGCAGCGGACTGTGCCAAACATGTGTATCTGCAGCAACATATGCCATCGAACCTGTTGTTTCAGATACCGTTTGCCCTGGGATCACTGTGGACCACCAATGATTGCTGCATCTTGGGAAAAGAGAGAAGGGGGAAAAGCTCACAACTATAGCCTGTATGGCGAGGGTCCGGTACAAGTACATGTATCTGTAAGCAAGTGTAATATGGAGGATAACTGTAGTCCGGTTTATCACAGCGGAAGGCTTTCAATCGAAGGATCAGTCCTTGCAAATTGATATGCAGATGCAAGGGCTGTGAAGTGAAGCAGTGTGGGGTGAGGGAGCTCCTGATTTTTCTTCGGATAGAGGAGGCTCTCAGCAGATGTTTGTGCTGTTCGTTGTATTCTCTGAGTCTGTCCCTCTCCCACTTTTTTCTGACTGTTTTGGAGAAAGCGATACACTCTGGACCTCTGAGCTTTGGCTTATAGTATCCTTAGGCTGTTTTCATTTGACACAAATCAGGGTCAGCTTAAGTGATGCGCCCCTAGAGGCAGACTAGAAGGGAAAAACTACTTTAACAAGATATGAAACCTTACTGTGTGGAGAAAAGCCCGGGGAAACGCAGCCTCAAATCTCAAATAGACAAGCACAGTAGATCAACTCGCGTTGAGGTAAACGCTTCTATAAGCAAAAGTAAAATAGTCGCAGCCAGCAGTGAGAGAAACCACTCACAGGGTACAAAGTAGTTGCAAGAGGGGATGGCAGAGGAAATAGAAAGCTCCCATACATGGATTGAGAAACCGCAGTCATTGTTGCAACAGCCCAAGATACAGCACTCTCAGTCCAGATTATCAGAGTTTGGGGACATCGGGGCGCCCAGATGGAAGTATTAAGAAATCCCATAAGTATCTCAGGATCCAGTTTGCTCAGAACTGAGCCTGGTGTAAAGAGTAGACACAAGGAGATCGTAGCAGCTGGTACGATAAAACTGTATAGAACTGCCCTGACAATAATCCCCTCAATGATTCCCTCGGAAGGTTTTTTTATGGGCCACCTGACATGTGTACCACAATACCCCATTTTCAGTTGAAACTCGACATGAAATTGACAGGAGGAAAACGTTTGCACATCTCTTCCCCTTGCAAAGTCTGATATGGTGGCAGACAATGGTGAGGATTCGCAAGCAAAACAGCTAGCCTCCTCAGTCAGTCAAGCAGAAATACTGCAGCACGTAAACTGATCTTTTTAGGTCCTGGCTTCCAGTGACCAGCAGGTAAGTGGGTGGGTAGGTGGGGAGATGGGGAGATGCACAGGTTGTGGGTGAGGGAGTGGGAGATGATGGAGGTGTGGGAAGGGGGATGTTTTGTTGGGGGGGGGGTCACTGTATGGAAAAAAATTGCCTTTGAACAGAGATATATAGATAGTAGGAAAATGCAACGGATTTCACAATAGTTTGTTATAATGTTAATGGGCTAAATAACAGATGTAAGAGGAATGCTGTCTTTTTGAGTTTGTTGCAGTATGATCCCTCTGTCACAAGAGATGCATTGTATTCGGGGGAAGGAAGTAACAAACTTCACTATCCGTGGGTTAGCCAGTATTTTTTTTTTTAATCTGTCGAATCAGTTCACAGAGGGTGAATAGTCAGAAAGTTCAGGCTGGCTGTCTTTTCCCCCTATCAGATGATAGGTGGTTTTGGGTCATAGCCCCTGTAGTAGTCTCAAACGTGAGATACAATATTGCCACTTTCTGTGGCCCCATTCAAAATAATATTAAGCCTCTTCAGTCACTGTGAAGGGAGCTATGCAATCTTCCTGGGATACCTATACTGGGGGATGATTTTAACTAACTCCCAGTACGAGGGTTAGATTCGTCAAACCCAAATCACAGGCAAAATAAGAAGAATAGAGGAAGTGTTTTTAATGATTTTGTTCTTGGCTGGGGGTAGAAGATGTATGGTGTAAGTTAAATCCACCAGCCAGAGTGTATTCTGCAGGCAGGTCGCTCCCCGCTCCGCCATCCGCACCACCTCCACTCTGTATTTTACTCTCCTTTTCCCCGCCGCTGCATCCCCTGCGGCCCCTCCCGCCTCCCCCTCCTCCTCACCATCTCTGTTTTCCTCGTTCTCCTGTTTTCTTTGTTTTCCCCGCTGCTGCGTCCCCTCCCGCCTCCCCCCTCCTCCTCACCGTCTGTTTTCCAGTTTTCCTTGTTTTCCCCGCCGCTGCGTCCCCTCCCGCCTCCTCCTCACCATCTCTGTTTTCCTTGTTTTCCCCGCCCCTGCGTCCCCTGCGTCCCCTCCCGCCTCCTCCTCACCATTTCTGTTTTCCTTGTTTTCCCCGCCGCTGCGTCCCCTCCCGCCCCCCCTCACCGTCTCTATTTTCCTTGTTTTCCTCGCCACTGTGTCCCCTACTGCCTCCCCTCACCGTCTCTGTTTTCCTCATTCTCCTGTTTTCCTTGTTTACCCCGCCGCTGCGTCCCCTGCGGCCCCTCCCGCCTCCCCCTCACCATCTTAGTTTTCCTTGTTTTCCCCGCCGCTGCGTCCCCTACGGCCCCTCCCACCTCCCCCCTCCTCCTCACCGTCTCTGTTTTCCTCGTTTAACTGTTTTCCCCGCTGTTGCATCCCCTATGACCCCTCCCGCCCCCCCCCCCCTCCTCACCGTCTGTTTTCCTTGTTCTCCCCGCGGCTGCGTCCCCTCCCGCCTCCCCCCTCCTCCTCACCGTCTCTGTTTTCCTTGTTTTCCCTGACGCTGCATCCCCTGCGGCCCCACCCCCCCAGCCCTCTCATTCGTCAAGCCCGCCCTCCTCCCAGCTGCCACTCCCACCCCCCCCTCCTCTTATGGCAGCCGCGGCGCGGTAACAGGGAGCAACCTTTGACCCTGCTTCTGCAGACAGGTCGCTCCCTGCTCCGCCATCCGCACCACCTCCACACTGTATTTTACTCTCCTTTTCCCTGCCGCTGCGTCCCCTACGGCACCTCCCGCCTCCCCCCTCCTCCTCCTCCTCCTCCTCACCGTCTCTGTTTTCCTTGTTTTCCACACTGCTGCGTCCCCTGTGGCCCCTCCCGCTTCCCCCCTCCTCCTCACCGTCTCTGTTTTCCTCGCTTTCCTGTTTTCCTTGTTTTCCCCGCCGCTGCGTCCCCTGCCGCCTCCTCCTCACCGTCTCTGTTTTCCCCGACGCTGCGTCCCCTGCGGCCCCACCCCCCCAGCCCTCTCATTCGTCAAGCCCTCCCTCCTCCCAGCTGCCACTTCCACCCTCCCCTCCTCTTATGGCAGCCGCAGCACGGTAACAAGGAGCAACCTTTGACCCTGCTTTTGCAGGCAGGTCGCTCCCCGCTCTGCCATCCGCACCACCTCCACTCCGTATTCTACTCTCCTTTTCCCTGCTGCTGCGTCCCCTGCGGCGCCTCCCGCCTCCCCCCTCCTCCTCACCGTCTCCGTTTTCCTCTTTTTCCTTGTTTTCCCAGCAGCTGCGTCCCCTGCGGCCCCTCCCGCCTATCCCCTCCTCCTCACTGTCTGTTTTCCTCGTTTTCCCCGCAGCTGCGTCCCCACAGCCCTCTCATTCATCAAGCCCTCCCTCCTCCCAGCTGCCACTTCCACCATCCCCTCCTCTTATGACAGCTGCGGCACGCCAAAGGCAAGCCCGTCTGCGCCAAGACCGCGCCTAGCGCCAGTCCCCCAGGCCCTCTCAGACACACCTACTCCCCTGTCACCCTCCATGCTCTCAACCCAGGCCCCCACCACACATGCACCCCATCTAGCCCCACTCACACTCATGGCCCCTTCACCTGCCACACCTGTCACTTCTCCTGCTCCTCATCCCTCACACCACACACCAACCATAGTGACCCCACCTTCAACAAACACAACACCCCCAACACAAAACTCACCTGTCCTGCCCCCACCAACCAACCCCGCTGCACACCAGCCCACAACCAGAACACACCCCGCAACAACACACTCACGCACGACACCAACGACACCCACCACAACCGCCTGCTCCTCAACACCCGCTCCCTTCACAAACATGCCATAGAACTCTGGGACCTCATCACACTCACCTGACATCGCCTTCCTCACGGAAACCTGGACCAACCCCTCCTCAGAACCCGACATAGCCATCGCCATCCCAAAGAGATACAAACTCCAACGCAAAGACCGCCTCAACAGGCCGGGTGGTGGCATCGCCATCCTACACAGAGACACCATCAAAGTCACCACCAGCTCCCAAGACACTATCGACAACACTGAACACATGCACTTCCTAATCCGCATTAACAACAACTCCACCCTCAGAGGTACACTAATCTACAGACCACCAGGACCACGCCCCGCCTTCTGAGACACCATCGCTAACAGCATCAGCTCGCACGCCCTCACCTCCACAGACTACATCCTCCTAGGTGATTTCAACTTTCACTTAGAAAACCTACAAGACCACAACACTACCTCCCTCATAGACAACCTCACCAACCTCGGACTCAAACAACTGGTCACCGCACCCACCCACTCAGCAGGACACACGCTCAACGCAATTTTCACCGCAAGCCAACACATAGCCTACACCCACACCACCAAACTCCTCTGGACTGACCACCACTGCGTCCACTTCTTCACCAAACCCCCCACACACTACCATCAACACACCACACCCTACTGCATGTGGGACAAGATCCCCACAGAACGACTAAACTCCCAACTGGCCCATTACCCCCCCCCATGCCAATGACCCCTACACAGGAGCACACAACCTCTCCAAATGGATCACTACCTGCGCAGACACACTAGCCCCCCTCAGAAAACCCATTGCCACCCGCAACATCAAGAACGCCCCATGGTTCACCCCTGAACTCCAAGACTCCAAACGCAAATACCGCCAAGCTGAGAAAATATGGCGAATAGAACCTTCCACAACCAACTTCTCCACCCTCAAAACCACCATCCGCACCCATCACCAACTCATACGCACCGCCAAAAGAGATCACTACAAGACACGCCTCGACAACATCTCTCAAAACAGCAAAGAACTCTATACCATTAATGAACTTGCCAAACCCAAAGCCAGCAACATAGACCCCGCACACACACAGCCCCCATGTGACGCCCTTTCCAACCACTTCCTCCACAAAATCCTGGACATCCACAACAGCTTCATACCACACACACCCACCCCACACACCCCTCACTCACCCAACCCAACCCCTAGTCATGAACCCCCCAACCACACTCTCCACCTGGACCCCCACCACACACGAAGAAACCAAAAAAAACATGAACTTCATCCACTCCGGTTCCCCCTCTGACCCCTGCCCACATTGCATCTAAAACAAAGCCAGCCCAACCATCGCCCCCATGCTCTACAACATAATTAACTCCTCTTTCGACTCCGCCACCTACCCAGACCCCTGGAAGCACGTGGAGATCACCGCTCTCAAAAAAAAAACAAGCCGATCCGGAGATCCTCTCCAACTACCGTCCCATCTCCCTCCTCCCTTTCCCCACCAAGGTTGCAGAGAAATTAGTCAACACTCGCCTATCCCACTTCCTCGAAGCAAACAACACTCTTGATCCCTCACAATCCAGGTTCCGCAAGAACCACAGCACGGAAACCGCCCTCATTGCATGCACTGACAGCATCAGGATCAAAATCGACAAAGGCGAGACCGTCGCACTCCTCCTCCTAGACCTCTCCGCAGCCTTTGACACAGTCTGCCACCACACACTCCGCACACGCCTCCACAACATAGGAATTCGCCACAAAGCCTTAGACTGGCTCACCTCCTTCCTCACCGACCGGACCCAGAGAATCCGCCTTCCACTCCAACACTACCAAGATCACCTGCGGAGTCCCCCAAGGGTCCTCCCTCAGCCCCTCACTCTTCAACGTCTACATGATCCCCCTAGCCAACATCCTCCGAGCACACGGAATCACTAACCTCTCCTATGCAGAGGACACCCAACTCATCCTCTCCCTCACCCGCAACCCCACCACCACCAAAACCAACCTACACGCTGCTCTCCTCGACACCGCCAACTGGATGACCACTAACCACCTCAAGCTCAACTCAAACAAAACCGAGATCATCATCTTAGGCCCCAACAAAACCACATGGGACAACTCCTGGTGGCCCACCACCTTAGGCCCCGCAAACCACGCATGCAACCTCAGCATCATCCTAGACCCCTCCCTCTCCATGACACAGCAAATCAATGCTCTAACCTCCTCCTGTTTCCACACACTCCGCCCTCTATGCCGGCACCACACTCAAACTCAAAAGCAAACTCCAGAGAATCCAGAACACAGCCGCACGCCTCGTCCTTGGCCTCCCCCGCCATGAACGAATCTCACCACACCTCAAATCCCTTCACTGGCTCCCCATAAACAAGAGAATCACATTGAAGATCCTCATCCATGCACACAAATCCCTCCACAACACCGGCCCAACCTACCTCAACGAAAGAGTGAACTTCCACACTCCCACACACAACCTCCGATCATCCGACCTCGCCCTAGCCACAGTCCCCCGCATCCAACGCACCACCACAGGAGGCAGGTCCTTCTCCTACCTCGCCCCCAAAACCTGGAACTCCCTCCCCACCGACCTTTGCAAAACCAAAGACCTCCTGGTCTTCAGAAAGAACCTCAAGACATGGTTGTTCGATCAATGACCCTCCCTGCTTCCCCCTTGATTCTCCCCCCCCCCCACAGCGCCTTGAGACCCTCACAGGTGAGTAGCGCGCTCTACAATTTATTTTGATTGATTGATTTTCTTGTTACTCCAAGAAATATCTGCCCGCTTAATGGATAGACTTATTCCTAGCCCCCTTCACTATTCCAAAAATCTCCTACCGATATCAAGCCTGGGCCTTCTCACATCACCCAGTGATTGTTTTAAAATTCCTCCATTTAAATTCAAGAGTAACCAGGAGATGGGTTATGGATACATTTTTGCTTGGCCAGGAATTGTATGTTGGGTCCCGGATAACAGAGATTGAACATTTTGTTTTCTTTTAATGCCCATATAGCGGAAGGTGCTATAGCCTTGCAGGTATTTAAAGCCACAATTCAGGGGTTCATGATTTCCATTTTGTCCTTTCAAAGGAAGAAAGGAAAGAAACAGAAAGCGGCTGATAGGGTATTTTGTAAAGCTCTGGCAGAGCAGTCTCCTTGCTCACTGCATATATGGCAGGAAAAAAGAGAAGCTCTAAGGATTTCTTTCAGGGGAAGTATATTCTTAATAACCAAGTCAGTAACTGTCGGGTGTATGAAGAGGGTGAAAAAATGAACGCGGCATTTCATGACCTGGATGGCCAAGGAAAAAGTTAACCAAAATCTGATAACTGGTATAAAAGACCCCGCTATGGGAGAAACACATAGGGACAATGGAAAGATTGGGCAAATATTTTTGGACTACTATGACTCTTTACATAAGGGGGAAATGGGAAAATGGGACCCGGCCGTGATGGCATAAGTTTTTACAGAAAGTGCACCTCCTAGAGCTAAGTAGCAAAGTTGCAGACCTTTCAACATTGTCAATCAGCCCTTTGGAGGTAAAGAGCTACTGGGTACAAAGATGACATTGGGGCAGAGTTTTATAAATGCTTTTGCCCTCTATTAGAAGCCCCTCTTTCCAAATTGTTCACTTCCATCTTACTCAGGGAGCCCCATTCCACCCTCTTCCAAAAAAATAATTTTAGTATTTGTTTTTAAAGGAGAAAGACTAATTTACCACATTCTCATACAGACCAATAACACTTTTAAATACGGATTACAAGATTTGTACAAAGATTTTAACTAAATGCATTAGTGTGGTGATAAAATCTCTAGTTTATCCCAACCAAAGTGGTTGAGATGTCTGAGAGCGAATAAGTACTATTTAGCTTAGTTTATCGATCTAGCCACCACTGATAATATCCCAGTGGCTGTAATTCTGATGGGCGCAGAAAAGACTTTCAACTTTGTGAGCTGGAATTTTTTTGCTTAAAATCTTGGAGAAATGGAATTTCCCGTTACAGCTCACAAAGTCTATACCTAGATTGTAGGAAAATACTTCGGCTCAAATTATAATGAGCATTCACATTGTGGGGACAGGCTTCCCTAGTAGAGGAACTCAACAGGGCTGACCACTATTACTTGCATTATTTGCCTTGTTTATAGAAGCCTTGTCCTAATATAAACATTTGCATTATGGTATCCGCCCCCCTTTATCAGGTGCAGAAAAAATAAAATTATACGCAGACAATCTCGCCTTGTATTTACTCCATGACAGGGAGAACATTAAGACACCTTTGCAAGTGATTCAGCGATACAAGAGTTTGGGAGGATATCAATTAAAATAAATCTAAGCCTGAATGACTTTTGTTCAACACCGCAACTGATGTGTTATCCCCAGATATCAAGCTACATTAGAATCCATACCCTAAAAGATATCTAGGGATATTTTACTCAGATTCAGTTTTAGACCGTTACCCCCTAAATTCTTTCCTGTTACTACCAAGAATCCATTATCTTTAAGCTATTTGGAAATCCCTTCCTATCTCCGAGATTGGTTTGATATCGATAAAAATGTTCATTCTACCTCTAATATTATTTCTTTTAGTAAACATCCCCTGTAAGCAGGTTTTTTAAACAAGCTGGGGAGCAGATTTACATCTTTTATATGGGACAATAAATCTCCCAAAGCCAGTTAAAAAATACTTCAATTGCCTAAGACGGAGAGAGGCTTGGCACTCCCATGTCTCAGAACTTATTATTTTGCTTCCATCGCTGTGCAGCTGCGCTGTTTCTCCATGCAGGGGTGTAGGAAATGGCTCTATTTGCAGGGTTATCAACAGACATTTTGCCTCTGACCTCCTGCTTTTGACTGTGTGCTGCATTTCATTTTTGCTGGTTTTAGAACTCTGGGCACTTTACCACTGCTGATTAGTAACACAGTGCAAGTGCTCCCTATCTAAATTATACTGGTGATTGGTTTATCCAGAATTGGCACATTTAATTTACTAGTAAGTCCCTAGCATATTGGACCATCCGTGCCCAGGGCCTGTAAATCAAATGCTACTAGTGGGTCTGCAGCACTGACTGTGCCACCCACATGAGTAACCCTGTAAACATGTCCCAGACCTGCCACTGCTGTGTCTGAGTGTGCCATTTTAAACTGCCATTTCGACCTGGCAAATGCACCCACTTGCCAGGCCCAAACCTTCCCTTTTACTACATGCAAGTCACCCCTAAGGTAGGGTGAAGTGTATTTAAAAGGTAGGACATGTAATGGTGTGTATTACATGTCCTGATAGTGGAATACTGCTAAAATCGTTTTTCACTACTTGCAAGCCTATTTCTCCCATAGGTTAACATGGGGACTGCCTTGAAATATCGTTTAAGTGTAATTTACCATTGGGAGCAGACAGAGATGTGGAGTTTGGGATCTATTACCTCAGAATTTAAAAATAGATCTTTTGGTGAAGTTGGTTTTTAAATCAAAAATGTGAAAGTCGCACTTTCAGAAAGTGGGTATTGTCCTGCATAACCATTCTGTACTCTGCCTGTCTGTGGCAACACGTCGGGGTCAGGATGACAGTTGAGCTGTTTGTGAATTCACCCTAGACAGTCACTCAAAGGGAGCTGAAGTGTGCCCTGCATGGGTCTTTCAGAGCCAGAGTGGTGGGAGGAGTTGACACCTGCACCTGAACAGGGCTGTGCCTATCCTTACGCAAAGCAGTATCCAACCCCCTGGAGTGTGACGGACACCACGGCAGGATCTTGTGCACTACAAAGACTTTTCTTTGAAGTTTGCCTATTTCAATGGTGGAATTGGGTATAATTACTGGACCGCTGACCTGACAAAGTCAGAATTCTTCTGGACTGAGGACATTCTGCTAGGAATAAGAGCTGGATGCTGTAGGACGGACTGCCACGCTGCATGTTGCTTTGCTGTGCTGGCTGCATCTGTCATGGGAGTGAGAAGATTGGACTTTGCTTTCTATCCTGCTTCCAAAGGTTCTCCAAGGGCTTGACCTTAACTTACCTCCTGTTAAGAAGTCTCAGGGACATCAAGGACTTCATCTGCCAGCACCTGTATTCTCTTGCTGAGAGTCCTAACTTACCAAGTGGTGCCAAATCCAGTTTCTGGGCCCTTGGGCGTGAGTTCTGGTGCAACTAAGAAGAAATCAAACACAGACTACAGAGTGACTTCAGAACCGGCGCTGCTACGCCCCTGCCCGCACCTCAGCTGTGGTCCCTGCTGAGTGCAACGACCGTGTACGATGCAGCAGTGCCTCTGAAGTCCTGACAAACTGACAGAACACGCTCGTACCACACGCTGGAGAGCATAACAAGCACCTCAGCAGCTGGAGGAAGTGCTTTAGATCATTCACAGATACACAAAAAGACAGATAAGTAATGTCATTGTGTCGGCACCTGTCGAGTCCTAAAGGTTTTTATCTCTCTACTAGTCCTGAAGAGGCCCAAAAGGAAAAGGGCCGAAACGCGTCAACCTTGTTTTGTCTAGAGGGATTGCAAAGAAAAGAGAGTTGACCTATAAGGATGTTGGAAAACATCTCAGCACTATTAAGGGTTTCAAACAAAGAGGATTAGAGAAGTGATAGCAACCATCTCTTTGATGTGGATTTATGTCATTTATATTCAAGTTGACCACAATAGTTACAATTTCGGAGATGACTGGAAAACCTTGCACTTTTGTGAATTAAACAAATATTCAGTTGTAAAGTATTAATGTGTTTTCAGTTTGATTTTGCATTGGATTTAAATGTATTTGATTGTCCTTGGAGTTGGCAGAAGTAAATATGAATTATTTCATGATGTAATAAAACTGCATTTCCAATGATTTATAGATTCATTGTTCATGAATGAGCTTTAGATTCTTTCCTACTATTTGACCATGTCTCATACACACTGAAGTCCTGCCACAGCGTGAGTCCCGAGTGCTGTGTCACCTACGTCAGTGACACCCGACTCGGCCACAGCACCTGTGGCCCCGTGGTGTAACCGCAACACCGCAAAGTCAACGCCTTGCATCTTGACCTGCTGGATTCATCAACCCCACTGGGTCGTAAGGAACCGACAACGCTGCATTCACTGTGCATCACCTTCCCTGCAATTGTAAGGAAGCAACACCTCACCTCCCCAGAACTAAGGGACCGGACCAACACCTCACCTCCTCAGTAGCAGCAAGGAACAGGCTCCACACCGGCTCCAACGACGCCTCACTTACCCAACTCAGTGCAATGTCTTTGTTTTCTCATCGCTTACAAAGGCATTGTGCCTGGGGTCCATTAGACTCCATGACCAGCCCGCACTCCCTCGTGAGTGGCGTCAGACTGTTGGAAACAACTTGGTCAAGACGCTGGGGTAGCCCCAGTTGGAGCTATTGTGTTTCTAAGCACATTACTAAGATTTAAACTTTTAACATCTGTATCTTTACTTGTGCATGTTGGATTTTTGTCATTTTGGTCTTGTTTTACTCAGATAAATATTGCCTATTTTTCTTAACTGATGTGGCGTACTTTTGTGGTGTTTCACTGTGTTACTGTGTGGTTGTGTGGAAATACTTTACACATTGCCTCTGAGATAAGCCAGACTGCTAGTGCCAAGCTACCAAGGAAGTGAGCAAGGGTTATCTTAGCTGTGTGACTCCCTTATCCTGACTAAAGTGACGGTCCCTACTTGGACAGGGTGCAAACCACTGCCAACTAGAGGCCCCATTTCTAACAAGGGGTCTCAGTTTGACAACTTTTTAATTTCATATATGCCCCTTCGCCACAGTATAGCCAGTCTGACGAGCGCCATCAACGAACACAAAATACAGAAGAAAGTGAGGTATGAGACCCTGCAGAACGTTAGCTCTGAGAAGTGACAATTTTTCTGCAAATTTAAAATACCGGCAATTCAAGCCATAACTCCTCTGGCATGCTGCTCCCATCTTTCCTCCTGCCTTTTATTTGCGGCCAGGAAGAAGTGGAAAAAGAGTCACATTTTTAAAATCAGAGATATTTAGAACAGAACATAGTAAAGTCTATGGCAGAGATTTTCTCTCACAAATACCTCATACAATGCATCTCTTTTTTTTCTTACAGACAAATGGTCTCTGTCCTTAACAGTCTTTACTTATTTGAAGTTTATTGTACAGCTGGGTTGGTGTGGATACTCTTCAGGCCTAAAAAAGTGAACAATTCTTTGAGTTTCTGGTATAAGGAACTCTGGCAGGATAGTCCCTTAGTTTCCATTAATATGCAGACGAAATGGAGGGAACGCAAAGAGATAGAGATTGATAGTGATGCCTGGTCAAAGTATTTTGAGTTTGTTTTTTCGCTGCTGTAGGAGGCAAATTTCCATGTTCATTGCATTTTCTGTGGAAGGTATGTCACAGGAGAATTGGATGCAGACTCCACTCAGCACCATCCATACATATTATGCTGGTATTTTGGCTTTTGCACTGTCAGTTTACTTTGCGGCCTAACAAGTAGCTAGCAATTAGTCAGGCCTGATATACTATATCTGTACAGTCATTTTACTGAGTCAACGTTTGGTTGATACTGCATGTTCTTCTGATTATGGGGCTGATTTAGAGTTTGACAAATGGGGTTACTCCGTCACAAATGACTGATATCCCGTTCGTCGTACTATGAGCCCATCATATCCTACAGACGTCATAATATGGTGGCAGGGATAACCGTCACGTTTGTGTCGGAGTAACCCGTCCGCCAAACTCTAAATCAGGCCTTAATTGTTAGATGATAGGGGAAGTTAGCACTGCTGTTTTTTTGTTCTGTCACTATATAGCATCAGCTATCTGGCAAACATCAGGTCCTTTGTACTGTTACTTTATCGCTACCAAGTATCTAGTCAGCTTGACCAAATAAGCATTGTATCTGCCATAGCACTCTATTGTGTTTTACATCTCTCAATCTATTTTCTGTTTCCAGTATTTGAATGCAGATAAAATGCATACTGTATTAGCACTGTCACTTTATAAAGTGTTTGAAATTGATATTATAATATCAAGTTAAGATGTTGTGCCGTTGGAGGATGATGAATAATAGCCCTGATCTGCTACTTCTCCTCTCAGTAATTTTCTTTGCAATTTGCTAAAGTCTGTGAAATTCGAAACAGCGGGAGTTGATTGAGGGAAAAATGTTGTAATGTATCCCAAGCAATAACGAAATATTTTTTTTAAAAAAAGCTGCTAAAACATAATTCATTTGTGTTTGGGATACTTATGGTTTCCTCCTGAAGAAAGTGTTGTCCCAAAATGCACTGACGGCTGAAAATTGGTATATATATGCGTTAAAGTAAACTAATGACAAAGACACAGGATACAAAAAGCATGCATATATAAACATTGATTGCACTGACTTAAATAAATAAACTTACAAAAAAAGGCTAGGAAGGTTTGATCGGATGTTAAGCGAAGTTTGCTGAGAGACAAGGACTTTAACTTTCCCCAAAAATTAGGATAGTGGGAAACAGCGAGGATGTAGACTTAGCTTTGGGTTCACTTAATAAATTAATATTATCATAACATTAATAGAAGTAATAACAATAATTTAACTGTTAGATCCTTTGATCTTTACACCAGACTCTGGCTTTTCAATTTATAAAAAATAATGTGGGAATTTGAGATCGGAGGGCGAATATCACAGTGAGCTGAGGCAGGGCCGACTTGCAGCAAGGAATGCGCACTAATGTTTTGCGAAAAAGATTTCATAACATCATCAGTAACTACTGAAGGATACCCAGCTGCTGAGACAGAAATCATTGCTTACCTGTAGCTTGGAGTGATAGATATGTTAAAGCCACCATATCCATAAAGGAATGCAGGATGAGAACCATCCAATTTAATTCCCTTCTTATGGATGATGAACATTGGGATTTTGGTGCCATCCCTGCTGCTGTAGAACACCTGGAAACAGAAATAACAATGTAGATGTAGAGTTTGGCATTCATAGATACTCGATTAATTGAGTGCCTATATTTATATACAGCAAACTACATGCAAATATCTCTTGGCACTCAATAATCGCATTGCTTACTTTTCCCTCAAATTCAGAAGACTATCAGGTAGTTAAAAGCACAATGCTGGGAGTCTAGAAAGATTGGCATAACTAATTCCTGATTTCGAAATTAGCACTGGGAAAGCTAATAGTGTTGGTGTTTCAACTGTGTGTGGGTCGAGCCTGCAGATACCCTAGAGAGGTCTTCACTAGTGTACTAACGTCTATACAAAAGCATGTGAAAAATGGACACTACAGAGCAAAAGATTTTCTTTTCTGTAGCGTCCAGTTTCAGAAGCTTCACAATAATACAGCATGCATAATCCCGTTCCGAGGAAGCCATCGTACATTTAATAAACAGGGAAGCATTGCAGAAGCATTGCGAGTGTGTCCACACTAAAGTACCTGAAAAATAAAAACATGATTAAAAATAAAGCATCCCTTTCCTATGTAGCATTTATATTCCAGATGCTTTTGTCATCACTTGCTCCCCAGAACAACTGGGCTGCTTGCCGACGGATTTCAGGTATTAAATAGTTCGTCATCCATTGCAAATAAAGTTGAAAGACGGACACAGACAGCCAATAAGAGATAGTAAGTTTAAAATACTCCTGTGCACGGATCCAACTTGTTTATTCAAAATGTCTCGAGCAAATGGCTTAATGTTCTGGAGCAAAAGAGTCCTATAACTGAAGGAGCTGAAGGAGGATGACAGAATGCAAGTTAAAGTAAGTACAGAAGACAATTTGTTCTACATGATTGGTCCAAGCATTATAAGCATCAAACTTAAAATGCGCCAAATATCTGAGTGACTCACCAGATCATATTCTATTTATCAATTATTACTATTCATGTGATGTGGATGGCTTCTTTTTCCCACAAATTGTGGCTCAGAATAAAAAAATGAAACTCTAGGAATCATTGTACAAGACAAACAGAAGTACGTACTGTGTTATCCAGCTTGTTGTAATACAGCTGTACAATGCAAATCTCCGAGCCCCGTCTTTCAATGAAGCTGGCAGTTAGTTGAATGAATAAATGTGCCAAATTTTAGTCACCCACAACATAACTGTTGGTTTCTTAGGCGTTTTCATTTTGTGGGATATTGCTAATAATGCAGCCAGGAGAACCTGAGAGCTTAGCCTGCTAGTGAGAAACGACAGCATGCAGTGGAATCAGCACATTAGTCTCCTCTTTGAGGCGCAGTAAGACTAAAGTTCCACCACTTGTGGAACATTATTCACAGGCATCCACAACCCAGCCAATAAAGATCTGAATTGCCAAACAGTTTTAAGCCGGGAAGAGTTTAAATATCATCTCAAAATGACTATATACAGAAGTTTTTTTTTTTTTTTTACCAGTGTCCTGAAGTCCACATACTGTTCATATTATGATCTGTGTGCGGTATAAGGTTTATAGTGACATTGTCTTATGAGTTTTCATATATGTTGATGTGGTAATTGTTGATCTCGGAGGATGTCAACATCAATTTGGAATAACCATGAACCTTGACTATATATCCATTATCTTCAAATTGTGGACACAGATGTTCAGGCCGCCCTTGTCTAGATATTGGATCCATGAATCTGATGAAATTGCATGACATATCACACACGCCCAAGCTACAATATAGCAATATTGTGCAAACACGGGGACAATATTCAAAGCTTCATCTAGATGTGAGATAGTCACATCAGATGAGATCAGTGAGAAGGACGGTTTACTGTTACTCTAAACTATACTTTCATCTGCCTTAACTCGTGGCTGACTGCCTCAGTGAAGCAAATCCTGACTATAATGTCATTCCTTATTAGTTTACATTTGAACATGCAGTTTTCAAATGTGACCAACTCATTGTTGCTATACAGACCTCCTAAAAGAAATGGTGACCAGATTTTGCATCTATCAGTGATAGCAGGAACAAATTCAGTATTTGTGGTGAGGGCAGACATCGTATAACAGAAGGATGGTTATCCTTCTACATCTAATAATCAGTATCCAGTGCAGTAAAGTGATGTGAGAAGTTTTTAATTAACTCTGTGTGTTTGAAAATATTTAGGAAACACCCATAACAGTGTGTGTAAATCAACTGTAGAATATACCTGTTCTACCTAGCACCACAGCTTGTTGGCTGAGGGTTGTGACCGCTTAAGAGCAAGTTTTAACTGTGTGCTCAATTTATATTTTCATATGTTGGGTCACCCGTATAAATTGTCTGATAGAGGACAGTACTTTTGAGGATAGTTAGGATTTATCCACCCAAACAAATGTCAAAATCGTACATTGGATTGTTTTCAATGTATATTTGGGAAAAAGGCTAGAACTGAACCATATACAGTAGCCAGGGCAAAAGCTGCATTATAACACTATTTATACTCCCAAGCCAAGAAACCGCTGTCCTCCATCCTGAAAAAGATCTCTGTAGAGTATTAAACAAAGTTGGCAAATTATCTGCATGTTGACTCTGTAACGTGGTAGGCAAATTTATTGAGAAAGACAAAATAGTCTTGTGCCATGAAAAAACATTGTTGCCCAGCACTTACTGTGTCTTATCAACCGTACTTGCTACACACATGCCTGTCGAATTTCATAGCTAATAGTGAAAGCTGAAATTTCAATACAGCTTTGAGGCTCCTTAATCAAAAATGGCAGTGAATACTCCAGATTGGCTCAGAAGTAGACTATGTAATCAACGAACAGTGCCATTCTGCAATTGCTCTTCTTGACTACCAGTAGTATCTGGGTTACGGACAAGTTTGTGTTAAGTGGTTGGAAGATGGGTTCTACTGTTAATACAAACAGCATTGCAGTGACAGGACTCCAATATCTAATGCCTTGTGTCAGTACAACTCGTAGTATAAACTAATTTTGATTGATGGTTGAACATAAATAGTTTTAATATAGTCTTCCAATTACAGATTCGGACTTTACAGCATTAACTCCAGTTAACTCAGTTAAACGCAATCTCTGTTTCAAGTGAGCGAAGAACCATGAATGCCAGACTTTCAGGCATTAACCCTCAGGTGTAAAGCAATCACATACTCTCACCTGTTTTCCTACTTCACCTCATTGACAAAACCAGACTGACAAGTAGAAATCAGAGAAGGCTGAAGATCTTTTATGCAGTCACATGTGACTATGTTTAAATCTTGGTATCCCAAATAAAAAAGTGCTACTGAACTATGGGCTCTGTTGCATTTTGTGTCATACCGGTTAAAGACCCAATAAGGAGAGAGCGACTCAGAGAAAAACTAAATACAAAATCTTTATTTACAAACCCAGTCAGGATATGTTGAAATGATTTTTAAAAAGTCTGTAATTATTGCCAGAAGCCTCTTGGTAAGCCAGAGAGAACTGCCCACACCTTCTCACTTAAAAACATGTTCTTCTAAGGCTGCAAGTGTGTCTTACTCTATTGGAGATGTGGGGAAAATGTATAGCCCGCAAGCATTCATCCTGCAAGTGTGAATACATAGTTTGGCCCCTAAATAAAACATTAATAAGTTCAATAACCCCTTGGAAATGTCTGCGCCTTGAGATCCTTACGGATGAGTAGTTGCGCGTTATAAACCCTGACTTGATTTGGGAGGTAGTTTTAAACCAAACGTTTGTATTGTCTACAATTTCGTTTACAAAGTTAGAGGTTTTTTATCTTGCATTGCATCAGAGGATCTTATCAGCTTTCCACCCTCTATTGTAGTCAGGGCCACTTTACTTATGGGGCAAGGGAGGCCCAAATTATGCAGCAAGGCTGAGTAAATTATGCAGCAAGAAAAGGCAAATTATGCAGCGTAATACAGCACATTTTGTGATGGTAATCATTATTTTGTCTTTTTTTTTTTTTTACTTGCAGTGTCTGGGCATTGGTTGCACCTCAGTAGTGCCAGTGTAACACCCAAATATAGCAATAAGCCACAGAAAGGTGACCAGTTAATATTTGCAAAGGCCATTTCACTGCACAGCAAGACAGGTTGCTGAGTTTTTTTGTAACTTTTCATCCGTTTGAGCTAGAACATTTTTTGTAGTTAAAATCTGCACATTATGCAGCAGAAGATGGATTGTGTGGCAAATCTATAATTCAAAGCATAAAAGGCTGTGGCCACACTCGCATAATTTCAGTGGCCTTGATCATAATAAAGCTGATTAGTACACAAGATTTTTTGAGCCACCTCTCTCAACAAAAGGAACTATAAAACATCCCTCGGTTTTCTGAGATCCCCATAATTCTTGTGAGAACACGCCTGCTCATGCTGGGTTTACGAAGAGGACAGGCGCTGCTCCAACTGTGCTTGTTTGGCCAACCCAACAAACACAGTCGTATGTGCAATCAATTCAACTCAGACGCCCATTTTGCCACTTCCCATATAACAAGCTTAGAAAAATCCGTTATATTTTCCACACAGTAGTGTTTTAAAGTGTCTTTTATGTTATGCTGCAGAACCAGGACCCTGAAAAGCTACTTTAACAGCATTCCGTTGTCTCATGTGTGTTTGTGGATAAGCAGAGAAATAGCGCGATCGGGGCATGTCTGAAATAACTCGTACATCTCCTGAAGATAGAGAAGACTCGAGAAAATGTTTAGTATGAAAAAAAGCCTCAAATGTACTTTTATGCATGTTAAAATAACAGTGTCACCTATATCATGAAAGTGATGTGCCGGTTGCTGTCAATCAGACCGAAGTCTAATATACCTTCAACAGGGAGAAGGGTGTGGAGAGATGAAATGTTGTAACAAACAGGGCCGGACAGTCTTTTATTCCACCGGGTATTTCCTCGGTGTGTCGGAGCCTTTGGAGGCCGGTTTTGAAAGCCCAGGTGCCCCTGTCACTTTCCCCAGCTCCCAAAGTTTAAATGCACTAGGCATAGGGAGGCTTCAACAGAGAGAGCAAGAGGGGGAAGGTACAGAGAAAACATTCAGAGAGGGAGAAGAAAGAGGGGAGAGAAAAAGTGGGACTAACAGTCTCAACGATATAGCCAAACCT
Organism: Pleurodeles waltl; assembly: GCF_031143425.1. Classification (NCBI taxonomy): domain Eukaryota; kingdom Metazoa; phylum Chordata; class Amphibia; order Caudata; family Salamandridae; genus Pleurodeles; species Pleurodeles waltl. The sequence continues at coordinate 1,182,602,916 of NC_090444.1, forward strand.
TTAGACTTGCTGACTGCAGCAGATTAGAAATGCAATGGACACGTGGCTGACATTCTAAGAGGAAATTTACAGGCTAATAAATGCTGAGTGAAAAGTGTTCTTCTTAAATGAGTGCAAACAGATGCGCAGCCAATAACAGCTAAGATTCCCCCTAGAGGGGTTTGGTGAAGAAATTGCGAAGCTAAAAGCTTTCCACACAGTTTTACCCCAAACAGAGCACAAACAACTATATTCATTTAAATAAAGTTGCAGGAAGCAGGTAGATGTAATTAATTACACAATTTTCCCTAAAGAAAACAGTGTGAGTATATGTAGACACCTGCTAGACTAGAGCAGCGGGCACAAAAAATATAACAATATTTTTCATATATCTTCTTTGATGTTTGGTAATGTCAGAGGTCAAACAGTTATTGCTTGAGACTACATTATTTCTCAAATGGAATGTGGTAATGTGTCAGCAAACAACCACAAAAACCTATAAGTTAACCGAGTTATGGGTTAAGTAGCCGGTATGTGAATTGTATACCCTACTGTACAACTTATAAACATTAAATTAGAAGCGGCAACAATTCACCAAAACATAAGACATTGTTGTATAAAGAACAAACTAATTAAATAGCAGCTTATTTTAAAGTACATGTAAGCAGTTAAACAAATATCCTAGCAAATATTTTGGACAATGAACTACCAGCAGCTCCGCTTTAAAGCGTGAATAATAACCTGTTTTCACATAGACAATCATATTGCACTTCTGCTATTAAGGGGGTCTGTAAATGCCACATGTTACCATTACCCAATTTAATGGTCCTAAATTTACATACTTTGGAAGATGGTATGACATGTGATCACTGCTGGGGTCAGTGACAAGAGTAACCCAATGAGCCGCTAAACACTAATCAAAGATTTGATCTACCTGTTCTCGCAAGATGGGCATCACCTATGAGTGTGCTGATGCAGGATACTTTATAACAGACCCATTCAGTTCACCATGCCTTAGTACCAACAGCAGCTGCTATGTCCCTGTACAAAGCCCACAATGATATAGCTTGAGAATTGGTAAGGTAGGTTTTCTGAACCTTAAAAACAGTAAATAGTTTCTTGATGAGGAGACAAGCACTTGTTTTTTACTGGCAAACTGGGCCTGAGATACAACATACTCATATAGTTCTCTCCTGTTCACATTATCAACTTCATAGGTACCGCTGACTAATTGTAATACTAATAACCATAAAAATACAATTTCAGCAATCAAGATGAGACCCTAGATGATGCTCATGTACGCTTTAGATACAGCAACTGTCAAGGCGTTGTAATAACTGAACAAATGTCATTAACTTATTTTAAGTACTTTAGAAACAATAAACATTCCTAGCAAAACAGGACTATTCACTTACAACACAAGAATGTTTTTATAGTGGTTAGCTAAAAAACATACATATCATTGCCCTCCACATGCCCCAAGGCACCAGCTGAATTTACATCAAAAACCAGAGGGATCAGATTCCACAAACTGGGTGAGCCCAATCTCAAATCTCTTACCAATAGAACTAAAGGGGTGTCAGACTTCTACACACGGAGCTCTCAACAGAAACACTGAAAAATAATTAGATCTGCTCACTTTCAGAAAGGTAAAATTTTTCACATTTCTAGGAGTCACATATTTGTCTATGTCTTGTGTCACCACATTTTACATATCTCATTGAAACAGGTGAGGTGAATAACATCTTCTAACCCGAGTCTCACTTTGTGGGAGGACCTAGAAATTACTGCATACAAATTCTGTATAGAACATTTGACATCTGCATAATTATACAACGTACGCCAATTATCTCTTATTGGTAAAGTATCACTTTAACATCCTCTGCGAAACTGACAATGTGAAATTAGGAGTGGATGGCACCTGGTGTTTAGAAGCCGACAACAAGAAAGCGCAAAAAGGGAGGAAACTAGTCAACACATTCTAATGGTTACACCCAGTGATATTTCCCCAAGACACAACAACACTGTAGTGAGTATCTCCACACTAAGACCTTCTGGCAATTTTAAACTGACAGGCTAGTCTCTCACTTCCATCTACAGGTAATCCTGCACAACAACTCTACTAACACCCCCAAACAGTTATCATGCAACCTCCCACAGGCATATCTTCTTCTCATCCCATTGAAGTATTTGGTTCTCTACCCTAAATTTCAATGTAGCACTAGGTTAGCTTTGTCATGAACAGTCTTGTCACCTTTACTGAATAATTGCTAAACACACATATATATATATATATATATATATATACACACACACACACACACAAATACACACACACACGTGTGTAGGTTTACATATTCACAGAAAAAAAAACAAAGGTTACAGTGACTTTATAGCTAGGTGTTAAAAATATCATTTTACACTCAAAATATAAGTGAAATGCACTAGTCCCAACACTTGGGTGTAATTCTGTTCAGCGTTTTAGGCTGCAGCATTGTCTAAAGTTCCTATGGGAAACTGCATGGGGAAAGCACCTTTTGCTCCCACCTCTTTTCTCAGCCAACACTGAAATTTTCAGGAAGGAGCTGAGGTAGATTAACCTTTTCTTTGGAAAGTGTCATAAAGATTTGTCAAACGCGCCAATGTTATCAGCACAGCAAAAAATCTATTTCTTATGGAAACTCAGTCCTCTACACAGTGGGAAGTGCGTCTATGTAATGTTATTTATATTTACATTATTTTATATATATATATATATATATATATATATATATATATATATATATATATATATATATGTATATATATATACACACACACACACACACACAAATACACACATACACATGTTTAGACATTTAACTACTGAGTGTCAAAAAATGAGGCTGTTTACTAAGAGGCACTCAGACTACATTAGCTGTAGTGCTACTACTCAGAAGAGCAGGCATGCCGTGTTTGGCCTTGGGCCGTATGGCTTACATTTCACATCAAGTCATCCAGTGTTCACTACTGCCAGTCTTTTGTCACTATAGATACTGTACGAGTAACAGAAGATGACTAAACTGATATGATCAGGCTAGACAGTGTTCAGTGCTATCAGTTACATGTCAGACATTAGTGTAGTTTCAACGATAGCTTCCTATTTCACAGTGGTTCAGTTTCAAGAAATTTATAAGCAAATCAGTCTATTGAGCAAAGATGCGCAACAAGGGACCTCTCATGTTTAGGGCAGGTATTTCTTTCCTAATAACGCTGGCACCATTAGTTGAATCTGCATGAAATAAAAAAAAAAACTGTTTATAAAGGACATCTACTTTAGCTCCTTCTTTAAAGATCTGGCACGATCCATCAAGTATAGGCCAAGAAAAAGGGGGGACTCCAAAGGAAGCCAATTGGTAGAAAGGGAGGACATATGAAGTACTGAAATCAGCAATGGTCAATATAGCTTCCTTTTTTTTTTACTGAAGGCTTTAAGTTCTTTTGCTGTGACCTTCAAAACCAGCTGTAAAATCATAATTAATCTTCCACATTGTATTCTGTCACAGTTTAGAACCATGTAAAATTGCTGGTAGCGTTGAAGTGGATCAAATTACTATCACTCAGTTCTGCTGCAAACTGCTAAAGGGCCATGGATGTAAGCACTTCAATAGCAATTTGGAGTAGGTGTCCCAGCTGGGGTGAACTGAGAACAACATGGACCCACAGGGAACTGGTAGGTAAGATTTGACTTGAAGGGAGAGTAATCTGTGCCATGGTGGTCAGTGGCACCAAGGTAATGATGCCACACAGACTCTCAGGAAGAAGAGTATGAAGGACATGCATTTGCATTTATGCTATTTGTGAGTCATTCTTATATTTCTCAACTCATCCAACAACCAGACGATATTGTCTAACATGGGAGTGGGGTGCAGTGATCGGAGTGTGCAGAAACAAAGTAAAGTGAGAGAGTTGGGCTCTGAATGTATAATCCTCTTTAAAACACTGCAGTACAATTCCTTTCAGAAATATAATATCTAACGGACTGCTCCCAACCAGAGGGGTTACCAACGATGTGCTGTGTAATCATCGTTTACTATTTTGGAGACAAATCCTTCAGTGAAAATAAGAGCCATGGAGAAATTACATCACCAATGCATTCATTATGTTTATACCTAAACTCCACTCTCTAAATCAGCCGCAGACTCTTAATCAAAGTAAATTAGAATGAAGGCAACCGAGAAAAAGCAGTACGTGGATTAATATTGTACCAGAAGGCTTCCCATTCATAAGCAAGACAGGTCAAAGTTTTCAAGTACAGAAGTACGTGGACTGAGAGTATAATTTTACATAGGAAGGCAGAAAATCTCAAACCCAAAAAAGAGAAAGGTGCAAAGTCTATTCAAGATACCAGACTAGACGGCCGTCTCAGTTTAGCCAGCCACTAGGAGACAAGAGTTACGTCTGTTACAAAAAAAGATGTGCCTAGAGCAAAGGTTTGTGTTCAACACCCAAGAGGTAATCAATGGACTCACCCAGGCCTCCCCTCTTTTACAATCTAACAACAGCCGCTATACCTCTGATGTGCTATACTACTTTTTATCACTCTGCATGCTTGAATCACTTGAGCACTGTTCTGTTACCTAACTCACTCATGTAGCACCTTCCGACATTTTGATAAAAACTGATTACTTGTGAGCCTAATATATTTATATATTGTCTGTCGCCATTTGTACCACCAGTTTTATTATTAGCTTATTGTACAAATCGAGGACCCTTCTTAGATGCCTTCAATTAGAATTGATTGAAAAATGAGCGCAAGTGAACCACTTTTCTTACTGACACTATATCCAGGTTCTTAGTTATATCAGCAGCTAATTCATTATTTCAGAGGTGAATCAATAGCACCGAGTGAGACGTGGAAAAGAAGCATGTGGCAAATCATCTAGCTGTATAATAAGCTGAAATAAGTGAAAAGGCTAACCTCGAGTGGGGCAGATAGGAGAGATTGGTTTAAAGAGTTGTGGGCAATAGTCTACTGTTGCTTCACCTGACAATAAAAAGTTACTTTCAGATATTGTAATGAGTGTAAAAGAGGAATAAATACAAATATTGGCAGGTGTTTGAGAAATAAATTTTGATTTCTCTCAACTCACGCGGTCTCTGGCTTCTGCACCTGGCCTCATTGTGATTCATATATTCCATTATCATTAATGAAATAACTAATGAAATTCACTCATAAAGCCCAGGGCTTCCTGTCGATGATGGATAAGGCAGAGATTCAGGAGGAGGATATAAGAGGATCCATGCCTCCAACTTTTTCCATAAGGCCTGGAAGTTCTGCTCTGAATGAAGGATTGACAGTGAGGATTCCAGTACTTGGCTGACATGAAGGAGAAGGTGCAGCCTCTCAAAAGAACTTTCTTGAGAGAAGGTAGCCGAAGGAGGCATAGTGTGGACGAGCAAAAAACTCTGAGAGGGCTGTAACAAACAAGTCTCTGCTGAATGACGAGAGGAGCTTTCTTATTAAAGGCACAGTGACAGATACAGAGTGATTTAAGTACAGGTCCTAAGTTACTGGAACCTAGTGCAGTGCTGACTGATGTAAAGTGAAAAGATGTTAGTAGAGATAAATCTAAAGGTAGTCTGGTAGTAATCATTCAGATTCAGATAGTTGGATGCTCATGGAAGGCTCAATTACATTGAATTGCAATAGTGAATATGAAACACAATGATGAACTAGATTACGGGTTTGATGCAGTCCACGGCGAGGACAGGAAGAGTTGTCCTCAATATTTGAAAACAACAAAACAATAGAAGCAAGCAGCAGAAATTCTAGTTATCTCTCCTGCAAAAGGGAAATTGTGATAAAAAAAAATGACAAAAAGATTTCCACCAGTTAACAGGGGTTGAGCATACCTCATCTGACCACTACCCCGACGACCAATGGACCCAAACATTACATCTTCCATCTCACCACTGTTTAGTTTTAAGCACATTTTCTTGCATCCTGGATGCCATCACAGACAGACATAGGCAGGATTTTTCCTGAAGACTACCCAATCTTTCTTAGACAGAAGAGGTGGCTTGGGTATTATCTGAATTGGGCACAAGGCTACAACTGAAAGATAAAATAGTAATAGCCAGTTGTGCAAGATAAAATATGAAGCAAGTCAGGTTCAATGATGAGTCAGGTGGAACAACAGAAGTATGTTGTTTTGGTTTAAAAAGAGAAAGATCTATGAACTGCCTGGGTACAGTTACAAACAAAAGAAGTTAGTTAAGGCCTTTGCCACAAAGTCCTACTTGAGAAGGGTGATAGAAGAGAATAGGATGAGATACAGTGTCGAAGGAAGCACTGAGGTCAAGAAGAATCAATACTCCTCTAAAATACCCCTCATCTACTCCACTTCAAACCTGAATACCATTGTATTTTACCACACACAGCTGTGCACCTGCATATCAACCTCTGAATGTCATAGGCGCATTCAGGAAGCTGGAGCTGAGCTTCAGGGTGTGCAGTCTAGTTTTTGCTGGTCTTCCCAGACTTTCAGTGAAATTAACTTTGTACTTGTGTATCTGGGTAATGAACCTCTGGACTAATCTTCTCTGTAATATCTTCTGAAGATTATTTATTGATTGTGTGTGTCCAGGTCATTAGGCTATGTAAAGTTTCTCTTCTAGCTTAATCCTAAAGTACATGGCGAGACAAAGACAATTTTGGCACAAAAATTACAGGATATTCTCAGGGAACTAATGCAAGAGAAAGTTAATCTGTGCCCTAAATGTTGGTTATTAGTGCTATGATTTTGTATCAGGACCTCTGAAGGAGACTGGAAAAGAATGACTTAACAGGAACATGATGTTTCTGATCAGAGAAAAGGAAGGAAAGCTATTTCATTTCTTAACCATCAATTCATTTATGTACACATGGGACCTATACAGCTAGAACATAGCTGGAAAGCATTAGAATGCTGTACAAAAAATAAATACACAAGCCTACCATGCAACAGCTACTGGCAATGTCACATTTGTGAAAGAACAGAACTGTAGTTATGGAAACACTGCATGGATAGAGAGATGCTTTAATATTCAGAATGTCATCTAATTACAACAATACTATACCAGCCTGGTCATAAATCCAAGTTTTAATAACAATGCTAACGATATTAAAAGTGCAAAAAACTTTAAAGAAAAATATCTATTTCACTGCATTATAGTTTCTTTTGTACGAACAAGTATGTATGCTATTATTGAATATTAAGAGCACCACATACTATACAGGGTATTGCTCGCTACTCTACAGAGTGATTTATGAAAAATATAGTTAACAAAATGACTATTGAGGGTGATTTTCTTTGGACTCCCTGATATTCACCACTAAGCTAGAAACCTCATTGTGCTCTTCTGTCCAGCCCTTAAATTGGAAACCTTGATCATAGACAGTCACCAGAGCACGATTTCAAGGACTAAAAATTCCCAAATCTGATCACGCATGCCACTCCATACTGCTAAAACCACTTATCAGTTTTCTAGAGTTCAGTAGGTTGGATTTCTGCAATAGCTTTTTTGGTGTATATCTGCAATAGCTTCTACATACCACTAGACAGGGTTCTAAACTTTGCTACCATGACTCTGTAAACTTACTAAGGCAACTTACAACTCAACACACCGTCACCAAGCCAACTGGTTTACCACCAAGAATAGGTCAAGTACTACAACCTAGCACTAGTATTTAAATTAGTAAAAGGCTAGTTTCTTAAGAACAAATCTGACACCTTATCACACTACAGTCCAACCCAAAACTTAGGACCCGTCAACCACAAACTTCTAACAAACCCTGCGCTGCCTTCATGTTTTTATGGCTTATTACCTAGTAGGCCCTTTATATCGAAACTCCCTTCCACCATAGATGCGGCTATTCACTCTTCATGAGCTCGAAACAGCATTGAAAATACATCACTTGTTACGTGAAGGACAAGAGGGGTTCATTTCTGTGTAAATATTACACCTTCTTATTAAATATGCACATTTAAAGATTGTACCTTCTGCTAGCTAGCCAATGTGTGATTGTCTTCTATGTAAATATGCATTGTACATTTCCTGCTTTTCTTTTCTGTTAGCAAACCGATAGGAGTTTATCTCTGCAAATTAGATCCATGCATTTAGCATATATTTATTCAAATATTTCAAGTTAATTCTCCTGTATTATTTACCATACACTAGTCATCTCAATGCTGCCACTGCTATATGCAATATTTCTGACAGAAATGTTAAAACAATCAGGCATATGTATTCACATGAGCAGCTCTAGTTCCTAAACTATCCTTATTACCTAAGAGGCCACCGAGGGTACCATACTGTTCCCGATCATCTTCAACCTCCATGTGGTGGAGCCACTTTATGCACTAGTCACATATAAGAAGAGTAAGATTCGCCAATATGCTGGGGATGCAAATCTCTACTAGACATTCTCCTCTGCTTCAGACATCCAATGCCTGAAACACTGCCTGTAACATGATCCTGAGCAGGATGTCCAGCGCCTACCTGAAGATGAACTCAACCGTGACAGAACTCCTGTTATTTGCGAAGAACGAAAAAACAAAGAAAATTTACAAACCTGGCTAAATGACATTAACCTTGACAACTTAACCTGAACTTTCAAGTCACTTGGACTAAGCATGGACACCACTGTCAAAAAACAAAGATTGGCAGTACCAGCTTGCTCTACTAAAGAAAGTGAGACCATTGCTTCCAGAAAGTGACTTCAGAAGTGATGTTCAAGCACTTAAACTCTTGCATCTGGATGGTGATAATAGCCTAATTCATGGCCTCCCAGAGTCTACTCTGGCACCTGTTAAGGGTATCCTACAAGCTGCGGGAAGTCTCATCCAGGGACGGAAGAAATATAATCACATCATCACTGTCCTGATGAAATTCTATTGGCATTCCTGGCTGGTGTGCATCATTTTTAAAGCAAGCAGTATAATTTACAAAGCCATCACTACTAGCACTCCTGCTTATTCTGCAGAGAAGATCACTATCTCTGATGGTTCTTGGCACAGCCTGAACACCATCAGACTGCAGCCGAAGAACTATAAAAAAGAAAAAAACATGTCAGCAGACCTTTTCCATCTATGCACCTATGATTGGGAAGAACACCCATGTATCCATGAGCAGTGCCCCAACGTTGCTACGCTGAAGAACAGAGTTGAATATGCATCCTTTGAAGAACACTACATCACAGTGCATTAACAGTCCAGAAATCAGCTACATGTCCTATCACTAACTGGCTTTATCATGCTCTTTTGCCCTGTTTTATAACTGCTCCGCTTAGTAACCATTGAAACTTACCACCAATAGCACTCCACACCATTCAATCTGGCACCAATCACAAACATAACCTTACTCTTAAAATATGGCAAAATAAAATATCACAAAAGCTTAGAAAAATATATATGCATTTAATCCTATAATCTATGGTAAAAACAGAAATATATATTGGAAAATATATGTGCCATAGCACTGGTTTTTCACATCAGGGATTACAGACCGACTAAATGGAAGGTACTTGATGCAGTCACTGTTTTTATGGTGAGAGTATCAAATTGATATTAGACACCATTGCCTGCAAGCCTTTATGAAGGTGCTTGAGTCCTCTTCCTTGAGTGAGTCGCTACAAGGTTATAGTGAAGTTATTATTACACCACTAGGAAAATATTTGGGGATATACCACAGGTTTTGTTTTTAACTGGGGTGAATTCAATGTTTCTGAAATGTTCCATAAAACAGAGCCAGATTTTACTGCACAGTCGAGATAATTTTCCAGAACAACATGGCAGACGGTGTGGTGGAGACCCCTATCCTTGATGTTGGATGAAGTAGACCATTGGTGGTTCGGCTGTGATTTATTTGGCCAAATTAGACTTTCAGTTGCCTGTTTATATAAGATAAAAAATATATTGGATGTACATGAAATTCATGGAAGATTCATATGTGTGTTAGTCCTGCAGAAGGTGGAATTTATAAGTCGACCCCACCAAAACATGTCTCAGAAATATTAAGACATGATCTACAGGCACTGGGTGTTTTTATATGCTAATAATTAAAATCATGGTCATTCAGTGATAGATGAAGTGGAGGTGTACTGAAGACAGAATGCCTAGTCTTAGAAGGATTGTCCTTGTTTTTGTGGTATTCTATTTTGCCATATTTTGGAGTGAGGGTTTAGGAATGTGTGAGACTGAATGCTGCAGATGGTTACTAAGTGGAGCACTTATACATTTGGTCTAGACAACCCTGTCACCTTGGGTTGAAGGTTTACTCTCGGACAGTTTTTGGTTTTGTCTTTCACTCTGTACAGAGCTCTGCTGCATTTTGGCTAGGTTCATGCTATAGAAATACCACATGCATACATGCCATCTCTGTCTACTAAGAAAGTGGATTCCCTGTGTTTTGTTTTTCCTAAACTCAAACTGGTTCCATGTTCAAATAAGAAAAAAACTCTCTCCTGAAATACTCCTAACTTTAGTGCAAGGGCCTAGACAACATTCTTCCAAACTCTTCCGTTTTTAAAACCATTTTTTAAAAATGTTTTCAGAACAATGAGATCAGTTTGGCATGTATCACTATGTTGTATTCTTATACACATCTAAGGTATATCTTCACAATAGTTCTAAATACACCTTAAATATGTCACAAGATGTGATCTTGTCTCGTAATCAGTGCATCTGTTTGCTAAAGCTCAATGTGAACAGTAAATGAAAAAAGAAGAGTAACCAAACCTCCATATAGGAATCGTTGCATTAACTTCAATCACCCATGTCTTGTGTTAATAAGGAAGGCTATACTAGCCTAGGTAAACTGACAGTCAGAAGGGGCCCTGTTGGCTCAGAGCAGTTCTAGAAGTCTGCATGTAAAGTTCATTGTCCAGTGGGCTTTCTCCCTGACAGTGAATTATTAACACCGCAGGTGAATGCTAGCTCTCTTGTGCTTAACCCACACAAAGGGCCTGAATTAGATTCCGGCGGAAAGGTTACTCTGTCACAACGGTGACAAATTTCCCGTCCACCAAAATATTAATCCCATTACATCCTATGGGGATTTATATTTCGGGGGAAGGGACATTCGTCACCGTTGTGACAGAGTAACCCATCCGCTGAGATCACAATCAGGCCCAAAGTCTCTACATCAACATATATGAGAGGAAGCTCTACAACCATGTACTTCCTCTTTTTAGGGCTGGCTTGGCAGTACACTCTGCACGCATATTACCACCAATTGCTTAAAAAATACATAGTGTGGGCTACTGTTCCGCTATCACAGGAGTATTACCTTTACACCTCATGCTATTGGCGGTTTGATGTCCCATTCCACCTCCTATGGACTGTTCGCCTTAATTCACATAAGGGACTTTTCTACTACTCAAAAGTAAAATGAATCATTGCACATTAAATTCATTATTTATCTCTTAGAGACATTGTATACAGAAAGCAATCCAGTTTTTGTTTTATTTTTTCCTCGAAGAAGGTTTTAAAAAATATTTTAGTCACGACACAAAAAACAAGCCAAACTTGTTTTTTTCTCTTGTGTGTGAAAGTTTGCCATGGTAATTTCCTCCCAAGAGTGGTTCCTTGTGGAAATATCATCATAAATTTTGTGGATTAATTCTTGACCAGTACACTGACAAAGGAAGCTGTGTTCCAGCGCTTGACCAATGTGGCGCTAATTGTAGTCGATCATCCTACTATTGCTATAGTCAAATCAAGAACTCGCCTAGCTTTTCTGAACAAGCAGATACCACACTCTCAATCGGCGTGTGGCTTGATAGCAGGTTATTCTAAAGACAAGATTTAGAAGATTTGGAATATTCAAGGATCCTTCATGTCATGTGAAAATAGTGCCTCTATTCCAGAATGACATGAGAACTCATCATGGTTTGAAGATGTTTCATCTATCTTACATTTTCGGAAATGAAATTTTGCTTAAACACAAATCTGGATCACCAATTGATCTTTGCCCACCCTCAATTTTGAAACTAGGATCCTGTTGGATTTTTCTGATGCTTTGCACTATTCTTAATTCATTCGCCTATTCAGCCTGCGTACGTGACCTGTGGAAACTGGCCTATGTCACTCCAATTCTTAAAAAGATTCATGCTCATCCAATAATGCCAGCAAACTATAGGTACACTTCACTGCTCCCCATAAAATGCTGGAAATGCCTATCAATCGACAACTTGCTGGTTACTTGGAGGCTTACAACTTATCGGATCCTCCTCAATAATGGCGTCTGTGCCTCCCATTGCACAGAGTTGATTCGTTTATCAGTATTTTGCCATCTTAAACATTCGTTTCACAGAGGAAACAATGCAGACCTTATTTTTTTAGATTTGTCAGGAGCTTTCAACACCATCGCACATACCATCCTCATTAAGAGACTAAAGAAAACAGGTGTTGAAGGTCTTGCTATAACTTCAGTTTCAAATTTTTAAATGAACAGAGTCCAATAAGTCTGCCTCCCTCCCTCATCCTCGCATCCTACTCCAATGGATTGCAGAGTACAATAGGAATCATCGAGTCCAACCCTCTTTAATATTTATATGACTCCAGTGGATGCCCTTATTCAAGGATTTGGGTTTGAGGTACTGTCCTAGGCAGATGATACACAATTTTTTGTATTATTAACAAGTGATTCAGACTCCAGACAAGCCAAGTTCAGGCAATGACTTCTCTCAGTTGCCTCATGGATAAACAAAAAACACCTAAAACTCAATAGGGATAAGGATGAAATGATGATAGTTGGGAAGAACATATTATCTTTGGAGTGAGCTCTGGTGGCCTTTGGAATTCGGCCCATCTCCTCCTCCAGCTGATGTTGTTAAAAACATAGGTGTGAAATTTGATTGTCAGCTGTCCTTTAAACAACCGATACTGTCAGTCTCTTCCACTTGCTTTAGGTTACTTGAAGCTCTTTGTAAAGTATTAGATATTTCTCCTCTCAAGGATAAAAAGATGGTGATCAATACTTTAATCACATCTCAGATTGATAGCTCTAATGCTTTACACCTTGGCCTTTCTAAAAAACAAAAACTAAAAAAAACTCACCACTAAAATTCAGCAGAGGCAGAACTCAGCAGCCAGGCTCCTTCTTCATCTTCCTGGGTGTTGCTTGATGTCACCTAAACTAAAGGACCTTCATTAGTTTCTTATTCAAAAGAGGGTTTAATTTAAGATCCTGGCTTACATACAGATGGCTATCTATCAATCGGGCCCACTCAGACTCCAGAAATTTCACGTCCCAGTCAGATTACTTAGGTCTTCAAATGGTTTTCAATTGCTGTCCCCTAACCCCAGCTACTGCACCACTTGGCTGGGAGGAGGCTTTGCAGCGTTTTCAGGAGCGAAACTTCGAAACTCCCTTCACCTATGTCTTTGCTCTGAACCTAATAGAGCTAGGTTCAGAAAGAACTTGAAAATGTGTCTCTTTGCAAAGAAATTAATCTTTTCCGCCTTCTTATACATTAATGACTTCTCTGGATTCATTTTGACAACTTACATCAACTATAGCTTCAGCTCTTTAATTCGCAGTCCTGATGATGACCTAAACTACCATGAGTCAAAATGCCTTGAACATTTGTTTAGCAATCAAGTTAATTTTATAACCCTGTTTTGGATACTTACAATTCAGTCTGTACAAACAATACTAAATTAATTAAATGACCCATTGCCTCTCCGTGTGCCACACTTTTATATTTATTCAACTTTTCTGCACTGTGTGATCAGTTGAGCATTGAGCACTATCAAGATTAATTAAATGTTATGTATATATTGAAATTTGTTCTAAGGCTATTATCATTGTTTGCTTCTACTGTTTACTTCAGCTGAATTTTGATTAGTTACATGATTAAATATAACAGTAAATGTGCTGTATACGATTCAAGTATTCCACAAGAAATCCCTGATCTGTATTTTCTTCATTGCCCTTGTTCCAGGTGGTTAACAGTTATCCCCCTGTTTTTCACTTATTGTTTATGTCCTTGGCAACCAGAAAGCGTCAATAAAAAAGCAACAACTAGAACCAAGGGTAGAAGAAAGTAATATTACTTCTGCGACGTTCGATTCTACGTTTTACATTGTACTTGTATAACAAAAAAAATATCACTGATGAATCGACACAAAAGAACATTAGCATTGGTGAAGTGTATGGTAAAGGAAAATTTTCTTTTGTAAATTGATTCTATGATTGTTTTCTCTAGGCTTTTATAGTGGTATAACAAACTAAGTTTGTTTGAAATATTGTTATTTAAAAAAAAGAAAAAAAGAAATATATATATATATATATATATAAATTCTATCTGAGAAAGTGGTACCCTAGTCACAAAATACGTGTTGACTGTTTATGATCCCTCAAAATAAAAGAAACTCATGTAGTAAAAAGTGAGCATTAGAAGAAAAGTATCTACTAGCTCATTGACCCTCATTTCTAGATTAGGACGTACCTGAATGTACTGGGCGGGGGGATATCTTGCCCAAGAGATTATACACGCTTGTTTTTTAAATGCAAATTGCAATATACTAACATAAAGTACCTACATGCAAACACTGCCACAGAACCAACTTTAGCTGTGAGGCAGGCAGTCCGCCTGCAGCACAATCACACAATGTACAGTTCACTAGGACCAGAACCCGCTGCTTAACTCAGTCCGTGGATTTAGGTCTACTGCCACATTAATGCAATAGTATGGGAGTTTCTGTTATATGTTTGATTCTATAGGTCTGATTGGAAAGAAATCAATAAAGGAAATGAAGGAATAAGTGTTCTCTCTGGTCAGTCACTATTTCTTTATGCTATCTTCACCTCTGCCTGCATAGATATATCTGGCAGCTTTGGATACTCTTCGCTTCTGTATACATTTTTTCCGAAGGACGATAAGAAACTATCCTATATGAATAGGTCAAAATTGAAAACGCTGCAACCGATTAGTGATCAGCAGAGGTGAGGATCAAGAGCATCAAATGCTAGAAATCTAGAGGTACTCCTTCAAGGTATTCTGGAAAGGCCTCTTTTATTGGGATTGATAACGCTAAAATCAGAACCATAAGTGCTTCACAAACAGTAGTATTGTCTATTTTTAGAACAATAGTCTGCTGCCTTTGTCCACTTTGGAAAATGAACTTGGCTCCTTGGTTTAGGTCGCTATCTTTATCTTATCAATGAGTCCTTTCAAACATTACCTCAGAAGCATTCTGGCCAAAGGGCTACTAGCAGAAGGCAACCACAGACAATTACACTATGCAGGATACGGTTCTTGTTACTGGCTACCAACAAGTCATATGCAATCTAAACTCTCTCTTCAGGGCTGGTAATACACCTACCAGCCCTGATTGCTTCTACATGTACATCAATCAGAACGAGCCAAGGTCCTGTGATATGTACTTTTATGAAAAATACTTTAGATCTAGGCTATCCTATGGGGGCAACATAGCAGTAATGGCGATTCGAATATGAATAACATGAATAACTTTGAAGAAAAGTGCAAAATACACATCTTTCTTGTTCTGTTCAAAATTGTGATTTGAAGAAGGCATATGGTGTGAAACGTTTGTGAAGGACGCTGATGCCAAACCTGGGATCAGCAATGCAATGGTAATAAGGCAACTAAGTTGCAGTCATGCATACCTACAGCACAGGAGGATGTGGAAAAGGGTGCAAGTAGTGGTACGCCAAATGTGTAAACATACCACAACATGGACTTGCAAAGCATATGTTCACCCACAAGGGGTGTTTTGGTTCGGTTTGGGATGTTTTGATGCTATATACCCAGTGCTTAATTTGAACCAGCGGTTACCGGTGGGGGCGCCAGTACTTATTTTTGGCCATCAGCACTTACTTCTCCACATCAGACATTTCCCAAGGCCAACAGAGGAAAAGACTAAATGTAAAGACAGAGGACGGGAAATACAGAATATCCGTCACTAAGGGAGAAGCCAGAAACCTGTAAGAAGGAGATAATGGGGCAGGGAGCGCCTGACAGTTAAGTAAAGAGGCTCAAGGTGGATTAAGATCTGCGCTCCCTTGCTATTCGTGCTCTGACATTTTATAGCATCAGCCGCGCGGTGCTTTGGGCACCCGACACTTATTATTTTACAAATAAAGCACTGCATATATACCAGAAGTATCTACAGTGAATGAACTAGTGAACTAAACCATAGGCCCCCAGAACTCCAAAACAGACTTTCCTTAAAAAACAGAAAGAGCAGTGTTGAAGGTCAACAGTCTCAAAATACTGGTCAAATGGCTCAAAATGAGGTAAGGCATGTTCAGAAGCCAAAATGGGCAGGACAATTAATGAAGAAAGACCCAGCTGCAAAGACCAGTGTCTCCCCTAGTTAACTACTTAAGAAAAACTGAACTAACTAAGAATTAAATGTAGTGACATCTACATTCTGAAATCGTGAATCAATTATTTGCCATTACAATTAATTAATTAACAGTCACTGCTGAACTGCTGTACGTAGCAGGCCATGGGGGCAAATGCAGAAATTAATACAAATTATAAAAAAAAGTGCAAAGAGTTGTGTGCTTGTCAAGTTGAATTAGTACCATCTCAACTTCAACATGCAGGGTCGACCTCTCAGGCTGCCTGACTCAGTACAGATTTGAGGGGCTCAGCAGATGTTTAAGAACACCAGTGTCTTACAAGGTTCTCTGGAGGTCTAGGACTCCTGAAGAATATCTGGACACCACTTTCACAATAGGCAAGTGTGGTAGGAGCAGCAGCAGGGTGGGTACGCTGAGCTTCAGGAGAGCACTGACTTAGTTCTAGTTATGAGGAAGTGGGCATTGCTCTGGTTCCACAGTTCTGCAACGAGGATCCTCAGAGATCCAACATCCAGGGCAAATTCAGTGAGCTGCAGGGCAGTTCCAGGCTATATTCACAAAGGTGGGCAGTTGGAAAAAGCCAATGCCCAGTCACTATCTGCATTCCACTATTTCAAAGGGCCAGAAAACCATCCCTTTGAGGGGCTAGTTTTCCCTGAGTGGATGAGATACCTGGAGCACCTGCGCACCCAGAGGTGCTTCACTGGCCAGAAAAGTGGTTTACCCCTCCAGACAAGCACTAAAAAATGGAAGAGCAGGAAGAGGAAGCAGTGGAGCTGGTCATCTTCTATAGACACCACACAACCTCTATTTTACAATCATCATTATCACAAGTGTTCATAAAGTTACTTTTAACCCTAATTAAGGGGCATCTGTGACATCTGTGATTATTAATCATTATTCAAAGACACTAATGCTTATTAAGGGTCACACCGACAACAGCTGCAGGATAATGCTCATGAGAATTCATTTTTATGCATGAAGTGGGCCCCATAAACCCAAGTCTTTGGGCTTCAATTTACATAGGGAAGCTGGTAAGCAGGATCCCTGGGAGCACCTGAACATATCAAAACTGTACATCAGCTGCCAACACCCAGGGCTTAGTTGAGGTAGACCAACTTAGGTTACTGGGTGGGGAAGCAATTGGGGGTCTTACCCTAAGGACTCACCCAAGGAATGAAAACATGGATCACCTTGTCTGGTGGGCCAAAAGAGAGGAGCGCCCTTTCACACTGTGCTTAAAACTGAAACAAATCACAATTAAATTGCAGAAGACAAAGAGAAACGGGAGGAGTAGGTTGCAGCAAACCTTACCAGGGACTAATGACCTTACTTATATTTGACTACTTTGATCATTATAAAAAGATTCTCCGTAGTTTCAGTTTTATACAGGAAGCTTAGATGGATGTGTTCCTTTCTTTTAAAAAGGTATTCTTATTGGTTTTCCATTTGTGAGCTTTTCTTTGCTGGCGACTTGCTGTTTAACTTTATTTTCTGTCTGCTGTTTATTTATTCCTTTGTTTCTACTAATGTGTCACAGAATGTGTGCCTTTCTGGAGTGTGTATACTTTTTAGGTCTCGTCTACAGACCCATTCTAGCTGTCTGTTGTCGAAATACCTATTGTGGGCCATATCAAAACTGACAGTGGCCTTTGTGCCCACCCATTGTTCATCAATTGTTTGCTTTCTTCTCACTTTCATTAGCTTGTTTTTATTCTTTTTTTCTTCCTCTTTTTGTGATTGTCCTTCACCTTAAGTTTATTTCTCTTTTGCCTACTTCACACATTGCTCCCTCCACACTGACTTCTCCCCACCCGCTCCTCCTTTGCTCACCAACTCCTGTCAAACCGCAAAAAAGGCATGTTTTGTTTTAAAACATTAAAAGGGCCTGGAAGCTGGCTTTTGTTGCCCGGCCACGCAATTTTCAAAAGTTATTTTGCACATTTATAAATCATTTTTTAATTTACTGCTCTATAGTGGTGCCACCATCTTGAAAAAATAAATAAAAAATAAAATAGGCTGCAGGGTCATGTCGTATGCGCAGGTATCCATGGTAACACACATGCATGTATAAGATCTTGGGTGGCTACGGCGCTATGGTTCATACATACGTCACTGCCACATTTTCTTCATTTTTATTTTTTGGTAATAAAAAAAGCATGTAAAAAGCACGTATATTTTTTCACTGAAATAAACAAAGGTTAAAGTGATGTAATATTTAGGTCATTTAATATAAGAACTAATGTTTCAAAATAAAAAAATACACTGTAATTCACAAGTTATACTTTAAGGACCTATCTACAACCTATGCCACAACCATGCACTGCTTATATTCACAAATACTATTCATGACATGTTAAATGACATCAGTGACATCACGGATGACATCACTGGTTCAGCTGTGTGCGGCATGGTGTTGGCTGCAGGTCCTAGCTGCCAGTAACTATGCCCCCCACAGATGGCCAATCCCCCCACTGTGCATGGATGGCTGCCAGGTGCTCCGCCCAAGTCCCACAGGCAGGCAACAGCCCACCATTCTCTGCCTTTAGCCATGCATGGGGTGGGATAGGCCACAGAGACTAGCATCTAGCCAGGCCCTATACCCACCCGTCACAGGTGGCAAACAACCGGTCACCAGCAGCCTTTAGCCATGCATGGTGACGGATTGAACGCAAGGCCTAGTTTCTAAAAAAGCACAGTGTTTGACCTCCAGTCAGGCCCTGTGCTCAACCTCTCATGGCCGGCCAACCTCTCTGCTGTGCACGGTCGGTGAGGGTTGGCCACAGGGCCTGGCCTGAATCCAGGCCCCTGTTGGCCGGCCAAGTAAAAACCCTGCACTCATCCCCCACTCCTGAGGTGGCCAACCCCACTCCCAACGTCACTAACCCCTCTTTTCTTAGGGTTGAGTCTGCAAGTGCATGTGCTAGCACATGTGTCTCGCTTGCAAGACTCTGTTGTGTACAGTAAAGGATTTGGAGTCCCCCTGTCGCTCACCATTTTTTGGTTTGCCTGGCACTCTTCTTTACAGCCTCGTAATTCGTCACGGCAGGGCTGGCATCATTTCAGTTCCTCTCTGTAGAGCAAGGATGAAACACTGATTGATCCAATTTAATCACTGCCTGTCCACTGCTTCCGGCATTATTGAGGTACTAATTTGTTCTTTTCAACTTCTAGTGCCTTGCTGCACAGCATGCAGCGGGAGCCCTAGTTTGTAATTCCTGCCTGACACTGCCGCTGTATGGAGCCGCCCACAATTAACAGAACAATGTTCTTCCGGTACCACTTGGCCTTCCTGCTAATCACATGTACAGGGACTACAGATTTACAGCGTGGCACTGGCAGAGAAAAGTGTCCTTGTTAAAAGGGCAGCTTTTTCATTGTAACAACCAATGCCCATTGTTACCTGCGACTTTCAGCTCATACATTTTTCAAGCTCCAGGCAAATTCTATTATTTGTATTTCAGTCATCTGCAGCTAGCTAAGAGTACGGCACGCACTGCTTTCAGTCGACAGAAGTATACATGACTGTTTCTAGTTTCAGTTGCTTTGTGAATTTTCTTATTCAAAAAATGTAAGTCATTGGAATATCGCTATTTCAAAGAAATTATTTTCTAGTGTTTACTTTTATGAAACCTCTGTTTTACAGTGCTTCGAAACACTTGCCTGATAACTGCATGTGCACGACCCTCTTAGAAGTAAAATATGATGGCAGGCAATGACTTCTGTAATCTCGGACGTCTACATTTATCAAACAACTTTTATAATTCTGTTAATTTTACCACCTTATTTTGTACAGATCATTACCAAAAAGGTTTAAAGAATCTATTTTACATTAATTATTTCAAGATTATGAAGTTTTCCTTTACATTACAGACTGTATCAATATTAAGTTCGTCATGTTTAGTTTCTTTGTTTTGTACAGATAGTCGCTATTTACTCAGCAAGCTTCAGTGAATTTGAAACTCGCTACTGATCTCAGTGTGTAGCCTGAAAGAAACAGATTTGGATCATATCAGGACCACCAAATGCGTTCTTCCTTCCAAGGTCGATAAATTAATTATCATCAAGGTAGATGGTAAAAAAAAAAAAATGATGAACAAGCGTGAACACAGCACCGAACACTGATACAACTAGTATATAGATAATAATTATTACGGCGTATCCATAAAGTCATCCCTTTTCTGAGTGTGGGCATTTTCCAGTGCAGACAGCAAACACTTTTTGGAATTGATTTTCGAACGTGACACAGTTCATGGAGTTTAGATTTGTTTCATGATAAAAGGACTTTATAGCCACCTTTTTTTAAATTAATGTTTAAGGTGTATTTTATATGGTGTACCATTTCAGAAAACCTGACTTCAGATATGTACTGTCGGACTACATTTTGTGTGTGAGCTCCAGGTGAGAAACAAACTGAGGTGTCTTCCGACCTTAAGTGAAAAGAAAGTGATAGTTCGCCCAAACACCGCATTTAAATGAGAGGGTCAGAGCTTTCACTAAGGAATAGAAAAACCACAACTGCTTTCCTTGTCGATGCGAGACTGGCGAGCTAGACAAGCAGGGATTTCCACGCCAGGCCCGGGAACTGCTCATGACCCTCACAGCTTTTTAACAGGTCCCCTGCTCAAGAAGACCATCATGCAGGTTTTGGTGCACTGTACTCGGAGTCAGATGTCAGCGCCTCTCTGCTCCCTGAAAAGTACAGCTTTCCAGGTCACAGCCACAGAGTGTCCTCAAGAGTCCTAGGCATATTGTCAGCTGTGCAAATAACAAATAAAAAAGTCAACTTCAAGAGTTGTACTCCATTATTATAATGTCAGTAATTAGGTAAATAGAAAGATCTGGCAGTGCCCAAAGAGCAGCTTACAGATCAGATGTATGGGCTGATTTTTAGGCACTTTGTGGGACTGTTTGATGGTCAGGTGGACCGGTTTTTACTTTTGATTTCTCTGATACTACTACAAGCATGGCCTGCATCGAGCACAAACGCAATCAGCTTTGCATATCTTGCAAATCACTTAAGTATAAAATTACCATGATTTGCAAATGTGGGCGACATTTTTAGGTGTACAATTTGCTAATGGGGACCACATTTAATTTGTTGGTCGGATCTATTTTCCGTCTCCGCCCGACCCTTCACAGGCTTCTTTTCTGGACTTTACATAGGAAAAGCAAGCAGTGATTGATGACAGAAAAGTTTTGCTCTAGGGAGTTTGTGGACTCCCTCGCTGGGGTCTCTGATTTGCATGCTCTCGTCAAAAGAAGAGAAAGGATAAAGGGGTGCAGCTGCTTGCCACGGGATGTGGATTCAGAGTCAGTAGGGTATGTTATCTCCAACTGGTTAGTGTTAGAATTTGTATGCAGGCAGGGCTCTTGACCGAATTTATATTGCAATTCAAAACCAGGCAAAGATTAAAATGTTATGTGGTCTCTAAACTGTCTACTTCCGCTCCAAGGCAAAACAGTCCTACCCGGCACATAAAACCATGATCTTAATCTGTATGGAAAGTGCCCATGCAGAGTGCATCATTCGTACTGTATGTGATACCTATGCAGACCACAAGTGAACATAAGCACACAACACTAGTAACAGGCAGGAGTAGGACAAAGAGCCCAGCAGCACTAAACTGATTTCACTTAGTGAAGTCAGATAATACACAGGAAAACTGGCCTCTACCACACACTGGAATTTCCGCTGCCACCAACCATCAGTCTCCAAATAGTCTGGTTTGAGGTGTCAGGAGCCACACTTTACTTTGAGTACACTACTCCCTGGGAAGAGTTGCAGCTGGGGCAGGGAATTATGCTCTGGTGGTGGAATACAAACATTCATGGTGCAGCCTCCGAGGCAGAGGACCAGCTGCTTTTCTGATAAATGGAGGAAAGTACCCAAGGCAGACCAGAAAAAGTCCAACATGGGCAGGATGGCACTGCTTCACTTGTTAATTCACTGATTTGTGTCCCAGCACTGTATTACTCTGGAGATCATCAGGATGTACTTGTGTGATTAGGAATCCAGAACTTTAGTTTAATTGCAAAGAGCCAGAGCTACAACTCCCAGAATACCCTGTGATGTAAAATAAAAATCCAATACTGAACTATAGTGTTACGGAAACCACACAGTAATGTTCACACACTTTTAGACAGAATGCCTCTATTAAAATTGATCATGTCATTCCCTATTTCATGTGTCTTGATTACTAAGCCAATTGGACAAAAAGCAAGACTGTCCAACGAAGTGCTGCATATTTCTGTCTACCCTGATCACAGCACTTCATCGTTTACAGAATAAAATCAGAAATAAAATATAAATGAAGAGTAATATGACAGGAGGCATTTTTTATAAGCCACAGGGTAGGCACAATTGGTAAGTGCGAATGATACTTTTATATTTCTGGAATTCCATCTCATTTATTGATGTCAGGTAAGAGATGCATCGTTTTTTTCTTAAAATGTTATGCTGTATGCATGTGCGCACTCCTTGCCATTTAAATATGGAAACAAGAATAAGGATCTAGGTGTTGAAAAGTAGCTTTGAATATAAGCTTCTCAAAGACATGAGCTCAGCATCCACACTGTATGTTTGAGTAATTTTTGCTGAGCAAAACGGGTTTCACCATAGTGGCCTATTGGCAGTGTCAAGAAAAAAATCCAAAAGGATATTATGACAACCTGATCCTCATTTAGTTAATATTGTGCTATTTGTTGTAATCACATGCAGTTTTAGCTTAAAGTACTTCCACATTTAACGGTGTGAGGTTAATACTTTTACTTTCTGATGCTAAGAGGCACAAATTTGCCAGAGTAGTGGCATAACCCATTACATTTCTTATACCACTTTTCCATGTAAATAAAAATCATATTAAATGCACGAAGATCTAGTATGATTTTTTACACTTCCCAACCATTTGTAAATGGTGGCTTATATTTCAGTTTAATAGTACCAAAGCATATTGTTTCTAGTGCTCCTCTACACCTTCAGCAGAAGTGTATTCCAAAGTTGGGTCGCTTTACAGAAAAGGGATGTTCGCATTATCTGATTTCTGAAACTGACATGTTAAGCTTGCATGAATGGATGGAACATTGTGCTTTTACCGGCCACTAGTGCCAGTACTTAATATTTTTTACATTGTTTCTCACCTCCGCCTCATCCCACCCATAAGTGCTCGTTAATCCTGCCTTCAAAGGGGTGGGCACTGATCTCAGTTTGTGCACGCTTTCTCAGTCTTAATACCTAGAAGTGTTTACTGACATACTGAGCTGCAGGCTTGAAGTGCTATAAAAACATAAGTCATGTTCTAACTGTTTGAAACCCCACCCAGGCATGGTTAGTCCAGGTTTCTTTGATCGAGCCCGGTCAGCTCACTGTGGCTTCCCATGACCGGCGAGAGGGGTTCCGGTGTTGGGTACCAGCTGTGCCCACCAGTAATCACTCCCTTGCTCTTAGCCCTCAGAGATCGTACTGCCTTAAAAGTACAAGCTCTACAGAAAGGTGGGTGAAGCAAATTTTCACAAGGTTGCCCTGAATAATTATATATTTCTTCAACTGGTTGGTTATTGGTGGGAAAATCACAACAATCTTTTGAATGTTTCACAATACTGGCATTTATGAACTGCTACCTTACTGTGCCTCCTCGTGCTATGCAATGGTCCACCGTTAGGTCCTTTAATGATGGCCGCAAGGTTTCTCTTCATGTTGTGTCAGCCAATCAGAGTGCTTGTTCCCGCAAGACAATCAGGAGCTTCTCCCTCCCATTGAAGCAAGGTGGCCAAAGGGGAAAAACCCCCTTCAGCCAATCAGATTGCTCTATTATTTGATGTTGCAGGCCTGGGAGGCTCCTGTGAGCTTCCAGAGAACCTAACCGCACAGATATACATACATTTTTAACCTAAACTTCACAAAACCTACTAAAGGTATACACACTAAATCTGAAAAAAGGACGATTTCTGGGGAAAGATCTAGCCTTCTGACATATCTGGTGTAATTTTGTTCAGCCGTTTGGGCTGTAGCACCGTTCAAACATTCCTACAGAAATTGTATTTTAAGACGTCCTTTTTTCACAGCCCTCGCTTGACGGATCACCCAGAAACTTTCAAGAAAGGAGTTAAGAATGATTAACTTTTTTTTTTTTTTTTTTTTTTTTTAAGTTTTGTGAAGATTTATCCAACGGCACAATAGATTTTAGCAAACAAAAAAAAAATATTTCCAATGGCTATGAGGTCTCCACCATAACTACACAGTGGCAACCAACACACTGTACACAGTGCATTTATGTGTATGTGTGTTCCATAATAAGCCCTAAAATCATACCGACATCCATCAATTAATTCATCTTTTCATTTATCCATCACTATTCTCTGCTTATCCCATTAAGTACTCTATATCAATGTCTGAACACTGAAAAACACAAAATTTAAAAGGTGCATTGTCACACAAAGGTGCAAGAACTTATAGAAAATGACTCGGCCCTAACAAGATAGCTATTATAGTATGCACTAAAAAAGTCTGTAATTATTTTTACTACGAATAGAAATGTACTAATTTCCTTCTGATTGAAGTTACTTTTCACTACATACTTATTTTCTAGACTGTAAAAGTCAATGCCTTTAGACACACAAACACACTAACAAGAAGCAGTTCAATTAGCCTAATTCTGCTGATTAAAGCCTTCCTCCTCACTGAACCTACATCAAGGTGACTTTGTTGGTGCTGAGAACATCAAGTGCTGCATGTAATCCGGCACTGTTCAACGATTGCTTTTTCAAAGACTAATATAGCTAAGGAAATCAATTTGCCTAAGTACAGAGAAACTATTAAAACTTCTTCAAACACAAGTGTAAACACCAAACTCGCACCCACAATCGGAGGTGTCACTGACGGAAGCCTTGCGACTGTTCAATTTGACCAATAAAATAAATACTCCTATCTGCGAGATTAAAGTAAAGGCAAAGGGCCGGCCCTGAGGAGAGAGGAATGTCCTCTGATAACATTAGCTGCCTAATTTTAGACACAAAGTGACAGCATCTGAAGGGGAAAGGGAATAAAAACAGTGACACTGTTTCTCTTATAGCTAAAATACTGAAACATTTGCCTGGCTATATTAAGTACCGACTGATACATTTAACACAGAAAATTATGCTTCTATAGATACCCAAAAGTGAGAATTATTCAAAACGTTGCTGTAAATGACAAGGGTGCTATCAAACAGATCTTCTGTTTAATTTGCAAGATGAATACATTACTTAGTTTCTGCAATTTTCGATACACAGTGTGATAGGGAAGGCATTTTGAACATAGAACGCTTGGTCTGGGACGCCGAGTCAAAAAAGATATAGAAAACTTAGCCGGAAACTGGAAAAACCGAAATCAGATCGCCAAAAATGTAATGCTTTCAGACCCCTGAGCTTTCCACTGGCTAACCTCCATCAGTGGCCTGTCTCACCTCAATCATTCTCCCTGGCTCTCTGAATCCGCATGCTGTGATGTCTAATAACATCCTGGCGGAAGAAGCAGCAAGGCTCTAATTCGAGAACGAAAAAGAGGAAAAAAAACTTTTATAAAACCTGAAACAGTACTTATATCAAAATCCACAAGTGCTAATCTAGTAGCTGTGTGCAAAACTCTGAAGCGACCAGAAAATGTGCTGGACTTTGTAGACTGGAAGAATGAATAATTGAATACTTGGATGACCTATGCATCGTGGCTCCGAGAGGTAAATTGCATCAGCGTGCTTGCTTCCTTGATAGGTGAAGGGGTGCACATGGGATCCAAAAAAGTCTAATTTTATTTGTTTATTTTTGGCCGTTGATACATGTATTTCAGTAGCGTGAACCTAGTACTGCACTCAGTATAACTGGTAGTGAAAATCTGCAGGACAGATGTTTTTAGTCTCCCCTAGCCTTCCTGCAGATTTTCTATATTTGCCTGCATTTGTAGGCCACAAGAAAGCGTAAAATCTTCAGATGGGAGGGCTGAAGCCAACAGAGTAATTGCAGTGGCTGATTAACATAGACGAAAGCACTGCAGACACTTACTAGCAGCTCAGCAGAGTTGCAGGCCCGGCTGAGCAGAAAGAATCTGCATAGACAGACTTTGCAAGGAAGCTGCCTAACCCCGGTGATTCTCATCTTCTACAGCTAAATTCTGCGAGCAGGTGTGCGCTTTTGGGGTAAAACAAGCATGCACAGAAGAGTTAATATGAAGACACCCTGGCATCAGGACAAAGAAGGGCTGCGCGAGATGTGCACAGGTTCAAATAGTCGAGGGAAGCACAAACGAAGCGCGTTTTAAGTAAACCTATAGCAATGCCATTGGCGTGGATTACGTTTCAGAGTATCATGGGAATGTTTATAGGTAAGAAACGGAACATATATCTGCAAAGCATAAAAGTTTTTGACAGCAATCCTGCTAATATTATCTTTCGAATATAAAAAAATTGAACAAGTGAGGGAAAAAGTTCTAAGGAGATAATATACTTAACAGATGTAGCAAGAGTGCTGAAAGCTATTATTCTTCGATGATTTTTCCACAGAAACACCTCTTGTAGCAGAGGTGAAAGAAGGCAGCAGGTGAAGGTGCGCGCGCCTACAGTTAATGAGGCCGTCCTGTTTTTAAGTCAAGGTTGGTTGGATCGCACGTGCGTGCTTGTGAGACGCGGACAGCCCTTGAAGACGAAAGTAGGCACGAGTCATCCATCTCAGACTCGCGGATGACAAGCAATCTCCTCTGCACAGTCCCGGGGAACAGTTACACCTTCACAGTCACACGGCTGACTTTGCGCAATTAGTCTCTGTTGCAATGTAGAGCACTCAAAAAATAGATCATACTGGGAATAAAACGTCTAAAAATAGAAACTGGAACAGAAAATATCCGGTAAAAACAGACGTGAAATGTTTAAGAAACCTTGCACAAAGTCGTACGCATGTTAATGGGCAGGAAATAAGAAAAGCGACAAATGTACTGTTTGGAACGCTATTCGGAGCCCTTTAAGATTAACATGTAGGTTTACGTGCTACAGCAAGTGCTGTCAAGCTTCCAAGCAGTAAAGAACTACAGATGTAGCGGAGCTGAGAATCTGGTAAGACAAACGACTGCTTCCTGAAGTGAATTACTTAGAAAACAAAGCTATATATTGCCACTGAACCCAGTTCAAGCTATTTATGAGGACAGGAGAGTGGACTACTGACAAATCAACTATCCATCACGCCGACTAAGGCACAATTAATCAATCTAATCGTGTGAAGTTTATTGGACGACAGGGTTGCAAACAGTCTAATTTACTAAAGCTTTCCCCTTAAGACAGGCTTTAAATTGTTTAAGGTCAGTCGCTGATTTGCAAAGTGTTTTGACCTGACTTAAGGTCGTCTTAAAACTGTGTTTTTAGACTATACCTAGGGCAAACAGAGGCCAAAATGTTGTTACGCACGTTGCAAGATCATAATGAACCAATATCTCTTCTGTTTTGATCATCTGCTTAAATCACTGATATAATAATCATATGAATTGTATTTTTTTTTTTAAGTGTGATAAATTTGAAATGTATTGGGTCGTAATTTATTTTCCTTGCAAACCACTTCAACTGCCTCTAATTACTCAGCAAAAAATTGTAAAATACAAATAGACAGAAGTGCAAATAACATTTTCTATGATAAATTAAACTACACAATTCAATGTTTCCACGGTTTCATAGAAGACCCATGGAGCTCCATGGTTAATTATGTCATAAGAAGCATATATGCATCACAACTGCTAGTCAAGTGAGTTCAGTTATTTTTTAATTCTCTTATTTTTTCCACACCCAATCAAAAACTCAGGTTTGGGAGAAGGAAACAAAGTAATTGTCTTCACTCAAAAGAGGGAGGCAGGAGAGACATAATGAACATGCAGGAAGATGTGTATTTATTAAAAAGAAGGCAATCTTTTGTTTTACTAATGGATACTCTTTCCTACAGTAACCTTACGTGAACCACTTTGGAAACAGCGAATAAAGGAGTATGGCCGAGTAAAACTCCAGAATCACACCAGGAAATTTTGAAACACAGCCTTCTCAAATTGAAAATCTCCTCTCAAGGGGCACCTAAACAGTTCTTTGAAAGACAACGCAAAGATGACCAGGTAGCAGCTAACAAGTCACATCTAATGGAACACCCTGCAACCAGGCGGAACTAGCCCCCTTTCCTCCTGCAGAAAATTCTCTAAATACAAGTAATTGCGGGTCCTTGCCCATCAGCTCTTCACTATTGAGGAGGTTGACCTCAACATAGTTTGCTTCCTGATAGACATTCCAAACTTCGCATCTTGAAAACGTACAAAAAGGTTATCACCATCTATGAAATTCTTACTCCAAAAAAGATAGTGGCTCAAAGCATTTCTCGGATCAGCCCTATGCAGACATTACCTCCTTCTTAAACCAAGAGGAAGAGGATAAAATGAAGATAAAAATACAACCAGTGTTCAATGAATGTCTAACAACTTTTGGCAGAAGGGAAGGCTTAATACCCACAGACTCCTTATCTCTAGGAAAAAAAGACAAGGAAGACGAAGATAACACCTGAAGCTCACTGACCATTCAGGTGGAAGTTATAGCACTAAAAATGAGAATGCGTTTTTTTTTAGCTATACAAACCTGATGCCAAATGAACAAAGAGCCACAAGAGGGTGCTTCTTTAGAAAAAATAAGAACCGAATTTAAGTCCAAAATAGGTATAGGGAAAGTAACGAGAACATGTGGAACCCTATTCTGTATAGTCTTTAAAAAAGTCTAAAACCGCAAGTAACTGTTTTAAGTTCTAGAACATTGTGGCTTAAGTACCCCCTGTTTTAGGTATCACCTGACACAAATATTACATCTTAAATATTCACAAAAAATATCATTCCCCTCCCCCGCCCTTGAGTTACCACTGGTTCCAACTTCATCCCTAGTGGAGCCTTCAAATGGAGGAGGGAGCTCTACTCTAATCTGAGCCCACCATCTTTCCTTATTCATTTCACTGAATGGCAAAGAAGGGGATAACACTCTGTTATGGCTCATGATTTATTTATCCCCTTTACTATGATGATGCAAGAGACTGATGTATTCTTGAGTATTAGTTTTGATAGCTTTCGTTTCGGACTCCGTTCCTTTATTGATTATGAAATGATCTTTTCTTTCGTATGGGTTTGTGTGAAAGTCCTTTCATCCCTATTTGTGCCTTTTTGTTCGAGTGAAGATGTACATCCTGTGTACCTTGAAAATAACATATTAAAGAAATACTCAAAAATAAAAAATATCACCCCATTGGAGGTTTTTTATAGGAAATCTACTCCCAGTAGAGCAATATTTTTGCAAACAACATGTAGGCCACATTATTGAAGCTAGATTATTTTTTTGTTATTGATATTCTGATACCCTGACACCTTAGACAACGGCCCTTGATCAGGAAGAAACAAACAGGTAGAAATTGCTGCTAGGTAGCCACTTTTACTAAAAAAAATTCTCAGCCAGGAATACTGCAAATTTCACTGCATACACAAATTAACATTTCAACTGATCCAACTTCCTACCAAAATAACATTTACCAAAAGTGTACCACTGACTGGAATATGCTGCTCCAATGTAAAGCCTCACAGAAACTACTAAAATCTCCAACATCCTACCAAGAAGGGAAAACGAGACAGCAGTATGCTCTTAAGGTCTAAACATGAAGATTTTGGGAGCAAACAGGTGGATTCAAACCCTGGAGACTCTGCCTTTACAACAGAACTGGTAAGAATGCATACCTGAGACAAAAGTCCCACAATAATAACAGAACATTCCCTCACAAGACAGAAAATCCTTCCCCTTTGGGTGCTCTATCAGACAGTGCACTATTCACGTACTGTTCTCCAGAGCCACAAAACAGTCTATCTGACAGTCAATACCTGGCAAAAACTACACACACAACCTCCACAAGAATCTGCAATTTGTAATATACTGAAACCTGATTTCTGAGCAGATTCTGGTGACCTGGAAAATGACATGCTCACAGGCTAGGTTCTCTCTCAGTGGCCGAAAAGTGAATATCAAAAGTATGTTTCTAGAACAGTTTAGAATCCAAACCGATTATATTGTTGATTTTAATATTGGAAGGCTTGTTGTCCATCATTAAGCTTTCTTTCTTCCAGAGGAACCTTTGGGAGGTGTGATGAAAGAGCCAATCTTATAAATGTAAAATCCAACAAGTTCTTATAACACTTTGATAGCAAACTGAACAATTTGACATTTATGTGCATGTTCCCCAGGTAGGCTGCTAAAACCAAAAGTGAGGGCAAATCCATGAGGCATGTTTTGACCAACACTAAGGAAATGAAAAACAAATCTTTCAGATGCCTGTGAAACCGATCCCACTACTTTTGAGGAGTTAATTCCAAAGAATGCATCCTCAGACAAACCAGAGGAACCAGGAAGGTTTAAGAAGCCATAACACTAATAGAAAGAACCGTCTTCGCTGCTTGAACTTGTCTCCCAGACAAACCAACTGCAAAATTGCTTTCCATCCTTTCCATTAGCAGAAAAGCCAAGAGCGTTCTTGTGTTCATCTTGCACCAATGCACCTGAGCTCCTCATTTTCAATTACTGAAAAACCCAAATGCATGCTGTAGGAAAGTACCCCTTTTGGCATGGTTACTCCCCCTACCACCACTTTTTGCCTGGTACTGATGCTGACTTGACTGAGTGTGCTTAGATCCTGCTAACCAGGCTCCAGCACCAGTTTTCTTTTCCAAAAACTGTACCATTGCTCCAACAATTGGCACACCTCTGGCCCACAGATAAGTCTCTTGTAAAAGGTACCCATGGTTCCAAGGGCCCTGTGGCCAGGGAAGGTATCCAAGGGCTGCAGCATGTATTATGCCACCCTGGGGGACCCCTCACCAAGCACATGCACACTGCCATTGCAGCTTGTGTGTGTTGGTGGGGAGAAAAAGACAAAGTCGACATGACACCCCTCTCAGGGTGCCATGCTGGCAAACCACTGCCTATGGTATAGGTAAGTCACACTCTAGCAGGCCTTACAGCCGTAAGGCAGGGTTGCACTATACCATAGGTGAGGGCATAGCTGCATGAGCAATATGCCCCTACAGTGTCTAAATCCATTCTTGGACACTGTAAGTGTAGTGTGACCATATAAAGTACAAGGGCTAGGAGTTTGTCATTACGAACTCCACAGCCCCATGATGGCTCCACTGAAGTCTGGGAAGTTTGGTATCAAACTTCCCAGCACAATAAACCCACACTGATGCAAATGTTGGATTTATTGAAAAATGCACCCAGAGGGCATCTTACAGATGCACCTTGTATTTTAGCTAAACGTCTAGTGCAAGACTGACCAGTCTGTGCCAGCCTGCCACTTCCAGATGAGTTTCTGACCATATGGGGTGAGAGCCGTTGTGCTCTGTGTGGCCAGAGACAAAGCCTGCACTGGTTGGGGGTGCATCACACCTCCCTCCTGAAAGAACTGTAACATCTGGAGGTGAGCCTCAAAGGCTCAGGCCTCTTCTTACAGTGACCTAGGGCACTCCAGCTAGTGGAGATGCCAGCCCCTCGACAAAGCCCCACTGTTGGCGGCAAGCCTGGCAGGAAAGTTAGGAAAAACAAGGAGGAGTGACCACTTCAGCTAGGAGCACCCCTAAGGTGTCCAAACCTGAAGTGACCCCCCCTCCTTGCAAAATCCTCCATCTTGGTTCGGAGGACAGGGACCAATAGGGTTAGGTTTATGTCCCCCCCTCCCAAAAGGGAGTGGACTTCAGAAGAGTGTAGTCACCCTCCAGGACAGTAGCCATTGGCTACTGCCCTCTGATCCCTGTAGCGCCCCTAAATCCAGGATTTAAGGGCTCCCCTGAACCTAGCTCACCAGATTCCTGGTGACCTCAAGAAGAACGAAGAAGGACTGCTAAGCTGACCCCCGGCAGAGAAGATTGAAGACACCAACTGATTTTGCCCCAGCCCTACAGGCCTGTCTCCAGCTTCTGAAGCCCTGCTACAAAAAGGCGAGGCATCCTGCAGGACCAGCAACCTCTTAAAAGCCTCAAGAGGACTGACTGCAAAGACACCAGAGGACCAAGATCTCCCATAGACAGCGGCCCTGTCCACAAAGAAACTACAGCAAAGGACTCCAGAACCGACCTGGTTCCGCGAGTCCTGCCCACTCTGCACCTGATGCCCACAGCTTGTTTATAGGTGGCCCAACTGACTAGAGCTGGTCCCCAGGCGATTCTGACCTAGTGTCCTCCCTTCAGCCTCTGAGGAACCCCTGGACTCTGTACACACTATGGCCCTCATTACGACCCTGGCGATCTTAAGACCGTCAGGGTCGCAGTGGCGGTCGGACCGACACATTACGAATGCAGCAGTAGCGCAGCAGTCGACCGCCAGTACCGCTACTTTTCGTTGGCACAACGGTGTGGCGGTGCTGGTGGTTCTAATCTGCCATGGCAGTCCTGGGGATTACGACTCCCTTCTCCGCCAGAAGTTAAATGGCAGTAGCACCACCATGAAACTGCTGGCGGAGACAGGGTGCAAGGGGCCTGAGTGGGGGGCCCTGCACTGCCCATGCACTTGGCATTGGCAGTGCAGGTGCCCCCTTGCCAGCCCCGTAACAAAGTTCAATGTCTGCCTGGCAGACAGTGAACTTTGCGTGGGTACTTGTGCACCCTACGCACTACAGTATTCCCACAGGCTCTCTTACGAGCCAGCGACAATGCTGTAGGCTCTCTCCCACTGGGCCAGCTGGCAGAAACTCTGTTTCCGCCCACTGACCCAGCGGAAAACTCCTACTGGAGCCGATGGGGAGGCAGCCACACTGGTAGCAACCTACCCGTCGGTTCTTCGGCAGACGGGCTTCTCTGTCCGCCGAAGTCGTAATCAGGTTTTATATCTCATTTTGATATAGTATGTACAGAGCCAGCTTCCTACACATGCAAAAAATATAGCACCTTCTGAACTTGATTGATCAGCAGAGAAGGGCACTTGTACAAACAGGCGAAATGATGAACACCTTGAGGATTCAAATACCTTGGTAAACAGCTGGGGGTTTCGAGGGATGAAAGACAGATGTGTAGACCAGCAAACTGCCAACAGTCAATATTTACTGCATAACATGGGTCGCACATGTGGCACCTCCCCTTGTGAATGTGGAAGAAAAGTTATTGAAGATCCAAAGACACCATCTAATCTTGCTCCTGCAGAGCTTGTAGACCTAGTGCAAGCAAATCACCCTATATGTTTCCTTTCACAAAAACGTGTTGGGGAACCCCAAATTGAGGCTAGATCCAGGCCCGTCATACTTTTAGGGAATGATGAAATATCTGGAATAAAGATCTTTGGTGTCCTCTGCCAAAGAACACCCTATGTGCCAATCTGAAGAAGTGCTTGAATGTCCTTGGGAGAAAGGAAACTGAAGTGGGAGAGGTGTTTTTCAGAAACAGAAAACCCCTTTTGCCACAAACTGCAGGACCCACTACTCCAAGGTAATCTCTATACATTTCTGAAAAAACTCGCCACTTCATTTCTGATGCTTTCTATAGGAAGAAGTAGAAGCCCTGTTAAACTTTCCTGTGCTTATTTTGCTTATACTCTTGGGACTCCTCCTTGAAGGCGTCCTGGATTTGGATTTGGCAGCTGCAAATGGAAGTCAAGCATCATACTCCTTCAGTGCCTTCGACTGCATCAAGGACATAACTCACAAGCAGCAACATTGAGAGCCCTGCCACAGCAACCGAGACAAATGCTACGAGAATTTTGGTGAGTGATATCTGAAATTGAGACCTGGATAGAAAACTCAAAGACAGTCTTCAAATTTTGTCCCCCCAAAAGAAAAATACAAAAAGGTTTGGAAACCAGCACTCCCCAAAATTGGAACTAACATGACCGGAACCCCTGACAAATACATGTTTTATGATGTCATCTGCCATGAAGCCAGGCAGAACAGCAGTGCTGTGCTCTCTAGTGCCAGCAGGTGGGTTCTGCTATAGAAATCTTTTTCAGACACAATCTGGGCACCTGGAGATGTTTACATAAAGACGCTATGGTAAAGCATATCCATTAGAAACAGTATTTTTAGCTAACTATGTATTGGCAAGGAAGAAAATGGTGAACATAATAGAAGGGCTGTCCTAAAAAGTATGTCTGCTAAAGTTATATTTCTTGATTATTTCCTGAAGTTTTTACTGCTTTAATAGCAGTCTCTCCCCTTTTGAAAAGGTTGCATGCACTCCTCACTCTAAGTGAAATTGTTCGACAAGAGTACTTTTACACTACCTGAGGTATTGGAAGTTTAACTTATTACCCTTAGTAATTTAAAGATGTTGCGTTTTACTTACTCAGCACTACAGTACTATCAGTAGGTCCATGTGTTGATGAAAGGGGTATGAGTGTGCTTGATGGACATCACAACCCACTATCAAGCATGAGACTGATACACTGCAACCCCTACCAGTCCAGTTTACCCAAAAGGTTTGATCAGTCCACTTCCTCTCTGAAATCTGCATGAGCAACAGTAGTGACCAATATGATTCCGCCCTGGATCACCGGCTGCTATCTTTGCTGCACTGATCAGCACTTCAAAATGACCCAGTTGTGAGAAACATAAGATCTGACTCATTGGGTCAATAGGTAAATCCACCCCCCATCCAACTAAAGAAAAAAAAAAGAACAGGTTTATGACAGCAAAAAGAGAACTTCAAAGCGCATCAATAAAACACATTCACAAATAAATAAATCATACTGCGTCCAAAGCCTTATTTATAATGTTAGTGATCAGGTATTATTTCATGTGACGTGTCAGATTGTTTATGTAATTTGTGAAGTCACCTATCACATCAAAAGTGGAAGCACGGCCTTTGGGATGTGAGTTGTGGTTTGCAGGTGTGCGACCTATTGTTTGCAAAGCTCACCACAACTGGGGATTTTCAGGAGTTTTTCTGTTCATAATCTCAACTACAACTGTGTTTTGTAAGGTGTGTACATACAGAAAGATAGTTAGACGGTGCTTTAAATGGGCCGGTAATGTCCGGTACGGAGTACCTGCACTTCTCAAGAAAAACTAATACTTTTAATTGCCGAGTACCGGTACTTCTCAGAAACAAGCAGGTACTCTGGTACAGAGTACCCACACTTCTCTTTCTCCATTTCAAGCACGATAGATAGATAGATAGATAGATAGATAGATAGATAGATAGATA
Source organism: Pleurodeles waltl (assembly GCF_031143425.1). Classification (NCBI taxonomy): domain Eukaryota; kingdom Metazoa; phylum Chordata; class Amphibia; order Caudata; family Salamandridae; genus Pleurodeles; species Pleurodeles waltl. Next base: position 1,182,638,452 of record NC_090444.1, read on the forward strand.
GATAGATAGATAGATGTTAACCAATTGCAACACTTTCGCTGACAAATAGCCCAGCTGTCATAAACTTCATCTTGCAAAACGTCACTTGAAAAGTCTTAAGTCCAGTTCGTGGTTTCCATATTCAGTACGGTTTTAAATTTCATGCTGCCATTGTGTTCTAGCAATGTGACAGGAATACAAATGCTGTTTGCAAAACCTCTCTCTTAAACGTTTTTACTTTTTCAATAGGCAAACACTAAAGGAATGTGCGCTTGAAAATAATAGTTGCCGGTATGGGGGTCACTAGTCTGTTACCTCTTACACGGAGGGCTTGCATTTGGCTGTGTTCTAAATCCAGAAAATTGCAGCGCTAAAGGTGAGCGCGTGGAGGGCAGATTTTTTGTTTCCATGTCCTCTTAAGTTCAGTATGAGCTTGGCAAATTTCAAAATCCGATCCAGCTTCACTGCTCCTGCTCGGCTGAGAGCTGAATGGGTTATTTAAGGCAGCACTGTCATTAATCAATGACACTGTTTCTAGGCTATAATGAGTTACGTACAGTTACTATGAGCCTGATTTAGAGGTTGGCGGACAGGATACTCTGTCACAAACATGTCTGAGAGCCTTGTCCCCCAAATCCTCGGCCCACGACCCTACTGTAAGTCGGGCAGACCATCAGCTGTCTGTCTGTGATGCCCCCATTAGATGTATTGACAGAAAGCTTGCTCTGACGGCGTGCTGGCCAACAGAAGCGCATGATTCTGTTTGCCCAATTTAGAGTGGACGATATAATGCCCTTTTTCCAAACAGGCACTGCCGAGGAAAACCTGACAGTCACAGACCGAAAAATTAAAATCATGACCCTCAGACGCAGGAAATAAAAACCCTGGGTGTGGGGGTCATTCCGTTTTTTTTTTTCTCCCAAAAACAAACTCCCTCTTTGGGAGTTCGTTTTTGAAAAACAAAAAGCTTGGTGGGCAGCCATCTAAACCAATGGTAGTCATCAACCAACATTTTTTTGTATCTTCAGAGGAACCGCCGTGATAGTGGGTCCTCTGAAGGTACAGAGATCACTGCTGGGCCGAGGGTGATATATAAATGTGGCAGGCAGTGGTTCCTCAGCATGGTTAAAATAATGACCTCTGCCACCCTGACTAACCTACTACTGCTCCCCAAACTCTAGATCAGGTCCTATGTCTTCACTTAGTGGATTACGGCCATGATCATTTGTATAACAGATGTTATAAAGGGAATAAATAAATGCCCCCACCGTTTGTGAATGAACAACCCAGGTCTGATAAGAGCTACGTAACTGTGATAATATCATAAATGTGCTCCAGCATCACTTCTATCAAAATTAAAAGAACACTGCAAGGTTTAACTTAAATGATTACAAGCTTGCTAATTAACCAACCGGTCTACAGTGTCTGTTTATTTTACTTTTATACAGCACATAGCTCAGAACACTATCATGGATTCATCAACCATTCTCAAGTCACATCAACCAAACTGATTCACTGTAGAAAAAGAAGTAGCAGACCTAATATGGACATGAATGTGAAGCTTCTTATTTTAAGACATGCTTTTATTTCTGGAGCAATCAAGAGACAAAGGGCCTCACTATGAACATGGCGGTGTGGGCCGACATGGCGGCCCAGACCACCATATTATAGACGTGGCGGAACCGCCACTGACTTAACTCCGCCACCAGGCAGCCTGGTGATGGCAGACTTACATAGCCGACAGGGCAGTTCTGCAAGCAGCGCTGCCCGCCGGATAATGTACCTGTTTTCCCCCAGCCTTTCCCTGGTGGTTTCCCCCGCCAGGGAAAGGCTGGCAGAATTGGGGCCCCGGCCCTGCCCATGCACTTGGCATGGGCAGGACAGGGGCCCCCGTTCATAGCCCCTTCGTGCATGTCACCGCCCGATTTATGGGCAGTGATCTACGCGACGGGTGCTGCTGCACCCGCCGCACGGTTACATTGCCGCCGGCTCCATGTGGAGCTGGCGCCAATGTACAGACCCTGCATCCAACACTGTTTCCGCCCACCGGCCCCGCGGAATGATCATTATGTGGCCGGCGGGGTCTTCAACACGCTGGTGGTCGTTTGTAGACCGCCAGCGCCGAACTCGGCGGGTTTTCCCACTCAGTTCGTAATGACCACCAAAATTCTTGAGGTGTTATGTAAAAACAAGAAAGCCCAATTCTGCTCCCAACTTTCATCTTAAACAGCTATTAAGCAGGAGACAAATTTCTGACTGGCATTAGAGGTAATCCAATTTAAAATGAAAGCAAACAAGCGGAATTAGTTAGAAGAATAAAAAAGGGGCTGTGGAAACTTAGAGTACCTTGAAAAAAGAAAATAATGGAGAGTTAAATCTAATTCTATTATCACCAAGAAAAGTAGAAGTCCTGCATAAATTCAAAACCGTAGTTGGCAACTAGATTCCGAGTACTCCTTTTGTTGCATTCTTGCACTGAGAAGATGATTTTCAAGACTTCTATATTAGCAACACACATCATGTTAGGGCAGGAACAGCAAGCAGCAGGGTGTACTGTTATCAAGCTTCCACCAATTTTGTATTTTTTGTGTCAGATCAGTTATCCTCTGCAAGATTTGGAGTTAAATCAGTGATTAAAAATCCTTACTGAATTCTACAAATCGCCTTATGCTACGTTAGCTGGTGAATCTGACTTTTCTTCAATACTGATGACAACTATTGCTACATGCTGATTACTGGTTAGTTTAGGTACCAGCAACATACAAGACCATCAGTAATCAAGGTTTCACCAACTGCAGTGACAGCACTTTTATTTCTTATAAATGGCAACCCAAATCATTCAACTAATCATTTCTTGAAGTTCTTCTGAGGTTTGAAGGGGCATTTAATACTGATAATAATGACAACCCGGTTGACACTTCTGGGTTCACAATCCTCCACAACATTTGCTCGCTTAGTAAAGACAGGGGACTTACTCAAAATACAAAAATGCATCACAAACTTGATAATCCCAATATTACTGAGGATACATCTAAAATAAAGATATTATTACCCCTTATTCAGTAACATCCGTTCACATGCATTTCCATGAGTTATTTCTCCTCTTTGTATTAAAGCTAGCAGTTTTGTAATTTTAGGTGAGTTTAAACTTCATGCCAGAGATGCATCCAGTTCCTACTGCAGCTATCTGCACACTACCTCAACCCCCATCAAATGAGCTTTTGTTCCTTCATCGGTTCAGTTACAGTACTGGTAGTAGTCCTCAATGAGATCCCTTAGTACCCTGATGACAGCGATGACTAATCTTTAATTCTTGTAGATCTCTCTGCAGCCTTTGACTAGGTATCCCGCTCCATCCTCACTGCCTGCCTGGCACAGGCCTGCATGGGGGCTGTGTCTTCCATTGCTTTACTACATTATCTTACCACACCCAAGCAGTCTCAATTTCCCCTTTCTAGTGACTGTCATCTGTTGTCGCCTGAATGACCCAAAATTCTCCTGGGCTTAACTCCTCCTAGACAGCATTTTTCGTTTTCTGGAACTACAACAGGTAGCGGGGGGGGGCAGGGTGGGTCTTGATTCCCACCCTAATGACCCCTAAGTGTCCTCAGCCAGGAATCTGAGTCATTTTGACAACTGGCCTAACATTTCAAAAACACATTTCCAAACTAGTCACCATCTATTTCTCTCTACTGATAGTTCTGAAGTAAGTCCTCTTGATTAGTGTAACTCAAGTTTTTTTTAGGCTCGTGAAAATCTTCTAAATCGTCTCCAGATCATTCAGAACTCAGCAGCCCGTCTACTGTTAGAAGCAAAAAACACTGTTGCATATCGCCCTTGCGCTCTTTGCATTGGATCACTATTGAAAAGTGTTGTCGTTTCAAAGCCCTTTGCATTGATCATCGAGCTGTTTGTTCAATAGGTTCTAGTTGCACCCTAAGGATGCATATCTGATATCGACCTACTCATCACTTACACTCAGCATCAGCCAAACGTCTGTGCCTCCCTCACATCAGCAAAGTCAAAAGAAGCAACAACTCACTTAACTACTTCACTTTTAAAGCCTGGAATCAACTGTACTCTGCTCCATCACATCTGTATCTATTTTCTGGAAACTACTCAATATCTATTTTTTTTTTTTAACTATAATAACTTTGCAGCTTTTATTAATACTTTATTTTCAGAACTAGTCCCTACTCTGCATCGTTTTCTAGCACCAGGACAATCAGAAAGGTAACGGTCTGCTTAATAAATGGTGATAACATCAAATTAAAAGGAAAATGGATGATTTTGTCCTTGAAGATTCTTTACATTTTTCTCTGCTTGTTTTTAACATGGAAGTCCATCCCTCTTTCCAATGAACAGGCCATTTACCTTCAGCTACAAATGCATCACCCTTCACCTACTTACCCCAGCACATATACACTTATCCAGGGCTTGCATACTCGAGCTGTACAAAACAAGTGCCTCGTGTATATGTTATGCTATGCTATGCTATGCTACCAGCAAAGAAATAGCCCATTCCTATCATTTCAATGGTTTCATGCCACTTTTGGAATCTGGGCAGCAAGTGTGGCTTTACCTAGTGACCAGCTGTCAGGCGGGATGCTACACTATGAGATTGTGCTATCATAACAAACATCTAAATGAAGATTATTTGAATTTAAAAATAATAACAAAAGGCTCCAGCAATTTCTTATTTTATTCCTCATTTTTATATTTAATATTTTAAACACACATTCTACCTTTCGCTTTATTTAAATGTGCTTTCGGGGCTTCCATGTTTTTCCATATGGCTAGCAGTCACCACATCGCTCAGTATTTTCGCTTTGAAAACATGTTTTTTAAAGAATGTGGCTTCAGTATGTTAGTAAATTGCTATGCCAGCACCAGAGTTCATTCGCTGGTGACACACTGCCATAAAAGTAGATTCTTACAGGGGAAAGAACCTAACTTGTGTATGGACTGTTTAGTGAAACAGCTTTTTATGAGTTAAAGGAGTATGTACGTGTAACTCAACCGCTGACATTGAAATTCGTTGGCCTCCATTCCTAACATAGCTAACAATTATTTTACAGGATTAGTATTTTTAATATCATAGGTGGTGTAAATCTAGCTCCAGTTTTCTTACAGCTTTGACCAACTAAGAGTCTCACAATGTCTTGTAGCTCTTCTTTCGTGGAACAATCAAACAGCAATATTCTATGGACTACATAAACACTTCCAACTTGGTCCACGATGTTTACAGAAAAGTGAAGAACCATTAAGAATGTAGGTAGTCACACTAAATCCGGACTCTACAATGAGATTAGAGCTACTGCATATCTTACAAAAAACAGGAGCCCAGTTGACACCAGTGCAAGATCCTTCATATACTGACATCACCAAAGGCACGTAAAAGTCTCAGATCGAGGCTTCCAGCCTACTAAGTACCTATTCAGAGAAAATCTTACAAAACACACAGTGCCTCTTTGAACAAGTACCTAGCTCCTAACTGAAAACCCTAACATACGTTTGAAGTCTTGGCAGGGACTGGCCACAGGATGTTATGTATATCCTGACACAGGATGTTATGTATAACCAGACATTACTAAGCCAGTGTTTAACTGCTAAGAGCCTGGGCTGTCAAATACTAAGAACACCCAATCGTTCTTGATTCCACTTCGTGCCTTTTTCTATCACCCCACACTTTCCTCCTCTTTTGCTCAATCTTGCATGATATTTTTCATCTCTATTTTGTCTCTGTCTTTTAGTATTCTGCTTTCTTTTCCTCCTTCTTTCTCTCTTGTCTGCCTCTCTCGCCCCTCTAGCTCTGGGCCGAGTCGACAAGGCAGTCGGATAGTGCATTCAGGCTGCAAATGTTTTAAAGTGCTACTTAAATGGGTGGCACAAGCAGTGCTGCAGGCCCATTAGTAGCATTTAATTTGCAGGCCCTGGGCATGTGTAGTGCTATTTACTAGGTACTGACAACTAAATGAAATATACCAAGTAGGTATATACAAATTAAAACCGTGTTTTATGGAGAGAGCACACGCACTTTAGCACTGGCTAGCAGCAATAAAGTGCACAGAGGCCTAAGGCCAACAAAAACAAACTCAGCAAAAAGTGAAGGGGAAAAAGGCAAAATGTTTGCGGGTGTACCTCTAGAGATAGCCATTTCCAACAACGACGGAGGGATGTGTTGGTCTGTTACTTCCTGCATACTTTATCAGGGGCATATGCTCCAAAGATGCAGTGAAATTAATATACTGCATGAGTGACAGAAAAAGGCAGGCCTGCTATATGCGCTATGACAAGGGGTTACTTAGCTGGCGGGGCTTCAAGAAAGAAGCTTGAGGTGACAAGTGTAATATTCTCTGTTTATAGATTTTTTAAAGTGAAATCCTGCCACCTCTGAATGAGCATTGTACTGCTCTGCCTTCTCCTACACTTTCTCCAATTTGTCATCTTCAGCATTGGCCTTCCGAACGGCGCACAACGTCACGGATAAGGCCTCGCCAAAGATCAGGGAGTGGTAACGCAACTGCCATTGACCGTTGGTTCAATTCCTCCAGTGCATGAAATGGATAGTAAAAGATGCAGGTGGTCACTATCCCTGCATACTGCTTTTTAGTGAGAGTTTACTGAGGGTACTGCCATCCCTACTGAGAAGTGCTGTTACTCTACCCAACAAATAAAATAAGTGGAGGTGTTTGACAGCCTGGCAGTACCCGCCCATTTAAAGACCCTACCAGCCCAGGATTTCTACTGCTATCTACATGGCTTTATCGTAATGCCCAGTCACGTAGAATGTAAATATGCTTAGTTCTGTGGCTTCACAGTACTGAAACTCTTCTGAAAATGTCAGAATGTTTCCCTACGTGCAGATGACTGTCTGAAACGTGAATTGCAGAGGCCTGAGCAAATTTCTGTGGGCTTCATCACTCCACACACACACACGCACGCACGCGCTCATTGCAGTACCTCACACTAACGACGGTCAATAATTCGAGTCAAATACGCTGGCAAAATCCTTTGACTTCGCAATTACGGCAATATTTTCGTGGAGAAGTCCTATATATGAATCAAACATGCTCCGCAAATCAAACGCTCTCATAATAGGTTTCAAGAAAATAAGTAGGGTCAGTTCTCAGATGGTGGAAGTTTTCTTTTTCTTTTTTTTCAGACGTGTACGGATTTTTGAGTCTAGAAAACCCGGTTTGTGAAAACGGTGTACCAGAAGCTTTTCAGCATTTCCAAGGATCCGGAAAAACAGGGCATTGAAATTGGCCCCTGTCGGGGCATCCTTGTGTAGCACATACATATTTCCTCGTTTGACACCACAATGTTCATCTTAATTAGCCAAAGGGCTCTGACGGTATTAAGAGGTCGAGCCCAGTGCAGTCAGGACAATGGGTTTGACCTCCAAGTTGAATTAAAATTCTAGCAGCTTGGTCGATGATGTCAGAGGTTAATAAACAAGATTTGTATTCCTTTAAGCCCATGGTAGCAAAACGTAGTTAAAGCTAGCCGAATGATCCATGCATAGGTTTCACTGAAGCCTTATGAATTATTCCTTCAGGATGTATACTCAAACATTGGCTTTGTTCCTTCCCAAGGCTTTTCGGCTCCAGCTGTGCAAAATGATTGACTTCATGAAAGCCCCTTGGGGTTAGGCAACTGATTAACTGAAGGCTGACCCTGTCTGGTGGCCATCAGTCTTCGAGACCTGTTTGAGTTTTGTTCAAAAATCCATCTATGGCCCTTGAATGTTGCCAACATATAAATGTGGAAATTGTGACATTCCACATTCGTATATGTGGCCAACAAAATGCAAATATTGCAGCGGGCGTCGTTAGGTGAGAGTGCGCATGGCATAAGACAACATGCCGTCACTCGCAGTGCAAGTGAGCGACGACTGAGCTCTATGCTGTGGTGGGCAGAAGCAAAATGTGAAGAACCTTTGCACAGAGCAAAGGATGAAGAGGGCTGGTCCAAAGCCCTAATCGATGGGGCCAACAAACACAAACACTGCGTTAGAAAAATCATCAAGGGGCTTGTTTTCTTTGCAGAACAGATGACAACCTTAATGGGCAAGTGATGGGACTCCGAAGAATAAATATCAAGCAGACTGAATAGTTCCATTAAATGCCAATTTGCATAACAATGTATCCAATGATTAGGATTAATCTATTTTCAGCAAGGCTGTATTTAGTTTTTCACAAAAGAAAAGCACAATTGCAACCCCTTGAAAAGCATAGAAACTTCCTTAACCGCTTTTCATAGTCCCTTTATAATAAATCAACTAGAGGTATGTTGCTTCTTTGCACAAAGCTAAGAACTGGTGTTTGCAGTGCATGCTGATGACAAGTGATGTACTAAAGAAAAATATACTATGTTAAGAGCCACTTACATTACAAAGCAATAGACTATCAAATTATGCAGCAGAGTTGCAAATATTATGCTGCAAGAAATAAATTATGTGGCATACTGTGGCCATTACCTTTGGCAGTATCATATCGTTATTTTGACATCTCATCCACTATTTATAGAGTATGGGCAACGCTGTACCTCATTAGTACAAGCTTAACACCCGGATACAGCAATCAGCAATTTACAGGTGACTACTTAACCTTGGCAATGAGAGTGCCACTGTGTGCAACCAAACCGGGAACGAACGTTTACTAACTTTTGAGCCAACTGAGCTGGAAACATGGCTTGGATTAAATCTGCAAATTATACAGCAGCTCGTGGATTAGTCGCCAAATAAATTACGTGTCAAAACACAACAGCCACAAAATCACACAATTCCTGTGCCCGTGAGTGACATTTCAGCGAGAAAAGCCAGATTAGTGCTGAACTGCTCTTGTTGGAGGAAGAGGAAAGACAGTGGGCAAAACGGTGGAGAAGGAGAGAATAAAAAAAAGAACAAGCAAAATGAGTGGGCCATAAACCCGCTGAGACAAAAAATAAGCTTTAGGGCAAATTCTCCACAGAAGCAGTGCTTAATTCGTGCTTGTCGTTTCCGGTGCGGAGCACCGGCACTTATTTCTGAGGGCCGGCGCTTAGTTTTCTGTCTCAAGCATTTGCTGCGAGCAAAAGACACGTGGGAAAGACGGAGAAAAAGAGAAAAGAGAAAAACGAAAAAGCGTCAGAAAGGGGAAAAGCAGGAAGCTGACAGAGTGAGGTGAAGGGGGAGAGAGTGGCTATAAATGGACTGGAGGCCCGAGGTGGCTTCAGGATTACGCTGCCTCAGTATTATGTGCTGGCACTATTAATTGCAGCAGCTGCGTGTTTACGAGGAGAGCTTTGAGCACCGGCACCTTTTTATTTACAAATTAAGCACTGCACAGAAGTTACTTCCCGTTAGGGAATTGGAACATCCCAGAGACATCTGTACTAGCACCTGACATTAATGTGAGGTCGGAAAACTTGTTTTTTCTCAAAAGTAGTGCTTAATCTAACTGGGAGCGAGTTCCATATCAATGCTATAACGTTAAGTATCCAGTTTGCACAGAGGCATACCCCATGAACACAACTCAATGTCAATGCCCAGAATGGTCCCCATAATGTGCATGTTGTCTTGAGAAGTGTACATTAGGAAGGTCATTTGCGACATCCAGCTTCTGTTGATGGATTGCCGTATTGTGCTGTGGTAAAACCTGTACATGTGATATATGAAGGGGCGGGGTGTATACCAGATACCAATGTTATCGGCTCACCACGTTCTCTATGTAGTGTCTTAGAACTGTACGTGTTAGAACTTCGTGACTGGGTAGCAGACTTAAGACAGAAAATATGTAATCAATCTCGGGGGTGCCAGGGCGTGGTGTTAACGCTTATGGGGATATTGAGAGTTAGTTTTATGTTGTACGCTGATGAGTAAAGACACCAACGACAAGCTCAGTGGGTTCTTGTGCATGGTACTGGGCTGGGGAGAACACTCCACTGACGCACACTATTCCAACCAAATTGCCACATATTTTTTCTGCTGAGCTGGCTTTCTAAAGTAAAAGTAAGCCATGGCAGTTCAAGCATTTTCCTACACTACACAGCTAGTGTAAGCACATAATATGACATTTTATCGGGTAACTGAATTTCTCACCTTTATTGAAAAAATCATGCTCTGGAATAAGTGAAGTTATAATTTTAACTGCTAGGAGGTACCCCAAATGCATTTAGAGCAGGGGAAGGGGGTTGCCAATGTATAATTCTAGCATATTTTGAAAGATATGTTTTTTCTCATTTAATCTAAACTAACTTAGAGAGCTCGTTGGAAATAAAAAAAAAAAGTCTTATCATCCTCAACGTTCCCCTTCGTTACTGATGAAAATCTAAGGCAAATGATCTAATTCTCTATACTCCTTCAAGTAGGTAAGAACAAAGACAACTCATTGTTTTCTGAGCCTCAAAATGCAAGGTTTGAAACTGCATTTCTACCTGCCAGGAAATATTTTTCACTCTTTCGTCACATATCTTTGTCCAAGCACTTTGAAATAGACCCAGCGCCACTCCTGAGACTAATGCAATTTTTTCAGTCTTCCCTCTGTCATATTGTTTCTTTTTCATTAAGATTGTAGTGTATTTAAACCCCTACTGGTAAAGTTGTGGCTCTGGAAATTGCCCTACTATTCTCATAAGCACCACAGCTTTTCCTTCTTTTTTCTTTCTTTTTCCCAGTGTGTGCTTTGCATACACACCTTACCAGCTTTTTTGGGCAATAGCTCTCTAGATGGCAGGTCTGAACTAGGAGAAAAAGGAGCCATAAAGTGTTTAATACTAGTTCCATACTGCAACTAGTGTGTGCAGTAGGCAAGCCCGACAATCACCTGAACTTATAAGGTAGAAGAGGTTATTCCACTATATTACTTTACTTTATTTTTTTCACATATAGCCAATGTTTACTTTGCAGCACAGTTTTTAAAACATGCTTCCTTAAGAGCATTTGGTTTTACGTGCAGTTCAAAACCGAAACTCAATAAATAATTTCATAATTTAGGGTTTGGCATGGCTCCCAGGGGCATTCTGGTGGGTGAAGCAGTGAATTTCTGATGCAGATTGTCATGTGAGTGTGTCTGCTGGAAAAATGTAGCTGTCTCCTCAGTCCATCCAGCACTAAAAGTAACCCTCTGCCTTGCACCTTACCAGGGGATATCTCTCTGTCTTGCCTGGCCACTCCAGCTCTGCTTGCCACTATTCTGCGCTATCGTGCCTGGATCCCCAGGCACATTTAAGTTTACTAGAGGAGAATCGGATTTTTAGGTGGAGCCTAGACAGCAAATTGCGCTGTCGCTTAGCGATCTGTTGTAGATGGTTTGTGAGGTTCACCTCCACCCAGTCATTGTGATTTGTGTATGCCAGTGTCCTTTAAAAATCCTTGCTTGCTATTGGGTAATCTTACTCTTTGTCCCACCTTTTTTCTTTTTTGTCTCCTCCCTGGGGATCGGACCAACTGCTATCTAAATACACTGTTCACCATTTTAGGATGTGTTCAGGGACTACTTTGATCTTTCATCTGCAGCACTGGAGAGGGGTGCTTGTCTTTCTGCACTCTGCTGTAAACAGGGTTGTAAACATTATCTGGTCACATTTGCTATTCATTCCAAGACATTCCTCCGTCCTCCATGCTGTCTTAGTCATTTGTTTACATCAAGGAATAAATTATTGTTTTACTTTGGAGACCGTGACCCTTTTACAGACGCGCCCATTTTTATTTTCACCATTGTGGGTTGTTTCCTGCTTATGGCAGCCTGCTCTCCCTATGCTGTGTCTCATGTTTTGGTCGCTATTTGCATTACAGGTTTTGAACCTTTTAACAACACACCCACTTTCATTTTCACAATCGCGGGTTGTTTCCTGCTCATGGCAGCCTGCTTTCCCTGCACCATATCCCATGTTTTGCTCAGCATTTGCATTTCGGGTTTTGCACCTTTTAACAATGTGCCTTCTTTCATTTTTACTATTGATTGTTATTTCCTGCTTGTGGCAGCCTGCTCTCCCTGTGCTCTTTCTCATTTTATTGGTGTATTACATGTAATTGTCCCTTTTTTGTATGTCTCGTTCCCTCCCATGGCAATTTCACTAATGCTCCTTTTGGTCGTCCCGCAGGAGGAGGCAGTGCCTTGGAGGTGGGGGCCGTGCAGGGGCCAGGCTTCACATTCTGCTCTTCGGTGCTCGGTGCAATGCCCAGCAGGTTGTTTACTTTAGAAGCAGTGTTTGTGTTTTGTTGGCCAGCCTCTCTCTGATCACTAGAGAAGCCATTGTCCTTGCTATCACTTAATCTCCCTGTATTGTCCCCCAACCCCTACAGCCCTCCCACAACACTGCTTGCCCACACCCAGCACACCTCCCAGGTCAATGCTTTTTTCTCTCTTTTAATTTAATATAAATTAAAGCTTCACTTGCACTGCCGTCACTTAACCTCCCTGTGCCATCTCCTCCCACCCCTCACCTCACCCACAACACCTCTTGTTTTATGTATGTTCCTTCCTGTGCAGTCTTTTAGGTTTTCTCCTCGGCTTGTGTATCAGCACAGCACCCAATTCTGTGCTCAACTGACAGCCCTATTCCTCCTCACTTGCTGAAAACCATCACTTCAACAAATGGCTCTTGCCCTCTCTTTCCTCTCCTTTCCTTTATTTGTTTCCCTGTGAAATGGATCCTAAGAAAAAAGAAACACTTTGGCTGCAAATGTAGTCTTTTTCCTACATTTTTCTATTCCAAAGTGCAACCTCAGGATGGAGAGAAAAAAAGTTTCAAAATACAAAAAATAAATAAAACAAATCAAGACAGAGTGGTTGCAAAGAGGACAGATTGGTACCCACACGTTACCACCAATTTATAGTGTTTCGCCAGTGAAATGCTACTTCAGTTTTCTCGTCTTTCTTTGAACAACACTGCTTTCCCCCAATGGGGAAGTGCACCATTCCTGGAGGTACTGCAATACCTGGTTGATGCATACAGTGGAAAATGTTTAACTTTGCTCCTCTGCTCATCTTTGGTCCACTTGCAATAAATCCAACCGATCACATGAATTTATCTGCCTCAGCACAGTGTAGGGGCCCCTTTCTGAATATGATGAACCCCCCCCCCCCCCACCTCCCCCTCACCACATTGTCCACCTCTGTACAGTGTTCACTTCTCCTGCTCTGCCTCTGGCAGCTGCCTCCCTCCTTCCTCCCTTCCTCTCTCTCTCTCTCTCTCTCTTTTATCCTCTTATTCTCTCTCTGTCTCACTCCTCCTTACTTCCTGAAAAGCATAACTTCAACTTTATTTATTTCCCTGTGAAATGGATTAAAAAAAAAACAAAAAAAACAAAAAAAAAACACATGGCTGCAAATATCGTCTTTTCCGGAAATATTTCTATTTCAAAAGTGCAGCCTTGGGACGGAGAGGAAAAAAGTTAAAAATACAAAAAAACAAAGAAAACACTGAATAAAAAAAAACAGATTGGTCGCAAAGTTGCCAGGCTGGTTTTATTCACAACCACCCAAATTAGCGCCACTTTACAGAGTTTGCCAGTGAAGCGCTACTTCTGTTTTCTTGCCTTTCTTTGAAAGGGTTGCGAAGTGCACCATTCCTGGTGGTACTGCAATACCTGGTTGATGCTTACCACGGAAAACGTTCAAGTCATTTAAGTTTGCTCTTCAGTTTGTCTTTGGTCCACTCACAATAAAACCAACCGATTGCATGGATTTATCTGCCTCACCGATCTGTAGGGGCTCAATCTGAATATTATGCATGCCACCCCCTCCCCACACTCATCTCACACTGCCCACCTCTTTAGAGTGTTCACTTCGGATCTGCCGCTGGCAGCTGCCCCCCTCTCTTTCTTCCTCTTCCTCTTATTCCCTCTCTTTCTGTCTCTCTCTTCCTCACTTGCTAAAAAGCATGACTTCAATAAACAGCTCTTACCCTCTCTTTCTTCTCCTTTCCGTTATTTGTTCCCCTGTGAAATAGATCCAAAAAAGAAAAACACTTTGGCTGCAAACGTCGCCTTTTTCTGACATTTTCCTGTTCCAAAGTGTAGCCTCAGCATGGACAGAAAAAAAAAGTTTCAAAACATGGTGGAAAAAATAAATAAATATGCAAAGCAAGACAGAGTGGTCCCAGAGTGGGCAGATTGGTTTTATTTACAACCACACACATTAGCGCCACCTTACAGAGTTTGTCACTAAAGTGCTACTTTAGTTTCCTCCTCTTTCTTTGAACAACATTGTGACTTATTTAAAAGCCCCTTGCGCCACTGGTACGTCACTTTTTCCCCATATTAAAAGAGATGCACCTGCGGTGCAATGGGATTGTAAATAACCCCCATTGTTTTCCCTCGGTGGGGAAGTGCACCATTCCTGGAGGTACTGCAATACCTGGTTAAATCATAGAGTGGAAAACTATTAACATGATTCTTATCAGCTGTCTTCCCTATTTTAGTTTATAAAATGTGTACAGTGTCTCTGTGTTCAAGGATATGGTCTTCTTTAACCATACTGCTTACGTTTTGTAAGGATATAAGCAATGGACATTGAAACGGGTCCCTTCAAGGCCCTATAGTCATGTCCTTAACTTATCAGGCAAAAACACTCATTGATTTCAGAATAACAGGTGTAAACGTGTTAAGGTAACCATGTTGTTCCTGCTTACATTTCATTTGCTTCACTTAATCTTGCATTTCCTATGAGTGTTTGCGTTTTCCAGCATGTTGTTACCTTTTTTTTTCCGGCCAGCAATTACTCATCTCCCCTCTCTCATAACCCATTTCCAATTTCCTGGTACGCCAGCATGCAAGGTCATACAAATAACAATGGCACTATGCAAATATCATCACTCCAATGCGTACAAAAAAAAAGTAAAAACAACTGTCATTTTCAATGCCAAGAGCTCTAACTTTCACAAATATGAGACTGATTGCGATGTAAATGCTTGTTTTTCTTGTTGAAATATTCCACTTTTTGCACTGTAATGCACAATTTGTCAGAAATAACGATTGATGCTCTACCATATTAACTTACACTATGCACCCCCACCACCAATACTAAACAGGGTACAATTAGGCAACATATCACCAAATGGGTTTTGTTCATCTTAGATCAGCTTGTAAGGAAAGTGATGAAGGGAAGATTAGGCTGCGTATATTTCTTCTAAGCTGGGAAAAAGGTCTATCAACACCCTATTAAACATTAGGATTTAGCCAAATGACAATAGGCAATTGGTCATATATACATTTACTAAGATGGAGCTACGGAAAAAATGCTGTATTGCACAGTAGTGCTCCTTTGTTTCTTTGAGAGCTCAGTGAGTGATTCTTTCACTATATGGATAACTGAAATACCACATACGTAAGTAATTTGGTTAGGAGTGTGCAACTAGGCAATAAACTGTGGATGAACCATTATGATGGTCCCTGAAAAGATATGGTCAAAGAAGATGCTTTGCGTGCACAAATCAAGACACTGGATTGCATCTCATGTCCAATTTATTTAGGTTTTTTTAAGGGCAAGAAATTATGGATTGTCATCTTTTGGCCATTTCATTGCAGTCAATAGTCTACACAATTAGGACCTATCTCGTCCTTCATCCGCTAGCTGGGTGCACTGGTCATCAGCAGGGATGTCAGTCATGCCAGATCTTTAGGTGATTGCTCTGTGGGGCCCTCTGTGAGATTGTCAGAGGGGTTCAGTCGCTGCTTGCAGTGGAACAACTTTCCCTGAGCAGCCGTCTAGGAAGTAGAAAAGCTCCCGGCCTGGCCTTAAGGACTTTCCTAAAAAGTGGCAGGCAGGATTGGTTCCTCAGATGTAGACATATGAACCCAGATTGGTGGGCCCAGTACTACCCATTACCTTTTTGGATGAACCTGCCAGGGGTGATTAACTTTATGTTCCTCTATCTATATATGAGACTGGCTGTACAGTGGGGCACCAGCTTTTAGTGGTGTCATTGGCGGTTTTTCCAAAGTCTTTGTGGAATCTATCATTTTGCATTCGATCTTTTGCTCCTCTCGTAGCCAGTGAGTTCCTTCGAAGCCGAGATTGATGTGATCAGCAGGGATTATTTAGCTTAAGATCCAGTCTCGCTGCTTCAGGTTATATATATGAAGGCGCTTTTAAATGTATTTAAATTGTATATTTATCTTTGTATACTTTATCTTTTTCTTTCTTTCTTGTTCTTCAACTGTGGCGCTCTTTCCATACTGGGGTTGAAGCAGTCAGTAAGGATTATTTAAGTTGTGTGAGAGCCTAGAGCCTTCAGGTTGTGTCCTAATGGGCTTCTTAATGTACGTGTTTTTTTAACCTGATGCAACTATACATGGATCAAAATACCCGAAACCTGGTAAAGATGAAAAATTGTCCGTCTTGAATACCAGTCTCATAATTATATGTGGCTAATTGAAACTTCCGATGATGCGGAGATCTGATGAGTGAAATAAAGATTGCCCTTAAACCAAACACCTACGTTTTTTGGGATTTCTGCACCGGGCATGGGTCACACCCAGATTCTGTTGCCAGGGGAAAAATTTAAGATGCAAAATAAATTTAAATACGTAAATAAAATAAGTGTGGGGGAACAAATTTCTTCTTAGGAGCCCGACGCCAGCAATGCTAAATGCCAGGTTTGCCACATACCAACACTGCCAAGTCGTGCTCATTCCTCATGTCTTTCTACCACCGTCCTACACTATACTTATCTCTTTTTTCATCCATGATTTTTCCCTTTCTCACTGCTTTCCTACCTTCCTTTCTTCCTTCTTTTTCCCATGTATTCCTCTCTCGCTCTTGCTCAAAGTCTGATAATTAAAAATAATAGGCCATGTCCCTAAAGCAAGTACTGGTGCGCAACATTCCCAGCCACCTGCACAAACTCACCACTGAGCCTTCTGTTGTGTTTGCCAATCGTTATTACTTTAGGCAGTGCTTTAAATGCAACAGTGTTGCCCGATACTGACCACCGACACTTTTTTATTTTGAGAGGGCGAGTACCTGCACTTCTCAAGAAAAACGTAACACTTTTAATTGGAGAGAACCGGCAGTTCTCAGAAGCAGAGTACCCGCACTTCTAGGTTTCCATTTCAAGCACTGATTTTAGCATCTCCCTCCCAGAACTCAGTCCAGACATGACAATCTTCTCGAAGTTATGCGACTTCAGCTATACGCCTGCTTACGGCTCCCTTTCTGTATATGGTCACACAGCTCCTTGAGTACACGAATCTTTCAATTTCCGAGTACGTCAGCGCGTCGGCGGGACGACTAACGCGGCCCCAAACATTGTCTCTGGTGGTTGGGCTCAACGTCGCTGTCCTCAATCCATAAAAGTGATACTTGGAACCAGCGGGGCACGTACCCCTGCTCCACCCGCAAGTGATCTGTCACAGTCAAACGGAAGGCACCGCTCCGAGGTGCAGAAGATATATTAATGGGAATATAGCAATGTTACCCTCCTGTTCATCGATGCTGGAAAGCCGCATTCTTGGAAATGTTGAGCAAAGTTCGGGGAATTGTTCATTTCTTGCATCTGGACACGAGCCGGCTATAGTCTCTATTTTTCTTAATCGTGATTTATGGTCAGAAAAGAAAACAATTCCTAAAACTTGTTTACCGCTTGAAATAAATGAACAGGTTAAAGAGCCGTGGAAAGCCCCTTCGTTTCATGTACTTGAGCGCGCCTCACGGCCGTGGCCTGGAGTCCGTCATGCTGACACCACGAGGTGTCCTCTTGTAACTTGGGACATGGAGGCCTGTCCTGGCTCTAAAGATAACCCCCACCGAGGGGCTGGCTGAAGCCATGTCGCACTTTGACAAATGGCGCGTCTTGTTTTATTGGACTACGTTCAAGAATAAACTTTTGTTGCTCCTCCCGGAGTCGTTTAGGTTTTTGTTTAAACTATAAATAGCGCAATGTCACGTAATGGAAACCCCCGGCTCTCACGGAGGGTGTCGCAGGCTCTGGAATTCAGCTCATGAGCAGCTGTCTCGTGCATGGGGATAGCTACACACACTTTCTATTCGGTGTATAAGAACTGTGTACGGCATTAATACCTGAAATAATGCGCATGCTCTCCCCTCCTTACTTACTTACTTGACAAAAAACATATTTGAAATCAGTGTCCCAGTGGTGCTGGGACAATTTTTAGCTTGAGGGTGCCGCCACCTCTGACGTCCAAGGGACTAAGAGAAATCCACGCGTCACACAAAGAACAGGTGTAGCATATGAGCTGGCAACATGGATCTATGAAGTGGCTGCGCACTGCCTCCTGAAGTGACAGCACTGAGCCACACATAGGCGCAACACACTTGCAATGCTCTCAGTTTCTTTTGAACAGTCGTGGCTTGCACCGCGCACAATGGGCAGCGCTTCGTGCCGGGGGGGGGGGGGGGGGGGGGGGAGGGGAGGGGGTCAGGGGGATAGTCCGGTAGGTATAAAAATTACCTCCTCCTCCGGCGCTGCAGGCAGGCACAGGCTCCCAGGCTGCCCGTGGCAAATCCTGATGCTGATCGGAGCAGCGTCAGGATTGGTTGGGAGCGCCCAGCCAGGGTGCTCCCAGGCAGACTGGGAGCCTGTGCAGGCTCTCTCCAGCCCGGCAACTGTGTTGCTGGGCTGGGGAGAGCCTACTGTGCATGTGTGTTTGGCAGGCCTGAGAGAAACACACATACGCTCTGATGGGGGGGGGGGGGAGGGGTTTGCTGAGCACTCCCCCCTTACTCCTCGTCACCCCGTGGCCCCACCCCTTTATAAGGAAATTATAATAAACACTGTTTATTATTGTTTCCTTGTAAAGGCTTGCAGCTACTCAGGGGAGGGGGTGCGGGGGAGGTTACCCTAATGGAGGAGCCGCCCCTGCTTTTGAAACTCGTGCGTCCTCATACATGGATCAATCAAAATTAACTGTATACATGGCTGTTTAACCGAACTGTAAAATTCCATTCCTCAGAACAGGGATGAAGGCGTGTACTCAGAGGTTACATATTCACCAAAAAAAGAGCGATCACCTAAGATAACTTGTTCTTTTTATGCATATTTCTGGCTGCAGATTCCTCACCTTTTGAAAAGATGCCAAAGCAGTACATCCCCAAAAACCAGAGTGGCCCTACACCACGAATTTCTGGAGGACTGAGCAGGTGAAATGAACGTAAGGGTGAGATAGTTATGCCAGCCCAAGTGTAGACAAATGCCCATGTGGAACCCTAGCAGATATTCAGCACCAGAACATCACTCACTAGCGACTGAAGTAGCAGCCCGGTCTCCAGTGGAACGAGCTGGAAGGACCTTCTGAGGCATGACCAGGCCGTAGCATATTTATTTGCTCAGGCAATGCGTCTGGAGAAGGTTCTTTTCTGAACCATCTTCTTTTCTTAGCACTGACAAGTTCAACACAAAGCTGGTCGGCTTCCTGGTACACCTTACTCAGATCCATGTAATAACCAAGGGTCCTCTTTGGATTTAACTGATGAAGCGTCTTCTCCTTGTTAGATAGATGTGGCGGGAAAAAATGAGAAGTTTGCTGGACAGCCCAAATTGAAGTGTGATACCACTTTTTGTAGGAAAGATGTCAGGAGTCTGAAGCATCAATTTGTTAGAAAAGAAAGTTGAAAATGATGCTTGCACAGACTGCACCTGCAGCTCAATGACACAACACACAAAATACTTGCAATGAAGAAAACAGTCTTAACATCAAACAACTTCAGTGAACAGCTATGCATAGGCTCCAGAAGTATGGGCATCAATACTGTCAGTCTGTCTTGTCCAAACCAAGTCTTAGAAAGTTATCAACCACATTCTGTCCATCTTGGATCATTTGTGCGAACACACACTGAAATTCCTTTTGCACAGTGGGTAAAATCTCACTGGCTCTATCCCAGATGGTGTATGTATAATGCTCCAGCGCAGTGACAGTGTTCAGGGATCTCAATGCCAAACTACACTGGCAGGTAAGAAAACCTTTTTTCTAAAAACATCAATGTGCTTTGATTTCCAGTTGTATGAGCTGACCTTGCTGGTGAAAGTCTGGACCACCAAAGTGTCAGGTGCTGGGTCAATGATGCAGGGTAACCAGGGAAGCATAGCTATGGGATGCTTCACTGTCAAAGCCATGCACCGCTTAGGTCAAATCGTAGTAGATGGCAGAAAGGTTGCTGAAGTCACAGGCCTATGCTGCAGGATCTCAATTAGCTGTATTGCCTTAGTTTCTACCTTAGGTAACAAAAAGTCCAACACTTCTCCTGCTCTACAGACTACTACGGTAAAATAGACACTCTGCTCTGTAGGGGGCCTGGCTGGGGAATCCAACACTGTCTCAGAAGTAGGCAGACTACTAACATTTTGCAAGCCTGAATACATGCTTCATCAGTGTAACAAGAAGGGAGTAAATATCTAGCCTTCTTGCCACCATGGGAGACGTTTTGAAGGTACAGGATGCCATGCAAATTTGATTAAATTGAAGTTTCTTCCATTGGTAGTAATGATGTCAAGGCAGTAGCATTGCCTCGGAGTTCCCCCAGACTAGAGGTTGCACCTTGGTTACTTAGGGCCATATGTACGAACACATTTTCCCATTGACACAGAATGGGAAAAACCCTTTGCTATATCTGGCCCTTCATAACAAGATACTGGCTAAACTTGGGCAGACCTTTCAGTTTCTGCTGCTGAGGTGGCATTGCAATGGTTGGAACAGGGGTGGCTTTCACCACAGGTAACGAATCATAACCACTAGTTGAGGATCTAGTGGAGGCTCAACCTTGTGATTTGATGCCCGTTAGCCTGCTCTGGTGGATCCATGGGTCACAAAGGTGCTCCAAAGGGACCCAGAATAGTCCAGGAGAGTTGCAGCATAGCTTCCTTTAAGATCTCTTCCTCTAGCCAGATCGACGATGGCCCACGGAACGTGAGGTGCATCAGTACCTGCCCTGGGATTGGCTCAGAGTCAGACCATGGAGTCGGAGATGGATCCCTAGCACTGACTGTGCAACTGGTTCCCAAAGTGGGAGTGACAGGAGGGAGAACAATCCTGTGTAGACTTCTTATTCTTATGGTGAGATGTCTCTTTTAAGTTTATCTTCAGCTTACCCGAGGACAGAGACTCGGAGCGGGACTGGACCTGGAGGAAGAGCAGACCTGGGATTTAGAGCTTCGCCTCCCTCAATTTTTGTGCTCAGTGACAGACAGCTCTACCTCGAATGCCCATAAGGCCTTTGGGTGCATCACGGAGCATTTGCTGCAGTATTTCAAGTCGTACTTGGACCCTTGAAACAACAGGTGTATTTGTGGCACAGTTCGCAGTTGGTGGTCTTCAGGCGAGACAGTAGCCTAGCACACAGAAAAAACACATTTTGGCGTAAGTAAGGCACCAACAAAGTTTAAGATAAGCGGTCCATCACTGTATTGCAAGACACCAAAAGAAAGGAACTGACGGCAGCGCACAGAACTGGTGCATAAGTATGACTCCATGCAGTCACTTTCAGAAACAGTGCAACGCTGTTGACGACTCTGATAACACCATCAGCCAGTACAGAGGAGTAATTGCTAAAAACAAAAAAAAAAGTTCAAGGTCCAGTCTGACACATTGGGGAATAAGGAATCTGCAGTTAAAGTTGTCCATCAGAATTATTGATTCTGGCTTCTACTTTCGATTTTAGACTCACTTACTAACACATTTAACAACATCTACAAAATACGCTGAAATTGTGGTAAATTGGAAAGCATGTCAGGGTAAGCGTTGCTGCTCCACTCACATAAAATAGATCAATCTTATGTGCTTCAGTATATCAAGTCTTTTGTTATGCCATGTAGAAGGTAGTTGTTTCTGGTCACCTGTGATGTGGCAGTAATCCATTCATATGACTGTACTTGGCAGCCATTATTTGAACTCCATCAGCCTTCTGGTAGTTTATGCTGATCCTATCTGCCATGATGCTGGGGCAGTTAGCATTCAGCAGGCCATTTTCTTGAGAGGCAATCTTCAGAAGTGGGGCTTTTAACAAACACAATCATATTTAAACACTATAAAACACATGTGGCTGAAAAGGCCATTTAAATTTTTCCTCATAAAATTAAAAAAACAAAGCTGACAATGATGCATGTGTATATATATATATATATACACACACACACACATCATCCTTAAACTTTAGGTATTGTCACACTGCTTTCTCAAGGAATCCAGAAGGACCCACTGTTAAGGATACATGGGAGTTAATGATTATACAATCTGTGTATATAGAAGTGCTAGAGAATCATACTGCTTACATGGTTAGAAACAGTGTGTTTGCTACTTTATCAATTTTAGTGAACATGTACTATTATGAGAATTTAATGTTCCTGCTGTATCAAGCCTGCTGAAATTAAGTATTAATTACATTTTCTGGTAAAATGTACGACTGACTTGAAAAAGTCACTAATATAGTGTTCTCTAAGTACAACAGAATTTACAATCATGCTCCGCTGCATTAGCAGAGAAGAGACAATAACCTGTAAGCTGAGACTAAAGTGTATATTTTCGTTTTAGTGCAAATTTAGACAGGCCTCCTACTTTCTACTGAGGTAAAACTGGGGTACCCTGAGCATCACTATTAGTAAATCATAGGCAACACTGTGGGTACTTCATATATTATCTTTTGGAGGCGCTGTTTTAGGAGCAGTTGGGGGACATCACAGACCAACAATGATGAGCATAAGCTGAGAAATGACTTAGTGGCATTTTGTGGGAGCTTCTTACAGCAACACTGGGAGGATATCCTAGAGAGACACTTTTGAACAGAACTGTCGTGAAAATTAAGAGCAGAATGGAGAGGAAGTAGCATAGCAGCACGTAGGGGAAGCCACACCATCAGTGTAAAGTCCCTTAAAATTATAGTATTGAGCAAAAATTAATGTCTAATGCTGTGGATAAAGAGTAGTATATTGAGGTATATGGAAAAGCCACACCCAGAGGGAACAACAGCACCACACTGATGAGAAACTAGACCAGCTATGTGGTAAAAATCATAGATCTGTATTTTATGAAAATCAAAAGACAAAATGTTTCTCCAGCTGTGTTGAATTCTGCACATTTCTTTATCTCAGTTCTCACCACAATGTCATCCAACACTGCGCCACCTCCTACATGCAGATAAAGAAATATAAATGTCCAATTCTTTGTTATTACGGGTCAACATCTAATATTGTTTATAAAAGCAAAAACTGAATATTTAAAATTCTAAGTAGTTCTGCTAGTTCAGATCCCATTCAATCTTTGCTTTCCACCAGGGTGATTTACTATTATGTATAACTACAAATATGGCAATGGAGTCTCCTTTCTACAACTATGGGTTTATCACCTTTTACTAATTAATACCTCTCTGTGTCACTTATTTGGTTTGTGGATCCTTTGATAACTGCGATAACAACCTGGTTTTTGTGGTCTATTTACCTCTGAAATTCAGGTGAATTGTGAGGGTCTTTGTTTCAATACTCCTCTATAATGTACAAACAGAATTTATTGTACGGATTCTTTCTTTTTTTTTCCAGCTTTTTCTACCTGCATTTTACATTCCACACATCCAATACAGGTTTCCTTTTTATTTGCATTTAATACAAAGAAAGCCTATATCTTGTTCGTAGATAGGCAGAGTCTAAAAGAAAGAAAATCCACACACATAATAAAGTCTTCCTTTGAATTAAGTAGAATTGAAACGTTGGCCTGGATTTTATCAGTCTAGAACCAAAGTGAGCTGTTTCTCAATTGCAGGTATTTTAATATGGGGAAATGAGAAGGCTATCCAGCAGTTCGCTCAATTTGCAATAAGCGTGGCTACCATGATTGTAATTTTATCTCATTCTGCTTATTCTACAGGCTGCAAAAGAAACTGCTCTGGTAGAAAGTGCCTGCTATTATTTGTCATTTTATAAAGTGCACATTGTAATGGAATCATGAATTGTAAAATGGAATCTGGGAATAGCTTTTAATGTTACTTTTTCCTATGTAATTATTCTGATGTCAAGTATAAAAAAAAACCGCACCTATACAATGTTTGTGCTTATTTTTACATTTGTGAATATTTTTTGTAATTATGAAAAAATAAAACTATGAGATCAGTATGAATCTAAAAATGCTAACTTAGTGAATTATCACTTCATTGTACATGCTATTTTATTTACATGTTTGCAGATGGCTCATAAATATACTAATCTACATGTTAAGCTGTTACTCTTGAACCACATACATGATGCATATTTCTCATGGGATATGAATCTTTCTGAGTAGTATCTTTATTTAATAATCTTCAATTCACAATTCTTGGGACTTTTCATACCTATTACTAGCATTGATATTTACTGCCCTGACATCCAAAGTGCTGTGTTGATTACCCACTTTACTGAAAAACGTTGCTTGCTACATTCCCTCCACGCCCAAGAAAATTCTCACAATTCCCTAGATGCAGTCATTTTGAGCACAATCATATGTGCTTTGCCTGCCAGTGTGATGTAGGAATTACACTGGTTCTACCTTGCAACACCTCATTAACAATACAAGGGTTGAACAAATGGAAAAATGTAAGGACCTTGAGGCTGGATGATCGAAGACTTTCCTAAAAGAACCCCAGACACCTCTGTTGCATATCTCCTTGGAGCACTTTTAGTAGCATATAATATGTGTGGCTATGAGCCAAAGTAGCCAATTTGTGAGACACTGTCAACTCTCATGGGACATAAGCACACTCCATTTTGGAAGAAGGTTGAGATATGATCATACAGGAACAAAAAGGCTTACATACAAGAGTCTTCTACATATGTTATTTCTCTGCTTGACAAGTTAGTGCCATCCAGACATCCTTTGTGGCCAAAGGCATTAGAGCTTTATTCTTTTCATACTGCACAAAAAAGAACAATGGGTGGTTATCTCGTGCATGAAATACAATGGAAAAAAACACCACTCAAAAAAGGGAAAGGGAGCTGATGTTTCAGTATCAAATGATCCCTACTTAGTGTGCAGTGGATGAATAGAAAGGAGATGTTCAACAGGCAAGACTACATGGCTTTCCAATACAACTATTAGGAACAGTAGCTAAAACTTGGACAGCATGCTCAAAGATTTGTCAGAAGCAGTAACTGGCAAGGGGAGTGAGCTAGAGCAGCCATTCAATACAGTGATGCAGAAAGAGAGAAGTTGCAAGGGCGGGTGGATGAACAGTCTCAACCTGTCACATCCTACTCACCACACAAAAGTAGATTGAAAGTAGTTTGACTTTGAACATGGCATATAGGGACAACATAAATATATGAAATACGGAGGGAGAAGACCGGATTGATTTCCAGCAAAATGTATTTGGTCAGGACATGGGGCATAAAGAAGGTGAAACTGTGGAAATACAGAAGCACCATATGCAGGTGAAAGGAGCAAGAGCAAGGACCAACACTTGGGCCATATATGACTCCCTAGCATCAAAAAGAGGGAAAATGAGAATGACCAGGTAACAAAACACCTCACTCCACCCCTACTTAATTACTAGGGCAGATCACTTATCCTCCTGTAAGACACAATTCAAATAATTCTACCATAATTGGTGACTAGATCCACTGCTCTCCTAAAAGTCTGAAGGACCCACAATTTGCAGACCCATTGATGGAGCCAGTAATGGTGCTGGAGGTGATACTACAAGAGTAGAATTCTAGGAGCCAAAAAGGCAACAAATAAAAAAGAAGGAAACAAAGTGAGGAACAAGAAGGCAGTTGAAGATTGCCAGTAATTAGAATGTACTAATCCTGGTCTTCATCTGTTTTATAAAAGGTGCAAGAGACATCAGATAAACCATAACCTTTACCATTTTAGCGGGAAAACATATAACGTGCTTTTAATTTGACAGATTGTATTGGAATACCTGAGGAAGTGATATCTTTATTTGGTCTGTTACCATTCAGTGGAAAGCTAGTATGGGGAAGTATGGCAGAGTAAGCTGGATTGGGAGAGAAGGGTGAGAAGCACATGGAAGTGTGTGTTGTTAGGGATTCTACTGAATGTAGGCGTACAGAACATTAAGACTACAGAGGCTAGAAAAAGTGAGCATATTTATCAGTGTGATAATAAGGATGATCCTCTTTGTTAAAATGTTTGGTTGGAAGACTAGAGGCTAACAGATAAATCGTCATGCCAAAAGGCTGGAAACCCGAGGTAGATCTCTGTTTCTATTCAACTGAAAGGGGCTGAAGAGCTTGGTCACTAAGAGCAGAACCCACTTACTAGGGAATGGAATTCTGAAGCTCATATGGGTTGTACTTATAGGTCAGATGAGTGCACGTCAGACCTTGATAGCAGGAGTATACCACTCACAACGCACTTTTCCAAAAAGTTCTCTTGAAATCTAGTGGGGTGTGCAGGTCAAGAAAGCAGCCAGTAGTGTGTCCTCTCTGGACCTAGAGCTGCACAATTTAGAAGAAAAAACCCATCAAAACGACACCTAGAAAGCTTAAGAATTAATAGTGTTTTACCGCTGCTTTTATTCCGGTGAAGAGAGCCGTACTGGCAGGTATTAACTTACTACAAGGTTACCGCTTCTGTAGGACTTGGGCTTTTCCTTCCTGAGACTTAAATCAGTCATGCTACAAGTTATTCCCAGAGCAGAATGAACCTTGTTTTTATTTTTTCATGTATTAATTAGAACTTTTCATACTGAATGAACAATGCCTCAGGCAGCAATGTTAAAAATAAAAATAAAAAAAAAGACGCACGACATAGGAAGTTAAACATAGAAACGTTACATTTTTACATATTCCATAACTCCGAGTAGGGGAAAAACAGGCACGTGGTCAATTATATAAAGCATCTGTCTGTATATCTGTAAAGAAATGGACTCTTCTTGTGGTACATGGATGGAGATCCGTGATGCCTACTCAGAGAGTTGGAGACTGTTTAGTAAATCAAATAATATTAGCAGATTAATAATGTATATATGCATTAAAAAGAAAAATTAAAAGTATAAAATGCTCTGTAAATGTGAAGGAATTTGAAACTGAAGTCTAAAAAATAAAATTGGTATCCTTATCGAATTCATGGGAGAAGCACAAGTGTACAAAAGAATCAAGTATGGAATGAATGGTGGCCTCACTGAAGAAATAGTGTTTGTCAACAAAAAGAAAGCATGCCTTTAGAGCAAAAAAGACAAAATGATATGCTAGCGTCCAGCATATCGTTTCGTCTTTTAGAAACAAAACTACAGTTTGAAAAGTTCCATCCTTTCCATTAAAATAAAAATTTCGATTTTCACTTGTTTTTTCAATTAAGGAACAAAATTCATTATTTGTGTATGTTTGATATAGACTTGTTTCTGGATGTTTGCGTCTTGATATTCAAATCATAAACACTGCTTAGGTAAGGGGTCCCTGTCCTCAAGTGCTGATTTATTAGGGGTCCACAGACGGCAAAAGGTTAAGAACCGCTGGATTACTGTTTTACCATGCTAACTTGAAGGGCTGCTAAGGGAGAAAACATCAAGAAATATTAAAAGAAAAAATACAATGCTCAAAGGTCACTCAGTTTCAAAGAGTGCCATGAGCTCTCACAAGTTGGATGAAAGATCAGGTAAAATTGCATTGGAATAATTGAGCCCTAAAATGTAGTCAATAGAGGAGGATTGTTAGAAGTCCGAAGAAGAGACTTGCAGATGTGTAGGGCGCAACAGAGAATTACTGCGCTAGGTTCCTGTGATTTCTGATGTAAGAGGTCTCCAAAGAGGTTGATAGCCCACACAAAAGACAGTCTTGTCTGCCAGAGATAAATACTTTCAGAGGGGTATTACAGCAACTTCATATGAGCCGCACTGTAGTGTAGTAAGGCAGTTTTTGAGCATGAGCAAATCTGAGGATTTTTGCATTGGCGGAAAAGTGTTAAAAAAGGCAGGATTCAGAGGCGATGCAATACACTGCCTAAAAGGAGTTCTTAAAGGGGAAACTGACTTTACAACTGCTTGTATGAGAAAGGAATTATAATAATCTATGATGCCGAGCACCTGTGTCAGACCTCAATATGAAATTCTGATTCACGCATGAAAGGTTTTGGGTTTCTCAGTAAGTTAATTAGTTGAGATTTTGGGTTTCTCAGTAAGTTCATAAGTTCAGGTTATTATCAAAAATGGAAATCAAAGATTTTGCATTCTTAAAAATGGTTGAAGATAATCCAATGTAGGTAGAGTCTTTGTGGATGTGAAGGGCGTGGGATGGCCTAGGCAGATGTAGATCCAGCTGTTCTAAATCCATTTGATCTGAAGAGTCCAACTTGTTCACTATGGAGTCTACCTTCCTTGTAATGGGACGTCTTGGGGAGAACACATAAGTGATTAAGTCCTGAGAACCGGAGGTATCCACTTACAGGTGGATGAACATGGGACTTCATTTGGGAGTCTGGTGCCAGGCTTTTCTTCTCCAAGATCTAGAGTTGCATGGAAGATGGCAAGAATGTGATACTCATCATTATCTGGTCAATCACCCAACAAAACTGCTTCAGATGTCTGACTTTAGGGACAGATCCAACAGAAGGACCCTTTTAATGCCTTTGCTTATATTCTTTTCTTGTTAGGGTGAACAGAGACACAGCATGAGACAGGACTTTTTTTTTGCAATGAGTATTGTTCCCTGCTTACTCAGCAGTTACAAGCATACACAGGAAACCCTAGAGTCATTAGGGACCTTGGGGTTAGTGCATGAACAATGGTTCCTAATGGAGTAATTCAAGCAAACGATAATCAAAACTAAATGCTAATTTAATATAAAAATAAAATGCTAAAAAGCCAAAATGTAACAATGGAGTGGGTGCAAGTGACAAACATGCTCTGTGCTCTCTGAAGTGTGATACGCATATGATAAAAGTGATCAACACAGTAAAACAATCTCATGGCATGTCAATTATGACATACAATAAAATGGGGGTGCGTTGGAACCCTGCAATGAGATGGGGTGTGGGCCTCAAGCCAATGGTAGAGAGAGTCTTCAGAGTCAGGCAGGATTTGGTCCCCAAAGCACCCTCAGCTCCCAGCCACTTGATTACCCTTCAATGGACTTTTAAAGTATCAGGTTTAGCAAAACAAACTGTCCAGAACTAGGTAGGAGATGGTTGTATGACCAGGTGCTTTCACCTTTCTGTGGTTAGATGCACCTTTTACATAGGGCCAATGAGTGTGGCGGAAGGGAAGATTATGGTGTGCTACTACTTCATTGGCAGGAAGAACATTCATAAATATACCTTCTATTACTGGTGATGAAATACAGCATACTGCAGGACAGCTACACCCTTATTTAAACATATATATATATATATATAAAAAAGAGAGAGAGAGAGAGAAAAAGAGAGAGAAAAAGAGAGAGAGAGAAAGAGAGAGGTATGGAGGCCTTTGCATGTCCTTCCTTCAAAATGCAACTAAACACAACAAAAAATGCAAAAGCCTAAGAGATTCATGCCTGGCTATATGCTATGTAATATCCTATAGGAATATTAATAATATTAAGAAAACAACATCTCACCCAGCAAATATGGCATGTTTCATCAATGGCATTTACTCTCCCCCCGGTAAGACAGTACCACTAGGGTGGGCTCAGCCACTTTCAGAAACCAATCAGGAATCCAATATGGCAATATTAGAGATGCTGGAACCATTGGAACATTGGATTCCTGATTGGCATCCAAATGTTTTTTTAATCACGGTATGGGTTCCCACCAAATAAAGTTATTGGGGTAAATGTGTAACCATTTTTAAATCTGAACAGGACCTCCGGAAATGTCCAGAATAAATGAATATTTAAAATCTCCGGAAAGCAGTTGAGCCTACCCTAGTGGTACTGTCCCTACTGAGGTGAGAAAAAACACAAATGAAATTCTGTCTATACAGAATATAAGGGCCCTTTTGATATCTAATGTGTGAAAGGCTCTTTGTGCAGCGGAATGGGTTGTGGTAAGAACGCTGGCAGCTCAATGTACTGATTGAGATGAAACTGTGAAACTACTGTCGGTAAAAATTCTGGATTAGTGTTAAGAACTACTCTGACTCTGAATTTGGAAGAAAGGTTCTTCTAAGGTTAGTGCCTGGAGCTCACTTACATGTCTAAGTGATGTGTTGGTGACTAAGAAAGCCATCTTCCATAAAAGAAATTGAAGTGGAAATAAGTAAAGCAGTTTAAATAGGAGACCCATGAATCTAGTGAGTACAATGTTAAGGTTCCACGGGGCAGCTGGAGGCACCCTGGGCGGACTAAATCTTTTGAGTCCTTCCATGAAATCCTTTATTATTGGGATTCTAAATAAGTAAATGTGTTCCCTGTTTTGAAGGTATGCTGCTACAGCTGAGAGCTGTAGGCGAATGGAAGTGTAAGCAAGATTTACTTTCTGCAAGTGAAGCAGGTAGCAAACAATGTTTTGTTCTGTGGCTTTGACAGGATCAATGTGCTTGGGCTGGCAGTAGCAAACAAAACATTTCCATATTGCAGCATAACAAGCTCTAGTGGTATGTCTGCTTGCTTCTTTGAAAATTTTCATACAGTCTATAGGGAAGCCTAGCTAGAAAAACTCTATGATCCCAGGAACCACATCGAAGGGTTGAGTAACTTGGAGGCTGGATGTCTGATTTGTCCTTATATCTGATTGAGAAGGTCCTGCCTGTCAGGTAGCTTCTTGTGTGGGACTATTGAAAGATCCAGGAGTGTGGTGAACCCAGGCTGCCATGCCCAGGTGAAATCCACAAGGATCATGGTGAAAGAGGTTTGCCTGATCTTCCAAACCGGAAAGGGAATGAGAGGGAAAGGTGATAAAAGGTAGGCGAATATCCCCAATTAGCTCATCCATAAAGCGTTCCCCTTGGACAGTGGGCGTGGATACCTGGAGGCAAAGTCTGGCCATTTTGCAATTTCTGCTGTGACGAACAGGTCTATGTGAGGAGCCCCCACCTTTTGAAGTAGGTTTGTAGGACTTGTGGGTGGAGTTCCCACTCGTGGACTTGTTGGTGCCTCCTGCTGAGCACGTCTGCAAAGTCGTTATTTATTCCCAGAAGATACTCTGCCAACATGTGAATGTGGTGGAGAAGGGCCTAATTTCACATGATGTGAGAAAGGCATGATAGTTGTGAGGTCTGTGTCTCCGCTGTTTTTGTAAGTATTAGATGGCTGTCAGGCTGTCCATCTGGACTAAGACAAGCTTGTGAGACAGGTGAGGAAGGAAAGCTTTCAGCGCTAGGAATACTGCCCGAAGGTTCAGGTAACTGATTTGTAGGGATTGAAGTTTGGCATCCCATAGACCTTGAACTGTCAAGTCTTGGAGATCAGCACCTTAACCCGTCCGTGATGCGTCTGTGGTCAATGTGATGTGAGCCACAGGGTCTAGAAAAGGCTCCCCTTCAGGAGGTTGTTGGTGTTCCACCACTGCAGAAAATGGTGAGTCTGGCAAAAAACTTTGCATGTGAGCTCGACTGGGGTACACCAGTACCTAACTCTGCATTCAAAATTGCTCCTAGGTAAGGTTGAACTTGTAGTGGCTGAAGATGCGATTTGGGAATGCTGAGAGTAAAACCCAGTTTGCGCAGGAGATTCACTGTCATCTGAGTGTGTTGTTGACCGTGATGCAATGTACTGGCTTTGATGAGTCAATCATCCAGGTAAGGAAACACGTGGACACCCTGCCTTCGCAGTTGTGCTGCGACTACTGTTAAGCATTCTGTGAACACCCTAGGAGTGGTAGTGACTCCGAAGGGAAGGACTCTGAACTGATAGTGTTAGCCTGCAATGACGAATCTTAGATGCTTTCAGTGTGCAGGGTGAATTGATATGTGAAAGTAGGCATCCTATAGATCTAGAGCCATCATAAAGTCACCCTGTTGTATAAATGGGATGACATCCAGAAGAGTGACCATATGGAAGAGTTCCAGTATTGGTCCGAGGGACTTGCCCTTTTTGAGAATCAGGAAGTATAGGGAGTATACTCCTGAACCTTGCTGTTGCGTAGGAACAGGCTCTACGACCCCTTTGAGAAGGAGGGCTTGGACCACTTGTTTCAGAAGTACTAAGTGTTCCTGTGATAACCTGTGGGTACAAGGGAGAATCTTCTGAGGTGTGGTGATGAGCTCCAGACATAAGCCATATTGGATACTGCCAAAGACTCATTGGTCCATGGTGATGGCTTCCCAGACAGTGTGAAAGTGTTGTAGTCTTCCCCCGACAGATGGTCGGAGGAAGGTGTAGGAAGTCACTGTTTGACAGCAGAGGAGAATCCGTGTGTGGTGGTATTTTTTCCTCACCTTTTGTTGCTGGCCCCCTTGTAGGAGCCACAGAAGTAGCATCTACTGTAAGAGTACTGGGGCTGCCTTCTGTGTGAAGTGGGAGCCTCTGTTGTGGAGGGTGTGTATGTCCCTCTGTGCTCTGGGTGACAAAATGAACACCTCTGAATGTTAGTGTGGAGGGCATCATTGGCCTTGGCAGTGTCCTTCAATAATTTTTCGATGTGGTATCCACCATGGTCCGAACAGGTGCTCTTTGCCTGGGAGCATGGGAAGGTACTGAGTCTCTCTATGTGTGGAGGAAAGTGTGTTGAGCAAAGTCTTTTGCATTATGGGTTCCTTGTGCAGCTCTATGTAGTGGAAAGCAGCTGCCCTAGAAACTACCTGGTGATAAGAGGTAGTGTCATCTGGAGATGAGGGGCAAGCAGTGTAGAGATCAGGGTCAATAGTATGATGGGAGCAGGGCCATAAGCATCCCATGGGTCTGCATCACCAGTAGAACACCCCCATCCCCCAATGACTGTTGACCCCAGAGGTGTGTTATCCCCCTGCATGGGTGATTGTGGAGGAGAGTGGGAAGGGGGATGGAGGTAGTGTATGAGGAGAAGTAGGAAGAGGAGGTAGTGGAGGTGTGCTGGAAATGTCTGGCATGGTGTGCTAGTAGCCTTATCCTTTGTTCTCCTCTTTGAAGGGATTGGAACGTCCAGATCCTCCTCAAAAGTTAGTTTCCTCTTTAGAAGCACAGGAGAGGAAGGTGTAGCTATTATCTGACCTGTGCCTTCTGGAATCTGAAGCTCACACTGTCTAGCATTCATTTTTCCCAAAACAGGTTCGACCGGAGAAGGACTGATTGAGGAGTGGCCTGACTCTCAGGATTTTGAAATTTTTGGTTCTATAGTCTTTGGCACCGAAATCTTGTGTTTCAGGAACTTGGTTGGTGCTAATGTCGAAGTTGCCGGCTCAGTCCTGAGGTTCGGATCAACACTTAAACAATCTCTCGGTCCGAGGTGGTTGAAGTTGAAGCTGACGTAGTGGATTTTAGCCTTCACGGCTTTTTTCTACGCCGAGCCAGAGGGAGGGGCAGGCGAAACAGTCTTTCGGCACTGACCATTGCGGATGACAGTGGTGGACCTGCAACCTTTATGACAGGCTCTAAGGCCTTTTTGGAGGTTTTCTGTGGGAAAGCAGGGGCCACAGTACTCACAAGCTGGGCTAAGGAAAGTTTCTTCCTCTTGCACCGCCAGTTCCTCCTGAGCGAGTCCGTGGACTCATTAGATGCCTTTTGGGCCATTTGTCATCAATGAGCTTGTTGGCCCTGAAGGGTCTTTTTTAAACAAAAAGAGTAGCAGGCGTTATAGTTGGCTTTATGTAGTCTGGAGATTCCCTCTCTCCTGCACAAAAGGTGTTTGTCTATCTAGAGAGAACTAAAGACTAAGAAAACCAAACAACGTTTTGCAGCCTTTTCCCCACACCATAAAGGCAAACCAATTATCAAATCAGGCAGTGCCAGATGGATAGAAAATTGTATACACACTATTTACATTAAGGCCAAAAGACCCGTTTCTCCCAGAGAACTGTACTTGAAAGAAGGGAGCTACTATGGCCTGCCTTATAGACGTCCCCATAGCTGACATTTGCAAGGCAGCTTCATGGCCTGCACCACACTTGTAGGAGGCTGGCCTGGTTTGTAGTGGGTACTTTATTAGTGAAATGTAGTAGTGTTCTAGCAGCTTAGGCTGAAAGAGGTAGCTATAGCAGAGCAGCTTATGCTGAACTAGGAGACATGCAAAGCTCCTGCAATACAACTGATAGTTACACGAGTAAAGACAATACTCAGTATTACCAAAAATAAAGGTAGTTTATTTGGGTGACACAAGGCCAAAAATATCATAGAGACAATACTCCTTCTGGAGGTAAGTATTATACACAATATATACACTAGACACCAAAATAAGGTAAGTAATTAGACAGAGGATAGGGCAAACAATAGGAAATGCTATAGAATGCAATGGGAGAAATTAGGTCTAGAGGCAACACAAACCATATACCAAGAAAGTGGAATGCGAATCACGAATTCCCCCCTAGACAAGTGTAGTGTGTTCAGATCGCTAGGAGAGTAAGAATACAGTAAAGGCAAGTCAATTACCCCACCCCAGAGCCCAGAAAAGCAGGAGTAAAGTACTGCAAGTTTCCTTAGGACACACCGCAAGTCATGATGAGAGTTACTGCAAGAACCAAGCAAGACTGCAAACAGCAAATGGTGGAATCCTGGACCTGAAGACCTGCAAAGGAAGGAGACCGAATCCAGAAGTCGAAAGAAGTTCCAGGAAGGACAGGAGTCCCTGCCAACCCAGAAGAGGGTGCAAAAGAAGAGTCCTCGGTTGGATGAAGACTGCAGAAATGGACCCAAGGAAGATGTCAGCGGGTTCCTGCGTGATGCACTGGATGTCCCACGGAGAGAGATGCAGGCGAGTTTGGGCGCTGGATTCCTCCAACAAGCCTTGGTTCCAGCAAAGTCGCATTTTGCGTCAAGTTGGCGCAATCTGGACCCAGGAGGGACCTTGGGGCCTCAACTCTGTGTGAGGAGGAAAAGGGGGCTCTCAGCACTTTAGAGAGCCCTCAGAACACCAGATAACACCCATGGGAGTCCTCAGACATGGGGACAAAGGAGGTGCAAAATGTGGTTGGTGCAGCACTACAAAGGAAGGTCCCTCCCCGCCGGAAAACTCAGCGAGTTGAGCATCGCAGGATAGAGTGCTGGGGATTTTGCAAATAGTGCACAGAGGCCTCAGTAGGTGAAGAAGACGCGGTGCACAGGGTTACTGTCGTTCTCAGGAAAGGCAAGTTCTTACCTCCTCTAAATTGGGACAGCAAGACCTCAGGACAGTATGTGTCGATGGGGTACACTCTCTGTGTTCCAAGGAGCACACTCGTCGCCAGGAGTGGAGTCCAAGATAACCGGTCGTCAAAGATGCCTGCTTTGTCACTCCATGGGAGATTTCTTCGGTCCTTCTGGTGCAGGGTGAAGACAGGGAGTCCCCAGAGCATGCACACCATGGAAACTGTTGCAGTTGCTGCCTGGAGCTGAAGTTGCAGAGGAAAAGTAGCCTTTCTGGGTACTTTATTGCTGTTACAGTGGTTCCTGGAGCAGTCTGCGGTTGATCCGAGGTCAGAGGATGAAGTAGTCGTTGCAGAGGCTTCCTGCTGGAAACTTGCAAGTCGAATCTGAAGAGAACCTACAGGAGAGACCCTAAATATCACTGAGAGGGGGATTCGCTACCTTATTGGGTATGGACCTATCAGGAAGGGTCTCTGACGTCACCTGCAGGCACTGGCCACTCAGAGGCCTCCAGAGTGTCCTCACACCTTGGAAAACAAGATGGCTGAAGTCTGGGACACACTGGAGGAGCTCTGGGCACCACCTCTGGGGTGGTGATGGACAGGGGAGTGGTCGCTCCCCTTTCCTTTGTCCAGTTTTGCGCCAAAACAGGGACTGGGGGTCCCTGAACTGATGTAGACTGGCTTATGCAAGGAGGGCACCATCTGTTCCCTTCAAAGCATTTCCAGAGGCTGGGGGAGGCTACCCCTCCCCAGCCTGTAACACCTATTTCCAAAGGGAGAGGGTGTAAGACCCTGCTCCCAAAGGTAATGTTTTGTTCTGCCTTCCTGGGACTGAGATGCTCAGACCCCAGGAGGGCAGAACCCTGTCTGTGAGGTGGCAGCAGCTGTAGCTGCATTGCAAGCCTCAGAGAGCTGGTTTGGCAGTACTGGGGGTCAATGGTGGAGCCCCCAGGATGCATGGAATTGGCTACCCAATACCAGATTTGGAATGGGGAGGACAATTCCATGATCTTAGATACCTTACATGGCCATATTCGGAATTACCATTGTGAAGCTACATATAGGCAGGTGAGGGCCTTCCGTCCTGTTAACGGGAATACTGAGAAACACTCCATATCATGGAAAAGATTTAGGTCAAAGAATGTTTGTCTTCTTTAAGTAAAAAAGACGAATATTTGGTCTGGATTTCTTTTGTGGAAAAAAAGTTATGAAAACCTATGCACGAAGTGCCTCGGAATAATTAAAAACGACTGAGTAATGAGTTTGGAAAACCACAACAGGTAAGGGGTTAAAGCTGGACACTGCTGCATAAGTTGCTGAAGAAAGAAGTGGCAAGACAAAGAGAAAATGAGAAAAACCGGTCAAGAAACTGGGCCAGGGGCACCGTGTAGGGAATCACTGAAAATGAGAGAAACAGTTTTTTAACTACACCATAAGGTGGAAAAGGGCTTACCAGGGTGTGAGAACGTGAACAGAATATGACACAAGCATGGGTGAGTTGTACTTGGAGCCAAAAACCCTGCATTAAAAAGCTACGGAAGCAGGTTCCTCTTGCCGTGAATGGTGTGATGCTCAAAATGTAGAGTGGGAGTAGTTTTGAGAAAATCTACACCTTTAATGGCTTGGACACAAGCAAGTATGCTGGATACACCCACCCCTGTTTCACTAAGGGAGATGTTTTCACCCAACTGGGCACATGTGACCAGCAGGCCAGTACCAGAAGCCCAGCAGTTGAGCCCATCAGCGATTACATATCTGCTGCATTTATGTTGTGGGGAGATTTGCTAGGTAACAATTTGATGTTTGCCCACTTATGCCAACTATTACTGACGAAAATGCAGTATTTTTGAGAAAGCAAAGTTTTCAGCTTCTATTCTGCTGCATCATTTCAGCTGATGAGGCATTTTCCAGATTCCGTGGGACCCACCATCTACATTGTACGGTGTTTTTCATGAATCTGTCAAGGAGTGGGAGAATCTGAAAAAGGAAATATCAGGAATAGTACCTCTAAACTCTTGTATAATAACGGTCTTCGTCAATTTGCATATTATTAATGAACTGCCCTTTAAAGCCATTTTGGAATTCGCCTTTGTGCAATTCCTTGGCTGGAAATATTTTTGTGGAATTGAGGTTAGACTCATGTCATGCATTAGTTTTCCACATAACACTACCATGTCTCACGGCTGGGGCAATAAAGTAAGAGAGTATTTTTGAGACCTTACCATTAAAACAAATCTTGGGTATGAAATTGTACAGGGGGATACTGAAATGGGAGCAGAATGTGCAACCAGATGAAGGCAGCCTTCGAAATAAGTTACTGACACTGCTTTAGGCACGACAGGGGGTCTTTCAAACATCTGGGTTATCCTATAGAGGCATGGAAGCTATGTAGAGGTTAATTTAGATGTCAATTTAATGTATTCAGAGGTGTTCAGTGCGTTGTCACGAATGTGTTGAGACAAAGCCCCTCACCATGTCTCTCTTTGATGTTTGATTCTCCTTGCATCACTTATCTCGTGATAACTCACTTTAAAAAAACAAAAGTACGAAAATCTACACAGTCGATGGTATCCATCCGTGGAACACATTACTCTTCAGCTTCATACAGTCACAGAGTGTATTACCCCGAAAATGAATAAAAATGCTATTCATCCAAACGTGCTTTGCCTTCTTCCTGATCCTCTAGGAAGATTTTTTCTCATCCTAGAACGCTGTTAAAAGTAGTTTTCAGTTCCTATATAATGTCTTGGAAGGATGAAAGACTTGAAAACGTTTGTCAATTTTCACCTTAGCCAAAAGCGAAATAATGCCTAACATCTCCATGAAGGTCAGACTGGGCTACTGAATTTCTTAAATTATGTGAAAGGAACAAACATAAATTGCTTTTGATTAACAGAGTAATTTGCTTTACGCTTTGTCAAGTGCTAATCAATTGTAATCAGTTTTACATAAAATAGATTGAAACACTAAACAGCCAATGCTAACTGGTTTTCAAAACATCAGTCAATTCTGCCAAATCTGCATGCTGTGTCTTGTCTTTTAAAAGAGTGTTCAATTCTAAAGCATTAAACGTTGGCACACAATCATAATTTTTTAAGTACTTGAAAATCTCGGTCAAGAATTTTTTTTCTGGGTTCAGTGATTAAATTGCCTATTTGATGATAAACATTATTTACAAAGGCCACCTTCTTAGAAGAGTGGCTGCCCAGGGTAAAGGTGCGGGTGGGCGTTATAGGGGATGAGACGATGAGCAAACAAGTAAGAGCCGATCACTGCAACAAGGGGAACCTTTAGCGACCTGATCGGATGCAGCAGGCTAAACATCTGACGTTTAAAGGTTGTCAACAGCAAAGAGAGATTATGGTACAAAGAGTTGCGGCTATAGAAGGGAACCAACCCACTTTAATAGTACAAGGAATAACTGAGGGAGCTCTGGTCGTTGTTAAACTTCTGCATTCATGTGTCACCCAAAAAAAAAAAAAAAAAGATTTCCCCTGATTTTTTTTTTTTTTTTTTTTACATCTCCTTCATATCTCCCCACCCCCGTTATTTTATTTCGGATACTCCTTTTCGTTTTTCAGGGAAATCAACCAATAGCTGCACAGAACTGTCATACCTATGTCCTTTTGATTAAAAAACAATCTTCAGTGCTGCTGCAGAACTATTAGCCCGGAATACTGGCCTCACGCATACTCATTATGTAACCAGCATGCGGCCCACACTCTTGGCACGGCTCAACATTCATTCTATATCAGCATTTTCTTGTTTTTGTTACCCAATTAATTATATTTCTTTTTTTCAGCTTAAATGGAATGAAGAATGGGTTCCCCTGATTCTCACACCCTGGACCCGTGGGACTGCCGTCTTATTTCAGCTTTGATTGTGCATGTAATCAAACTCACAATTCTTCCAATATGAAGTTGTTGTCTTTATATTCCACTTTCCTAACAGTCATGATGGTGGACAAGAAGTGAAAATACAATCGTTTCACCTAGCCCTTGCCCTCGCCAGGACTTTTGTTTTTAAAGACAGTGGTATTGAGAATACCAGGGATATTAGTCTTTTGGAAGCTAAAGATGCCACCCACTGGAAAACAATTTTAGGTAAAAGTAGACCTGTGCAACGGCTGCCTTGATAGACCTTCTGATATGTTTGGGCCATTCTAAATTACACGCACGTACAAGACTGGTGGTGAGAGCATTGCCTGGGTGCAATGGGTGCCTGCACCGGAAGTCCACATGGCCTAATTACAGTTTTGTTCAACTGCTAAGGTTAAGTAGCAACTCCCTGGATTTAGATATCCAGCTGCTTTTGACTATCTTTGGACATTCCTTGTTCTGAAAATTCAACCCACTGCAGAATGTTACCACCTTTAAACAAGCATTTGCAATGCAACGGGTCTCGCGTTTGCTCATGTTAGAGCTGATACCGTTGTAAACTCCTAACCCCACTTTTCACCTATCTGCAAAAGTGCATTCATGGACGTAACCCGAAAAAGTGCAATTAACTGTGTGAAGCGCTCGACTTCTGCCAAGCGAAATCGCGTTAGGAAAATAGAGAAAAAGTAGCCCACGAGCCGGACAGAAAACAGCGAGCCTCGCATGTTTTCTGTACTTGGTCGATGCGCTCGAGGAGGGCTAGCCACCGGAAAAGGCATGACGTATGCATGCCTTCGACTAATGAAAGCAAGCAGATTTTAATAGGCAAGCCCACGAACCAATGAAAAACACTGACATGACGTCGACATGGCTCCGAGCCCTTTTCTAATACCTAAAGCGTCTCACTTCAATACGCATGCGCAAGCGACGCAGGCTCGACCCTAAAAAGGGGGTATGTGAACACTCCGATATCTACCCGACAAGGCAGGATGAAATAGGTGATTTTGGCACAGGTGCCTGTATCTCTCCGATTATCTAGAGATGGTTTGTTTCTTGATGATATTGTCAATGCAATGGTGATCATCTGCGATGGTGACACGTCATTGTTTTCTGTTCTGTTAATATAACAACTATTGCTTTCCAGCAAAGAGGGTTAATGAACATATTTCTGTGCATCCAAGGGTCGGAATTGAACTTAACATTCCAAACATAACCGACTATTTACCAGGAGGGAGAGTTTATGCCTGGACATCTGCCATTTTTGTAACGGAGTATCCCATCAGCCAAAATCCAAGGTCTTTAGATTTTACATCACACCCAGCCACATAGCATACAATAAAAAGGAGCAGCATCCTCACTGGGGATTTGCAGTGTCATCCAGCAACTTTGGCTCTCAGACCTCTGCTTCCAATGGCCTATGACTTTCGCTGGATACAAATAAACAGCTTGAAGCGAGCTCACTCCCCACACGGAACTTTCTTTCATTTAGCAAGTGAACAAAAAACCCATATTTGTGAAACTACCCCTGTGCTCCTTTCCCTGTTTCAATACTCTCATTAGGCATCATTCAGTCATAAAATACTAACCTGTCTCTCCACTTGTCAGTGTTCGACATGAGCATTCCCCTTTTAAGAGGGATTAGGACAGCAGGAAGGTTCCTTAGGTTACGTCGCAATTGCAGCTCGATTCAAGCCTTTGACACTCAGTCTCTTGACCTCAAACAGAAACTTATCAACCGTCATTATCCCAAGAAGATTATTAATTCTGCTTTTAAGAGGGCTCGTAACAATCATAGAGACGCTCTTTTGACACCGGTGCTCAGGGAACAAGAGAATCGACTGACATGTGTGTCCACTTTTACCCTGCTTTCCAACTCTGTAAAGAAACTTATTAATAGACGTTGGAACATTCTACAGAGTGGCGGCATTCAGGTCCCAAGGCCCCTATTTGCTTTCAAAAGATCTCCCAATATACGAGATCTAATTGTTCACACTCGCCCTCGGATACCACCTGACTCAGTCAAACAAACAACTCTATGGAATTTGCCTCCTGTCACCGGACATTACCCGTGTGGCTCTTGCAATGTATGCCCGCTTACTAAGCGCATTGACAGAGTGGTCCTTGATCATGTGGGGACCTGGCATTTGAATAAACACACTAATTGTAATACACAACAGTGTATTTACTTGATCTCCTGTCCTTGTGATTTAAAATATATCGGTATGACATCCCGTCCGGTAAAACAGAGAATTAACGAACACCGGAGCAATATCAGGTGCTCCCGTATTACAACTAAATTGAGTTCGCACTTCAATGAAGCCAACCATGGTCCTGATGATATGTGGTGGATTGTACTACAGGTACCAAGATATAATGGCAACAATCCCAACTTTCATTTTAAAGTTGAACAAAGATGGGTGTACCGACTCAAGACTCATATTCAAGATCTGAATGGTGAGATCCCCTGGAATTCGTTGACATCCTAGTATACCATTCCAACGTGTTTTTTATGTACAGATATCGACATTCTTTAATTCTTTGACCATTAAAAGATCTTTCTAGTTCTGTCTACGATTGTTGACAAGACTAGTAACAATTCGCACGCTTTATCCCTGGCACGGTCTATTTTTCAAAGCCCAGAAAAAAGTCATTTTTTTGTATATATATCCCGCCTGTGGACTTATCAGATATGCAGATTACTTTACTTGACATAGTGACTTAGGTGGTCTCGATCTACACATATTTTTCAAAAAAACCTCACCAGGGTAGGGCTTGTTGTATTTCTGCAGGCTGGTTTACTACGAGTAAGATGGCCGTCCCTTTATCCATCTGTTGTTCCTTTTCTATTTTTATGCTTTTGGCTACAACACAGTTTTCCCTACTACACTATCGTATCAGGATATTGTTTGTGGATGAGTGTATATCACTAGTTTTCCTGCTGGGTTGGTGTTTTAATTAAGACCTCTTTTTCCTGGGGATTCAATCAAGGCCGAACCAGATTGGGTTTTACAACATTATGCTACTTCGCATATGTGGACAGTTGTTTGAGCTGCCTCTTCCAAGATGGCCGCCGCTCAAACAATAGTCCTGTTTCTATTTTTATCCCTGGTCACAAGCCGGATTCTTCCGGTTCAGGACGCGACTAAGACGCGTTTTGGAAGGCATATTTATACTGCCTCACAATGCCGTTTTGCTGTCTTTTAGGCACGCGGCTCATGGGCAGGTTCCCTACTCAACGAAGGAGTGAGAGCAGTAAGTGCACCATGCGAGACGGGTGGTGCTTAGGTGACTCGTTACTTTTTTGCTTTTTTGACCCGTGACTAAGCAATAATATTTGGTTGTGCCGGGGCATACGTGTGGTTAATGTCATTTACCCTACATGTTACCTGACAGGCTCTGATCTTCAAAAAACCTGAGTTTTTCGATTTTTGACTGCTATGTTCGTTTTGCAGGAATAGATCCTTTGATGTATATAGGACCCCTAGTCTACTGCTGGAACCTTGGACCTATTATTTT
Organism: Pleurodeles waltl; assembly: GCF_031143425.1. Taxonomy (NCBI): domain Eukaryota; kingdom Metazoa; phylum Chordata; class Amphibia; order Caudata; family Salamandridae; genus Pleurodeles; species Pleurodeles waltl. The sequence goes on from NC_090444.1 coordinate 1,182,680,858, forward strand.
CATTTTTGAGCAAGGCTAGGATTCCTCACAGCTATTAGACCTAGCAGAAAGGGTCAAAACTATTATTATTATTGATTATTATTTTTTCTCAGCGATGGGTGACACTCCAACATAGATTATCATATTTCATGTATGATTTGACCAATTTTGTAGTGTTGGCTTTGGCACTTCCTTTCTGACCTATCATGATGTACTTATGTCTGTTACCGTGTCATTTTTATACCTAGTATTACCTCCTTGATTGTGACTAGCGCGGTCCTAGGAAGCTCAATCTCTAATATGGGATGGTAAGCCAATTGATTATTTCATTTTATGGCACTTTGGGGTTGCTGCCTCTTGCTGTCTTTGCTATGTTTACACTGTACTTTGAGCGCACTTGCACCTTTGTACTAATATTTTTTTGTTTCTCACTTACATGCAGGGCGACTGATTGACCTACTGACACTGACAACTTGTCTGCGGTATTGTAAGTGACACTCTAGTATTTTTTTATTTATTTAGGAGAAGTAGTTTTCCGGGTCCTGACGAAGCGTCGCAGGATCATTTAGTGACCCATAGAAGACGTGAAACATGTTGACCGAAAATTAGCAGGATTAGGCACTCTACCTTTTCTTCCCCATAGAGTTCAGTGGGAATTATCCCCACTAATACTCTGGATTATTTTTTAATCTTGGCCTGCGCCTCTTCCCTGATACATTAAAGTGATGTTAGAGGCACAGAGCTAATTTTAATTATTTCACTCTCCTACACACATACACTTTGTCTTCCCACTGAGTTAGTATTCGTTTCAGACCTCCTTCTGGCAAATTTCCTTCGGTTTAGTACCACCCCCATTGCTGAGGAGGTCCACCAGACATTGCAGCACCGGTCTGACGAGGAGATAGCCCAGTGATGAGACTTGTCACCCCTTGGGTGCTTGAGGGCTCTCCTGATATCATAGATATCCCTGACACGCCCCACCCCTGCATTTCTTAATTGTGTTTTTGGAACCGTGTACCCTTCTTTATAACAGCAGGAAGGTTGCCTGCTTCAAGTTCAGTTGCAGTGGGGATTTGTTTGCCAAGCAGTTTAATTGTGTCTCTTGGAGTCTTCATTTAGGAAGTAGCGTGTGGGTCTTTGTTGCAGCATTTTGTTTAATTACAGAGCTATGAGCAAATGGTGTTGGAGTGGGACACCTGATTTGTTAATCAATGGAATCATTAGCCAGTTTAGGCCAAGTGTAGCCCACGGCACTGGCTGCTTTATTCAAACATATTTTGGGGGCTTTCATGCTCATTAGTTACTATATTATTTTCTTGTAGAGTCTCCTTTTCTAAGCATTTTGTTTCTTTGGCTCAACTGCTGTTAAATTACTGTAAAACAGATTTGCGCACACTGTAGGGTTATTCAAGGTTTTCACTTATTCTATACTCAGTACCAAAATATTGAGCATAGGGACCTTGTGAATCAGTAGCTCACATCTGTCAATGGCTAGCTGAAGTCTGGTTCAGTGAAAGGTTTGGATTAGCAAAAAATCTACACTAAGGGCCAGATGTAGCAAAGGGTTTTTCCCATTCTATGTCAATGGCAAAATGTGTTCGTACATATGGCCCTAAATCCTCGTCGTAGAATCCTCAAAAACACAGGTAAGTACTGCCTCTTTTTGTGGGAATTTGACTTTAACACACAATCTTTTCAATTTGAAGCAGTTATCGAAATAAAAGATTTTCCTTTCAGCAAGTGTTATATGCAAATGCATTTAGCTTTCCTCCCCTTTAGCCACTAAAAGCGTGGCTTTGGCTTTATTAACTTAGTCCCATATGAACTTTATTTTTATTGACTATTACAGGACTGGGGGGACATTTTCTGGATGTTTTGTGTTGGTTCACAAACCAATGCCTTGTATGTACATCCTTAGAAAGCTTTATGAAAACTTGTCACATGTTGTAGATTCTTAACACCTCCCTTCCCCCTTTTACAGAAACTTTGCTCAAAATGTTATTTACTACTCATGCAAGGATTATGCAAGATATGTGATTGGGTGCCATTATGATTTTGGGGTGGCCATTTCACAGTACTGCAAAAACAACAAATGATGGACGGAATGCAGAACAAATCAAACATTCACCCCTAGTCACAGATCTGGGTTTAATTAAAAAAAACGGAAAAAAACGATTCGATTAAACCCAGATCTTTGTGACTGGGGGTGAATGTTTGCATTGTTCAGCATTCCGTCCATCATCTGCTCTTTTTGCATTTCACAGTACTGCCAGCGGTGACACAGACGTGTTTCCTTACTCAGTAAGACATCTTGTGAAAGACACCTGTGGATTTTGGACGGGTATGAATAGGAATATGACTAGAGAAAGGAACTGTGTACTATTTGTGTAGCGGTCACTATAACAACCGTTTAGGAAATTGGCTTTAAAACAAAGTCAAATTTTATACACATGAAAAAACACTGATGAAATATCGCTCACAATCACGATCAAAAGTGGAGCACAGATTTTTAGAACTACCAGAGGCTCAATGAATAATGTTGCTTCTTTGACTTGGGGTCGTGTTAGTGTCACCTGCATTAATAATACTAGTCAGCTGCAGACGTCCTCTACAGCCTGGAGGACAAAGAAAAATAATTAAGGAAGGGGTCTTATTTTAATGTAAATTGCCTCTGTACAATTTTGCAGGTCATGCTCAACATTTTGTAAGGTTTCCATTGTAAGCAGGCATTAATGTGAGGTTTAAGGGCTTTACAATACTACATTTAAGCGCCTGATGAAGTTGTCGGCCAATCAACAAACGGGGTTTTTGTGGGACTGTTGTTGCTCTCCACAAAATGTACTGACATCCTTAATATAAGACTCTAAATTGTAGGACAGGAATAGCAAATAATGAATATAATTTTCCAATAATTATTATATGTATATTTACTTATGCGTACTTGCATGTATCCCGGTAGTTAGATGCATGTGTACCTTTAATACAGTTCTTAATTGTTTTGCATCAGAGGTGGCTTCTGTATTAGGGCGTTGGCGCCCTGCCCCTTCAATTTCCACAAATGTAAAGGGCATTGCCTCGGTCTTACAACCAATGCTAAAAGCACCTGGGTGCCTGTCAATCGTACTGAATCTGATGATGAAGCCAGAGTGTGAGAGCCAGCCCACTACACGTCAGTCTTACCTTTCACACCTCACAGATCTCATAGCAGATGGGCTGCAGCAGAGCAGCAGACACTAGACAGGACGATGGCCACTGAAACCCTGAGTGAGGCCGTCACCCCCTCATATTTTGTTAGAAATCCTGAGTGAGGCCGTCATCCCCTCACATTTTGTTGGAAACCCTGAGTGATGCCGTCATCCCCTCACATTTTGTTAGAAACCCTGAGTGATGCCGTCATTCCCTCACATTTTGTTGGAAACCCTGAGTGATGCCGTCATCCCCTCACATTTTGTTAGAAACCCTGAGTGATGCCGTCACCCTCACATTTTGTTAGAAACCCTGAGTGATGCCGTCACCCCCTCACATTTTGTTAGAAACCCTGGGTGAGGCCGTCACCCCTTCACATTTTGTTAGAAACCCTGAGTGATGCAGTCACCCCTCACATTTTGTTAGAAACCCTGAGTGATGCCGTCACCCTCACATTTTGTTAGAAACCCTGAGTGATGCCGTCATTCCCTCACATTTTGTTGGAAACCCTGAGTGATGCCGTCATCCCCTCACATTTTGTTAGAAACCCTGAGTGATGCCGTCACCCTCACATTTTGTTAGAAACCCTGAGTGATGCCGTCATCCCTCACATTTTGTTGGAAACCCTGAGTGAGGCCGTCATCCCTCACATTTTGTTAGAAACCCTGAGTGATGCCGTCACCCCCTCACATTTTGTTAGAAACCCTGAGTGATGCCGTCACCCTCACATTTTGTTAGAAACCCTGAGTGATGCAGTCATCGCTCACATTTTGTTGGAAACCCTGAGTGATGCCGTCATCCCTCACATTTTGTTAGAAACCCTGAGTGATGCCGTCACCCCTTCACAAGCATCAGATTTTTTTATAAATCATAACATCTCCCCTGAATTCATCCTTTTAGTTTTCACTCTCTGTGTAGCAGATGTCTAATTTTTAGGTTATGGTCTCCTGAAGTTTCTTCCAGCCATTCTCTTTCCAGAAACCCTTTCCTGCAGTATGAGTGTGAAGAGAAGACAACAAGAAGGTAGGAGCGCGTAGTTTATTTACTCCCAACGACGTCCCTTAGGCAGCAAGTGCCACTATCCCAACTCCCTAGGTCCCACGCAGGAACTCAAACTCTCCCACCCCAACATTCTACCCTAGAGTGTCCCACATTGTGGCTCCTGTGGTCCCTCCAGAGCACACAAGGATGTGCACCCATCATCTGCTTGTGGCTGGAGATGAGAGTTCTGGTACTCTGTACTTGAACTACCCTTGGGTTCGCTCCTCTGCAAGCATTACATAAAATAGGAATAGATGAAAAATATTTGAGGTTGGACACGTAGTACATCTTGCCACGCGTGTCACTGTTACTGTACTAATAATGCCAGGACCCTTTTTAATGCCCCATGGGAGGGATAAACTGGATCATGTTGTTTCTTCAAATATTGGAATTCATGATGGATCTTTCCACTTAAAAATGTCACTGCTTTGCTTGCAAAGAGAGGGTAAAGGTGCTTTCATTGATTTAGATTTCTGATTCAATACAATGGGTTTGAGGAGCACCTGTGTATTATTAACACTAAATAATGCTGTTGTCACACCGATCTACAAAACATTATGCCGAAGAGCTGCTGAGCATGCACCTCTGCAAGGCTACCTGCTGCAGTGTCCAATTCATCAAATCTTTTTGTTTTACGAAAACAGACCGAAATTAAAGTGTAATTGATGCACGCCATTAAACTGCCGAAGGCTAAAAGTAAATCTTACAGTACTTTGAGGAAATCTAAAGATAAGGTGGCTGCTTTTACGAAACAAGGCACTTGGTGACTTCTGCTGCCGAAAATCCGGCTATGAAGGTTCACCTGTGAGCCACATTAGTCTCTAAAATAACAAAAACAAAGGCTGTTCTGTTCATTAGAAATCCAATAGGAAGCTAATAAATTTGTAAAATGCTGTTTTCATATATTTATTGGATCCCCTTATAAGCATTAATTGTTGAATAAAACAAGTGAAGCATTCTCATTTGGTGTTACACTGTTAAAATCAATAATCATATACCATGAATACAGCTTTTCTAGCAGTATGGTCTATACTATATTGCATAATTTGACAATAAAGATGTATTTGCGGCTGCAGTGTTTGTAATGTTAACCCTTTCATCCTGATCGAGTCACTTCATGGTTTTTCAATGCACTGCAGTGTAGTGTCTAGATCATATCATTTAGTCATCTCTCCAGCACAGACAGACAAAATGGCTTCCAGGTAATACCCAAGTGATAATCGTAACACACAATGGGGAGGGTATCCTGCAGCTACAAGCTGATGAGGGAGATCCGTCACCTACCTTCTGATGTAAGTAATTTATCTCATTGTGCAATGCCTACAACAAGAATTGCAAATTGAATAGTGTGGAATCGGTTAACAAAAGGATCATTTCAATGTGTTGTGCCTATTAGACGAATCTTGTTTCCCAACAGAATGGTAGGGGAGTATTACAACAAGGTAAGAGATTTTACAAGAAGAAAATAAACTTTGCTTTTAAAGTTTTACATTTCTGACAGGGGCTCAAAGCTAGAATTACCCACATTACACACACATGCCTTTAGTTGTCCACTGAATTACGTAGCAACAGTAACAACCCATTAGTTCAAGGTAACCCTCTTAGGGCCAAAGCTTTATATGTGACAGTTAGTTAGGCAGAGTGCTTTGTGGACATACCTTCATATTCTCTTAAATATCGGGAGGGAAGATAGTCCTCATAAAAACAGAGGCAGGCATCCAAACTAAAAAAGAATCATTTGCTGAAAAGTTTGTTATCCACGGAGCCAAAAGTAGAGGAGGACGCTGACCACACACAACCAATTATAAGATATTTAGATATGAACTTTTAATAACACGTTCCATAATGCTTTCAATCGCATTGAGACAAGTGGGTGGAATTGTCTCTCTTCTAAATCGATCTGACTTTCATCCTTCAACATGAAAATTCCACTGACAGACTGCATTTGCTCTGACTACGCAATGTTACAGATTTGTTTTTGAAAAAAAAAACAAATTAAAAAACGGATCACAGCCTTGAGAGGTGCTGTCATATACGTGATCCTAAAACACAGATGATCGCAAGAAAAGACGTCCTGGGGCAGGATACAGGGTGTGGTGTGTGGTTAATATCCACTGGACTGCGGTTCCAAATTCAGTGCCTCAATGTGAACCAGCGCATACAGCTCTGCAGTATTCCTGATATACTGATGCAGAGCCAAAATATCTTTTTTTAGGTAAGAAGGAAATTCTGCAACCTTTCGTGGATTGTTATGTACAATTTGGCCACCATTTCATGGGATGGGGCGAAAAGACTCAAGAAATAAGGATGTGGTCAAGAAGTAAAATGAGAAGGGGGTTGACAGTGCTCCTACCTTCTAAACAACTACAAAAGATGATTGATTATAGCCTAAGCAATTACTTCCAAGGTGGATGAATGCATTACATTTATTTTGTTTGAATCTGTTTTATTGCATTTTGTTTAAACACGGTTTGCTACATTATAGTATTTGCACTGTTACAGCGGAGTAATACACATATAGTGAAGCTTGCAGTTCTTGGTATATCATAGTATACAGTATGCATGTCAGATTCTTGTTCAGTGTAGCATGATACCATGTGTTACGAGGGTCTAAATGGACAAAATTCGGAACGAGATCACAAAAGCACAGGATTCCGGGTAAATCACTTACAGAGTGTGCATATATAGCTACATGACCAGAATTAGCGAGGTTGCACTATGACAGACATTTTAAACATTTTATAATGAAAGTGTGAAAAACACCTATTTGAACTGGAAATGGAGGAACTAAAAAGAGGAAGGACAAAACTGGAAAAGTAGGCAGTTGGACCACAAAGTCAGTGTTGTACATTTCCAGGAGACTAGTGATTGCTCATCTACCAGAACAGCAGAAGTATTACTAAGTGCATCGCTGGAACGTGGTGAGAAGCACACGGGGGGAATCATTGGAGTGTACGTTGTGTGCCCGATGACATGGGTGATGGTGGGGACCCCATCATGTCTGCAGCATTTCACGGTGACAGCGTACCTAGGTGCACGGGTGTTGCAAGTATGGCCGTGTGTAGGTCTGCCAGTATTGTGTCCTGGTTGGTGGCTACTGGGCATTTGCGAAGTCCAGACTATCTTCACAATAAAGGGCAATACCCTCTTTCTGCGCCCAGACCAACATAGGTAGCAGCCAAGATTCGTAGCATGGTGGGTCAGGTAATTGGCACCTACGGGTAATGAGTCTCCTAGCTAGCATAAGGTCCAGGTCTAGAAATCGGGATGTAACTATGTTTTTTGTCTCTGCGGAAGATTCTCAGTATACATGCCTCCCAGGTGAATGGTAGGGTCCAGCTCACGCAGTGATACAGTCAGTGGATCACTGTGTTCCAATAGTGGTGTAACCGTGGACATGTCATTAACACGTGCAGGAGGTCTACATTTATCAAGAAACAGCACAGGCATTCAGTGTCAGTATGATTGAAATATCTATTAATTTTAGCAAGGGTAAGTTAGGCCCTTTGAGTGATGTAGAATTGTATCAATCGAAACCGTGTGGATGCACGCATTTCACATGCGCATTATTACCTGCACTGTCTGGTAATCGGAAGGCTCAAATCCTTTCACAGTAACCTCTCGGAAAACAGTTGGCTCAAATTCCTCGGTGGTCAGATCACAGTGATAAATAATACCTAGGAAAGAAGGCAGGTTCAGCAACTTAGTACACATGCATCATTAAAAGGAGACTGGTTCAGAAGGCGTGACAGCTCAAAATAAATGACAACCTTACCCTAGCAGGGTTAGAAAGCAACCTTGAGTATGTCTGTAAGATTAATAATTCACAGAGACTTGTTCACTGAATAAAAGATGGAGCCCTTTGTGGAGAAAGCACATTGACAGCTTCACAAAGGGAGTCCTGTAAATTAAGAAGGGCCACTATACAACTTAACGGGATTGTGTGTCAGGGACCTACTTTGCATTTAGGAGCAGCACATAGGTGTGCATGTGGTGTGGTATAGCAGTAGAACTACTTGATACTCTCAGTCTGAAGAGCTGAATTACGAGAAGTCAAGCGACTGAAATAAATTTACCCTGCATGCTGCTCCTGCAGAATCTTCATGGAAACAACATCAAAAGAGAATCCTTCACTATGGAAAGGAACCATTCACTCATGATCAAACAGTGCAAAAAAAATCCTTTTGCCTTGCCTTTGCCCTTTCCCTTGTCAATACAAACCAAGCGTTCAAATTAACAGCATGTTTTAATGGAGAAGATATTTCCTCATGATAGAGTAACTTCCTAGTGTCCCAATGATCAGTCATGGATTCTACATTCCCACAGTCCGGTAGCAGGCGTGTCAGATGAGCATGAATTGTTAAAAACACACTAAGCCCATATTCGTATTCTCAGATATTCATGGAATTTCAGAAAACATACATTTTTATCAATGCAGACCATCAATGTTTGAAAAAGACAGATACCCTCCATACTGGGTACAGACATCTCGAAACATTAATTCAACTGTAAAGCTATCTCAAAACCTGGAATATGCACAACCAATGTGAAAATAGATGAAAATAGATCATGTTTTTCCCATTTAATTATTGAGAACTACCAACCAACTAAATGTGACAGATCTATTGTACGGTAAAGATGTAATCAATATTTTCATATTAATGGTAAAAGATAAGAAGGTTACTGACCGTTAAATATATTTCACATGTTGCTAAGTTATTTCTACACACAGTGGAACAATCCAAGAACACATTGTTATTACAAAAATGCAACATATTTTTCGTTCATCACACTATTACAGCTACCATTTTCTTAAGATCACAAGACACTGATGGGTAACAGGATGAAGTGAAGTACCACGTTTGTTATATTGTCCAGGAGACAGAAGACAGATCCTCTCCCTTAACAGCCAAACTGGAAGATAGGAAGGTTACATGTGAATTTACACTGAGACCTCCACAATGGACAAAGACCAGGAACGAAATCTTCCAGTGCAGTATCTTTTGTTTGCAGAATGTGTCACGATTTCACATTGATTACTTGGACTAAGTTTACCCACTCAGTACCCATGCATCATTTAAACAACTCATGACCTACTCAAGAAGACACTCTAAACCTTATTTTGCGATACTATCTTTTTCTGGAGGCTTTAATAACTGACTCCGGGCATCCGTTCACGTCTAATTTCTGTTTTTTCTGACACAGTGCTACAAATTATTTGAATATCCAACAGATTCCACTGGTGCTGATGATGTTCACAAGGGTCTCAACTTGTCTTTATCCTACTTACTTGGACTGATCCCTAAAAGAGGCCAATTTGTAGGGAACAAAATATTCATTGGTTGTTTTGGGTCTTTAGAAGTACCAAATTGATGCTAAAGCACTAAAGGTGTTGAAATAAAGAAAATATGTTTCAGATTTGTTTTTCATGATACCATTTGTCAAACACTTATGCTCTAATTATGCCGAACTAAACGCATGCAATTTAATTCTGGACGTGCTGACCTTCTATTCTAAGTTTGGTATGGTCAATGCTGTGGGCATACATCTGGGAATTTAACATCCCAGCTACACAAGGAGATTACCCTGTATGAAATATAGCCTTTTATAGCTTCGCATGCCATTAAAAAACGAGCACCTACAGTTATCAACTTACAAATTGGGATAAGTTGGAGTGCACAAAGATCTGCCACAGCAACTCTGTAATTGGATTTAAGCAATGAATTACTTCACGAGAGAACGCCTGATGACATTCCAACGGAGGATGTGCAGGGGAAAGACTGTCAGGATCCCACTGGATAGAACGACTGATCCTTCTGGAGTGATGCTGATTTTTTCAAAGTCCCTTGAAATGAAGAGAGCTGGGGCAAAATATCATTGTGGGTGCATAGAGGAACCTCGTTATGTATAGGAACCTCAGAGAACACTTCAGCATGACAACGGTGCAGCGACTGGTATCTACGTCAATCAATGATGCACAATTATAACTTTTTAAGTGCACATGGGTTGCAAATGCCTCTGTGTCTGATCACAATGGAATCAATGCTCCAACTCACTGCCAGCTAATTGAGTGTACCTGCAATGTGTAGGGCTAGAAGGAAGAGATCATAGTAAAGAACCCAGTTCAACCCATGGCAAGCAAATTTATAGTGAGGAAGTAAAATCTTGCTTCTTGATAGAGAAGAGATCTGATATTGTGGATGTCTCATGACCCCAATCGACCTGACCCTGGGCTGCTAAAAAAAAAACAAAAAAAAACATTTGGCGGTTAGGAAGATCACTTTCGACTCTGACAGGTTAAGTCCGAAAGCCCACATCTGGGAAGGTCCCCTTAGTGGGCATCATATCATGGCTCTGATATGTTTCTTTGTTATTGTGACTTAAGAAAGGACCCTCACCAACAGCTTTGAAGTATAGGCTCATTATCTCAGAGATGGCATCAGAGTTGAGGCGAATGCACAGGCATATTTTGAACTGTGTTATGAGCTGTCTCAAGAAGGTCCCCTATGAACTAAGTCATTCGTGGGAAGTTCACAATGAGCCTAATATTTCAATGGATCAGGAACTTTGGACAGGTTGAAAGTTGAAAGCTCCCTGGATGATGCCTTTGGATGGCACTCATTAAAGCAGGGTGAACTAGGTACTTTCTGGACAGAGGAAACAAAGGTCCCTGAAGGGGGAAATGCAAATCTCAACTACCTGATAACTAGTGAATAACCACAAGTGGATTCGTTTTACTAGCAAAAAATACATTTTTATTCAATTGTTCATCATTATAATCATTAAAATAAGAACTCATTAAGCTAAATTATTTTGTATATCTGAAAATGAACTGGTGTTCCCAAACAACGCAATGGTGCAGTGGAAGTTAAATAGGTGAGTAAAAAGTGAGCTAGTGCTATGCAATATATACATAAAATAGTGACTATACAGGATGCATAGATGATTGATATACAATCTAACATGGAGTTGGGGCTCCTAAATCACATGAATACATTACACTATTAACATGTCAATGTTTCAACCCTCCAAGGTTATTTGTACAGGGTCATCAACGGGATGAAGGATGGGAAACACCAATTAAATAGTACTCATGTAGTGAATGTCAATTGGTACATTCCAAAAATGGATCCCCTGATCATACAACAGTGGACTGATTTCCAAATCAAATTTATGTAACCCCGTTAAAAAATGTATGAACTCTGTGGAGATTTTGCATAAGGGGTCCGTAAACCATGAAACATGTACCAATCACAGCCTTCTGTGCTGTTAATGCTGACCCCCCTATGGTACACCGGACTTTCTGTTGATATTTATCGATTTCCTAAGGATTGTGGACTATTATAGACCCTAAAACAGAACTAACTACTCTACAACACCAATGGAGAAACTCAAACAAAAAAATCAACAAAAAATAACTTGCAAGGTCACAACAGAACACACAATTCATGCTTCAAGATTGCAAAATGACCTCACCACTCATAAGGGTCTCCAATGTAGAACACCCTCCAAAAGAACTACATTCGATGCTCTTGGAATTCCACAACTACCAAAATACCACAATCACAATTCTGCAATGCCACCACTAAAAAGCTTGCTTTCAAAACACTGGGAGACTATCTCAGGAGTAAGACAAATCAACATCCATTCTTCAAAGAATACGACAAGCACAACAAATGATGAAATCAATCAATCAATCAAGGAATTTGTAAAGCGCACTACTCACCCCTGAGGGTCTCAAGGTGCTGAGGTTGGTGTGTGTGTGTGGGGGGAGGGGGGGGGGGGAAGGGGAGTTTGCTGCTACTGCTCAAACAGCCAGGTCTTGAGAAGCCTCCTGAAGGTAAGGATGTCTTTGGTCTGACGCAGGTGGGTGGGAAGAGTGTTCCATGTCTCGGCTGCGAGGTGAGAGAACGATCTGCTGCCAGTTGTAGTTCTGCAGATGCGTGGGACGGTTGCGTGATTGGCAGAGCGGAGTTGCCGGGTCGGGGTGTAGAAGGAGAGCCATCTGTTGAGGTATTATTGTCTGGTGTTGTGCAGTGCTTAGTGAGCATGGGTGAGAAGTTTGAAGGTGATTCTCTTGTTGACAGGGAGCCAGGGCAGGTATCTCAGATGGCCTGTGATTTGGCAGTGGCGGGGGATGTCCAGGATGAGGCATGCAGAGGCGTTCTGGATGCACTGAAGCCTCTTTTGTATTTTGGCTGTGGTTCCTGCGTAGAGGACATTGCCGTAGTCCAGTTTGCTGCTTACGAGGGCTTGGGTGACTGTTCTTCTGGTTTCGGTGGGGATCCATTTGTAGATATTTCGGAGCATGCAAAGGGTGCTGAATCAGGAGGAGATGGCGTTGACTTGCTGGGTCTTGGATAATGAGGAGTCCAAGATGAATCCTAGGTTGCGTGCGTGGAACGAAATGAGACAACAATTTCTGGCTCTCTGTAACACCCTGCCCCAATCACATATGTGCAAAGATATCTTCCTCACCACATCAGCAACCAGAATCTTAGGTAATAATTCCCTAGACTCTGGGAAGCGCCCCTCCAATCCCAAGACCTCCTTTGTCAGTCTTCTAATCATAAAAAGAACCTTGATCCATCAGGCCCATCCAAATACAGACCCTTCTCCAGGGCCCATTCCTAGAAAAAGTAACTGAAAAATCTGACATCATTCAGATTGTCAACTTCATGGAAGGGCACAACCTACTCATTAAACAGGTTTCTGCCAAGGAAGATACACTGAATCCACCTTGATATTTATCTGGAATAACTGAAATGGATAGAGCACAGAAATAAAGTGACAGCACTACTACTGCTGGACCGATCAGTTACTTCTGACACTATTCACCATCAGAATCTACTACTGACCCTAGAATGCATATGAGGAAGTATCCAAACAGGATCTCCTCCAGTCTCCGAGGCAGGGAATATATTGCCTTAATACTCCCATATACTTAAACTCTTTTCTTTAAACACTGTGAAGTTCTCAAAGGCTCAATCATCTTTTCACTCCTGTTCAACCTATACATAACTCCTTCACCAGACTTGATCTGCTCCTTCAACCAACATTGCTACTCTGACACCAACCACACAGATACACCTAAAATGAATACTTCTGAGGACTTAGCATCATCAAGTCTAGACAACTGGCTCCTTGCCACTGATAAATGGTTGACAGCCATCTTAAAACAGACTCCTACAAAACCCTGCTTTGTGGACAAGGGAAAAACTACAAACCTACCATCATCTGGCCCAAGGAACTATAGACTCCACTGTGTTCGTCAAAGCAAGTACAAAGCTTTGATATAAGTAAAGGTTTCACCTTATCCCTGATCTCTCAATTTAACAGTCACTGGACTGTGGTGATATTTGTGTTTTGACCACTGAGTCCACGTTGCACAGAGCCTAGCAGCACACCGTCACATTAGAGACTACTAACTTCATTTTTCCTATTGACTCCATTTTAGCATTAGATACCGCCACGTTAAAAGCTGCAAGTATTTTTCTATTGTGCTCATGTTTTTATTCTGCGTGTTTGTGTGTTCTTTCTAACCAAGGGCTTAGGCTGATAAGAATGTACTACGACGGCAGGGAACGGTTTTGTTTTGATAGAGGGCACCTTGGTATTTTGGCCAACTCCTGACGTGTTCTTTTCAAGCCTGACCTAAAGTAACCAGCATTTTTTTAATAATAAACTTATGCAGTGGGAGGGAGTTTCTAGAATTCTCCTCTCTTGTTTGTTCAAAGTATAAGAGGCCGAGACCAGATAGACAGGGAGTGACTCAGATCTTGGACATGCTCAGTTAGCTGAGGTGTGTCATCCTCCTTGTGAGGATAATTGATCTCTTTCTCCTCAATCGATTTTGGGATCTGGCGATCTATTGCTGATTAGGAGCGAGGTGAAGCAGATTTGCCCTTGCCTCATGGTGATGCATTTTTGAATTCATTATTTGCTTTGCATTGTAATATAGATACATATATTTGCTGTGTATATTGCAGTGGAGAATCATTTGTACATGTTTTCATTTCATTTCGGTGACCTCTGTACTTTCAGCATGCTAATCTACTTTATGAACCTAGGGAAGTGGATTAATAAATGTCTTCTTTAGACTAAGAAGCGCATTCCAGAGATTTTTGTCAGTGCATGAGTGTTTCAGCTCGGTCATTAGTGAAGCAAAACTTGGACGTGCCTCCTACACAATGAAAACACTCCAAGGCATTTTCCAACACCTAGGAAACATGAAGAAACTACCTGTCAAGTCCAGAATATGCATTTGTACCTAGGGTTACTATTCTGCCTGCTCCGAAAATCACAAAGCATACAAAAATACTACAGAAAGACCACTCCTAAATCTTCATTCACAGAACCACATTACACCGGTGATTCAAGCACTGTGTTGGCTACCTATCTCCAGATCCTCTACCTTCAAGGCTCTGTGCTTTGTTCACACAGCCATTCAAGACAAATACCCATTATTCTTGCAAGCTAAGACAACATCCTGCTCCAGACTAGCCCATTGCCTGTCAAATTGTTCCTACAAGAAGAAGAGCATTGGTAGAATATTGTTTTAATTTCAGGAGGTAAAACTACAGAATTTGCTGTTAACAGATATAAGGCGACCATTATAAGTTCAGGAAGAATGTAAAGATTTTACTTTTTCTTAACTAAGAATACAGAACTAGCCTTTTTGCTTGGTTCCACGAACAATGAAAATTGAAGATACAAGAACAACTCAAACGTTCAGGTTCTCCAGTTAGGAAATGTATCCCCGGCTGTACGTTTCTCTTGAGTAGGTCACACACAGCAGTATATCCTAGCAGCCTGTAACAAGTACATATCATATAAGGCACTTCTCTCTGTGTCTATATCTAAACTTCATCGCTTTTGAACTAATGTTAGATTAATACGAAAGTGAAATGTATGCAAGGGATAAAGAACACTGCTGTCTGTTGTCCCTGGGATGGACAATTTTAAAGCATTTATGAACTCCCTGATCAAATCATGTACAATTGCTGTACACAGATCATTTTCTGAGCTGCTCTTTTGTTGACCTGATGGACTCTAGGGGTCCATTTATGTGGGATAACCATAACAAGTACGACAAACCTTACCAAACTAACAAACAAATCTTTGTGCTGAAGGAACCCATAGAGCTTCTTCTATTGCTACCAATAACCAGCACATCCCTGTGTGACACCCCTTTATAGCGCTGGACTTGTACCTAAAGAACTTCACTTCTACTATGACTGCACTTCTCCTCTGTAGACCTATCAGGTCTTTCTCATTGCTCCTGGATCAACCCTAAAGATCATTTACAATGGTTGACTGTATATAGTCCAACCCTATGTGTGCCTCCCCTATCTCTCTAAGGACCATATGTAGAAGATTTGTCACAACTGCTGTAACCAGTTCACGGAGCGTCGCTCTGCTGTCACCCTTATTTGATTCTATAGGGAGCTGTAGAATAATTTAGAATTATCAATTAATGTAACTGGTGCAATCTCTTACTCCTCTTCCAGCCAATAAACTATTAAGTGCTACAGCCCAAAACAAGATGAAAGCATCACTGCTGTCACTCAAGCACTGTAGTGTACCAAAACATTTCCCTAAGATCACACTCAGTTCAACACCAGTCCAACAAAGCACTTCTACAAGGTGCAGCATGCTACCCATCTGCTAATGCGTGCTGGTGTCTTGTCAGTGCTGTTAAGCGCTTTACAAATGCAACTTCCCTTACAATTTCAATCTATAAACACTTGTGAAAGATGCACTGTGAGCACATATAAAAATAATAGTGTTATCAGCATACTGCATTATGTTTTGAAATATCATTATTAGTTTAATGTAATGCAATACAATCACACATTTAGCTCTATTCTATTCTTGATGTTTTGTATAGCGCACAGGCTATACCCCAAAAGGCCCCCTGGTGCTGAGACAAACACCTGTGAGATCAGCACAGAATTATCTTGGGCCTAAAACAAATGGGTTTTTAATTGTTTCCTAAAAGAAGTTTCTTGCTGTACTTGTCTTAGTTTGGGAGGAAGACTATTCCACAGCTTAGCAGGGAGGAAGGCAAATGACCGACCACCGCACCTATCTTTCCCTATTTTAGGAACGCTCAGCATGAGGAATTCTCTGATTGCAGTGGTCTTTTAAGTACACAGGGGTGCGGCATTTTCCAGATCAGAAGGGGGCCTTTTCCCTGCCTGGCTCAGTGGGTCCTCCATAAAGTTTTAAAATGGATCCTTTTCTGCACCGGTAACCAATGTAAGGCTGTCAATGCTGGTGCTGCATACAGACATTTGGGGGATCTTAAAAAGCGCACATGCTGAAGCATTTTGAATAACCTGTATCCTCTTAAGGATGTATTGAGGACTTCCTAGAAACAAGGAATTCTCATAATCATGGCGATAGTTAACCAGTTCTTGGATAACAATCCTCCTTGATGTGGGAGGCAGCCATTGTATGATCTTCCTTAACCCCTTAGCTGCTGGGCCTTTTCCCCCCCCAGTGCTGAGCCCTTTTTTGGCTATTTGGGGTAGTTCGCGCTTAGGGCTTCATAACTTTTTGTCCACATAAGCTAACCACGCCAAATTTGCGTCCTTTTTTTCCAACATCCTAGGGATTCTAATGGTACCCAGAGTTGGTGGTTTCCCCTGGAGGAGACCAAGAAAATAGCCAAAATACAGTGAAAATTTTGTTTTTCAAAAAAAAAAATGGGAAAAAAGGGCTGCCGAAGAAGGCTTGTGGTTTTTTCCCTGAAAATGCCATCAACAAAGGGTTTCTGGTGCTGAAATCACTATCTTCCCACCTTTCAGGAACGGACAGACTTGAATCAGAAAACCACATTTTTCAACACAAATTTGGCATTTTACTGGGACATACCCCATTTCTACTATATTTGGTGCTTTCAGCCTCCTTCCAGTTAGTGACAGGAATGGGTGTGAAACCAATGGTCGTGACCCGCACCAGGGAGGGTGTGTGGGCGTCGGCCAGTGGCCGACGCCCGCACTCAACAGGTTAATATGCGTAGCAGCCCAAAGTAGTTCACAGACAGCTCTTGAGCTTCGGTCGCCAATGTATGATCTTTCTTAATATGCTCAGCAGCCCAAAGTTACAGACAGCTTTTTAGCTATGCAACCTAAAGCCCAGGCTTTTTACAGCCATAGATAGAATTGGTCGCTCTCCAAGACACTGGGGCCATGCCAGTTCTTTCCAGCGAGATATACTATTACCAACAATCAGCACTTCTGCCTTCTCCCTGCTGAGTTTAAGATTGCTAGCTGGCATCCACTTAGTGACTTCTTTAAGACAGATTTGCAGGCTTATTGATATACAATTAGTTTCAGGTGTAAGTGCTAGAATTAACTGAGTATTGTCAGCACAGGAAATAAGATCAATGTCATGCACCTGTACAATTTTTGACAGAAGAAAATATACTTTGAAAAGAGTTGGGCTCGAGGAGGAGCCCTGTGGGACTTCGCATTCAATAGAGTATGTGGCTAAAAGAAAGGGCTCATCCCGAACCAGGAAACTCCTGTTATTTAGAAAGGCCTTGATCCATTTGAGTGCAGGGCCTGTGATACCCGCATCTCCAATCTCTGGATTAAGATACAATGAGAAACAGGGTCGAAAGCTGCACTGAGATCAAGCATGATCATGATCGTTGAACAACCCCGGTCCAACATACCATGGAGCTTCTCAGTGGCCACTAACAATGCCATCACAGTGCTGTTCTGCGGTCTAAAGCCCAACTGAGTGGGGTTAAGGACGGATTGATTTTCAAGAAAGTTAGAGACAGGCTTTTTGACATGCTTCTCGAAACTTTTACTGGCAATTGGGAGTAATGAAAATGGTCTATAATTCTCAACCTTTAAGGGGTCGGCTTCTTAAGCAAAGGTTTGACTATAGCATGCTTCCACGCCAGGGGAACACTACTGCAAGCCAAAGACTTATTTAAAATCTTCTATAAGATAGGCAAAATAATATCACCAGCCATCAATAGAACATCTGATGGCGCTGGATGTAATGGCGAGCCAGATTCTATAGATTTTAGAATGGTAGTAATATCACCTATCATTAAAGATGGAAAGGCAGTGAGTTGGGCTGTAGTTGCTAATACTGTGGAGTTTGTGCACGGAGAAAACTGCTTCAGAAGGTAGTCTAGGATATTTCTTACTATGCCTGTAAAAGCAGTAGCAAACATATTGCACTGCTGAGTGGAAGGTGGAGGAGTTACCAGGTGGGTGGGTATAATCATAAGAGTGTTTACTAGCCTATATAACTCTTTTGACAAGTTACTGGCCATTTCAATTTTGGTACTGAAATAGGTGACCCTGGCCTGTCTTATATAGCTTGATGGTATTTATTTTTTTGATCAATTGCCTATAGATTGTTTTTTTGACCGGGTCATACCTCTTCCTCCAGATTCTTTCAATTTTCTTAGGTTCCTTCGTGAGCGCCACTAACTCTAGGTTATACCATGGAGCCTGTCCCTCTCTCCATTTTGGGGACAAGGATTTCACAGGAATAAGCGGGTCAAGGGACTCTGATAGCGAGTTTTCAAAATGGGTGTACATACTTTCTATATCGCCCTCCTCCATAGGAGTGGTTTCATTTAACACAGTTCGCCATGTTTTACTGTCTAATTTTCTCCACGGCCTTCTAATCTTTAGTTTAATTTAGTTCATGGCCCAACCTTAGTCCAATCAATATAATGCATTATAGCCTTATTTCATGGTTATCGTAAGGTTTGTCCTGGAATTACAGAAATAAAAGGGATTTACTATAGATAGCATATGTGCACCATTTCTAAAATGAAAAGACTAATAAACGGTTTCTAACCTGCTGTGTTCGTTGATGGTTGAAATACGTGAATTCGGGGAAACCTGTAACCAGCTTAAAAGAGAAGCCAGCTTTTTCCAGTGCAACTAATTAATTATTTATTTTTAGTCAGTTGCAATATGCACATTCCAGTTGCTTCGCACCCAATAAAATGTACAGTATTCCGATCAAATACTTATTTTGAAAAGTTAGATTTACTTAAAAAAGACCGTGATGCCAGAGACAAATTTGCCTGTAGGTATTACACTCTGCTCCCCATGCCGATCATGGCCACAAACACATTCCCAGCATGCCTCGAAAGCGGCCTGAAAGTTGATTGCTGTGAACGTGCTGTGAAAATCCGAGGCCAGATCCGAGGAGCTGGGAAGACGAAATCTGCTTTTTGGAATTAAACTCCAACCCCCACGACGCACCCGTCAGGAAATAAATTGCCAGCAAGCCTTTGGCTTGCCGCGGCATGACTGTGTAGCACGACCATAAACCCATGAAGAAAGAGAAGGGGGAAGACGGATGTGGCAGAGAGAACTCCTGCATGCGCATCTTCAGAGTTCTTTTTGTCGAATTGTTGTGTGTAGGGTAGTTTTTAAACTTCCTTGCTTCATTGTTTTAACTTTCATTAACACAGTAGTGCATATACACGACACGAAAATGTAAGTGGTCCATAAACTGGCCACAAATATGCCAGTTCAAAAATTTTTAGAACCAATGTTTTTTAGCCATGCTGTACAGTATGGCTATTAAAAACAAGCATTTGCAATGCAATAGGTTTTGCATTTATTTGAGTTGGAGCTATTTGGATTGTAAATGTACAACTGGACTTCTTTTACCACATTAATTGGTGAACCCTGCTGCATATTTTGGTCCTTTCTGCCACAAAATTCCAATGGCCCTGCATATAACTAAAAGGCTAGTAAGTCTACTGGAATATTTTTTCAAACAAGGCCCTTAAAACACTACTCCCAGGTGCAAATCAAAAGTTCCAGCCACAAGAGAGCTTACAAATACACTGAATGGTGGGATGGGTTATTATTTTGGGGTTCCCACTAACCTAGTGTGGGGACCCAGAGACAGAAAGAGCACATTGTGGTGAACACATTTTGAAGGTGGCCCCATTGTCCTAGGACCACCATAGGCTGAGTTAAAGCGAAAATATTTTGTAAAAGGTATGCCCTACAAAGCGTTATGGGACGAGTTTCTGAGTACCGCGGATACCGTAGTTTGTTGACTTTAATGCTCAGAATAGCCCCTGGAGGTAACCACAATAAAAATAGAATTTCTAAGAAACATAGTCATGTAACCCCTAGAGGGCATAACCACATGAAAACAGAATGGCAGAAAAGAATGCAGTGCAAGCATATATTTAGCCCCTAGAGGGCGTAGTGCATTACACATTGTCAGGTCTGGCAGGCCTACTGCAATGATATTACAAAGACCCTTAAAACCTTAACTACTCTCAGCTGTAAAACAAAAGTTAGAGCCATGAGACAGCTTAAAAAGACACTGAAAGGTGGGAGGGGTTATTATTTTGGGGTCCTCACTAACCTAGTGTGGGGACCCAAAGATGACCTAGACCGAAAGAGCGTGTCGTATTGAACGTTTTTGTGGTAGTCCCATTGTCCCAGGCCCACCACCTGCTGAGTTATGGGCACATTTTTTTTGTAAAAGACTGCTTGCAAAGCATTATGGAGGTGAGTTTCCCAAGTTTTTACGTAAAGCATTTATCAATTACAAGTGTCTTTGTAAAAGCTATGGAGTGTGAAGGGGAGAGATAAAAATAAATGACCCTGATTAGGCAACAGTGTGAACAATGTGACCAACGCTTCAATACCACCGATGGAGTCCGCGCTGTGGTTCTGCACTGTTCGCTCTGTGAGGGCCATGGCCGCCATGGGGCACAAAGGGGAGACACAGAAAAAATAAATAGTTCTACCACGCTAAAGTATATCAGCAATCGTGCAATAAACCACGTAACAGGGTCAGTTTGCAAGGCGGTAACAAAACTGCCCCAAGGCAGGACAAATGTAAAGCATTTACCAATGACGTCAATGGATTTTTGAAAGGCAAGTGGACGAACATGTGAAAGTGATGGGCGTGAGATGGCTGTGGTAAGAAGCCCACAGATTACTTACAAAAAGTCGAAAAGCGATTGGCCACTCGACCTAAAAAAGTGCAATGACACGGCCTCTGTGCCATTTCGTATACGCGAACATGCATGCACACACATACAATATTACATGGGTGTTTTTTACTCTTTTTATTTATTGATCAGAGATGGATCAGTAAACAAACAAAAAACAAAAAGAGGAGCATGAAAGTGCCTTTTTAAGATGCCGCGCAAAAGCACTTAAAAACAAATATGAAAAGGATGATTCGTTTTAGCAGGAATGGGTCGGGACATGGGCAGGAGAAGAGCAACGCAACGCAATGGGGAGAGATAGAAGCAACATAGCGTGCAGGAAGAGGAGCAACACCAACAAAAGAGCGCAACACCAGTAGAAATGGTGGGAGAGAGAAGCAACTAAGTGAGTGAGCGCAATGTGGGGAAGAAAAATACATGGGGGAAATAGCTGGAAAACACATGTACGCTCATTGAGTGCTTAAACAAAACAAAAAAAGTAGTTCCCTTAAAGCAAGCAGTGGAAGCACAGAAGCCAGCCAATCAACGAGATAGTAAAGAGGTTATATTCCACAGGAGAGACAAATACAAGATTGACAAGCTGGGACAGGAGTAAGAAACAGGCAAACAAGAGAGAACGTAAAGTCAACCAATGGTAAGCAACAAGAGGGTTGCAAGCCCTAGTATGTTCTTGGTAAGCCCACAATACAGGTTTTGCTGTCTGGTACACTTGACTTAAAAATTCAATATCTCCTAGTTCAAAACAACACAAGAAAAACTCTTCCTGATGCTGTCTTGTCCCGTGAAGTGGATCAGAAACAAATTAAGCATGGTCCTGCATGCAAAAAGGTTCAACCAAAGAACAATGTCCCACAAACTCTGACTTGGTTCCTAACCCTCTGACTTTTGAGGAAGGCCCCTAATTGACTACTGGAAGCTGTGGACCCTTGCATAAGCAATATGTATATATGGAACCTAAAAACAATACACAAAACTACTGAAATAATTACACATAGAACAATCCACAAATTATTAAATATTTTAAGTCACAGACAAAAAAAGAAAAGAAATTGGAGCATTTTAAAATGTGGTTTCAGTTCTAAAATACACTGCAAGATGCCAGACTCTAGCGTATTGCTTTGTCATTTTTGCTCCTAATGCATGTTTTCTTTTTGCTGGTGCAAAGTAGTGCTTTAATTCCACCAGTTCAGTACCAATCATTCATACTACTGTTTGCTGTACTTGACCTAATCTCATGCATCAAGCTGAGGATACCAACTTAATTTTTAGTCTAGAGTTTTGAATCTCTTCATATTTACACAGCGTTTTAACATTTTCAATTGTACATTCTGCATCTTCATGTATATGTACTTTATTAATGAGCTAGTATTATTTATTTTTCTAATCGGTTGGGGACCCACAGAGAAGGTGTTACGGACGCCAGATTTTGATCCTCTGCTCTCGATGATAACCACATGTAGCAGGATGACTCACCAGCAAACTTACATCTCTCATTTATGAAAAGACCACATAAATCACTTGCCCATAAGTTACCTGAAACTCCCATAACAACACAAGAGTTTAGGCCTCATCATGTATTTTTATGCAAGTTAGAAGTCTTAGAGGACTTGGGCTCATTCTCTGCAAGTAACAATAAGACAAAGGGCCTCTGCAAAACATCTTAGCCTTGGGATCATTTTGTATTCAAAGTAAAGTAATGAAAATGTCACTTACCCAGTGTACATCTGTTCGTGGCATTAGTCGCTGCAGATTCACATGTTTGGCACAGTCCGCTGCCTGGTGTTGGGCTCGGAGTATTACAAGTTGTTTTTCTTCGAAGAAGTCTTTTTTGGTCACGGGACCGAAGGACTCCTCCCTCTTCGGCTCCATTGCGCATGGGCGTCGACTCCATCTTAGATTGTTTTCCCCGCAGAGGGTGAGGATGGAGTTGTTTGGTATAAATAGTGCCCATGCAATGGAGTGAATATGTATGTACGTTAAGAGTTTATAATAATTATTTACAAATGTACAGATGTTTAAGATTTATGATCTACTTCTAAACGGCTACAGGCTTCCCGGGGAGGTGGGAGGGTACATGTGAATCTGCAGCGACTAATGCCACGAACAGATGTACACTGGGTAAGTGACATTTTCAGTTCGATGGCATATGTTGCTGCAGATACACATGTTTGGCATAGACTATAAAGCAGTTACCTCCCCTAAAAGCGGTGGTTTAGCCTGTAGGAGTTGAAGTAGTTTGGAATAATGTTCTTAGTACAGCTTGGCCCACTGTAGCTTGTTGTGCATTTAGTACGTCTACACAGTAGTGTTTAGTAAACGTATGAGGCGTAGACCAGGTTGCAGCCTTACATATTTCGCTCATAGGAATGTTTCCTAGAAAGGCCATTGTAGCACCTTTCTTTCTGGTTGAGTGTGCCTTTGGTGTAATAGGCAATTCTCTTTTGGCTTTAAGATAGCATGTTTGAATACATCTGACTATCCATCTAGCAATGCCTTGTTTAGAGATTGGATTTCCTATGTGTGGTTTTTGAAAAGCTATGAACAGTTGTTTTGTTTTCCTGATTAGCTTTGTTCTGTCAATGTAATACATTAGTGCTCTTTTGATGTCTAATGTATGTAGTGCCCTTTCAGCCACAGAATTTGGTTGTGGGAAGAACACTGGCAATTCTACTGTTTGATTTAAATGGAATGGTGAGATTACCTTTGGCAGAAATTTTGGATTTGTTCTTAGAACTATTTTATTGTTGTGTATTTGAATAAATGGTTCTTGTATCGTAAATGCCTGTATTTCACTTACTCTTCTGAGGGATGTGTTTGCAATGAGAAATGCGACCTTCCAGGTTAGATATTGCATTTCACAGGAATGCATGGGTTCGAAAGGTGGACCCATGAGTCTTGTTAAGACGATGTTAAGATTCCATTAAGGAACTGGTGGTGTTCTTGGTGGTATAATTCTTTTTAGCCCTTCCATGAATGCTTTAATAACTGGTATTCTAAATAGAGACGATGAATGAGTAGTTTGTAGGTAAGCAGATATTGCTGCGAGGTGTATTTTTATAGATGAAAAAGCGAGATTTGCTTTTTGCAAATGTAGTAAGTATCCTACTATGTCTTTAGTAGAGGCATGTAATGGTTGTATTTGATTGGCATGGCAGTAGTAAACAAATCTTTTCCACTTAGATGCATAGCAGTGTCTAGTGGAAGGTTTTCTAGCTTGTTTTATGACCTCCATGCATTCTTGTGTGAGGTCTAAGTGTCCGAATTCTAGGATTTCAGGAGCCAAATTGCCAGATTCAATGATGCTGGGTTTGGATGCCTGATCTGTTGTTTGTGTTGTGTTAACAGATCTGGCCTGTTGGGTAGTTTGACATGCGGTACTAGTGAAAGGTCTAGTAGAGTTGTATACCAAGGTTGTCTTGCCCATGTGGGTGCTATCAGTATGAGTTTGAGTTGGTTTTGACTCAACTTGTTTACTAGATATGGAAGGAGAGGGAGAGGGGGAAAAGCGTACGCAAATATCCCTGACCAACTCATCCATAGAGCATTGCCTTGTGATTTGCGGTGTGGGTACCTGGATGCGAAGTTTTGGCATTTTGAGTTTTCTTTTGTTGCGAACAAATCTATCTGGGGTGTTCCCCAAATTTGAAAGTACTTGTTCAGAACTTGGGGGTGAATTTCCCATTCGTGGACTTGTTGGTGGTCTCGCGAAAGGTTGTCTGCTAGTTGGTTTTGTATTCCTGGAATAAATTGTGCTATTAGGCGAATGTTGTTGTGAATCGCCCACTGCCAAATTTTTTGTGTTAGGAGGCACAATTGTGTTGAGTGTGTTCCTCCTTGTTTGTTTAAATAATACATTGTTGTCATGTTGTCTGTTTTGACAAGAATGTATTTGTGTGTTATTATGGGTTGGAAGGCTTTTAACGCTAGAAATACTGCTAACAGTTCTAGGTAATTGATATGAAATTTTGTTTCGTGTATATCCCATTGTCCTTGAATGCTGTGGTGATTGAGGTGTGCTCCCCACCCTGTCATGGAAGCATCTGTTGTTATAACGTATTGAGGCACTGGGTCCTGAAATGTCCGCCCTTTGTTTACATTTTTGCTGTTCCACCATAGAAGCGAGAGGTATGTTTGGCGGTCTACCAACACCAGATCTTGAAGTTGACCCTGTGCCTGTGACCATTGTGATGCTAGACACTGTTGTAAGGGTCGCATGTGTAGTCTTGCGTTTGGGACAATGGCTATGCATGATGACATCATGCCTAGAAGTTTTAGCACAAATTTTGCTTGTATCTTTTGGTTTGGAAACATAGCACTTATTACCTTGTGGAATGCCTGCACTCTTTGTGGACTTGGAGTGGCAATTCCTTTTGATGTGTTGATGGTTGCTCCTAGATATTGTTGTGTCTGACACGGTTCTAGGTGTGATTTTGTATAGTTGATGGAAAACCCCAGTTTGTGAAGGGTTTGTATGACAAATGTGGTGTCGTTTGCGCATTTTTTTACTGTGTTGGTCTTGATTAGCCAATCGTCTAGGTAAGGGAACACATGTATCTGTTGTCTCCTGATGTGTGCTGCTACTACTGCTAGACATTTTGTGAACACTCTTGGTGCAGTTGTTATTCCGAATGGCAACACCTTGAATTGGTAATGTATTCCTTTGAATACGAACCGTAGGTACTTTCTGTGAGAAGGGTGTATTGGTATATGAAAGTACGCATCCTTTAGGTCTAATGTGGTCATGTAATCTTGCTGTTTGAGCAGTGGAATGATGTCTTGTAGTGTGACCATGTGAAAATGGTCCGATATGATGTAGGTATTTAGTGTCCTGAGATCTAATATTGGTCTTAATGTTTTGTCTTTTTTTGGAATTAGAAAGTACAGGGAGTAAACTCCTGTGTTTTTTTGTTGTACTGGTACTAACTCTATTGCATCCTTTTGCAGTAGTGCTTGAACTTCTAGTCCTAAAAGTTCTAAATGTTGTGGTGACATTTTGCGTGTTTTGGGAGGGATGTTTGGTGGGAAGTTGTGGAATTCTATGCAATAGCCATGTTTGATTATTGCTAATACCCAATTGTCTGTTGTAATCTGTTGCCAAGATTGGTAGAATTGGCTTAGTCTTCCCCCCACTGGTGTTGAGTGAAGGGGTTGCGTGACTTGAAAGTCACTGTTTAGGTGGAGGTGTTTTTGGAGTCTGGAATCTTCCCCTACTCCTTGGGAATTGACCCCCCCTATATCCCCTGAAACCTCCCCTTTGGAAGGAACCCTGATATGGTGTGGTTCTTGTTTGTTGGCTGGTGGTGTCTGTGGGTTGGCCACGAAACCCCCCTCTAAATGGAGTTTTTCTGAAAGAGCCTCTGCTCTGCGGGGAGTAGAGTGCGCCCATGGCCTTGGCCGTGTCTGTGTCCTTTTTAAGTTTTTCAATGGCTGTATCCACTTCAGGTCCAAAAAGTTGTTTTTCGTTGAAGGGCATATTAAGGACAGCCTGCTGGATTTCAGGTTTGAAGCCTGAAGTGCGGAGCCAAGCGTGTCTCCTTATGGTGACAGCAGTGTTGACTGTTCTCGCTGCAGTATCGGCTGCGTCCAGTGAAGAGCGGATTTGATTGTTTGAGATCGTTTGTCCCTCTTCAACTATTTGCTGCGCCCTTTTTTGGTATTCTTGGGGAAGATGGTCTACGAGAAGTTGCATCTCATCCCAGTGAGCGCGGTCATATCTGGCCAGCAGCGCTTGAGAATTTGCGATGCGCCACTGGTTGGCTGCCTGTGATGCTACTCTTTTTCCTGCCGCATCAAATTTTCTGCTTTCTTTGTCCGGAGGTGGGGCGTCACCAGATGTATGGGAATTTGCTCTTTTGCGAGCTGCCCCTACTACTACGGAGTCAGGTGGTAACTGCGAAGTAATAAACACTGGATCTGTGGGTGGTGGTTTGTATTTTTTATCCACCCTTGGGGTGATGGCTCTTGATTTTACGGGCTCTTCAAAAATTTGTTTTGCGTGCCGTAACATCCCCGGTAGCATTGGGAGACATTGATATTGGCTATGTGTAGCCGAGAGGGTGTTAAATAAAAAATCATCCTCTATAGGATCTGAATGCAGTTGGACATTGTGGAATTCTGCAGCCCTAGCCACCAGTTGTGAGTATGAGGTACTGTCCTCTGGCGGTGACGGCTTTGTAGGGTATGAATCTGGATCATTGTCCGGCACTGGGGTGTCGTATAGGTCCCAAGCGTCTTGATCCTGATCATCTTGACTTATGGTAGTTTGCGCTGGTGAGTGCATTTGTGGCGGTGTTTGCGCCGGCGATGCCTGTTGTAGTGGAGAGGGCGGAGGCGTGACTTTTTTGACCACTTTGGCTTGTGGTTGTGCGTCATCCTTGAGGAGACTGATCCTTCTTTTCCTCATTATTGGGGGAAGGGTTGATATCTTCCCTGTGTCTTGCTGGATGTACAGTCTCTTTTGTGTGTAGTCTGATTCTACACTTTGGAGCTCTTGTCCAAATCTGTGCATCTGGCCACTTATTCCTTGTTCCTCTGAGTAGGATGAAGGTGTGGTATTTTTCGGCGCCGAGAGAGAATCTTTTTTCGGTTTCGGCACCGACAGAATTTTTGTTCCTTTCGGCATGGATTCTCGGTGCGATGTTTTTCGGTGCCGGTATGTTGTTTTTGTCTCTCGGAGCCGCTTTCTCGGCTCCGAGGTTGCTCCATGGCGGTCCCTCGACCGGAGTCGGGTGTCTTCGCTATGGGCGTGCCCTTTTTCGGCGCCTTCGACGGGTCGCCTGTTTTATGGGTCGAGCCATGGCCTGTTGGCAGTGGCGTCCCCTGGGCTTTCGTTTTGTCGATGGTTTTACTTTTCGACGTCTTACTCACAGTTTGTTGCTGTTGTTCGACATCGGAGTCTCCGGATTCTGATTCCGGAACCGAGAATGTTTCCTCTTCGTCGTCGAAACGTTGTTTTGTCGGCGTGGACGCCATTTGTAGACGCCTGGCTCTTCGGTCCCGGAGTGTTTTTCTGGACCGGAAGGCTCGACAGGCCTCACAGGTATCCTCCTTGTGCTCGGGGGACAAGCACAAGTTACAGACCAAGTGCTGATCTGTATAAGGATACTTACTGTGACATTTTGGGCAGAAACGGAACGGGGTCCGTTCCATCGGCTTCGATGTCGCACGCGGTCGGGCCGACCAGGCCCCGATGGGGGAATCGAAGCTACCCCAAAGTCTTCCGATGATCGGTGTCGATGTACCTAACTATCCCGATACCGAACGGAACAATACCGACGCTTTCTTCCGAGATTCTGACTAACTTTCCGAACCGAAACACGGAGCGAAAAGGAATACGTCCGAACCCGACAGCGGAAAAAAACAATCTAAGATGGAGTCGACGCCCATGCGCAATGGAGCCGAAGAGGGAGGAGTCCTTCGGTCCCGTGACCAAAAAAGACTTCTTCGAAGAAAAACAACTTGTAATACTCCGAGCCCAACACCAGGCAGCGGACTGTGCCAAACATGTGTATCTGCAGCAACATATGCCATCGAACTGTATGTTTCTTGTGTATTGGGAGTGGTAAAATGCAACCTTTTGGACCAGACACAAGACACCTAAATGGTACACATGGTTAAGTTATAGTGTAATGAACCTCAAAGTATGTTGTGTTTTGTGAGCAATGCATGAAAACTATACAATTTTTAATAGGATTCTAGTGGTTTAAAGTTAGCATTTTTTTTTTACTCAAAACTTATAACACTGTTATGAAGTTAATCAATTTATTCTTGATAACTGTGATGCCAATACAATTGGCAAAGGATAACCACTGGCAAAAGAGGCAATCAACATACATGCTATTGACAAATATATTTTAAACCTTCTCTCCCAGCTGTTGCGAAAAATATTCATAAAACCTGCCTATGGGCGTAGGCTTTACGAGTAAGGTCTTAGAAGGGGAGAGCAGTGACAGCCTTGATAAAGACCAATCCATAAAAGGGACTGTAAGGGGTGAAACGTATTGGCTGTTCACACCTAGTATGAATAAAATGCAGATCACTCTGCAAATACTATGGTTTCAATAAAAGGATAATAAAAGACAAGTGTATGTATGGAAGTGGATCTTTCCTCATACTGGATGTTTCAAACATCGATCTGGGGACTAAGAAAAGATAATTAACTAGAAAACCTGAGACTCAGGAAAATATATGAGCAAGGTCTGTTTGTGTCCGATAATGCCCCGAATTTCTCATTTATGAGGGAAGTAGGTGATCTGCCTTTTTTCGTGTCACCCCAGATTGTTTGTTTTTTTCTTTTGACTATTTTTTGCTGGCTTTAGAACTCTGTGCACTTTACCCCTGTGAACAAGGAGTAAAATGCCTGTGCACCACCTTTAAACATGGTTAAATTAGCTTATTCCCAATTGGCACATTCAACTTGTCTGTAAGACTTTAGTATAGAGCACAAAAAATGCACTCAGGGCTTGGAAGTTAAAAGTAACTGTGCACTGCAGCACCTATTGCACCATCCACAATAGTGCCAGTGCAGACATGGCTTCAGACCTACCCTTTGTAGTCTGACTGCAGCCATGTAAAACTTGCTGTTTGTCTGGTCAAAACATACCTTTTTGACAGACAAATACCTCATTTTTAAATTTTAGCAAGTCACCTCTATATAGGTCTTGACCCCACAAAGCAGGGTACATGGGTAGTGGGACATGTAGACCGTGACAAGGCCCAAAACTTTATTTGCATTGTAGCTGGTCTTGCTGTCCTATGTAGAAAAACAGAGTACAGATTAAAATAATAATGCTCTATCTCTTCAATAGGACTAGCTAGAAAATAATTAAACCACTGCTATTTAACAGTTATTAACAATCCAATTCAATGATGTAGTTGGTTTTCAATAAATATTAAGGATAAGTAGAAACTTTTAGAATGTTGCCTCTACCCTGCCTGGAGCTCCTGGAGACTAATATGCAAAAACTATCCACCAATTCTTAGCCTGCACATGGCCTGAATGAGGTGTAAAATTCCTCCCATCCTCTCAGGAACTACATAATAGGTTGAAACGAACGGGCAGGGATGATTCCTCTGAATTACGCAGAATATTCAGGGAGAGGGCTGTGGGCATCCTGTGTGGTGTGCACAACAATGTCAAATCGCACCTGATGGGTCTGCCTAAAACATATGTAAAACTTTACTGATCTTGAAAAAGAGCAAGCAAGATACAAGGACAATTCTTGTGTATTCTTATCTGGGTGCTCAGGACCCTGCTTTGTTTCACAAGACGTCTGTTTTCTGGTTTGTTGTGAACCCTGGACCTGCTTCAAACTGGATTTCAGTGTTAGATGTGGAAGGACAATAGTGGCTTTCCTATGACACTCCCACACACACCCCTAGCTCTCAGAGCCCAAGTTTAGTGTAGCTGAAGACTTTTGCCATCATGAACAACCAGGCACACAGACATTTGGGCCTGCCTGCAGTAAGGCGAACATGAACTACTGAAAAAGTGGGTAGGGTTGCCCCTGTGAACTTTTACCCCATTGGTTAGGGATTGCCCAGGAGTCACCCTCACCCACTAGCTGATGCCAGGGATAAATGTGACACTCCAAGTCACCATACTCAGAACACTTTCTGAACCTACAGAAAGTGACTTCTGGACCTGATGTCTGTGACATGAGAGGAGCTCTGAAGAACTGAACTGGCTCCTCCTTCTACCCAGGACAAAGAAGTAGACTCCAGGGTCAGTATTACAGATAGTACACAGGGGGTGCAACAGGCATGTGCACCCACTTTGTGTACCCCCGGAGCACTTTGGTTACAAAAGGGGCCACAGGTGCTTGTGCTGCCTGTTCTGTAATACTGATTGCACACATGTAGCACCAGCACTATCATAAGAAGGTGTTTCTTCACTTGCATGGGGGCACAGCCCTATGCAGATGAGGGAACCACTTTGCCTCTGTTGTTAAGGCACTTGAAGAAAGAATGCAACTTCTGAAAAACTTCCTCCAGAGCTCTAGAAGGACCTGCAGGAAAAAGTATTTAACAAGCAGTTCCACTGCATCAGCCTGAATTTCAGATTCCACCCTGTCAAGGCTTTCAGCCCCTTTGAAAAAAAACGTCAAAGTCCCAATCTGCGGTGCAACTTTGAATGTTTTCAGCAAAAAATATCCAAATCTCCACAGTTCCATTGGGACCAACATGCTTCATGTATCTGTCCTTCGGTTCCACAGTGGCAGATACAATTTCAGAGACAGCCCTCTCACAAGGATTTTTCTTCTGAAGAGGAACAAAGCTCTTTCATGTACTGGGCTCAGAAGTTCTTTCAAACTGTTTGACTTCCAGACTTATAACAATCCACTTGTTGCATCTGACCAGGGCTCCATCGCAGTCAATATCAAATCACGCCTGGGTACTGGTCTACTGCTTTCATAGATTATTATAGGCATGTTGTGCTTTTCTGACGCTACTTTTTCTACAAATTTTAAAAACTCATATTTCATGTTCCCCTTATTGGATGTTTGTCATTTTGGCCTCATTTTGTTCATGAAATGTTGCTCTATTTTCCTGATTTGGCTTGGGATATTTATTACTCTGTGTTTTTGTACTTTGTTATTGTTTTGGCACTGAATACATTTTTTTTTACACATTATCATAATTTAGACATGCCTGCTGTGTGCCATAGCTATCACAGGGTTGTAATTTAATTCACTGACTTTAAGGGTTCACCCTGACAAGAGATGTGATTATTCCTTTAGGTGGGCAGTAACCCACCTCAAATAATGATCCAATTTCTCAGAAGAAGCTTCTTTCTGGGGATGATACCAATTGCCACATCGTACAGATTGCAAAAGAAATGAATCAAATTGCATCTGCTGAAATTTTTGTAATTTATGTAACCAAAGAACAAAGCTGTTAGAAAGACAATAGTTTAAAACCAAAAACTGTAAACCACAAATTGTGTGAAAAGCTCATATTAGGAGGAGCAGAAATGGTTCTGATGATCTAAAAGAAGATGAGTGAGGAGGCCGATTGACACCTTGTTTTTCCGAACCTGGGGGAAGCCTCACTGAAAATGATATGTATCTACTGTGGAGGAAATAAGTTAATGGAAATGATTGCACCATTAACTCCAGGAGAACATCAACATGGAATATCAGTGTTTATCCTCCAGATTAACTTCCAGTGAAAACCGTCAAATCTGTGGCTTTCTGGAGCTCAGCGGTTGCTGGTGATATATGACAGTGGTGGGGCTCAAAATTTGGGTATAAGTGGAAAGAGAGCCTGACCAACATAGGATGTTCTGAAAAAAAGCTTAACAATAGAAGTGGCTAGTGGTGCCTTTTAACACAAATGTTAAGAATTTAGTGAGAAAGAAAGAATGTTTATGAAGAATTTGTGAATGTGTAGTCTTGTTATTCAATGCTTTTTTATTTCCATATAGTTGAGCTGCGATTTTTTTTCCTCGTGGCTGTTTGCCAAATTTACTATGAACACAACTCCGTGCCAGTTAAAACCTCTCAAAATGTTTTGATTTTACAAAATAAATATTGTAACAAATCAATGGTGCAGCATTTCAATCCTTCTCTCTGGTGCAATGCGAACTGTCTTTTTTCTTGGGCCAGCCTCATTTTTCAGTCAACCTTAAGCCATACATATCAATGGCATTTAACCCCTTCTGTGCTGCGGACGTAATGGTTACGTCCCGCGGCACAGTGCTCCTGTGCCGCGGACGTAACCATTACGTCCTCGGCACGGAGCCCGGAGGGAGCGCTAGCGCTCCTTCCGCAGGGTTCCCTCCAGCCCCCCCCAAGGTGGGGATGGAAGGGGAAGACCTTCCCCTTCCACTCTCCCCTCACCCCCCCCCGCACTGGAAGCCATTTACTTCCTGTGCGATCACAGGAGAAACAGGTAAGTTTCTCCTCCGGCGGGTGGGGGCTTTGGGCCAAAGAGGCACAGGGGGAAAGGAAAGGCTTTTCCTTTCCCCCGGTGTCTCTTTGAGCATTCACATTGCGATCGGGCAGCAGGAATGCCCACTAGACGCCAGGGATTTTTTTTATTTATATTGATTGAAATGTTTGTGTTTGGGAGCGGCCCCTTGGACAAGGGTCGCTCCCTTTTGGGGGCATGTTTATGTTGGCCATTTCTGCCCCCCTTGGGGGCAGATCGGCCTATTATTTTTAGGCCGATCTGCCCCCAAGGGGGGCAGAATCCACTAGACGCCAGGGATTTTTTTTTATACTATTTTTAAAATGTTTGTGTTTGGGAGCGGCCCCTTGGGCAAGGGTCTCTCCCTTTTGGGGGCATGTTTATTGTGGCCATTTCTGCCCCCCTTGGGGGAAGAGCGACCTATTATTTTTAGGCCCAATCCACTAG
Source organism: Pleurodeles waltl (assembly GCF_031143425.1). NCBI lineage: Eukaryota > Metazoa > Chordata > Amphibia > Caudata > Salamandridae > Pleurodeles > Pleurodeles waltl. Next base: position 1,182,714,396 of record NC_090444.1, read on the forward strand.
ACATCAGGGATTTTTTTGTTTTTATTCTAGAAAATGTTTACGTGTTTGGGAGCAGCCCCTTGGGCAAGGGTCGCTCCCTTTTGGGGGCATGTTTATTGTGACCATTTCTGCCCTCCTTGGGGGCAGATCGGCCTATTATTTTTAGGCCAATCTACTCCCAAGGGGGGCAGAATTCACTAGACGCCAGGGATTTTTTTTTTATTTACTGTGAAATGTTTTGCATTGGGGAGCGGCCCCTTGGGCAAGGGTCGCTCCCATTTGGGGGCATGTTTCTTGTGGTCATTTCTGCCTCCCTTGGGGGCAGATCGGCCTATTATTTTTAGGCTGATCTGCCCCCAAGTGTGTGTGTGTGTGTGTGTGTGTGTGTGTGTGGAGGGGGGGCAACCCCTTGGGCAAGGGTCTCCCCCCTTTGGGGGCACGTGTACCAAGGCCATTTCTGTCCCCCTTGGGGACAGATCGGCCTATTATTTTAAGGCTCATCTGCCCCCAAGGGTGGCAGAAACCACTAGAAAGCCAGGGATTTTTTTTTAAGTAAGTTTATTTATGTGGGGGGCGTCCCCTTGGGAAAGGGGCACCCCCCGAGGGGGGCATTGAACTGTTGGCCATTTCTGCCCCTTTTGTGGGCAGATGGGCCTATTTGTTTTAGGCCCATCTGCCCCCAAGGGGGGCAGAAGCCACATAGACACCAGGGATAGTGTGTGTGTGTGTGTGTGTGTTAGTGGAGGGGGGGCGGACCCTTGGGCAAGGGTCGCCCCCCCTTTGGAGGCATGTGTACCAAGGCCATTTCTGCCCCCCTTGGGGACAGATCAGCCTATTATTTTTAGGCTGATCTGCCCCCAAGGGGGGCAGAAACCACTAGAATGCCAGGGATTTATTTTAAATATGTTTATTTATGTGGGGGCGTCCCCTTGGGCAAGGGGCGGCCCCCCAAGGGGGGGCATTGAACTGTTGGCCATTTCTGCCCCCCTGGGCCTAATTGTTTTTAGGCCCATCTGCCCCCAAGGGGGGCAGAAGCCACGTAGGCACCAGGGATAGTGTGTGTGTGTGTGTGTGGGGTTTGTTTTTTGTTTGGGGGTGGGCCCTTGGGGACACACTACTAAAGGTATTTTCTGCCCTCCTTGGGGCAGATAGGCCTATTTTTTTTAGTAGGCCCATCTGCCCCTATGGCAGAATCCACTTAGGCACCAATTTCTAAATGCTTGATGGTGGGATGTTTGTCAACTGACGAAGTATTTGCATTTATGCTAATTGTTTTCCTCCTTTTTGTTCTAGTTCAAAGCTTTTGCTTTCTTTGCTGTGGCTCCTTGCGGTTTTGGCAGTGGTTGACTTGCGGTTTGCATAGTTGTATGTTTTAGGTAAGTAAAAACAATTTACTCCAAAGGAGTATTGTTGCCATGCATGAATGACATGTTTGTAGGTGGTGTACTAAATGCAGGTTTGTGTGAAATTGTCCTTAGATATGTGCACAATGATATTTGTGTTGTCTTATTTCTAATTTGCTTTTCTTTCTTTCTTTTTAGTGGGATATCATTGGTGATTGCTATGCCTGTGCAGAGTAGTTGCTGGTGATTCAAGCTTTTTCAGGCAAGTGAGCGGTATAGTTTTTGAGTTTATAACTCTTACTAATAAAGCTACACTTTATTACTTATCTTACACAGTGCTGGTTGTTGGTGGTGCATTTGTCCAGTTACTTTTCATAGGAAAGATCATGGCTAGCCGCAGGATGACCGCTCAGCAGGTGGTTGGTATGCTTTTTGAGTCATTGTCTGATCATGATTATGAGACGGACTCTGCATCTGAGGCAGAGGAGGAAGTGAGAGATTCTGGCAGTGAAGTTTCTGCCGGAGAGGAATCTTCAGATGAGGAAGCCACACTCAGTGCAGATGAAGGGCCTGTTTCAGAGGGGGACACTGATGTGCCATTAGTGCAGCAACCTGGGGCTGAAAGGATTCCCGTTAGAAGACCTGAACTCTGGGTTGCCCCAAACATGGAGCTGCCAGAGTTGCCTGCTTTTACTGGTCTCCCGGGATGTAGAGTCAATACTGAGAACTTTTTGCCTGTCAATTTCTTTGAGTTATTTGTGGATGATGTGTTTTTGGAAGAGATTGTTGAGCAGACTAATTTGTATGCGGAGCAGTATTTGAGTTACAACGCTGCTAGACTAAGGCTGCACTCTACAGCTGCCCAGTGGATTCCCACAAATTTGGAGGAGATGAAAAGGTTTTTAGGTTTGACTCTTTTGCTGGGGTTGATAAGGAAGCCGTCACTGGCTTCTTATTGGTCTACTAGTCCCTTGATGGCAACAGCTATATTTCCTGCAACAATGAGTCGTAATCTGTATTTGCTTCTTCTTAGGATGCTGCATTTTATTGTCAATGCGTTAGCCTTGCCACAAGATCACCCTGATTCTGACCGTCCTTTTAAGATTAGGCCTGTCCTTGATCATTTTGTAGGTCGGTTTTCAGAGGTCTATGTTCCAGGCAAAGAAATAGCTGTGGACGAGTCTTTGGTCCTCTTCAAGGGTCGTTTGGTTTTTAGGCAGTACATTCCTAGCAAGAGGGCACGATGTGGAATTAAATTGTATATGCTGTCTGAACGTAGTACAGGATATGTGTATAATTTCCGTGTCTACACTGGTAGGGATTCCAGTATTGACCCCCCGGTTGTCCTCCCACTTTTGGAGTTACTGAGAAAATTGTGTGGAACTTGGTAGACGACTGTTCAACAAAGGTCACCATTTGTATGTAGATAACTTTTACACTGGAGTGCAGTTGTTCAAGGAATTGTTTAGAGTGGACACTGTTGCTTGTGGCACAATTCATTGTAACCGGAAAGGCTATCCAAGGGAGCTTGTCTGTAAAAAACTTGAGAGGGGACAGTGCAGTACCTTGCGGAATGATGAGCTGCTAGCTTTGAAGCTTTCAGACAGGAGGGATGTCTACATGCTAAGTACCAACCATGATGAGAGTACTTCCCCAGTGACTGTTTGGGGCCAGGTTGCTGAAGTGCGCAAACCTGTGTGCATTTTAGATTATAAAAAGCACATGGGAGGAGTAGATAGAGTTGATCAGAGGTTGGAACCTTATACTGCTATTCGTAAGTCTTACGTTTGGTATAAGAAGTTAGCAATTCACCTCTTCCACTTAGCATCTTTTAATGCTTTTATTGTGTTTAAGGATAGGTCTCCAGAGTCAAAGATGACATTTGTGAAGTTTCAGGAGTCAGTGATAGAGAGCCTTATTGTGGTGGAACAGGACAGAGTTCCTAGAGAAGCAGTGGTGGAGGATGTGGCTAGATTGAAAGATCGCCACTTTGCTGAGCACATTCCTCCCACACCCAAAAAAGACTTTCCAGCTAAGAAACGTACAGTGTGTTTTCGAAGAGGTATCCGGAGGGAGACTCGAATGTACTGCCCAGAGTGTCCTTCAAAGCCTGGGCTGTGTGTGGGTGGTTGTTTTCAGAATTACCACACCCAGAAGAATTACTGGGAACAACCATGAGTGTAAACTCATGTCTGTTTTGTATTTTCATGTGTTCAGTTTCATGGTTAGCATTTCTGTCATGTACTTAGTTAGAGCTTTTGTGTTTGTAGTTTTGTAATTATTTCTAATTAGTTAGGGGTTTCTTTGTTTAAAAAAAAAAGTGATGCCATTGTGTGTGGAGTGGGGCTTGGCTGAGGGTGTACATATTGACTTGCTGTTGGCTATTGCAACACACTGCCAGCCAAACACCAGTCCACACACTCCCATCAGCTGGTGTGATTGTTGTATCAGGCATGTGGGCGTATGTAAGTGATGGGCCCTTGAATGGCGCTGTCTGTCGATGTGAGTGTTGTAATGTGCTGGGCCCGTGGCTGGCGGTGTGAATGGTCTTGTGCGTGTCATGTATGAATGGACTGTAAAGCGGTTGGTGCCTTGCCGTGGCTTTACAGCTCACGAGCTATGAGTCATTGGTTCAGTTTTTTGGCCTTTTAGTTATTAACAGTGCATTTCATTTTTGTGAAATCTCTTGTAAATAAAATTTGATCCACTGAACCATCGCTCACCCTCGTGCTAAATCCAACCAGTATGTGTGGTAAAAATGACAAAACCTGCTCCGCTGTAATCAGGCGTCGCAGCACACCTGTGACACGCTAGGTGCCTCGGTGGGACCCCGATGATGAAGCATGCCACCAACTTGGTTGGTAGGTGAGGGGTCTTTTTCACATATCCTAAATGCGTTTCTTTTCACAATTTTAGTGTTTGGCACATCACAGACGTATGTGGACACATCAAAATGATATATTACAAAACTACCTGTGTTTGGGGGCGAGGGGGCACCTATGTTTTTGGTCCTGGGTGCGGCCTTCATCTAGGGAAACCTACCAAACCCAGACATTTTTTTAAACTAGACACCCCAAGGAGTCCAGGGAGGTGTGGCTTGCGTGGATCCCCCAACATTTTCTTACCCAGACTACTCTGCAAACCTCAAAATTTGCTTAAAAAAGCATATTTTCCTGACTTTCGTTTGTACGATCACCGCTCCAGCACAAAATTCCTACTCCCCAGCGTTCCCCTCAGCCTCCCAAGAAAAATGACACCTCCCATGGGTGGGTCCCCAAAGCAGAGTCAGACTGAAAATGTATAAAAGAAGAATATGTCCTTATCAACTCGCTGTGCTATTCCCTCTATCTTAACAAGTTTTTGGCCTTATTCTGTTGCAGGCACCTGGCCCACCCACACAAGTGAGGTATCATTTTTACCGGGAGACTTGGGGGAACGCTGGGTGGAAGGAACTTTGTGGCTCCTCTCAGATTCTAGAACTTTGTCACCGAAATTTGAGGAAAATTTGTTTTTTTAGCCACATTTTGAGGTTTGCAAAGGATTCTCGGTAACAGAACCTGGTCAGAGCCCCACAAGTCACCCCATCTTGGATTCCCCTAGGTCTCTAGTTTTCAAAAATGCACAGGTTTGGTAGGTTTCCCCAGGTGCCGGCTGAGCTAGAGGCCAAAATCTACAGGTAGGCACTTTGCAAAAAATACCTCTGTTTTCTGTCAAAAAATGGGATGTGTCCACGTTGTGTTTTGGGGCAATTCCTGTCGCAGGCGCTAGGCCTACCCACACAAGTGAGGTATCATTTTTATCGGGAGACGTGGGGGAACGCTGGGTGGAAGGAAATTTGTTGCTCCTCTCAGATTCCAGAACTTTCTGTCACCGAAATGTGAGGAAAATGTGTTTTTTATCCAAATTTTGAGATTTCCAAAGAATTCTGGGTAACAGAACCTGGTCAGAGCCCCACAATTCACCCCATCTTGGATTCCCCTAGGTCTCTAGTTTTCAAAAATGCACAGGTTTGGTAGGTTTCCCTAGGTGCCGGCTGAGCTAGAGGCCAAAATCTACAGGTAGGCACTTTGCAAAAAACACCTCTGTTTTCTGTCCTAAAATGGGATGTGTCCACGTTGTGTTTTGGGGCATTTCCTGTTGCGGGCGCTAGGCCTACCCACACAAGTGAGGTACCATCTTTATCGGGAGACTTGGGGGAACATAGAATAGCAAAACAAGTGCTATTGCCCCTTGTCTTTCTCTACATTTTTTCCTTCCAAATATAGGAGTGTGTAAACAAGACGTCTATTTGAGAAATGCCCTGCAATTCACATGCTAGTATGGGCACCCCGGAATTCAGAGATGTGCAAATAACCACTGCTCCTCAACACCTTATCTTGTGCCCATTTTGGAAATACAAAGGTTTTCTTGATAGCTATTTTTTACTCTTTATATTTCCGCAAATGAATTGCTGTATACCCGGTATAGAATGAAAACCCACTGCAGGGTGCAGCTCATTTATTGGCTCTGGGTACCTAGAGTTCTTGATGAACCTACAAGACCTATATATCCCCGCAACCAGAAGAGTCCAGCAGACGTAACGGTATATTGCTTTAAAGAATCGGACATTGCAGGAAAAGGTTACAGAGTAAAACGTAGAGAAAATTTGCATTTTTTTTCTCCTCAATTTCAATATTATTTTTTTTCAGTTGTTATTTTCAGTAGGAAACCCTTGTAGGATCTACACATTTTACCAGTTGCTGAATTCAGAATTTTGTCTACTTTTCAGAAATGTTTCGGTTTCTGGGATCCAGCATTGGTTTCACGTCCATTTCTGTCACTGAATGGAAGGAGGCTGAAAGCACAAAAAATTTAAAAAATGGGGTATGTCCCAGTAAAATGCCAAATTTGTGTTGACAAATTGGGTATTCTGATTCAAGTCTGCCTGTTCCTGAAAGCTGGGAAGCTGGTGATTTTAGCACCGCAAACCCTTTGTTGATGCCATTTTCAGGGAAAAAACCACAATCCTTCTCCTGCAGCCCCTTTTTCCCATTTTTTTTTTTTTAAAAACGAAATTTTCACTGTATTTTGGCTAATTTCTTGGCCCCCACAAAGTCTGGATAATTCTAGAATCCCTAGGATGTTGGAAAAAAAGGACGCAAATTTGGCGTGGGTAGCTTATGTGAACAAAAAGTTATGAGGGCCTAAGCGCGAACTGCCCCAAATAGCCAAAAAAAGGCTCGCCACAGGAGGGGGAAAAGGCCCGGCAGTGAAGGGGTTAATATAATAAAATAATAATAATAATAATAATAATAATAATAATAACATAGGTTAGAGATCACTGAAAACTTCCTGCATTTACAAAATGAAAAGGAAGGGTGGGGGAGAGAGAATGGATTTGTTTTTGCTTTTGAGCATGGCATACTTAACCCCTTCATTGCGGGCGTCGGACACTGGCCGACGCCCGCACTACCTCCCTGGTGCGGGTCACGACCAGTGGCCGACACCAGGGAGGGGGTTAATAAATCCTCTGGTGCGTTGCACCCGAGGATTTATTATATATATTTTTTTATATCCCGGGGAGACACGGAAGCTTCTGTGTCTCCCCCCCACCCGCCCCTTTGTGACGCGGCGCGCTGACGTAACAAAGTTGATTTCCCTTGCGGCCGCTTCCTGCTCCGATGGGGGAAAACGGCCTTCCCCACGTTCGGAGACTCTCCCCTTTCTTACGAGGCCTTCTTGAAAGTGTTTCCTGGCCCCCGGTCGCAGCTGTGCTGCGATCCGGGGCCAGGAAACACTTTCAGGAAGGCCTCGCTAGACGCCAGGGATTTCACTTGGGGGGGTCGGCCCCCTCGGAAAACGGGCCGCCCCCCTCCCCCCGGGGGCATTTTTTTTTTTTTTTTAAAAAGGTAGGCCCCTTGCGTCTTCAAAGCAATGCACATACTTCAACTGACGCTTTTCAACTGTAGCTTTTAGGCAGCAATAAAAAAGTCAAGTAAATATTGTCACTATGTTTCTGCTACAAAAGGGTCAGACTTGTCTAGTGGCAGTTTTAGTGCCATAAAAAAGCGCAGAAGGTTTATATGCCTACTGCAAAGAGCAAATCTGTATTTTATGTAAATAGCTGAGTACATTAGTAAAGTCAGCCATTACCTGCGCTATAATACCAATGAAATGTATGTGCGGGGTGGAGGGTGGCTACGGAGAGATACAGCACTTTTGCTGGGTGGTAATGAGGGAATCCGAGGAGGAGGGAGTGGGAGCACCAATAATGATTGTTGGACTGGGCGCAGGAGGTGCTAAAGACTGTGACGAATGGTATGTGACAAGGTGTTTTTTGAGTGTCTTGAAAGAACGTGCTGATTGAGGGAAGAAGCGCAGGTAAGGTGGACTCTACTGTTGCACGTATCTCACACACACCATCGATTTTGTGACTGTCTATGTAAGCTAGTGTTTTAGAGCAACAGTTTAGCCAATAGCAGAGATGGCATCTTGATGGATGACTGCTGCCGGCACTCGGGTTATAGAGGACAGCTCTGACATAGGATCAGAGACTGAGACATCAGATACTGAGACAGCATCTGAGGGATAGGACAATGGCGCAGACTCTGGGAGTGATTTTTCAGTCGGAGGAGTCCCATTCGATGACTCCTCTTCCAGTACATTATGAGGGAGGTGATGAGGACAGTCCTGCTGTCCCTTCGCAAGCAGTTTGTGCAACTGGATAATAGTGGGTTAGCCCAACCCAGAGAGCAGGTGAATGCGGCGGCAAGCAGAGAGAGAGAGTGCTCTCTTGGGAGCTCCCCAATTTAGTTCAGCCCCAAATTCCACCGCCCAAATCGTATTGTGGAGACATCAAAATTATCTATGGCAAAACAAACTGGTTTTGTAAGGCAGGCCCCTGTGTTTTTGGTCCTGGGTTCGGCGGCCATATAGAGAAACACACTAAATCCAAACATTTCTAGAAACTAGACATTCGGGGGAGTCCACAGAGGTGTGACTTGTGTGGATTCCCCAAGGTTTTCTTACCCAGAATACCCTGCAAAGCTGAAATGTTGAATAAAAACTCTATTTTTCTCGCATTTCTGTCATACAAACTACAGGAATATGCTGGGATCCACAAAATTCCTACCACCCAGTGACTCCTCACCTGTCCTGATAAAAACACTACCCCACTTGAGTGCCTACACCTAGTGCCTGCGTCAGGAATGGATCACCCCAGGGTCAACAGCTGCCTCATGTAAGGACCAACATTGACCGTTGTGTGATCTATTCCTGTTGCGGGCACCAGGCCTACCCACACAGGTGAGGTACCGTTTTTATCGGGAGACTTGGGGGAATGCTGGGTGGAAGGAAATTTGTGGCCCCTCTCAGATTCCAGAACTTTCTGTCACCGAAATGAGAGGAAAAGGTGTTTTTTTGGCCAAAGTTTTATGTTTGCAAAGGATTCTGGGTAACAGAACCTGGTCAGAGCCCCACAAGTCACCCCATCGTGGATTCCCCTGGGTTTCTAGTTTTCAAAAATGCGCTGGTTTGCTAGGTTTCCCCAGGTGCTTGCTGAGCTAGAGGCCAAAATCCACAGGTAGGCACTGTTTTCTATGAAAAAATTTGATGTGTCCACGTTGTGTTTTGGGGCACTTCCTGTCGCGGGCACTAGGCCTACCCACACAAGTGAGGTATCATTTTTATCGGGAGACTTGGGGGAACGCTGGGTGGAAGGAAATTTGTGGCTCCTCTCAGATTCCAGAGCTTTCGGTCACTGAAATGTGAGGAAAACGTGTTTTTTAGCCACATTTTGAGGTTTGCAAAGGCTTCTCGGTAACAGAACCTGGTCAGAGCCCCACAAGTCACCCCATCTTGGATTCCCCTAGGTCTCTAGTTTTCAAAAATGCACAGGTTTGGTAGGTTTCCCTAGGTGCCGGCTGAGCTAGAGGTCAAAATCTACAAGTAGGCACTTTGCCAAAAACAGCTCTGTTTTCTGTCAAAAAATGGGATGTGTCCACGTTGTGTTTTGGGGCATTTCCTGTCGGGTGCGCTAGGCCTACCCACACAAGTGAGGTATCATTTTTATCGGGAGACTTGGGGGAACGCTGGGTGGAAGGAAATTTGTGGCTCCTCTCAGATTCCAGAATTTTCTGTCACCGAAATGTGAGGAAAACGTGTTTTTTTAGCCACATTTTGAGGTTTGCAAAGGATTCTGGGTAACAGAACCTGGTCAGAGCCCCACAAGTCAGCCCATCTTGGATTCCCCTAGGTCTCTAGTTTTCAAAAATGCACAGGGTTGGTAGGTTTCCCTAGGTGCCGGCTGGGCTAGAGGCCAAAATCCATAGCTAGGCATTTTGCAAAAAACAGCTCTGTTTTCTGTCAAAAAAATGGGATGTGTCCACGTTGTGTTTTGGGGCATTTCCTGTCGCGGGCGCTAGGCCTACCCACACAAGTGAGGTATCATTTTTATTGGGAGACTTGGAGGAACATAGAATAGCAAAACAAGTGTTATGGCCCCTTATCTTTCTCTACATTTTTTCCTTCCAAATATAAGAGAGTGTGTGAAAAAGATGTCTATTCGAGAAATGCCCTGCAATTCACATGCTAGTATGGGCACCCCGGAATTCAGAGATGTGCAAATAACCACTGCTCCTCAAAACCTTATCTTGAGCCCATTTTGGAAATGCAAAGGTTTTCTTGATACCTATTTTTCACTCTTCATATTTCAGCAAATGAATTGCTGTATACCCAGTATAGATTGAAAACCAACTACAGGGTGCAGCTCATTTATTAGCTCTGGGTACCTAGGGTTCTTGATGAACCTACAAGCCCTTTATATCCCCGCAACCAGAAGAGTCCAGCGGACAAAACGGTATATTGCTTTCAGAAATCTGACATGGCAGGAAAAAGTTACAGAGTAAAACATAAAGAAAAAAGGCTGTTGTTTTCAGCTCAATTTCAATATTTTTTTTATTTCAGCTGTTATTTTCTGTAGGAAAACCTTGTGGGATCTACACAAATGACCCCTTGCTGAATTCAGAATTTTGTCTAGTTTTCAGAAATGTTTAGCCTTCCGGGATCCAGCATTGGTTTCACACCCATTCCTGTCACTAACTGGAAGGAGGCTGAAAGCACCAAAAATAGTAAAAAAGGGGTATGTCCCAGTAAAATGCCAAATTTGTGTTGAAAAATGTGGTTTTCTGATTCAAGTCTGCCCGTTCCTGAAAGGTGGGAAGATGGTGATTTCAGCACCAGAAACCCTTTGTTGATGGCATTTTCAGGGAACAAACCACAAGCCTTCCTCGGCAGCCCTTTTTTCCCATTTTTTTGGAAAAAAACTAAATTTTCACTGTATTTTGGCTAATTTCTTGGTCTCCACCAGGGGAAACCACAAACTCTGGGTACCATTAGAATCCCTAGGATGTTGGAAAAAAAGGATGCAAATTTGGCGTGGATAGCTTATGTGGACAAAAAGTTATGAAGGCCTAAGCGCGAACTACCCAAAATAGCCAAAAAAGGGCTCAGCACTGGGGGGGGAAAAGGCCCAGCAGCTAAGCGATTAAAAAGAGGTATTTTTCAACTAGACTTGGTCTGTGTGGACCAGAGGTGCTGTCACTTTGGACTGCGGCCCCCACTGAACCTGTTCTCTGCTGCGGTGGGGTGAAGGGGGAGAGGTCGTAGGGGTATAAGCTGCGTCTAAGTGAGGTGGGGGTAACACATTGTGAAGATAACACTTTGAAGAAGCTGGTTTCAAATATCGCTTTGGCATCTTTATGCTTCTAGTTGTATGTAGTCATACAATGTACATACAGGTTGACATGTTGTTGTATCTTTGTTTTAATGTTAAGGAAGGTATTTCCCATGTTGTTGGGCTCGAGCTAGCTAGGCGCGCGAGCCAGAGAACAGGGGAATGTTAGGTAGGGAATGTTCGGGGGAGTTGGGAGACGGTTGGTGGAGAGCGGACCGGAGGAGTGGATGTAACCGGTCCGTGTGCTGCAGCCGGGGCTCTGTATTAGGAATAAACTGATTTTTCTCACCGTGATCTTACTGCCGATGTTTCCTTATTCTAACTAAGAAGACCATCACAACACATGTATGTAAAGGCGCGCTGATGTGGTCTGCTCTTTTAAACCTTCACATAGATGTATAACGAGGAATGGTGTTACGCACTGCACGAGACTCTAACTTGGTAGAGATTTTTTTTTTGCAAATGCAAGGCACCCCTACCTACACGCTAAATCTTCATTAAAATGTAGCACATTGCACAGTAATGAGTTCAGCTCATCCTTTCACTTGTACACAACATATCATGTGCTTTCACATCCGATGTTGCCTCGGCAATCACTTGCCTCGCTTCTCATATTATCCCGAAATGCCAGTCTGGTCCTCGGGGAGAGCTGCATGTGTGACCGTCAGTGCTCTGGGGTGTTTCTAGAAGCACCGGCCCGCCCGCTTCCCAGCCCGGTTAATCAGCAGCCGGTCAGCGGCGCTGCGGCACGCTCGCGCGGCCCCGCCACCGGGGCTGCAAGGAACAAACAGCGCGAGAAACATGTACATTCCGGCCCTCTTTCTCCATTAGCTTCCCATTTAAACTTTGAGCTCGTTTCTCATTTGAGTCCCTTTCCTTAGACCGCTGATGCACCCACTTGTGACCGACTGGCAGAGCTTTCCGTAACTAACTTTTGCGATTTCGTTCTCTTTATATTCAGTGCTTGGATTGTGGATTTTGAGAGAGCAGCGAGGGTGGATTGCTCCAATTTCTTATCTGTAACATTGCGTAATATGCATTCTGCAAGTACTACCGTGGTTCTGGTCTTACATTACAGAAGTGAGTGAGTGAGTAATTTACAACTTGGAATTAGTCTTTGAACACACGACAATGATTATGGGACAGCACAAGTGAGAATTAAAATGAAAGATTACTTATCTGCTGCCGGCCACAGATTCGATGCTCTTCTCCTCCTTTCCCAACTCTCAGAAGTCCACGGGTGCACTGCACAGGCTCCCAGACTCCCCTAGGCCAATCCAGATGCTGCTCTCATGCTGGTAATGCTATTACCCAGCATGAGAGAAGCACATGATTGCTCTGAGCGAGTTGGTTTTCCGCTCATACTGGGAATGGGAGCTTGTGGAACACAGCTCGGGTTGGAGGCTGTTAAGTGAGCATGTTGGTTTGGCCGTCCTAGGACAGCGGGCCAAACCGGCATGCTCACCTAGCAGTGCCCATCACTCCTCCTGCCTGCTGCAGCTGGCGTCATCAGAACGGATGGCCTGCCCCACCCTCGGCTCAGAAGGCAGCCTGAAGAACAAAAAAGAAAATGATAATAACATTATTTTATTATCATGTTATTTTTCATCCTTGAATTTGCTGGCTCTCAGCCAGTGGGGCGACGCTCCTCCGCCCTAATGGGGAGGCACTGATGCTGGAGCTACTAATATACTCGAGAATAAAGGGGGTCCAACTCTGCCAATATGAGTGGGGAACCATGGCAAAATACATTTGCAGACCCCGGTGTGACTTTCCATGTGACAAAAGCTGGTCCAAGACTGACATATGCGGATGTCAAAAACTACAGTATATGGTGCAAGACAGGACACATCTACCCATTAGAGTTAGGGATGAAACTGATTTTTTAAATTCAGACAGAGGTTGTGTGTATTAATAACGAAAAGGAGAGAGAGAAATAGGGAAAGGATGCTACTAAATTTTAGCTTCAAATACAATCTGCAGGGTAAATGTGATGAGCTCGATTGGGGAAATATAATGAAAATCTTCAGCTCTATTTTTATGTATGCGAATTCACAGTGAAATATGCATTTGTAGAGTAGATTTAAGTGGTAAGAATTACTAGCTTCACATTTAGAAGTGTTCTTGGAAGTGAAAAGATTTGGCTAAAAGCCAGCTATTACTGCCTATTATGGTATTACATTTGTTATTCTTCCTTATGAGCCCAATGATCAGCACAGGAGTCCTAATAAGCACCACGTGGAGCACTCAAACATGTCAATGTCCTTACAGGTTGTCTCTGAGGGCTAGCTGATACGAACAGGTAAATGTATTTATAGGATTGGCTACATAAACCTCATGTAACAGCACCTGAGGAGGAGAAGTGATCTTCACAAAGCAGAGACTCTCATTCCCTGCTGTCCCCAATGGACAACCCTTGGACATACTCTGAGGAATACTGTGCTCTCCAACGTTCACTGACATCAGGGATCACAGACACTTTACATCCTCTCACTTCTGCACACTCACAGGTAGCACATTGAGCTGCTGTTCAAGGGATGCTTTGAGTACACGTTGGATGCTTTTCTTGAATTAAGCCTGGCTTGAGTAACAGCGCCTCTGACTACTTTGCTTACAGGAAACTTGGCATGTAGATCTCTTTTCATCAGATTAAGGCTAGAGAAGCTGGCCAGGTAGTTGAGCATTTTCCTGGGGAACTATGGCAATATTAGCAGAGTGTGTTGAGGAAAGATTAGAGGCTGCTATTTGACCACAATAAATGTGGAAATAGCCTCCACTCTTCAGTATTTAATAGCACCATGCTTTCTTTCCCTCAGTCTGTTTGCAAATGTGCATACCAGGTGAAGGAGCAGGACCTGCTGGGAGGTGAAATACTATACGACTAGACTAGATGAAAGAGCAAGACAGGAGTTTGATCATTCAATCTTCATAGTGTCCTGGCAGTTCATCCGCTTCGTGCCCTACTTCGATGTCTCAAATCCGGGACTTATTCCTTTCCTTTTTGTTTCTGGCTTTTATAACATCACGTATCACCAGTACTGAGATGTAAATTAGATAGTTATTGCACGACGTAAACGCTTTTATGTACACATGACGTCCGGGGAACGCGGATTATTTCCCCCTGATGAAAGGCAACAGCCCGAAATGCATTAGGATTGTCAAACGGATTTCTATGTACATCGGATTGATAAATTAAGTTGAGAAATATGATTTCACTATATGAACATTAAATAACTATCTGATTTACATCCAAGTTCGGATGATACTTAATGTTATAAAGGACAGAAGCACACATTGCCTGTTGGAGAAGGCTTAAAGGAGTCAGTTTCTGGTTCGAGACATCGAAGTAGCGCACGAAGGGGACACTCAGTGTAGCGGTGCAACATACATTTTGAATTCACACCTGCGGTCAGAAGGTGATACGCTTGTGCAAACAAAAAAGAAAAAAACGGATCACACCCATCAAACAAGGTGTGCACCGTCGACGCCCACCATTTAAGTTCATCCACTTCCCCATTTTAGATCAGTCCACATTGCAGTGCCTAAAGTACTTCCGCCCATGTTACTCTGACGGGTCTTGTTTGTGCTATATAAAACTCCTCACGTAAATAAAATTAAATAAAATGTGGTGAAAGGCGAAATTCAATCAAACGTGTTTTATTGGGCACTGATTGGCACACAATACAAAATCCAAGCACATCATGCTGTCATTTTATATTTTCCAGTGTAAATGTTGCATTGTTTTCCAGCTTTACCAGCTACATGTAAAGAACGGTCCCTACAATCCATCTTCCTTCTTGCTATTCTGGGACACATTTCAAGTGGAGAAGGAGCACAATAAGCTTTGTTACATTATAAGGAGCACTCACACCGATGCATCCTGCTAAGAATGTTGGAATGATCCCCCTTAGGTGGTTGTTCTGAGGCTATATGTATTTATACAAAAAAGAAAAATCACCAAATTAAAAGCAACCCAAAGAATTCAATAAAATATGCAAAAGGATGTAAAGCCGCAAAGAACAAAATGCAGAGAGAAGACATGTAATCACTATTAAGAAAAGGTCCCCACCATTGTGATTGTGGAGCATTTCCAGTCCAAGGTTACAATGTGCCAGAACACCTTCTCAAACATTTTCCAACTGATAACTAGTTCTTCAAGATGCAGACTAGTAGGTTTTGGTGCATACAAGTCAGTAGTCACAGTGTCAAAGATATGGTAGTAAAGTACTTTTGAGCAGTCCTCAATGATTGACAAACTGAAAATGTACATACCATACACACAAACCTATGACTTGCACATAGTTCTGACTTTCTGTGATTTCACAAAAACTGTTGTGACTACGCATGAAATTCAACTCAAATAGTATATAATCATTCATGTTCCTCCTTCTCATCTGCTTTATTTCACATGGTGCATCCAAAACACTAGCAGAGATGAACTTTTTGTACGCCACAGTCTAATTGATGTGCGTAAAGTTTGTGAATGAGGCCCACTGGCCAGGACTCTTTTCCTTGGTCCTTTTCACCGTAGACAGGCCTGTGCACTGCAGAGCACAGTTTTCCCCTTTAAATATGAACAGCCAAGTTCTAAGCTAGATCAGATGGTGATGAACCTGGTAAAGGAACTCTGATAGTCACTAGCGTGCTCTACAGCAGTTCTCAACTCTTTAGTTACATGTTTTAGGTAAGGGATGGTGGTGCACATAGTTTTCATTTCTTCAGCACATTTTTGCAAAGATCCCTTTTTTTGCCCATTGTGAAGACTGCAAAGATTTTCAGTTTACCTTCAGCTTGACACTTGTACTTTGTATTTGTATATTTAATAATGCGCGCACATGCCAGAAAACCATCCAGCTTTGTGGCACATAGACGATAAAACAAAACATCACATAAAAACACAACATGCACAGCACTATTTAGAATTAATATTTAAATTATTTCATTGGAGGAGTTTTAGACAGTGCTAACAAGACCCTTCGGTATCAGAGCTCTGTACAAATAGCAGACAAGTTGTGCATAGAGGGAGAGATGCAATAAGGAAATAGCATAGCAATACAGTTAAAGTATAACAGATGGCCGGCAGACTGAGATCCGGAGGATCCCACAGTAAAATAGTCAAGTTGAGGGGCTTCAATGCTACTATTGAAGGAATCTATTCAGCATAAGCATTTTTGCTTCTTTTTTGAAGGAAGAAATCGAGGGAGTTTGACCTGATTTCAAGAGGCAATGTGTTACATATTCTTGGGGCTAGACCGGAGAAATAGTGATTGTATGTTTACTTTTTGTTGATCTTCTGTGGTTTCAATAGCAGGGAGTTATCACTTCTTAAGGTACGACTACCACTGGATTGGCCAGGTAGGCAGGTGTGTTATGGTGAAGGGCCTTGTGTATAATTCAGGCTATCTTCAGCTGGATCCTTGCTTCAAACTAGAGCCATTTAGTTGTATTAGTACTCTTTTGGATGCAGTGAAGTGTGGCCCTTAGTGGAGCCAGACTTACTTTGGGTAAGTCTGCAAGAGTCGCACTCCCATAACCCAAACGAGAGATAACTAGGGATTGGACTGCTAGTTGAAAGTCATCAGGAGGCAAAAAGGGTTTGAGTTTCTTTAGTGCATTCAGTTGGAAATTGGCTCCCTTGGTGGTTGCACTGATATGATCTTGCATATTAAAGTATTTGTCCAACATTATACCTAGTGATCTAGAAGAGTCAATAGCAGTTGAGAGCTGTAAGTTGCTTGAGCCAATCTTCTGTCAGGGCAGATTGTGAGGGCCGATCAAGTGGAACTCCATTTTGAGTGTTGAGCATAAGGTGACTGCAGGTTAACTAAATAAAGAATGATGGACAGGGAGATTAATGGTCCAGTGTATAGCCTACTGGACATCTAATCAAATAAAATACTGAATACACTGTTCCAGAGAGAGGAGAAAATCAGAACGAAGGGCAACCCTTAAGTTAGAAGCAAGTGCCCTCACACACTCTGTTGGGTGTCATGCTTCATCATCGGGCAAGCTCCTCGTTAGACCGGCGCTGCAATGTCTGACGGGCACCCCTAAAAGGGGGATCTTTGCCGGAGATCTTTTACCGTAACGCTGTGCCGTGATGAAGATATGGTAGAAAGGTCAATGCCCACCTACAGGCACTATAGGTTAACCACTGTTGCGTTTTCAGTAGGGCACAGTTGAGAGTTTTTATATCTTTGGGTGAGGACATTTTCAGCTACAATTGTGTGCCCACAGCGTACATATGGTAGTGAATGCTTAATTGCTTTAGAATTTCCGTTAAGAGGTTCCATGAACAAGTTGAATAACATGGAGGAGAGCAAGGAACCTTGGGGCACTCCCTTTGAGGCCGGAGTAATGTAAGAAAGGATTTGGTTAATTTTGATTCCTTGAGGTCTGTTTTGTTGGAATGATGCAAACCCATTTAATAAGGGACGAGCTAGCCCCATCCTTTGCTCCAGAAGGACAATCATGCTGGGGTGTTTGACCGTGTCGAGCACCCAGAGGAGAGAGAAGAGAAGAATAGGCAGGCACAGAATGTTCTGAAGAAGCATTGTCACGGCGTCATCTACAATGTGGGTCAGGGCTGTTTCAGTGCTATGCCCCATTCTCAAACTAGATTGACAATGGTCAAGGAGCTGAAACTGCTCAATGTGGATGCAGAGATGCAGGTGTACGCATTTCTCAAGTAAATTTGGTAGTGTTGGGATGTCGGCAATTGGACAGAAATTGTTGAGGTTGGAATTCGCTTTTTTAGAATAGGGGTGACTTGACCTATCTTTAAGCAATCAGGAATAATGCCATGAGAGAGCAAAGCATTTATGATCTTAGCCCAAAGGAGGAGTATGGATGATCTAAGCTCTTTGATGAGCTTGGCAGGCAGAAGATCAATGAAGTGGGTGGAGCGTTTTATTGATAATATTGTTTTGAGTATCTCAGCTTCATCTGAAAAACTGAAGGCATTGCAGGTAGCATTGTTTTTTGGAGTATAATCAGTAAGAGAAGATCCTACTAGGGGATGCACTGGAAGGAGACTGGACTGGACCTGGCTTAGTAGGCACTGTGAGGTGATTTACAGTTCTGATTCAATCTTCTTGGTCTTTTCAATTAAATAAACCGAGAATTAATCTCTGCTGGGCAGTGACCCATAGACTACCGAATGGTAGTTAGGTTTGTAAATTGTTTATTTTTTGACACTTGTATAGTTTTTTGGGTCTGTTTTTATCACTGTTAAATTGCGCCCTAAAGTATTCTGTTTTTGACATTCAGATGTGATTGTTGTGAAGCTTCTTGTCGACCTCAGGTGCTTGAGGTGGGCTAAGGAGGAAAAGACTCTCCGTGATCTCTCGGCAAGCCTTAATTTGCGTCTTTCCTCATTAAGGGTGCTGTTGACCCATGGTTTGGAGTGTCTACTGGGTATTTTTTTTTAGTTGTTTTGGAGCAATCGTATCTAGAATGTCTGACATGGATCAGTAAGATAATTCAACTTTGTCATGTTTGTGAGAGGAGGTAGGAGGTTGGTGCAAATAGAAGTTAAATTACTTAGGTTAATACTGCTCAAGTCTCAGGACCATTTTTGGGGGTTTAAGAGGTTGGCCTGGTCTAATCAGCGCCTTTTTAAAGATGTGGAAGGAGATTAGGTTTGTATCTAACCAGTCACGGGGATATGGATTCCAGTTGTATGACATTATACTTGGCAATGATAAGATCTGGGGTGGAGCCTCTATTGTGTGTTTGGCCATTAAATGAATGTATAAGGTTGCAATCAGAAAGGAAGGCCTTGATGGTGTTCAGTATGGGTTATTTGAGTCATTCCGGTGAATGTAGAAATCCCCAAGGAAGATCTGGTTAATGTGGTGGTCTGCATTGGAGGAGATGGTCTCCTTTATTTATTGATGAAAGATAAGTTATTTCCTGAGGGATGGTAGATTATGTGTAGTTTGCATACAGACTTGTCATTGTTCGATATTTCTATACCTAGGTATTCACACAAGGACAATGCAGGAGTTTGTGCAGGTTTTAAGGTGAGCGTTGAGCAGAAGATACATGTTATGCCGCCACCAACTCTTCCAGATCTATTCAATTTGATGATGTCATAGTTGAGTGGAACTAGATTGTCAAAAATGGGTAAGGAGGTTTCATTAAGCCACATTTCAGTTAAGATTAGGAAGTCGAGATCTTGTGCGAGGATGAGATCGGCGATGCCAGTAAATTAAATAAATTCTGTAAAAACGTCTGAAACACGTTTCTCCACACAGCAATCTAATTTCCTTTCTAACCTACCCAACGAATTTGCAAAATGTATGCATTTTTTGCAAGTTTACCTTTTGCTGAGCTTGCCTATGCACAATGGCAAATTTATGCAGGATTATTTATGCACTTGTACCTTTTGAGGAGCTTTTCTACGGATACTAGAGAATACATGCAGAACTGGTATCTGCACGTTTATTATTGAGCAGCTTTTCTATGCACAATAATAACTATATGAAGATTGTTTTCACTAAGTTTGTCTCTGCTAAGCTTTTCTATGCATATTGGTATTGCAGAAGAGGACTTCTCACCAGTTTTGAGAAGTATACTTATGATTAATTGTGTTAACATATAATAAGGAACTAAAGAGCAAACTATGCCAAACTTACACATCTCAGGCTTACGTGACAAAGAAAAACTGCACTAAATATTTGGCAGAGCTTTATGATTGTTGCAAAAATAGAAAAAGGACCCCTAACTTGGCAAACCTCTAGCTCTGGGGTTTACGTAAAAATAATTTCTGTATTATACAGAAGTCTTCCAGTTACTCAACATGAAATATTGCCACTGTGGCATAGTAAGGCACCAGTACAAGGACAAGATGGCACCAGAAACCAAAACAGGGCTTTTCAAGAACTTTTACGAACATATGAACATAGAGACATAAATGACTCACCTGGAGATAAAAAGGATGTGTACTGATAAAAGATTTCAGTGTCTTTCTTCTGACCGCTGTATCCCACAATGCTCCCGACATCTAGAGAGAAAGACTTCAGGAGTGCTCCGGTGGAAAGGTCGTGCAGCTGCAGCACGTTCTTCACGTCATGAAGATAGCACAGAACCAGGAAGTTGGTCCGCACACAAGCGACCCATTCTGTCAGGGGTGAGAAAGAAATGCAAATACGAATTTAGATTGCTTGCTAAAAGGAATATAGTGCATTTTATCTTATAAAATAATTTTACAAACATTGTCCTATTGCATTCAGTTCTCCTTAATCTTTATCAGAAAAATAACACTTTAGTTAGAGCAGGCCAGGGCTGAATAGGATTTCAAAGTGTCTCAGATGCCTCAACATCTGAGAAAAGCCAAGTTATTATTAAAATGAACATGAGCACACCCGTTGCCACCACAAAAGGCTATCTCTGAAGAGCACACAAATTCCTCTTGCATGTCCAAAGCATTATTCCATTTGAAGCATAATTTTCAAATCTACACTGCTAAAAAAATGAGTATTTAATGGACATAAAATAATATAAGGCACGTTATGACAAGCTTTTGTCAACATCACATTGTACTTATCAAGCTGGCTCAGTGAGTTAAGCGTTTGATGTTGAGATATGTGTCATCTAAAGGTCATAGTTTTGAATCTCAACAGATAAAAACGCAGTATCCATCCTCATAAGGTTGATAAACTGAGTACCTTTAAACTGGTTATTTCCAGTCACAAAGTGTGCAGTAATGAGGGATTATATAAAAAAAATGATTAGTCAATGTCTGAAGTTCATATCAGATGCAATAATCATTGCTACATTACTGAAATGTGTTGGTTTTTTCTTAAAGGGTAATTTTAGTCAGTGCCAATATTTATGAAACTCATAAAATGAGAAAGTCACAAAAGCTTGCACCATGTTCTATGAAAAAGAAAGAAAAAATAGCTGCACAGTATATTGCCATTTATAAAGTACAAAACAGGTTACTATTTGTCAATTTTATCTGTGCTTACACGTTTACATTCAACTGCCACTCCCATAATATAACAAGAGTTGCAAATCACACTGCTCCTGGTTTTGCAAAACAGGAATGCTTCAGGGGCCGCATTGCATATAGGGTGCATTGTCCTTGTTTGCCCTGTGTTGCAGCTTTACAAACATGCCGACCTATAAACTTATTTCACTGTGTGATGAAGGGGCGTGGCCTTGTGCTGAGAGCTACCTAAGAGGTACTTTGCCCCTCACAAAGGCCTCGAGCCACCCCCCCCCCCAAAAAAAAAAGGGTTGCTGAGGCTGTTGCAGAAGTGCTGGGCTGTTTTCACGCCCCTTTATGGGCATCGGCCGCTTATAGCTTCCAAAGACGAGCTGGAATGCCACATCGTGCAATGCTTTCCAGCTTGTTTTCTTAGCCACCGTGTGACTTTGGCTCCTCACAGGGTGACTGCGTGAAGGGAGCCGAAATTGTGTGACACAGTTGGCACCGTGTGAGCTGGGAGGTCTACATTTAAGTAGGTACGCCAAGTGCAAACAAAAGCAATCCAAACTATTACAATGAATGAGCTGCCCCCAAGGGAAGCCGCAAATTCAAGCTGGCCTGTGGGTAGCGCATTCAGTGAAATACGGAGTGGCTGCTTTGTGCAGGCAGCAACCCATCTGCACTTTAGAGAGGGGTTAGAGATTCCCCTGCAGACAGGGGTAGTGAGTGACAGCACTCGCCTGCAGTGGGTTTACTTGGGGGTTCATGGAACCCTCTTACACATCTCATGAGGGCTGCCCTCAGGGGAGCACTAACAATGTGCACTTTTTTGTGGCACTATGTCAGTGTGCCTCCTAAGGGCATTTGTGCCTCTGTGCCCACATGTAGGCGAGAGTTAGTAGGTCCTGCAGTAGTGCAGTGCGTCCCACCTGTCTGAGGCCTCCCTCACTGCCCAGAGCTGTTTTGCATAACTGAGGTGGACAGTAGTTTTGAAAGGACTCCTTCGTTTTCCTGTTGTGCAGCTGCATTCCCGTTATAGTGTGGAAAGTAGCACATCTGTAGGGCGATGTCTTATGACATCATTTTTTTCTTGTTCCCCTTGAGGAAGTGGGATGGAGTGAGACGTCTTTGCTCTTCCTTGTCAGTGATTTTACTAGACTGAACTCAAGGCGCTTTGTTTTTAAAGATTGCCCCCAATGAAGTGTGGGTCCCGCTAGTCCTATACAATGAACCAATGCATTTATAAAATGCACAGCTACCTCAGAAGAGGTGTGCAGGCCAGTGCTTAATTTATAAATACAAACGTGCCGGTGCCCACAGCCCTCCTCTTAAACATGCAGCTGCTGAAATTAAATGTGGGAACATGGAATACTGAGGCGGCGTAATCCTGAAGCCTTCTTGGGCCTCTTCAATCCATTTAAGCCACTCCCTGCCCCTTCAGCTCACTCTTGCAGCTTTCTGCTTTCTCCCATTGTGACGCTTTTTTTGTTTTTCTCGTCCTCCATCTTTCCCAAATGTGTCTTTTGCTCGCAGCAAATGCTTGAGGCAGAAGAACAAGCTCCTGCCCTCAAAAATAAGTGGGGAGGATGGGTGGGCGGTAAGGAATCTGCAACTAGAATATGTCTCTACCAGATATGTTGTTACCGAAGTAAGTAACGTGTACATCTGATAGAGACTTCTAGTTGCAGATTCCTTACCTTAGGATAGATACCCAAGCAATGCCATCCTCTGTGGTGGGCTGCAAACCAAGATCATATTAGGAAGTCCTGCAAGACCGAACAACCAAAGTAGCCGTCCCGACGGACCTGACTGTCCAGATAGTAGTGCTTAGCAAACGTGTGCAGGGATGCCCACGCAGCTGCCTGGCAGATATACAGGACAGGAACTCCGCGTGCTAATGCAGTGGATGCAGCAGTTGCTCTGGTGGAATGAGCACGCAAGACCTCAGGAGGTTGCTTCTTGGCCAGAGCGTAGCACATTTTGATGCAAAGAAGCACCTATCGAGAGATGGTACGCTTTTGCACCGCCTTCCCTTTTTTCACATCCACATACCAAACGAAGAGTTGATCGTCCACCTGGAAATCTTTAGTACGAATGAGGTAGAACGCCAATGCTCTTTTTGGGTCCAGACGGTGGAGTCTCTCCTCCTCCTGGGAAGAATGTGGGGATGTGTAGACAGTAGTAAGAGTGATGGACTGGTCTGCATGAAAGGGTGTAACCACCTTACGAAGGAAAGAAGCCTGAGTGCGCAACACTACTTTGTCAGGGTGCAAAGACAAGTATGGAGGCTTTGAGGAAAGGGCTTGAAGCTCACTCACCCTGCGAGCAGAGGTGATTGCAACAAGAAAGACAGTTTTGAAGGTGAGGAGCCGCAAGGGACAATTATGCACTGGCTCATAGGGAGTACACATCAAATTAGTAAGTACAAGATTGTGGTCCCACTGAGGCATGATAAATGGAGAGGGAGGAAATAAATGGGTGAGTCCCTTTAGGAATCTACTCACAATAGGAGATTTAAAGAGTGAGGGCTGATCAGGTAGCCTAAGAAAGGCCGAAATGGCAGATAAATACCCTTTAAGGGTGCCCAAAGCAGAGCCCTGCTGGGCCAAAGAAAGAATGAACAGAAGAACCTCGGACAGAAAGGGGATCAACAGATTTGTTGGTACACCATGCCACAAATTTATCCCAACGACAGGCGTATACAGTTTTGGTTGATGGACGCCTGGCTGCCAAGGTAACATCGCAGACTTCGGGTGGAAGGGCAAAAGCCATCAACTGTCGCCGCTCAATCTCCACGCATGAAGGCGGAGGTAGGACAGGCTCAGGTGAAGAACCATCCCCTATTGTTGCGACAGAAGATCTGCCCGAAGAGGCAGTCTGAGTGGAGGGTCGATGGACATGCTCGATAGCTGTGGATACCATACCCTCCGTGCCCAGTCCAGAACCACCAAGATGACTTGGGCCTGGTCGTTCCTGATTATCTTGAGAACTCTGGGCAGAAGTATAGGCAGAAAGAAGGCCGGAGTTCCACTCGAGACAAAAAGCGGCTCCGAGCGACTGCCGCCTTGGAATCTCCAACACGCAAAACAGCTGACATTACGCGTTCTCTGCGGAGGCGAACAGATCTAACCAAGGCTCTCCCTGCTGCTGAAAGAGACCTTGCGCCGCCAGTGGATGGAGACGCCATTCGTGATCAGCTGTGCATCAACGGCTGAGTTTGTCCACTCTGACGTTGAGGGAGCCCGTCAGATGTTGAACCATCGGGGTAATGCCCTGATGTTCCAGCCAGGTCCAGAGGCATAGTGCCTCCTGACAAAGGGTCCAGGACCCTACTCCGCCCTGTTTGTTGCAGCACCACATGGTGGTAGTACTGTTGATGAACACCTGCACCACTTTCCTTTTGAGAGAGGGAAGGAATGCTTTCAACGCAAGCCTGATCGCCTGGAGCTCCAGAAGATTGATATGGAGCATAGGCTCCACCAGAGTCCTCTGATCTCAGCCTCCCCCATGTGGCCACCCCAACCCAGAAGTGGCACATATGTCACTATAGAGAGATCTGGTTGGGGAAGGCCTAGGGATCTGCTGTGGACCCAATGCGGAATTGAGAGCCACTACTGCAGGTCTTTCGCAGTCCCCACAGAGATCTGGACTGTGTCGGAGAGATTCCCCTGATGCTACGCCCACTTGAATTTCAGGCCCCACTGCAGAGCCCGCATATGCCATCTGGCATGTGTTACTAGCAGGATGCAGGAGGCCATGAGGCCCAGCAGCCTCAGAGTCAGTCTCACCGAAACACAAGACCGAGGCTGAAGGATCGGAATCATAGCCTGAATGTCTTGTACTCGCTTTTCAGGAGGATAAGCCCGAGACTGCACTGTGTCCAGAACCACTCCAATGAAAGTCTGAGAGGGAGTCAGGTGTGACTTCGGCATGTTTATAGTGAACCTCAGCATGTGCAGGAAGTTCGCCGTATTCTGAAGGTGGGAGATGACTTTCTGGGGCGAGTCTGCCTTCAACAGCCAGTCGTCGAGGTAGGGGAAGACTGAGACCCCTACCCTGCGCAGTTGAGCTGCAACCACACCATCACTTTCGTGAACACCCGAGGGGCGCTGATAAGGCCGAAGGGGAGCATGGTAAACTGAAGGTGCTCATGACCTACCACGAATCATAGGTAACGTCTGTGGGCAGGCAGGATGGGGATGGGGAAATAAGCGTCCTGCAAGTCCAACGCTACCATCCAGTCTCCTGGGTCCAAGGCAGGCAGAACCTGAGCCAGGGTGAGCATTTTGAATTTCTCCTTCTTGAGGAAGTAGTTTAGGTCCCGAAGGTCTAGGAAAGGACGTAAGCCCTTGTCTTTTTTGGTACCAGAAAGAAGCGGGAATAACAACCACAACCTACTTCGGGCACAGGGACCTCTTCTATAGCTCCCTTGGCCAAGAGAGCTGAGACTTCCTAATGGAGAAGTGCCAAATGATCCTCTGGAAGGTGACTGAAGGATGGTGGCACGGTTGGTGGAGCAGATTCGAAAGGGAGGGTGTAGCCCTTTCGAAATATACGTGGTGATGTTTTCCCAGTGGGGCAGGTGATGGTGAATCCTGCCACCAACTGGACGGGAGTGAGGGGACGGACTAGGAGGGTTTGGAGGCTGAAGCGGGGGCAGAGTGGACTGGGCAGACCTCTGGTTCCCTGTCCCACGGCCACGTGGGATTCTGTGTCCCCAGCCACGCAGAGGCTGAACAGCGTGGGTGGCACTGTAGCTGGGTGGAGGATGCGACAGGGAGCCCTTTCCGTGGCCACGAAAGGGGCGAAAAGCAGCCTGTGGGGGTGAGTGGCAGAGGAAAGACCGAGGGACCCAGCCGTAGTCCGGGAATCCTTGAATCACTCCAAGGCCGAGTCTGCTTTGTCTCCGAAGAGACGCGAGCCATCAAAGGGCATGTCGATGAGTGACTGTTGGACATCCCCAGATAAAACGGAAGTATGCAACCAGGTATGGCGTCGTAGGGCCACCATCGTAGCAACCGATCTTCCCAGAGAGTCGGTCATGTCCAGCACACGAAGGATTGTGAACTTTGCTGCATCTCTCCCATTGTTCACAGCTTGGGAGACGAGAACACGGGCCTCCTCCGGTATCTGCGGCAGGAACTGCGCAACCGTAGCCTAGTCCATAGAAGGGTCATCGTGGTATTCCTAAGAGTCCAGGGACCCCTACAATCCCTCCCCATATGCGTACCCATAAGAAAAGGGGTCCGAATCCGACCTGGGGCAAATTGGCTCCATCGAAGTCGAAGGAGGCGTCGGCCGATGCCGCTCAGACTCTGAGTCGTCTGGGATAAGAATTGGGTTGACGTCGATAGTGGGAACTACCGACGTCGGGAGCGTCGACAAACGACCCGGCGCCGGGGAAGGTCTCAAGGGTGCGACCAGCACCGGTGCGGATTCGCACACGGATCCAGAGGTGACCTCGGTGGTCGGAGCCGAAGCCGCCGGCACAGAACCCAAAGGCCCCTCAGCCAAACCCCTTGGGCCCGAAGGCGCCGTATCGGGGTTGGACCGCCCAAAGATGAGGCGCATGACCTCATAAAACTCTTTAAGCTGGACGGGGGTCGCTCCAGCAAACTCGGGGAAGCATGGATCCGACCCAGACGCAGGCTCCAAGGGCGGAGGCCTTGTGCGTGGATGCTCATCCCGCATCGCGTTGGCCGAGTGGCGGCAGCATTTCACGAACAGCTCTAGAGATCTGGACATCCTTCTCGGAGGAGCCAGCTGAATCCCATTTGGTGGGGGCGCTATAAGGACCCCAGCACCGGCCGAGGTCTCCTTTTCCAAATATACGCGGCCCTTAAAAAAGACAGCCAGATAGATGTGAATGCTGTGCAAACGATGTGGGACGCTGACCTGGAGATGTTGCTTACAGATGGGAAATGAAATAGGGCCCGTACACTGGTGCAGGAAGGGAGCAGCAATGCTAGATTTAAACTGGCGCAATTGTACTATTTGCACAGAGTGTACCTGATGCCACAGTGCCTTCATAGAATTTTCCCAACACGATCTGATGCTTGTACTCGCTATGGTGCATTTCCAGCCACTTTCGGACATGTCACGTGGACGTGTAGGTCCCTACAATCCTTTTGGTGTAAAACAGTGCGAATGTTAAAAGCAGCAACAGCAGTGAAAGTGGAGTTAACAATGCAACACTGCCTACAGGGATTGATACCAACCCCCAAAAAAGGTCAAAGAATGGCATACAGATTCGCGCAGATGGGGTTGGTACTTGCTAAGAGGCACATTGCTATTCAATGGGCTAATCTGAATTCCCCAACATGTGAAAGGTGGTTGACTGACCTTGAATGGACAGCTGCTGAGGGGTATCGGCTTTGCAGGGTCCGCGTGGATGACCAAGCAGAGCAAGGTTTGGAGTCCTGGAATGGTATGATTGAGCGATTATAAAGGGGGCTGTGGAGAGGAGAGGGGGGACTCGGCCGACAAGTGCCCCTGTGAGGCTGATGATGGCGATTACTCCCCTGGGTGAAACTGCAAATGGACCAGCTAAGGATGTCTGCGCTTATGGACTCGGTGACCACTTGTGTGGGATCCTAAAACGCCTGCAGAGGTGCGAGCTGGTGGACCACATAAAGAGAAGCAGGGCATACCCCTCCTCCCCCAAACGGCCTGGCTGAGTTGATGCGCCTGTCTGCGGGATGTTCTGCTCCTCTCCCCCCCATGGGTGCCACGATCCCTCAACCCACCCCCCTCGGTCTCTCACCCCTTGCTGTTTAGCCCACCACAGTTTTCTACAAGTTCTCTCTTCCTGATCAGATTATGTGACTATGCACTGCTGAACTACCATCCTGTTGTTACTGTTCAATGTATCATTCAATGCAGTTTATACTGTTATGCCTAACAATGCGAATAAACAAGTTTGGGGAGGAAAAAAATGGACTGATATGCACACCGCCCCAAGACGCACACTTGTACAAAGAGCACTGAAATAGTTCCCCCTAGTGGCAACAAAATGTCACTCTGACTGAACTAGAACAACTAGACCCATATAAAGAACAGGTAGATGTAAATCTCATTTAACGACTGTGTCATCATGACCGTACTTTCTAATGAAAAATGCTTTTTATCATTAACTCACAATCAAGAAACATGATGGCACTGAGTTAATGTATACGTTGATAAAACTGCTTTTACAATATTTCATAACATTGCTTTATAATTTCTAGCTACCAGATTCATCTCCAACAAATTTGTGCCTGGGAAGTGTATTTCCTATTTTCGGATTCAACCCACAATGGATACAATTATATGTTTGCTTCGCCTGGGCATTTCTCTAGAGGCCAAGCACACATGGCTCAGCGTCAACGTGAGAAGCTCTCCGAAAGAAAATAAGCATTTACAATGCAATGGGTCTTGCGTTTGCTCTAGTTAGAACTGTTAGTGTTGTAAACTACTAAGTGGACTTTTCTTGCCACATAAATTGAAAATGAAAAGTAAATCAGTTTCACATAAACGAGCTGATTCAAAGCGCCAGGGACCAGCATGCACGCGAAGGAGAGACACAAAAGGTTCGCTTGCAGTCAAACCTATCAGCAAAAGTGCAATCATCCATGTACAAGGGTCGATGGCTAAACCTGCCCAAAGGACGGACAAACGTAAAGCATTTATCAATGATAACAAAGGATTTTTGAAAGGCAAGTCCATGAAGGAGTGGTAGTGATGGGCGTGCGGTGGGCGTGGTTAAAAGACCACTTATAGATTACAGAATGCCAGAGCATTTGCGCGGTCGACGTAAAAAATCTCTCTTCCACTACCTGCTTACTTGCAACTATAACCCAATCAAGTTCCCCCATGAATGAAAAATAATAAAGATCGAGCGCGTGTCCTAGATCATGCACGGTTGGCGCGTTCTTCCTTCATGTGTCATTAGTGACTGAGTCGAAAGCAACTTCCACAGTGTAAACCCTGTTGAACTCTGTTTTGGGCCTGAGAGTTGCCAACGAGGCTACGAAATAATATGAATCAATGTCAAGTCAATATAGCACTTTTTGGGCTATAAAGCACATTAGGACGCTTCTCATTAAATCATTTATCATTAAATCATATGTGATATAATTTACATAAAACAGTGTGAAGGCGCCTAGTCACCTTCATACCGACATGTGAACCAGAGGCTACACACGTATTACAACTTGGGACTGCACCAGATAAGTTATCGACTGGAACGTTCACCAATATTTTTTTCGCCCATCCTACTCGTTTTCATAAAGTCAAACCATTTATCGCTATTTCCGACGGTGCTAAGCAGTCCTAACTTGATAAATATGGGTCTCCGTTGATGTTGATAAGATTTTGTTTTGTACAAGTCTAGTTAGGCACACTTTGCACCCCGCAGTGAGCTTCGAAGCAATTTTCCTACTGCACCTGTTAGTAGATTGACATTATATGTTGTGTCTTTGAGCATGTGATTACACTGATGCTCTCTGGTATTACATCGGAGGCCTAACTTAGTAAACAACGCGCAGCTACGGCACATTGGCAATATACGTGGTTTCGAAAACAAGACTCACTGGCTGAAAAGAGGAAGTGGGAAAGACCCTACACCGCGACTACCATAGGTGCAGAGATGTGAACGGATGACACATACTGCACTGAAAATGTCCTCCCAAAGACTCCACCACTGGAAATGGTGGCCAGTCATAATGTATAGTTAACAATTCCACAAAGAAAATCAAGATGTGGAAAGTAGCCTTATGTATTCAAAACGAAATGAACATTGTTGATAAGTGCACCTCAAAACAATAAAAAATAAACAGGGACGACATTGACTCTGAAAAGCCGATTTCCTCAGGCTGTGAAACCTACACGCGACTCTTAATTTTTTTCCTATTCACCTGGAGCTCTGCGTTCTAAATATAGCAGCGACTGTGTCAGGTCCCTGTTGATTTCAAGAAGTAACCCACGACTGCGTTGATTGCTTGGAAAAGGCTGAGTCAAAGTGAAAACCATGATATAAAATTCCCTCAGCGTCTGGTGTTTTGTTAACTGCTCTGCAGTACCTAGGCAGATGCTTACGGTGCAGTCCCTCAGAAACGCATTTCCGCTTTTCGTTTCTCTAAGGACTTGTAAGTACTACAAACGCACAAGCAGCGTGAAAACAAGTGACCACGTGTGCCTGGAAGGGCGGTCGGGGATGGCGTAAACAGCAGAGGAGCAACGGCGTTGAGAAGCAAAATACTAGGACCTGGGGATGAAGCAGGAATTAGTACGAGTGGACATTTTTTTGGGCAGGATAATAACCAGTGCTTGAAATGGACAAAATATAAGTGCAGGTACTTCGCTTGTTTCAGGGAAGAGCTGCCAATCTCAAATTAAAAATATTGCAGCACTCTTCAGGAGTGCTGGTACCCTCTATGAAAATAAAATAAGCACTGGCAAAAGCCACTAGGTCTGCGTTGGCTGACAGCCTTTTGGCAATTTATGTATTGTCATGGTTTTACAAAACTTTATTGTTTGGGAACCTGCCGGGCCTTCAATCTAAAAAAATAAAATAAAAAAATAACGGCTAAAGGCAAAAATGTTTTCTCTCTCAAAAAAGCACATAATACCACAGTACTCACTGGCGCTGAAGGGAACTACTTTGTGTGAGGATGTGCTCCTTGAGAAAGGGCAGAATGCCGTAATTCATAGTGAAGTCAGCACACAGCTGAAGTGGGCTGACAAACAATGTGAGCGACAAAACCACAGACAAATGGATGACATGGGGCTGAAAACCCCTAAAAGTAACTATGTTATACACATAATTTTAAACAGAAAGTACCAGGGCACTCCAAATGATAAGTCCACAGTATACAAGAATCCAAAAAGTTTTAATTCCTTATGTTGGAAAAAGTCAACACATCAATTTTCAGAGACAGCCAACACGTGTTTCGTCCAACCGGACTTTTTCAAGGCTGTAATAAGGAAAAGATGATATCTCTTTACAAATACCAAATGGTGCATATATATTGGATAATTAACAAAAAACACAAGCGATGTACAAAGACAAGAAAAATACTTTTTGTGAGTGAAAATATAGGTGATGCATTTCAAGATTTCAAAACCATAGAAGGCTAACAAAAGATTCTGGAATTGAGATACTCTCATGTTAGGTATGATATAAAAGTAGCCCCTGCGAGTTGCCAAAAGTAGTGTAAGAAGACATTAGAAAAGTGCAATTATTAATAAAAACCCTGAATGTAAACCAGATGTTTAGTAGTTACGTGAACAAAAAGAATGAGTAAGCCATTTTACGTTAAACGCCATAGACAATAGTAGGTTTCCCAAAGAAGCTTTGTGAAAAAAATGTTCAGACGATAAAGTGGCCAGACAAATATCAGGAAAGCACCGAGGAGACACCAAAGGTATGGATGTGTGAGCAGGATGCTGAGGTCGGGGCTAGAAAGAAAATCCCCCAATATTTAGATGAACAAAAAAGACCCCCAGAGTGTACAAAGGGTATGTTGTACAAACATAACAAGAAGTTGTAGCAGAAATGGGAAAATTTCTCCCAAGCATACCATGTAACTGGATGAGTTACTGAGTCCAAAACGATGTCTCTATTGAGAGGAAAATCGTGGGTCCTGTGTGATGAACAGGTTGTATAAGCCATCTATCCAAAGTGTTGAAAATTGTATGTGGCAGGGCCCTGATAAGCCTGATCACCTATGGAACAAGAGAAAATTAAGAGCAAAAAAACACCATGTGCGAGAACCCACCACACGCCGAGCACAGGAGTCCGCAACATGAAAGGAAAAAATGTCTACCCCAAAGGAAAAATATATATATATATGTATCTATAAGTAGAGTGAAAATGAGTAAAGCTAAGGGAATAGAATTATAATTCCACTCTGTTCTGTAATTACAAAAAAGTAATCAAAAGCCCCAAAGTGCCAATATCAATGTTTCAAGGGAATGTCCAAAACGCTGTGTAGTAATTTAAAGAAAAAAATATATAAGAATTAAAATAAAATGAATAGGCATCTACTAACTAGGTCTATGCATGACTCACCCCAGATTATCTGGGGTGAGTCATGCATAGACCTAGTTAGTAGATGCCTATTCATTTTATTTTAATTCTTATATATTTTTTTTATATATTTTTTCTTTAAATTACCACAACCATTATTCTGATAGCCCTGTTGCTACACAGCGTTTTGGACCCTCCCATGGGCTAGACGTTTGTTGTACATAAGTCATGTTATAGTAGATCCATTACTTAGGACATTCCCTTGAAACATTGATATTGGCACTTTGGGGCTTTTTATTACTTTTTTGTAATTGCAGAACGGAGTGGAATTATAATTCTATTCCCTTAGCTTTACTCATTTTCACTCTACTTATAGATACATATATATTATTTCCTTTGGGTTAGACATTTTTTCCTTTCATGTTGCAGACTCCTGTGCTCGGCGTGTGGTGGGTTCTCGCACATGGTGTTTTTTGCTCTTAATTTTCTCTTGTTCCATAGGTGATCGGGCTTATCAGGGCCCTGCCACATACAATTTTCAACACTTTGGATAGATGGCTTATACAACCTGTTCATCACACAGGACCCACGATTTTCCTCTCAATAGAGACATCGTTTTGGACTCAGTAACTCAGCCAGTTACATGGTATGCTTGGGAGAAATTTTCCCATTTCTGCTACAACTTCTTGTTATGTTTGTACAACATACCCTTTGTACACTCTGGGGGTCTTTTTTGTTCATCTAAATATTGGGGGATTTTCTTTCTAGCCCCGACCTCAGCATCCTGCTCACACATCCATACCTTTGGTGTCTCCTCGGTGCTTTCCTGATATTTGTCTGGCCACTTTATCGTCTGAACATTTTTTGCACAAAGCTTCTTTGGGAAACCTACTATTGTCTATGGCGTTTAACGTAAAATGGCTTACTCATTCTTTTTGTTCACGTAACTACTAAACATCTGGTTTACATTCAGGGTTTTTATTAATAATTGCACTTTTCTAATGTCTTCTTACACTACTTTTGGCAACTCGCAGGGGCTACTTGTATATCATACCTAGCATGAGAGTATCTCAATTCCAGAATCTTTTGTTAGCCTTCTATGGTTTTGAAATCTTGAAATGCATCACCTATATTTTCACTCACAAAAAGTATTTTTCTTGTCTTTGTACATCGCTTGTGTTTTTTGTTAATTATCCAATATATATGCGCCATTTGGTATTTGTAAAGAGATATCATCTTTTCCTTATTACAGCCTTGAAAAAGTCCGGTTGGACGAAACACGTGTTGGCTGTCTCTGAAAATTGATGTGTTTACTTTTTCCAACATAAGGAATTAAAACTTTTTGGATTCTTGCATACTGTGGACTTATCATTTGGAGTGCCCTGGTACTTTCTGTTTTCTATTTGTGTACACAGCACGACACAGAGGAGGCATTTCCCAGTCCTTCTGGGTCTGTGCATCATAATACCCTGGGTGGTTGGGTATTTACACCAGGTTGGCACCCTTCTCATGACTTTGTTGTTTCCTCCAGGACATTGTAATTTGTGTTGCAGATGTGCGATTTGCAAGCATCAATCACTTGTTCATGCACATAATTTTAGTAACATCTAAAAAAGATCTTGGTTAAGGTCTAAAAAAGCCATTTATTCTGCCAGTCTCTTGAATTTTAGAAAGAATGAAAGCAAGAAAGAACAGAAGAAACAATGGAGAGAAGGAAATAAAGGAGAACAAAAGGAAAGAAGAAATAAAGCAAGATCAGGGAAAGAATGCAAGAATGAAGAAAATGAATGAAGGTAGGAACGAATAAATTAAAAGAAAGAGAGGGAAAGAAGGAACAAAGGAAAAAAGACAAAAGACAAAAAAGAAAGGCAGAAAAAAGGAAAGAAAGAAAAAAGAAAGAAAGTGGAATGAGTAGAAGAAAAAAGAAAGAAAAGAAAAAGAAGGCAGGAAAACCAGAAGGCGCAAAATAAAAAAGAAGGAAAGAGAGGGAAAGATTAGAGAAAGAAAGGAAGAAAGAACATGAAAAGAAGGAAGGAAAGAAAGAAAGGCAAGAGAGAACATATCCAGGGAAGATAGAATGAAAAGGGAAGAAAGAAGGAAAGAAATAAAGAAAAATGCATAACAGGAGAAAGTAGGCAAGAGAAAAAACATAAGGAAAAAGAAAAACGAAAAAAGTAAAGAAGAAAAAGTAAAGAAAAAGGCAAGGCAAAAAAGAAAGAAAGATAAAAAGGAACATGAAAATATGAAAAGAAAAAAGGGCAAGATGGAAAGAATGAAGGAAGGAAGAAAAGAAAGAACAAAGTGTAACAAGTGCTGCAAAATTAAACACAATAAAGACTGGGTTTCAACCTGGGCAAAGTTTATTGAAGAATCATTGGTGAAAGTGAGCCCAGAAAAAAACAAAGCTAAATACAGTCATTCAAAGTGAAGTTCCAGTGGCTTAAGTAGGCTGACACACTGCCCCATGCAGGAGTTAGCAGAGGCAAACTGTGAATGACAACATACCAATTCTGAAAGCCCCTATAAGTAAGTAAATTATACAAATGATTCTAGTAAAATCAAAAGATCTTGGCTAATGCCAGACCTAAAAAGTGTTGTCTCTCAGTTCCTGGCAGTACAGGGCAATTTCAAGCACAGAGTGTATCAGATGCGAAATATGACCCAAACCTGCCTTTTATGCAAAAGCCACCTCAGTTTATCACAGGCAACAAGGAAGCTGAACAGCAGGTGGTAATAATACAGGAGTCCAGAAAATTCTTCAAAATTAACAGCTTGCGGGACTCACAGGAATTTAGCCTGTAGGATGTTTTGATCGACTACCACCAGCCAATCAGAATGGTCCTCACACGTGGCCCTTTTCTATATGATGGTAAAGTTCAGTGTTAGGGAAATTCTGGCTGGCTGCTGACAGCAAATCAGAATCTCTTTAGGCAGCCCAGAGCTACCTCAAGTGAACTATACTTCGTTTATATTGACACAAAGTATAGATTCTGTATACAATACCCATATGCAGCAGGATGGTTTTCCCAAATAGTTGTTCATTTAAACTGCACCAAAACATAAGTATACTCCACCAGCACAAATCAGTATCTATTTACAACTCCATATTGAGGTGTAAATGTGTTAATGGTGTGTCTGAACCACAGGAACAAGTTACTGATCTTTGGTAATGCTCTATCTTGTGATATTCTATCTACCACAGACTCCTCAACTTAGAATGAGGAATGTGAATCTGGAAAATTATCAATCCAAAAGATGGCATCGTGCAGTTCTGCTGTGACTCCATGCCACCCCAGAAGTGACAAAGTGACAGGGCATACAAGCACTATCTCTTTATGTGGACATCAGTTTCTTGTCTTTTCCCACCCTCAGATGCGGAGCCTGAACAACTGTCGGAAACAGAGTGCTGATCACTAACTTGGGACCAGTTTAGATGTTAAAAAGAGGCCACTCCACAGACTAGGGAGGTGGGAGTGCAGTGTGAATTTGATGGTTAGTGTATTTATCAGAAAGAATGTTACCAAATGTAAGTAACTTGTTCATCTGATGGATACTTCTAAATGAAGATTGCTCACTTCAGAACAGATATCAAAGGAGTGCCTTTCCAAGGTGGGGGGAGGAGCATGGTGGTAGTAGGGTGGTGGGAGTGGCGGTTGTAGGTGCTGCAGAATCTGATCACACATAAAACTTTGAATAACTAAGAGGGTGAAGTGTCCTTCCCACCCAACATGACTGTCCAGGAAGTAGTGCTTTGTTAACATATGCACCAATGAGTAGGTCGCAGCCTGGCAAATATCCAGGGCAGGCATTCCTCACGCCAACACAGTGGTAAAGGCCTCAGCCTTGTGTGGAATGGGTGTTGCTTCTTAGTGCATAGAAGATATTAATGCAAAGGAGTATCCTCTTTGACAAAGTCCTCTTCTGGAAAGACTTCTTTTTCTTTGCTCTAGAAATCTCCATAAAATATGTGATTATCTACTTTAGGGTCTGTCATATGATGAATGTAATAGGTTTAAGATCTTTTGGAGTCCAACCAATGGAGCTTTTGCTCCTCCTGCGAGAGGTTAGAAGAAGCACGTACGCTGATAGAGTGATCGACTGCCCAACGTAGAAAGGAGTGAAGACGTTTGGTAAGAAGGCTGTCCAGGCCCTCTGCACCAATTTGTCCAGAAAAAGGAGGTGTACAGCAATTACACTGAAACTGTCTTTAGGTCACTCAAGTGACAAACAGACGTTACTGAAATGAGGAAGAGAAGTCTTCAAGGCTCAAAGACACAATGAGCAACTATGCACTGGCAAGGAAGGTATACACACAACAAATGTCAACACCCAGTTAAGTCCCACTGTGGTATCACAAATGATGTGGGATGGAATATGTAAGTTAAACTGTAGAAGGATAGGAGGGATGACAAATAACCTTTTACAGTGCCCCCTGCAAGGCCTTCCCTGGGCTAAAGACAAAACAAACAAAATTACATCCAAAAACTTTCAACGTAAGGGGTCAGTATGCAGGGCACTATCCCACTTTACAAATTGATCCCGTCATAAATGGATTACACAGAGGGGCGTTTGGTGGCGAGGAGGTCATCCACCACTTTAGGCGTCAAATCTTACACATTCAATTGCAACTGCTTAGTCTCTACACAAGGAGGTGTAGGTTGCATAGATTTGAGGTGAGGACCCTGCTCAACGCCTGAGACAGGAGGTCCCCCCTCCTGAAAGTGGAAGCATGATTGGAGGACAAATGGTCATGCTCAAGAGTTCCGAGTACCACACTCTCCTGACCCAATCTCTGGCCACTATGATTACTCTGGCCCAGTTGTTTCTGATTTTCTTGAGAACTCCGGCACAGGAGGTAGTTGAGAGAAGGCATACATGAGTCTCTTGTTCCATTCCAGCATGAATGCTTCTTCGTAAGTGTTCTTTCAGAAACTCTAGCACACAAATTAGTTGACTGCACATTTTTGATAGTGGTTAAAAGCACTAGCCATGTCTCTCCCCACTGGTCAGAGACACCCTGTGCCATTTTGGGATGTAGGTGACATCTGCCAATTCGCCTGCTCTGGTATTCAGGGACCCTGCCAGGTGACTGGCGACTAGGAGGATGTCCTGGTGTTTTAGCCACCTTCACAGATGCATAGCCTCTTGGCATCAGACTCAGGACACCCTGCTTGTTGCCGTATCTGATGCAAGTGGTGCTGTCTGTGAGAAGCTGCACCAGTCTCTTCAGACAGGAAGGCCTTCAGGGCCAGCCAGACAAATTGCCCATAGCTTTAGAAGGTTGGTATGGAGCTGGCCTTCCACTGGTATCCAAAGTCAGCGAGTCCCTAAGATCCTCTGTGACTGTGGGCAAGATCTCATAGGCCATGCCTCAAAGGGCATGGGTGTATTGGCCCAATAGGCAGACTGCGTTCACAGATTGCAATGTCAGGCTGACATAGGAGAATATATGTTTTCTAAAGACATCAATTCTTTTGTATTTTCTATCTGGAGGATTGGTTGGAAACTAGAGTTGGAGTTAGGGTTCACCCTGCGGGATGGGGCTTCTATAATGAGCCTCTCTGGAGTTGGGTCCTTGGTGAGAAACTCTGAATCACTAGGGGCCAGCCAATGACTTCTGGCCTAACAGATGGGAAAATGCAAAGTTTTGACCAGGTAGTCCCCAGGGCATCATTAAATGGAAGCAGGGGTTCAGGTGTTGCTGGTCCAGGCAGAAGAATTTCTGTCAAAACTTTCATTTTAGTCTCAATCAAGGGCAGCTATAATTCTAGTACTATGGCTGCCCTCTGAACCATCATGACAAATAAGTCACTTTCTTCCATTCGTGGACCACGTTGTTAGTCAAGCTCTGTCTCAGGGGAGGTATCAAGCCGACTGGTGTTCTGTAAATTGGGATACAAGGCAACATGAGTGTTACGAGGAGGGACAAAGACACCTTTCCTACCAACATCATCATCAATATCCCGGAGTGCACCATGTTCTGGCACAGGATCAGTGTCAAAAACAAAAGATAATGGAGCCTTTGCTGAAAGCTGCGATGTGGTAGAGTTGAAGAGTTAGAATCAGGGTGTATGACAACCAGTTGTGCTTTCATAATTTTTTAGCGTGGCTTCGGTTGAGCTCGAACCAATGAAGGTTCCAGATCTGACGTGGGCGCTGGCACTGGATCATCCACCAGTGCCAATGATGTAGGTACTGGCATTGGGACGGCTAGAATAGGTGTGGATTTCTGGGCCAGAGAGGAAGGCTGTCCCAGAGTTGCTATGAGAACACAACAGGAAGTGCATTGAAAATTTGTTGCGTGGCCTCTTCGAAGGCCTCAATCTGCAGAGGGTCAAAAATGACTTGCAAAACTCATGCTTTCTCTTTTGAGTAAGAATGGCGGTGATGGGGTCAAGTTCCCCTTCGTTTTCTTAGGCTTGGACTTATCGGAGGACTTTGAGCGGGTAGTGGCAAGAGGCAAAGATACTGCATAACATGTAAGATCCCAATTAGTAGGTCCTGTTCTGGGAGTCAACATAGTGGAAATGGGGTCAAATTCTATGGCAGGACCCGGAGGCCAGGATTTTGCTATACTTTCTTCATTTATTTGTGCAGCAGCCGCATTAAGCAGTCAACAACAAAAAACATAATTTCTGATAACCCCAGGGAAACAAATGACGTTCCAAAATAAACAAGTTTATAGTCAGTCAGGTGCTGCGAACCTCTGTGAAAGGTACTGTCCCTCTTCTGTCACCCTCTTTCTTCACTGCTGTTAGTTAAGCACTTGGACTCCGGTACCCTATCATGTTTATCAATGCATTTTTCTCTTTGTATGTTTGGTCTCGCTGGGAGGCGCTTGCCCCTTGTGTCACAGGAACGCCTCTCCGATCTTTCGCGAACGATCATTAGATTAGTTTTCCTTCATCTGAGAGATTCGGGGCCAGGGCACATGCCAGTCTTCCAACCGCTAGAGGGCATGCCCCCCTCACGCGTCAGTTACAAGACGCTATTCATCTCACTTTGCCGCAGAGCGCATGTCAGTTACAGACATCACGGAGTGCCTCCATCTATGGCAAAAACAAATTAAATGGCCCCTGTCAGCCCAAAGTGGGTGGGGTAAAACGGTTGGAGGAGCAGTAAATCCTGTACATGGGCAGACATTGCCCAGGCTGCCATCTGTCTCATACAGTGTCAGTTTTTAGCATAAGGGCAAGTTGTCTGCTAGTGTCCACACTATTGTTACCTGTCGGGCCTCACGGGGATTCGAATCCTCGGCTCCCTCGAGCCATAGCTGTTATTTAATGCCTTCAAGGCTGGTAGCCCATCATTTTCTCTGCTTGGAAAGGCCTGTGACTTGCTGCGTCACGTCTACGTTACTGTAGACCTCATAAGGTCTGGTTCAGGCTAAAG
Source organism: Pleurodeles waltl (assembly GCF_031143425.1). Taxonomy (NCBI): domain Eukaryota; kingdom Metazoa; phylum Chordata; class Amphibia; order Caudata; family Salamandridae; genus Pleurodeles; species Pleurodeles waltl. The sequence goes on from NC_090444.1 coordinate 1,182,753,767, forward strand.
GAGCCTAAAACCTATACTATCTAATTCCCTCTTACCTGGTGGCTGGCCACAGTCCCTTAAAATAAATAAGACACATACGTACATACTTACAGGCCTCGTTTAGGGTTAGGGGGATTATTATGAAGAGGAGGAAAACGTTTCATACTTCCCAGTCACAGATGAGTTCTGTAATGCATTAGACACCTCCGTAATTTAAGTGGTCTTGGACACAATGGCTCCTCTGGAAAAGAGACTTATCGACATGGCACAACAGTGCCTTCAACCCCTTGCACAGCGGGAAGACATGCCTGGGCCTTCTGCCCCAAAACCTCCAGAGCCAGCCTCTACCCCCTGCTGTCCTCCCCGCTCCCCCTCGAATCCGCGCAAATGTCCACAATCCTCAGGGTGGACCTGGAAGCTTTTGCCAAGCTGAAAAAGGCGTTCTTCGGCGCAAACTCCCCTACGCTCCCAGAGCTGCTGCTTCCCCAAATGGTCCCTCAAACCTGAGCGTGCCCGGGCCCAATTCACACCGCCCTGGCCTCAAATGGTCTCCATATGGGCTCGGAGGGTGAGTCCAACCGCGAACGGTCCTGGAAACCATTCGTCACTCCCCCAGCCGTGTAAGGTCCTGCTGCCGAGGAGCCTGGTGACTCCCAGCCAGATTTCTTAGAGCCTGAGGAGCTTATGCATCCCTGCTCCTCCGAATGGGCTCCCGGTGACAAGGTGGCTAAATATGTGACTGGAAGGGCTCTGCAAACCCCTTGACCAATAGGTCAGGAACCACATTCGGGCAAAATGCCCCCGTCCAACTTTGGAGGGTAAAGTGGCTGTCATGCCCGAAACAGACACATGTATGGCCAATTTTCTAACAAAATACATCAGGGACCCAAAGAAGGGTTTTGACCACTCCTGGCGGTCATGCAAGGACAAGCTCCTGTACATAGCAGGACCACTAGTAAACATTTTTGGTATGGCAGAGGAGGCCAAGGCATCAAGGGCACTGATCACCCAAGAGGCACTTTCCAAGTTGGGCCTAAAGGGGAATAGTTTTTGGTAATGCCAACTGCGCCATCTCTACTGAGAGGGCTCTTTTGCCACCAGTTTGTTAAGGAGCTCGGCCAATTAGTGTCGCTCTTTAATTCACTTGACACAGCCCAATCAACGGTCAGGTGCATGTTCAATGCATGTGTTTTCACCGGGGCCGGCAGTGGTAAGGGGCGCTCCGCTGGCCGTTGCCACTATTCAGCCTCTGGCAGATGCCAACCATCCCAGCAAGGACAATGGCAGGACTTCTCGGGATCCTTGCCTACCAGAAGACAGTCACGCCAGAAAGGTTGCCGAAACGGACCCCGAGGTGAAGAAGCTAACTTCAGTTCACCAAGTGAGTTTTTTTAATCTCTCCCTACAGTCAGTTTGGGGTGTCAACTGGTGCACTTTATATACAACTGGCAGACTCTCATGCCCTACACCTGGGTGCTTCAAATCGTGCAGAGATTCCACATAGAGTTCTACTGGTCCCCCTTTCATCCTTTACCTCCCAAACCCCTCATTTTCTCTGGACAGGGAGAACAGGAGGTTCTAGAACTCCTGGCCAAAAGGGCAATATGTACTTTCAATCCGCAACCCTCTGTGTTTCTAAGTAATCTGTTTCTGGTTCAGAAGCAGGGTGGTGTCCGGCACCTGGTGATCAATCTCCGGAAATTCAATGAGTGGTTGAGTTTACCACCATTTCAAGATAGAGGGCATCCACCTCCTTCAAGACCTCTTCTGGCTCAATGATTCAATGGTCCGGCCGGACCTCAAGGACACTTATCTAACAGTCCCAATCTTTCCGGCACATCGCCAGTTTCTTCATTTTCAATGGCAGGGACAAACTTTTTGATTCACCTATCTCCCTTCAGCCTGTCGTTGGCCCCCTGGTGTTTCACCAAGGTTCTGAAGCCAATGACAGAATGCCTGAGGGCTTCTGGTGTGCACATGGTAGTGTATCTGGACGATATGTTGCTCATGGATCAATGTCTGCATGCTCTGTCTAGCCATCTTGAGATGGTGGTGAATCTACTCCAGTCCCTGGAGTTTATTATCAACCAACTGAAGTCAAATTTCTCCCTTTCACACTCCATCACATTTCTGTGGTTCTTAATCAATTTGGTAGAGACTAACGCTGAGCCTTCCCTCTAGGAAGTTGGCTAAAATCCGGCATGAAGTGAGGAGGATGCTGGCAAAACCATGGACCTCCATTCACCAGATAAGCCAGGGTGGTAGGCCTGTTTTCATCCTCCATTTAGGCCATGTTTCAGGGGCCCCTACACTTTTGGGCCCTCCAGCGACTAAAAGAGGATCATGTTTGCCGCTGCCTCACATACTTCCAGTTCATTTCCCTGTCAGAAAGGGCCAAAGAGGAACTCAAGTGGTGGTTCTCCCATATGGAGGCACAGAATGGTCATGCAATTTTCGGCTCGCAACTGGATCTAGTGATCGAGTCCAATGCCAGCAGTTCAGGTTGGGGAGCTCATTATAGGGAGTTCACCACCGGCAGGGGATGGTCCGCCGCAGAACAGTCCCTACATATCAACTGACTGGAGCTGATGGCCAGTTCCTTTGCAGTCAAATATTGGACCAAAGAGAGTTGTGTCCTTTTGAAGATGGGCAATGTGGTTGTGGTCCACTATATCAGCCATCTGGGGACTACACGGCTCAGAGCCCTCTCAGATCTAGCCAAGAACTTTTGGGAGTACTGCCTAGAACATCATGTTTCAGTGACGGTGGAATATCTCCTGGGGTCAGCCAAACGGGTTACGGATTGGCAATCTCACCATCTCTGAGATCCAAGCCTGTGCCGACTTCTTCCGTCAATGTTTCAAGCCCTTTCCGCCCTGTGGCCCCGTTCATGCTCAACCGGTTTGTGTCCAGACTCGATCATCAGCTTCCCGGGTCCTTCAGTTGGTCGTCGGTGCAGGTTTATGCCTTTCGCCATGATCATGTGTCTGACAGATCAGGTGCGCAGGCAGAAGGTGGATCTGGTAGTGATCACCCCGGTGTGGAGGTCACAAGTATGTATTCTAGTTCTGATGGAAATTTCCTCAATCAATCAATCAATCAGTTATTTGTATAGCCCAACTTCTCACCCATGGGGTCTCGGGGCACTGATGAGGGGGCACTGATCAGTCGAAGAGCCAGGTCGTGAGGTCCTTCTTGAACTCATTCAGCGAGGTGGACTGCCTGAGATGGAGTGGCAGCGTGTACCAGGTCTACACAGCGAGCGAACCTGATTCTAGGGGTGGCGGCGAGGACCAGTTGAGCAGAGTAGAGTTGTCTGGAGTGGGGGTAGAAGGCTAGGCGGTAGTTGAGGTAGGCTGGTCCGATGTTGTGCAGGGCCTTGTAAGCTTGTGTCAGGAGTTTGGAGGTGATACAGTTGTTGATGGGGAGCCAAAGCAGATTTCTCAGGTGGATGGCGATGCGGCTGTAGCAGGGGATGTCCAGGATGAGTCTGGCTGCTGCGTTCTGTATTCTCTGGAGTCTTGTTTGCAGTTTCTTCGTGAGGCTGGCATAGAGTGCATTGCCGTAGGCTAGTTTACTGCTGAAGAGTGCATGAGTGACGATCCTTTTTGTTTCAATGGGGATCCCCTCGAAAATCTTCCGGAGCAGGCAGAGTGTTTGGAGGCACGTGGATGAGATGGCATTGACTTGGCATGCCATGGACAGTGAGGAGTCAGGGATGATGCAAAGGTTGTGTGCGTGGTCGGTGGGGGCAGGGGTGGTTCCAAGGGCTGTTGGCCACCAGGAGTCGTCCCAGGTAGTGGGACTGGGGCCCAGGATGAGGATCTCTGTCTTGTCAGAGTTGAGCTTGAGGCAGCTGTCTATCATCCAGTCGGTGACTGCTCTCATTCCATTGAGGAAGTTGCTCTTGGCTGATGATGGTTCTCAAAACACTCTACCCCACAATCCTCATGCCCCGAGCGACCCATCCAGGAATCCCCAACATCTGGTGATAAGTGGCAGCCTCCAGCTTATGGTGTGGAGGATTACAGGTCTAGATGGAAAGTCCCTGGCTTTTCAAGAGCTGCAGAAGATTTCCTCTCACGGGCATGGGCAGAGGGTACAGACAAGAGGTATCGATTGGCCTGGGCTTGATGGATGAGTTGGTGTCTTCAACAGTGTGTGGATCATATGGGGGCAGATGTTGTCCGCATCCTAAATTTCCTGGCCGCCTGAGGTTTATTAGGAAGGGCTTACAAATCGGTCAATACTTTTAGATCGGTGATCTCCGTGGACTACGCCATGATCGCAGGACTACCAATCAGGGAACATCCCCTGGTTAAGAAATTGCTACGCAGCCTTTGATTATCCCTTCCACCAAAACCCAGGTACTGTTGTCGGCCAACTGCTATTCTTTTGTGCCTGATTTCCTGCAGGAGGGAATCGGATGTCAGAGCCCTAGATATTAAGGGAAGATCCTTTACTCCGGATGGGGTCACATTACATGTCGCTAAATGGACTGTCCTTCCAGCTTGATTTCTTATCCAGCTTTCCCTGAGTCGTTTAAGTTGTGCATGTGAGATGCAACAAAGCCTACGAAACTATGATAGAAGAGCTTCGTCCTCAAGGCGAGATGCAGCTGTTGATATTGACATATCAATATAACCCTGGGTTTCCTTCTCCCAAACCAATTGTGGTAGATCTGGAAAGGCTTCCTTGAGTAGATTCACCTTAAAGCTCCGCGGGTCACCCCTTCCAGCCCCTATGGGATACCCAGGACTCAAAGGTTATTTTGTCTTGCTCTATTTTCCAAATCTGCCATTTTCCACGGAGTGTCCTCCATTTGGCTTCTCAAAGATTCTCTAATCTCCCCTTGCGTAGCACTGTCATCCTCCAGTTTCGATATACGGGTTTCAGCCTCTCCTATACGTATTGCGAAGTCGGTACCCGTCGAATAGCTCCCTGCATTTTGCAGCAAGCCAATTGTGTTCTGCGGCTTTCAGCTTTTGTCTCCTCCTGATGTTCCATAATACTCTGGTGTATCATCTCCAACGACGTTTGGGTTGTATCAGTCAAAGGGCCACCCACGGAGCCAAGCCCACCAAGCCCAGGCGCAGAAGAATAATCCCATTGTAGGTTTTTAGATGTTTTAGTGGAAGTTTGGTGGGAAGGTGAGCCTGAGCCAGAAATTCTCTTCTTCATCTTTTTCCTAACCGTGGCCACTTTATAGAGTTTTCAGGTTGACCTGGCCCCTTCCCCATTCAGACTTCTCATCTTCATCCTCACCTGGCGTAGTTGTCTCAGAACCTGCTTTGGACCAGGATGATCTCCAGGCTCGACTGCTCCCCTCCCTGAATTCAATAGCTTTGTTACTGGTCCAACTAGATTGGTCTGATAAAGAAAAAAATGTATCCCCCTAAGTCTAAATCTTGACCATTTTTCGAAGTCAGTTTCCTTTCACCCCGGATCTATTTGCCCTTCTGTACTTCCTCACCCGTATTTAATGATGAGAGGTCATGAACCAGGGCCTGTGTCAAAGCCTGTGCCTCTGCCTGGGCTAGGGTGTCTCTAGAAGTAGAGTTGTTACTTATTTCCAATTTCCTGTCCTCCTCTGCTTCTTCTGCGAACAAATTTGTGCGCACAGGGGTGAGGGGAACATCAGCCTTTGCTGTTTGTAAGGGTTCCTTCTGTACTTCTCTGTCCTGTTGTTCAATGACGCAGTCACCAGATAGCATATTCACATTTGACTCCACATTCCCACATATATCGCTAGTGTTGCCAGTTGTGTCTTTCCGTTTTATTGCTGAATCAGCGTGTGTTTTTGCTTTAAAATATTTCCCTAGAGGGGCATTTGCCAGTTTTGCCGAAGATGCTAATTTTATTTTGTGCGGCTCACCTGCCGTCCATGTAGAGGCTCTCCCCCCCTTGTACTCTCCTGCATCACCAGAGCCGCGCATTCTTTCTTGCCGCGCAGTGGCCCCATCTCCAACACCAGCAGGTGCGCCTTTGATCCTCTCGCCTGCATCCGTGTAGCACGCCTCCTCACCAATGCGGTCAAACAATGTAACAAAGAATGTAGCATGCTCGTTACCGAACACATAGACAAGCAGGCGAACTCCAAACACTGAGGTAAGCTCGCGTATATTCTGAGGTGGATTTGGAACACTCATCACCAGTGACCGGTTCGGGAATGAGGGCGGGCTGGACATCTGCATCCAGCTGGCCGGAAAGAAGGAGGGAGACCAGTATGCCCGAATCACTTGGCCTCCATCTTGCCTTCCATGTTAATATCTTTTACGTTCCTATTGCCCAAGTTGCGGTTTTCATAATTTCTTATTGGACTTGGCCCTCTCTGCAGGGTCGCCTACAAATCTTTTCATTTTCACCCCTGCTGCTTTCCGAACCCATTTTAGGACTCTGTGCACTTTACCACTGCTAAGTGCTAAAGTGCTCATGCTCACTCCTCCAAACATGGTAAAATTGGCTTAAACCCAATTGGCCCTAGTCAAGTGGTACAACCTATACCCAAGGCTTGTACATTGCATGCTACTATTGGAATTGTAGTACTTGTTGTGTAACCCACTTAGGTAGCTTTGTGAAACATGTCTCATATTTGCCATTGGAGCTTGTGCACAGTTTTAAACTCCCAATCCGACTTGGCAAAATAAACTTTTGCTTGACCTAGACCTCCCTTTTTAATACCCATCAGTCAGTCCTAGGGTAGGCCCTAAACAACCCACAGGCCGAGGTGCACCGTATTAAAATATATATATATATGTACTTTTAAATCTTACATGCCTTGGTAGTGAAAAACTCCCAAATTCTTTTTTCACCCCTATTAGGACTATCCCTTCCATAGGATAACATTGGGCTACCTTATTATATTTAATAAATGAAAACATTTGTTTGGAAACAGATAAATATGTCATTTTGGACTATAAAGAATTGCAATTTAAAATCTTCTTTGTTGGTAAAGTCGGATTTTGAGTTACAATTCCGAAAATGACACTTTTAGAAAGTTGGCATTGTTTTGTCCTAATCATTTGGTGCCTGCAGCCTTTGTCCCAGGTCACACAACTGTGATCAAAGTGGCAGTTGGCCGTTGTGTATTGCTCCCAGACAGTGAGACAAACGGGGACTAGTTTTTGGCAGGACGGGCCATCTGGCCAGAATGGGAGGGGCACAGATTTTCCCTACCCCACTTATATTTCAAAGGAGCTGCCTCAGCACACTCACAAAGAACTTCACACTAGCCTTGTCACCCCAAACCATTTGGAGCCTGGGCAGGAAGAAAGAAAATTCCATAACCATCTGTGGCAGAAAACCTCCTAAAGTTTCTTCCACTTCAAAGCTAGCACTAGGTATAAAACTAGATCCTCCGCCTCACTCTCCAGTTCACTCCTGTACCTGCAGAGGATACTCTGGACTGCCCTGTTACTTGAGGCCTGCTTTGTACTTCAGAGGACTGCTTTGGTGTTCCCAGAGGACTGCTGCTTGAAGTCTGCCTTGAATTCTCAGAGGACTGCCCTGCTGTTAGAACCCAGAACTACCAGAGTGAATCCAGGGGCTAGCTGTTTGTTCTCATTGTCTGAACAACAGGGACACCGAAAGTCAATGTCAACTCTGTGTCTGGACCCTGTTTGAAGTGAGTCCTACACTCCAAATGGTGCCCATCCAGTCCTGAACCCTTGGATTTGGTGCTAAAGAAGACCAAAATAACAAAAACTCAAACTTGGAACTTGGGAAATCTTCTGTCAAAAAGCGGTCAGAGAAGCAACAGAAGACCAAGGCCTACCTGCTTGGCGATCCGCCCAAGGTGCATCACCGGTCGGCCTGACTTAGAGGTAGCTCCAGCTACATTCTTTTCTACAGCAGCAAATCCTGTTCAGTGGCTCTTTGGAGAAGGGGCATCTGGCCTGGCAGAACCCTCATTGGCTACAGCCGGCAACTTCGTCCAGTTGCAGAATTTTTACTTCCAAAAAAGTCACAAAGTCTGAACGTAGGAATCTTCATCGCAACTTTGTCCTGCGGCTCCATGGCAATGACGTATCCTATGCTGCCTTGCCCTAATGAACTTCCTTTGCAATTCCGAAGAATAGCCGAGGCCGGAACCAATGCACCTCGTGTATCTGGACCGCGCATCGTTGTGGTAGGCCTTAATGTTTGACTTTGCTCCAGTCTCATGCAACAATATGTTTGTAGTTGGCGCATGGATCTTTTAAGCACTAGTTCTTTCCACAAAAACATTTACAAAATTCATAACTTCAGTTCTACTGACTGGATTTTTTTTTGTTTTGTCTCAAATAATGTATTCAATGTTACTTTATTTTTATAAATCAGTGTGGGATTTTGCCTGTGTTGTGTTTCCACGTAATACTGTTTGGGTGCTGCATAAGTACTTCACACACTGCCTCCATGTTAAGCCTGACTGCTTTTGAGCCAAGCTACCACAGAGTTAAGCACTAGTTAATTTAGTGACTTTTTGTGGTTCACCCCAACAGGGATTGTGGTTGATGCTTGACATGCTCCTCAATCAAAAACCCAATATCTAACTATGTAAGGGGATACCTGTGATATCACGGATGTCAACGGTCAAATGATATTTGCTTCGGAGAGGCAAAGAGAGGGAAGACAAGAGAGCGAGTGGGAGAAAATAAGACTCAGCGTAAACACACCTACCGAGCAACCATGCGAGCACACCTTCACTGTGGCAGCGAGAGAGCTGAGGATAACACTGAGAAGGGGCGGGAGAGCGACCGAAAGAAATAGTGAGAGCTGCCTTTCAAGTGCAACTGAGCTGTGGAAGAAGAAATGTGGGCAGATAAAAAGAGAAGGAAAGAAAGAAGGATTAACCGATAACGGTGTCACTCAGTCTCTTGAACACAACGTGCTCTTTGTACAGAAAAACTGCTAGATCCAGTAGATTTGCTAAACAATACTTATAAAATGCAATCATTTACTGCAGATAGCATGAATACATTTTCCACAGAGAAATCACAGCTGCAAACTAAATATGTATTTGCAGCTAACGTTGAAAATGTGTGCTACGCCTTCAAGTTGTTAGTAAAATTCTTTAGAAAATGTTCATCTTACTAAGATAGTGTAATGCGCTGATAGCACAAACACACACGCAGGCCCAAGCCGCGCGCACGCACGCACACAAACCCTCCTTCCACCACCCCTCAGGGACCCCCACTGGATAAACTCTGCCACCTCTGCTTTAAGGTTTTACTTGCAGTACAACTGTCGAAAGCCCGGACTCCTTACCTTTGTGGTGGGGGTGGTATAAATTAATTTTATTTTGAGCATTACTAAAGGCCATGTCGTTGAAAGGTTTGACCATAAGAAGGCCCAATTTGAACCTAACATGGCCAAGGATGGGTAGTCAGGGGAGGTTACGCCTGTACTCGGAGATGCATGGCTGAGGCAGAGTTTTAGCCACTGTAGTTGACAGAGTGACCTTTGATGGCTGCACGGAGGCTGTTCCAATCGTGCGTTCTTGAATGGGCCCCTGCGCCAACCACCACAGCTGAGTGGTGAGGAGGCAGGACGGGGACTACAGGTCTTTGGCCGTGGTTAAAGCTCCCGATAACATAGCCAATGTGTACTGCGAGCGACGTATCCTCATCAAGGAGGGAGCCCAGGTTTCTCAGTTTAGTAGATAGGGAAAAGGACTGACCCAGTAATTCTTTTAATGGCAAAAAGGAGGCGTTCCCTTTCAGAATTGTTGACATTGAGACAGCTATCGTGCACCCATGCTTAAGCTTAGATTCTGTAGCTCTGTCACACGATGGAATACGGCCTCTGTTCCTTACAAATGTTTAAAAAGGGGGCAAAGTGCACCGTGAACAATGCAGTAAAGAGAGGGGAGAGACCCTTGCAGGACTGACTTCACTGGAAACAAATCTAACCAATCAGAGATGTGCAGCGGTGTGATCGCACAAGGTACGCTTTCAGATAAGAACACTCTTGAACTTGACATATATTTTACAGACATCACACTAAGCCACTGGTGTTAGCAACAAATTGTTGAAGCATTCTATGCAAAGACCTTAAACGCATTGGTGAACATTTATTGTAAGTTGTGGACTTAGGACTTGAATACCAAACACATAGTTAAATAAAGGTGGACAATACTAGCTCAGTAGTTAATTAAAAAAAAAACACAGACTTAACAGAGACATTACCTCCTCGGTCTAATCTATGCTGGAAAGCACAAAGGAGCCTAAACTTCAAGCGGCAGCTAACAAACGACATTTCAGAGTTAGATTTTATTGTGCTTTAATTCCCTTGATCCAAAAAAACGCTTTTCGCAAGATGTTATTTGACACGGGCATTTCCTGGTGCGTGAGGGGAGTGGGGTGTCAGTTAGAACTCGGCGAGGGGAGTGGGGTGTCAGTTAGACCCCAGCAGCAGGTCCTCCAAAGCTTTTGTGGAGGCAGATGCCTTACCTCCCACACCCAGCAGTCTGTATTCCGTATTTTCAGATGGCTGTCGCAGCGGGGGTCTGTTTCTGATGAAAATGCTTCTTCCGACTTGGCAGGAGCACTTTCGTCAGACAGAAGCGCCAAGCGGGTGCCATGTTTTTGTCTGCTCCGTATCTTTGTCTTTTGCAAACTAATGAAGGATTTTATCGAGTACTTTTATGATAACCAGACAAGCAACGGCTCTGAGGAAGAAGGAGTTTTCTCCCTACTCGAGGAAGCCATTGTGTTCCCCTGTGCTGTGTGGCGGACCTGGACACAGACAATAAGCAGTGGGAGGGCCAGTCCTGAACAGGGCAGACTTCCAATGCTTGGAAGGCGGCCACCTTGTGACCAACAGATCACTTTACTTTAACTGACTGCCAGCTGAAGCTGCACTTGTACTCAGTCTGATTCTTCCATCTATACAAGAGGCATGGGGACTATCAAATTAGAGGGGTGGGAGAATCGACAATTAACAGTGGTTCTTCCATCCAGCGAAGCTTTAAATGTCCATTTTGGAGTCCTTGTGCTCTTTATGCACCGTGGGAGTGACGTGCGTTTGTGACTGCACCAATCTTGCACAACTTTTTTCTTACCTCACTTAACACAGAACGATTTTCACATGCGCTGGAAGATTTTGTTATCTGATAGTTATCGTATTTACCTATGCACAAAACAAGATAAAATCGCAAGCATGTATGTGTATCTACATAGGGATACGGTTCAGTGGCATTATGTTGGGAGTGAAGCAAAACACAAACGCTGTGGGATAGCGTAACTGGATGGACGGAATGCGGAACCAATCAAACATTCACCCCCAGTCACAGATCTGGGTTTAATCCATCCATTATTTTGCTCACCATGCCACCCCAGTTTGAACCCAGCCATATGCAAATCAGTCTTGACCCTGTTCCTCATGGGAACAGTCCATCCCGAACTGCCAGGCCAGGTTCTCCCTGGACCGGAAACAAGCATCCTGGGACCGGTTTCGGGGTTTCACCCCTCATCAGCCAGGCTAGCTTGAATCCAGTGGCACACTGAGCCCGGGACCCACGTCTGGGCATACCCGGCGCACTTAGGGCGGCAAAAGCAAAGCAAAACACAAACGCTGTGGGATAGCGTAACTGGATGGACGGAATGCGGAACCAATCAAACATTCACCCCCAGTCACAGATCTGGGTTTAATCCATCCATTATTTTGCTCACCATGCCACCCCAGTTTGAACCCAGCCATATGCAAATCAGTCTTGACCCTGTTCCTCATGGGAACAGTCCAGCCCGAACTGCCAGGCCAGGTTCTCCCTGGACCAGAAACAAGCATCCTGGGACTGGTTTCGGGGTTTCACCCCTCATCAGCCAGGCTAGCTTGAATCCAGTGGCACACTGAGCCCGGGACCCACGTCTGGGCATACCCGGCGCACTTAGGGCGGCAAAAGCAAAGCAAAACACAAACGCTGTGGGATAGCGTAACTGGATGGACGGAATGCAGAACCAATCAAACATTCACCCCCAGTTACAGATCTGGGTTTAATCCATCCATTATTTTGCTCACCATGCCACCCCAGTTTGAACCCAGCCATATGCAAATCAGTCTTGACCATGTTCCTCATGGGAACAGTCCAGCCCGAACTGCCAGGCCAGGTTCTCCCTGGACCGGAAACAAGCATCCTGGGACCGGTTTCGGGGTATGCTGGGAGTGGCCAGGACAGAGCGTATTCACCTGTGACACCAGTTACCACTGTGGTTATCAAGCAAGGTTAATAAGTCACACAAATACTACGATTTCAATTGCATCTAGCCTCCGGGTCTAACCCCCTTTCTCCGATTTTACAAAGATGTGACTTAAAATAGAGGTACAATGAATCCAGGCCAGACTGTTGGAGTACCTTATGCCCAGGCCACTTACAAGGTACATACATGAAATTAAACACACAAACTGTGTTCACTCAAAACTGAGCATCTTGACACTTGGGTGAAATGAAGAATGTCAACAAGACTCACCTGTGCAGAAGGACCAGCAGCGGTCCAAGCCCAACAACAAAATACCCACAAGAAACAGTTTCCAAGACACAATGCCAAAGGATCCAGAACGCTGTCTTAACTAGTTAGGTACAACAATCCACCCCTTCACCAGCATCACTGGCTACGCCAAACACAGCAGAGCAGATTCAAGGTAACAGTACTTTACGATATCAGTGCTCTTATTACGATGTCCTCAATTTTAAATTTACATGAAAAGTCCTTAAAAAACAAGCTTTACGAATGAGTGTTTCCTTTTATTTGCTATCTCGACTTATATATACTATTTCAAACAGAAAATAATTCTAGAGTGGTCTTAGTTGGCCGCATGTTACCAACTGACAAGCCAAAAACAAATCATTCACTGTCATCGCTACACTAGATAAATGGGAAATTGTCCATTACTAATCTGTAGTAAGCAAAATCGAAGTAGTGCTATGTTCGTCATAAAGGGCCGTCTGTCAGTAAAAACATCATATAAACAAAAAATTTAATTTTTTACCTAGCACATCCTTCTCATGCTCTGGAACTAGGACTTTCCACTTGGATTCTTCTGGGTCATTCAAGTCGATGTTGACCAATCTATAATTTGGTGCTGAAGAATTGGTCTTAAAAGTGCATACTGTGCCCTCATTGGTAGTGTACTCATACTCAGCATCAAAGTTGTCAATCAGCTTTACCCACTTGAGAATTCCTGAAATAAAGAACATTCATTGTCAAATCCTGGAGACTTAACTATTCTATAACGTGAGAGTTCTGAAAAGTGCAAACAGTGCTGCTGAAGTACAGTCATATTTTCCAACTAGCAAGAAATTCATAGAAAGTCACAAATTTGTAAAGCAGAAATCCTCCAGTATTTTAGTAATACATACCCACAATTATTTCAGGAATGGAATTATTTCACAACACATTTGCTTTTTTAGGTTTTGCCTGCACACTGCTTGCGAAATCTATTGTTAATATAAAAACAAAAAACAAAAATTAAAAAACTTTAAATGTGCTTAGGCCCAGCCTCTTACTTACCTGAACTTACCATTGGCATAGTCCAATGTAAATCTGATTTAAATGCTTCTGACTGGCCAACACGTCGTCCTGCTTCACTTCCTGTTATCTTCTTAGTCATTCCTGCCTGTTGCCTCTGGACCAAATATTCTTTCTGGTCACTTCCTACTGGGCACTGACTGGCCAGTGTCCTTCTTTTATGGTTACCACTCTTAAGGTACTTCTTTGTTTAGTTATTTTGCTTCGCGCTCTGTGGCGGCATTTAGGAGCTGCTTATGGGTGCAAAGGGCACACCACCTGCTTACTTTATAAAGTAAAGTGGTATAGGGCACATCAGATCCTTGTTTACCTTACACAAGTAAACCGTTATGGACACACTTTACCCCTGCTTGCTCGGCACAAGTAAAACTGTAGCAAACCCAACTCCCCCACCGCGCCGCCCCAGCTTACTTCATACATCTTCTGTCTGCAGTAAAACAGTAAAGCTGTGATGTGTGCGTCCTTGTCGGGTTCCTGGGCAGGAATAATCTAGTGAGGCGCATGCTTCACTCTCACATCTTTGGCAGAGGCCTCAGAGAGCCTTTGTACCATCCAAGAGATGCGCTTTTAGAAAACAGAACAACTGCAAAACAAAACGTTTAACTCTAAAGCACTTTTTTTTGTGTGGGTGGAAGGGGGTAGGGTAGTGGGGGGGGGGGGGGAGATACGTGCTAGAATAATTTCAAGACCTTTACCCTCTGACTTTTTCTTTTATTCTTGATACCAATTCTGTTTCTTTCTTGTGCGCCATTTACGCCTACTCTGTCTTCTCTAGCAAGGGCCTAATATCAACATCTCAAAATCCAGCCTACTTGTCTCCAATAGCAAGGGCCTAATATCAACATCCCAAAATCCAGCCTAGTTAACTGGACAATTTGGAAGTAGGCTGTAGACTCTGTCAGGATCAGCACCTGCATGTGCAATGTCCCCTATCTTGTCCCCCCACTAATCCACAAGAAGAGAGCTAATCAAACTGTGTTCCATAGCTCTTGCCCCCTTGAGGGACTTCATTAATATGAGATACGTTTATTACATATGCCTTTCTTTTCCCTGTATCTGCGTTTTTCTGTGTCCTCATTTTTCATTCAAGGCACAGTTGTTGCAATAAACCCTTTAACCCTTCAGATGTTTCTGTTGAAGTTTAGAGGGCAGGTTCTCCATACAACAGCCTGGAGCCATTCAGGTAGGATGTAAAATATTTGTTTCATGTTAGGTCTTTAGGTTTGTCTGCATGGGCTACTGCAACATTTTTAGACACCCCCAAAATTTACCTCAGTCAGCATCCCCACATTTCATTGGATTGGAGACTGAGTTATATCTCAAGTTCATGAAACAATGTGTCCCTGTTACAGCTACTAGTAGCTCTCGAGCAGCCCATAAGTGGCTCTCCTGTGTGCAGCCCAGCCTACAAAAACTGAAAAGTGTATATTAAAAACAAAAATGTAAACTTGTCTGATGTCATCAGTATTAACATTCTAATATTCATAGCACTGGATGGTTTTCGTTGAACATAAGTAGTTTTTACTACAGAAAAGGTTGGAGACCCCAAATCAGAAATGCAGTTTTTAAAGTAAATGGGCCAATTGAATAACCCAGTTCTAGGTTAAACAGAAGTTAAAGGGTAGATTACAATTGTAAAATAGGTGATAAAGAGTCAATTCCATGAAGGCTTTTAATGTAAAGGTTTTTTCTAAAATGCAAAATCAGAAATTATTTTAACCCCCAAGTGGGCAGCAAAGTTTATAGAGTAATGTTCAGCATCCCTAGTAGAGGAGGAAAGTCTTCTGTCTCACCCCCAAAATCGAGGGTTTTTATACATTATTTTTTAATATGAAATTAGAAGATTCGGTTACTCACTGTGGTATGAGCAAATGTAGCATTTCGCCAGCAAATCAGAGCACATGAAAAAGAAACGTTATATTGCCTTACCAGCTAAGCACTATCTCACTGCATGAATATTTATTGAGCTAGGCTAATGTCACCCGGAGATGATAGAACAAAACTAGATACATAAACAATAACTGGTTATATGAATGAATAGGACACAGTGAACCAACAGAAAGACCTTGGCAATGTAGTAGGTTTTGAGTGAGCCAGGGTGAGTTTATTGAGAGCAGAATCAAATTAACAATGAAGATAAACTAGTACATCTTGTCTTGACAGTGTGCTGCAGAGTTTGTGAGGAGAGAAATGGGCGAGGGTGGTGGGGGGAGTGAAACATGAGGGACAGGGAGGACTTCCACTTTTGGAAAGAAGCCCTTTGTGCGCAATTTGCAGCCTGGTGAAATTTCTACAACTCATTGAGAATTTGTTTCCAAATCAATAGTGCCATATCAGCATATACATGTGTTATCGGGAGTGAAACTGTATTCTGCACATTGTTAATGATTCACAAACATTAACCCACAACAATCTACAGGTTACAGCAACAGCAGGTAGATCCTGTCAGGGCTCCATTCACCCCCCAACCATTCCTAGCCCCTAGCTTCATTTAACATCACACACTAACATTCTATAACATCATTCTTTCTCAGCTCTGCAGACAGCAGCTCGAACGAAAAGGGAATGGGGACAACATAGGTTACTACACACCTCTCTTTCTTACAAAGAAGATATCAAAGAAAAGCCTTTTCCTTGCTTTTAAAGTACAGGAACAATCATACACAATTACTCAATCTCCAACATGCCTAGACGTACCTGCTGTTGCAGTAACCTAAGAGACTAACATCAAATATAAAACGTACCTTTTCTAACTCAGTGGCTCTTGACTATATGAAGATCCTGCGCTCAAATTACAACAGATTCCCTGTTATGTTTTGTAACCAAAGTTGTAATTGTTTGTACAAAAAACAATATAGAAGTCTGCAGAACTCCTTTTATTAACATGATTCCTGGTAGGATATCAAATTTAACACAGGAACAACTTCAGAAAGCGAAGCACATTATTTCCATCGCCCACTCAATCCCCTTTAGATTTATTTTTACTATTGTAATTTGTAAGTACTATAGTCAGTACTGGAGTTTGAGGAAAGATTTTATTTTATGCTACAAAGCAACGTTGATGGTTATGAAGCCATTTCTTCCTGAAAGTGACTTCAGAACTGCTGTGCAAACCCTCTTGCTCTTGCATCTGGATTGTGGTAATGCCCTACTTCGTGGTTTCACAGATTAGCACCCCTTAATGGCATCCTACATGCACATCTCATCCAGGGCCTGAAGACATATGACCACATCACCCTCATGCTGATGGATCACCATTGGCTCCTCTTGCAAGCATGCACCATTTTCAGAGCCAGCTGCATCACTGACAAAGCCATCAACCCACTCATCTTTCAGCCAAACTCACCATCTCTACTGGTTCTCGGCACACCATCAGATTGCAGACTAAGAAGAATAAAAAAAGAAAAAACAAGGCAGCAAGCCTTTGACATCCATTGACCCAAGATCTGGAACAACATCCAGTATCCTAAAGGAACACCCTAACACTGCTCAAATTTAGGAAAGAGTTGTAGCCACAACTGTTTAAAGAGCACTACATCACAATGCATTAACAGTTCACAAACCAGCTCCTTCTCTTATCAGTCACTGACTTTATGCTATTCTTTGACCTCATACTCTGAGCAGCTGGCCTTCAAATAGGTTTTATGCTACAGAAGTACCACATGTATACATGTTGCAAGTCTGTTGTGCAGCGCACCTATGCTAGGGTGATAATTTAACTCAGCACTCGGAGGTGGACATGTGGTCAGTGTGGTAAGATTGCATTCTATTGAAAATTTATGTGGTAAAGATATTAGTGAATGAAATGTTACTTAATACAAAAGAGACATCTTCTGTTATGCACCTTGAAGCGAGTGCCCCATTAAATTACCATCAGGAATCGGAAATGATGTGCAGCCGCACAAAGGACTAGCTCACAGTTTGGAGATGAGGAAGGATTTCAAGGCTTGTCTGAAGGATGATGTGGGGGAAGAAGAACATCAATCACAAGCCTACCTAAGGTACAGTGGTAAAAGCAGATGATGAGAATGTTGAGATCAAGTTTGATTTTCCTACATAGGTAATAATAAGCAGAACTAGAGAAGTGTTTATTGGTCAAGTACAGTCAGGTGAAGTTTGCACCAGATTTAAAAAAAAAAAAAAAAAACACACTGTTCTTTTCTTCCTTCTTTTTTTCTTTCCTACTTTCTTTCCATCTTGCCTTCTTTTGTTCCTTCCATCTTTTCATATTCCTTTTGTCCCTTTCTAGCCTTTTTCCTTCTTTCCTTTTTTCTTTCGTTCCTTATCTCTTGTTTTTTCTCTCTTGCCTTTCTCCTGTTATGCATTTTTATTTCTTTTCTTCTTTCTTCCCTTCTTTCCTGCATATTTTCTCTTTTGCCTTTCTTTCCTTACTTTTCATTGTCTTTCTTACCTTCTTTCTTTCTTTAATCCTTTCCCTTTTTCTTTCCTCCTTTTTTCTTTTGCTCCTTTTGGTTTTCCTGCTTTCTTTTTTACTTTCCTTTCTGTATTTCTTTTTTCTTTTACTCATTCCAATTTCCTTCTCTTTTTTCCCTTTTATTTCCTTTTTTCTGCCTTTCTTTATCTTTTTTCTTTTTCCCTCTTTCTTTTCTTGTATTAGGTCGAGCGTAGAAGCGCCGCTCTTCTTGACATGTTGTAATCTATTCCGTGGACTTTAACCACACCCATTACTTTAATTGTTTCCTGGGCCTTCCTTTCAAAAATCCCTTGATGTTGTTGGTAAATGCTTTACATTCCACCTTGAGGCTGGTTTGTTACCGCCTTGGAGACTGATTGCACGATCAGCCATGTAATTTATTGTGGCGCACTATTTTTCTCGTTTGACTCGCTGCTTCGTGCTGCATGGCCACATGTTGTTTCTTCCTCTTCCTTGTTTTCGGGCAATGTGCTGTTTTTTTGTGATGTCTGCAAGTTTAAAAAAAAAAAAGTAAAACTTTTTTTGCAGTTTTATGTAGCGCAAACTCAACATGAAGATATTGGAGCGCTGTATTTTTGTTTGTTTGCAGTTTTATATAGCGCAAACTAAATACAAAGGTATTAAAGTGCTTTACATGAGCACCGGTTACATTACACTAGAACAGATTCATTTTTGGTAGCAGGGGTTTCTAGCTTTTTAGTGAGCTGTTCCTATTATCCTAATACCCTGCTCCTATCTCTAAGCGCTATACTTAATTGTAGCTACAACATTAAATAGTGAAACTAGCATTCTGAGTTTCTGTAGATGGCACAGCATAGTGTTGAACAACTAGTTCAGGTGTTCATTATCAAAGCTCAGCTGGGGGAGTGAGAATGTGTGCCTTCGGTCAGGGACACCTGCAGACTCAGAAGTCAGCTCTCGGAATGAGAGCAGTTGGATCTGCAACCTGGCGTCACCTCTGGCAATAATTCTAGCACAAAGCCCTCTCCTAATAATGGTCTAATCCTGGGTTTAAATTGGTTCTTACCACTGATTCAGTCTCACATTTTCAAAATAAAACAGAGCTCAGAAAACACTGTATACCTTCCAAGGTATAATTATCGTGCTGAAAAGTATGTTAAGATCTATCCAACAGTTTAACTTTAGGTTAGGTGCAATTTTGTTAATGACCAAAGTGACAAAAACACATCAACTTAGACAGTAGGCAGCCATGATGAACTCAGCATCTGTGGTGTGTTTTGGGAAACTTCCCACTTTTTAATACAGCTAACAGACTGAAAGCAGGCTACGAACCAAAACTATGCTGTTTAAAACAGACACTATCATGTGTTCACAATAATATTGGATTAACATTATAAATTACTGTCAAAATAGCACCCTTGCTTTTTAGTTGAAATGCCAATGAAGATTAAGTAACTATTAAGAAGGAGTAGGCAGGAAGCGAGGGAACTTCCAAAGATAAGTAAGGAAAACTCAACTCTGTCTCATTTAATTTGAGGCCAATTTCTCTGGTCAATTCTTTAAAAAAACATTTCAGGGCATATAAGGTAGTCGCAACATTTTCTGGTCGTCTTTGCACACTGCACAGCCAAAAGTTATAGGAGGAAGAGAATAAAGAGATCATTAACCTGCAACAGTTACAATGCCTTCTTAGTGATTACACCAAAACTAAGTTTCATGTATTGTACATATGACAAATAGACACGAGTGATCTGTGGATTTGGAGCGAAGAGAAGTCTAACTTTAAAAAGCAATGGAAGGCTGGCATCACCCTTTGAAAGGACCTCTAATGAAACTAAAACTGATCATAAGAAAGACTGGATTTGAAAGTATCTTGCGCAGAATTATTGACATCTGCCACAAGTTTAGGTAATGAGTCAGCACAGTGACTTCAAGTAGTAAAGAGCCAAAGCTAATGTTTTGGCCTAGTCATTAGTCTCAGACCTAAAGCACACATAGTGTGACAAACCTCCTCTCCATCCAAATCCTGCAAAGGAACAGAAGATTTTTGCAGCCAATTTCCAATTCAAGTTTCAGATTAACTGCAGCAGGACAAACATTGACTCTTAAACGTCATCTACTTGCTCTCTTTTCTGGAAAAGCGAACAATCCAATTACAAAGTCTCTGAAGAATGGAGTTGATAAAAATACATTTAACACAATTCAATTCCACTGAAAAAAAAACACGATGAAAAGGTAAAACTGTGAAATTAAAAACAAATATAAGAATTTAAATTGCTAAAATTACTTGCGAGAAAGCCCAGGGACACATAGATTGATGAGGGGCAGAGGTCTCCTGTCAGAATTCTAAAAGGTAAGATAATACCTATTTTGTGGGCCCAAGCACACATAAGTGAATCAGCAGGTTCAAGATCTCGGGATTCCTATATGGGCACTTTGGGACTCTGAGTAGTGGTTTCTTTCAAGTCACACCTTTTGAAGAGGTCTGCTCTCCCTGAGCTTACCAAAGTACATCTGATAGTTTACTGTCCGTTATTAAGCGGCCAGTATTATGTATGCAACAAAATAACAATATCCACATTCAAACTTGTGGTTTTGAACCTGGAATCCAAGATACAACAGTTTTGCGAGCCTTCTCTGGCACCCAGAGTCTGAGAGTGAGCCACAGGGCTTGGCCCATTGAAACCTTCAGTTTCACTTTAGAGTCCACATGTGCCAGCTGGCCTATGAGACAAACAAGATTGCCAAACACAGAGCCCCCAACCATCCTCAACGAGATTCAGGACTGAGCCTGAAACATCAGGATCATATCTTGAATGTCTCCAGCAGTGAAAAGGATTTGACTGAAGTTCAGAGGAGGAACCCCCTTAGAGCCCTGAGACTCTTACGGGTGAGTAGTTGCGCTTTATAAACCCTGATTTTATTTGAATGCTACAGTGTCTAGGATAGCCCCTATGAAGGGAATCTTCTAAATAGGGCTCAGAAGTGTCTTTAGCTCATTGATGGAAATCCCCAAGGAAATCAAGAGCTTGGCCACTGTCCAGAGGTGATCTGCGATGGACTGTGGTGAGGCCATCTTTAGCGGACAGTTGCCCAGGTGCAGGAATTCATGGATCTCCAACCTCAGAAGACCACAGCCATCACTTTTGTGAACACCCAAGGGGTCAACATAAAGCCAAAGGGCAGCATGGCAAATCAGAAGCGTTTTGACCTCGCTGTAAACAGCAAGTAGCATGTATGGCACTGCAGGACAGGTGTATGAAATTAAAAATAAGCATTTTGCCAGTCTGGAGACAACAATCAGTCCTGAAACCAGAGCAGAGAGGCTAACAGCCTGGATGGCCATTTTGAATGTATTCTTCTAATGAAAGGCATTCAATGGGCAGAGGTCCAATTGAAGCATGATAACTTTCTTTAGGATGAGGAAATAGTGCGAATAATACCCCTAAACCCTCTCCAAGTCCAGCACCCGCTTGATGGTGCATCTGGCCAGCAAGAGACTGACATCTTGCATCAAGTAAGCAGTGTGGTCTGCCAAATATATCTTTGGCCTGGAGGGAACAGGAATTAGGAACAAACTGAAAGACAGGTGGTATCCCTTTTAAACAATGTGTATAAGTCATTGGTCTGAAGTGACAAATTCCTGCCAAGAAGGAAATGCCATACCTTACCTCCCAACTTGTTGATCATCAGCCAGAGAGGTCAAATCAAAGCAGCCTGGGGACCGTTGCTGCAAGGGAGAAGGAGTTGGCTGGACTGTTCTCTCAGTTGGAGTCAATAGTGTCAACAGCCACCACACCCTCCACTTCGAAAGGGCTGAGTTTGCTGTTGAGCCGACTGGGAAGGTTGACACTGCCAATAAGCAAAGTTTCTGGAATAGCCCCTAAACTTCCTAACTGCAGGTGGAATTGTCTGGCTGGGGACAGTAGCCCCAAGGATCGAGCTGTGGCATGGCTATGATTTAATTGTTCGTGAGCCAAATCAGTCTTCTCTTCAAACAGTCTGGAATCAAGGTAGGGCATGTCCATAAGGGAGTCTTGGAGTATCTTAAAATCCCGGTTGATTACATACAGGCACCTCTCTTTAGCAAAAGACTCGTGCTAATAGGACATTCTATGGAGTCTGTGGTGCCCAGACATGCCTTCAAAAAATATTTTGTTGCATCCTGTACATCTTGGATTGTCTGGGCCAATGAGTTCCTGTGGTGCTCTGGAATGGCAGTTTGGATCTCAATGGCCATGTCCAATACAGCATTGGTGTATCAGCACAGAAGAAACAACACATTCAAAGCCAGAGTACCTGAGGAAAATATTTTCTAGCCAAAGACAATAATATATTTTGATTCCTACCTAGGGTTTGAAAGAAAAGCTTTCAGATTGACTTTACTTGTTAATGCATTCTCCACAAAGCATTCAGGAGTTGGGTGTTTAGTCAAAAGACAGGATCGGCATGGGGACAGATCTGTGCAGTCTTACCATAGGTCAGCTGATGACGGCTAAAATAAATTGGCGGTAAGAATGTTTCTAAGGCAGTCAAATGGTAACAGTGGCTCAGATGAAGTTGAGCCTGTTTGAAGAAATTCAGTCAATAAATTGGCTTGGTTTTTCCGAGAAGGCAACTGAAAGTCTAGGACCTCTGCCACTCTTTGCACTACTGCAGCGAATGAGGCATGTTCTTCTATTGGTGGATCTGGTGATGAGTTCAGCTGTGCCTCTAGTGAGGAATTTAACCCCCTGGCGTTTCTGCACGTCCAAAGTACTGGCCTTCATCAGGGTAATGAGGGTGAAGAAAATTGTTTGCTTCCTTGTCATTATCCGTGTTGTGAAGGACATTAGGAATGTCCTGGACTACATCAGAGTTCGAGCTGAAGAGTGCCTCTATCCTCTGACAGTACTAATGTTGAGGAAGAGGCCGAAGCTGTATGTTTGGCTGCACCACCATTTGTTGCAACTGGACACTTTATAGCACTGTATAGGCTTAGTGCGGGACATCAGTTCAGGGTCAAAACCAGCATCACTACTGGATCCAGTACCAGCACTGGCAGAGTCCACACCAGCATGGAAAGGACTAGTGTGGACCATGGTGTGGGAGTGCAAGTACTGAACCGGGGTCAGAACGTGCCTGGCAATGGGACCCCAGGGAGCAGTTGGGGAACAGCCCGCTTGCAGAAGTGGACCCTGAAGGCCCGCTAGATGGAGCCAGTCTGGAAAATTTGCCCTACTTGAAGGTTACTATTTGCAATGGGTTCAATGATGGCTCAGGAAATTCAGGACAAGCTCGGACCAAAAGGAGACTGGTTCAGAGTCAGAAGAAGTTGAGCACTTGAAGTGACGCTCTAGCACATTTTGCCAGACTATGAGTGACAGGAAGGGGACCATTTCTGCTTGGCTTTCTTGCACTCATTGTGAGGTTGACTTTAGTTTACTGAAGACTTCAAGTGGAGACTGACCTTGTGATCAAGAATGTGAAAGGGAACACAAAAATATAGTACATGGGACAAAAGTTTTACTTACATTTCTAATGATTAGGAATGTTGCAAAGTGCAACCATGTATTTGTAAAAATCAGCACTTGAAATACAGTTCTATAAATTACAGGCTGCGCCGTTTCACACTAACTCAACAAAAGAGCAATCTATATAGGCAATGCTATTTATGGGCCTTATTGAAAATTTGGCAGTTGACGGAAGTTTGCCAAAATGTGGCAGATGACCAGTGCCATATTTAGAGTGTAAAGGGCCTCTATATAACCTCTATATAATAAGGTGAAGAGAACATCTGTTACTTCTTGGCAGCTATCCCACATCCACCGAACTCTAAATAAGTCCCTTTGTGCCTTTGAAATATGGTTTGGAATGGTGCAGAATCTTTGTGGTATGGAATAGCACAATTGAAACTGAATCACTCAATTTTTTTTCGGTGGGGTGGGGAGGGTGGGGAGGGGATCTATTTGTCAACCTCAAAATTCAAGCTTGCTGGACGAATGTAATCTAAATTTAGCAAACAAGAATGGACTAGTCAACATGAGCAAGGTCTAAAATTGTACTGAGATTTATTTAAATTTGCAAAAGCCAAACTAAACATAACAAAGACCACACTTATCCTTCATTATTCAGTTAATAACAAGTTTGCGATCAGTATGATAAAAATAAAGAAAACAGGGTCAAAAAAATGAATTCTGAAATACATCATTCATTCATGAAAATGCCTGGCCTCTAATTGAACGGATTCTTCCCTTGGGTCATGGTAAATGTTACTTGACACACTATAGATGTGCTACTTCAGAGATGCAAATCAGGCTTGACCCCAATGGCTTCTTTCAGGTTCCCTTTAAGAAAAAAAAGCCTTCAGATCCATAGATCACTTAAGCGACTTGACATTTACAGACTGAAATGTCAGGGAAAAAGAAGGGTACTTTACTCACCCTACTGCAAAGGCTGCTTTGTCAGCAATAATTATAGAAAAGCCATTAGCAATTAATGTGAAAAATCATTACATCCGTTATGAGATATTAGTGATGATGTTAAACACTACTTTGACAAATTCATATTTCAACTGAATTATCCCTTCGTGCAAAGTATGTGCTTAAACGTTTTACTTCTATTTTAGTTTTGGGGATAAAACTCTACGATGAAGGACTGCATGCGGTTGCGCGTTAGGATACTATGCTTATTTTCTACTGCATACATCTACCTGGAGTGTCTGAAGAATACATTTGCTGTGCTCCTTTCCCAATAGCCTCACTGCCGAGTCATTTATCTTCATTACCTTCGTTCAATCGACGTCCATTTTTTCCTACCAATGTCCATGAGGTCATTTATCACATCCTGAAACGTTTTAGTCTAATGAAATAGCACTAATGTAACAGAACTATTTTTGACATCATCTAATTAAGTCAATTCCAGTCATAGAGGTAATTGATGTAAATGAAATGAAAAGATGATTGACACCCAAGGGCTGATTTTTTTTTAAAAATCTGCTGATTACCCTATGACAGCAATAATTAACCTACTCCGCCGATTGAGAAGAACTGCAAAACTCATCATGGCCAATTATTTATACCACAGCTGCTTAAAGAGTTCAACTGTGGGATGCAGGAATTGGGGCCAGTTCAATTTCTTTACAAACTTTCTAGATGTAACTTCTATTTCATATGTGGACCATGGGGCACATGAAGGGTGTACTTTCTCAATTGTTTCAGTACAGCAAAACATTACTGGAAACCTATATTATACTCTTTACACCCCAAACTGCATTGAATAAATGCAATTGCTCGGGGACTTCCTTATAAGATGGCAGCATTGTAGGAGACTCCATATGTTACTCTGTACCTTGCCTCCCAGTCTGGCATGAAAAACTTCAATTAATAACCCTCCACAAACTCTAGTCCTACCTGGTCCTCCATACAATCCTTAGTTTGCCTCTACATGTGCACAAAGTGTCACTGAAACCTCACATGAGGGAGTGCTACTGGAGGAGTGCATCAGAAAGGGATGAGTCAGTGTCTCACCAATAAGGCCCTATAGAGCAATCTCTGCAGTGTGACATAACCCTTTAAGAGCCTAAATGGCCATAAATTGAACACTTTGGAAATAATAGCAGATCAGTTAAGGAGGGATATATGTTGTAGTGGCGTATTTGTCTGTTCAGTGACACAGGAGCCATGCAAGTTACAAAGTTGCTCCACTACTCTGAGACAGTTTTAGGAGAGGTGGAAAAAATCAACCAACATAATTGTAAATTAACATTACCCTATATGGCAATCTGAGTCCTGCGAGAATGGCATCCAAAGCAACAGCTGCCTCTCTGTAGGACTGTCTAGCAGAATTAAAGACAGACTGATAGGCTACTCGTAGAGGGAGTTGTAGACATAGGAAGGGACAGCACTGATATTACATTAGACATGCAATCCCCGAATCAAAGAATGGAAATGCAGGAGAGTCCATCAGAAGTAAACACAACACATGAAAACAGTTTGCACATCTAGAGATACAGACAAGATTCCTAGAGAAATGTGAAGACTTGAAAAACAGATGTAGGCAGGACAATATCTGGCTTCGTAATCTTAAGGAGGACGGTAAAGGCTGCCATATGCACCTGCCTCAGTATAACATTTCAATGAGAGTTAAAAACAATCTGTAGATTCCCAGGCCGGTGTGGTAGAAGCATACAGAGTGGGGAAACGATCCAAAGAGCCCAGTACAAAGCAAAGAGGTGGAAACGTCAAACTACACACTGAAAGAGGAGGGTGGGGGTCTACTTCAGGCTTCCACTTATTATTGATTAAGGTAACCCAAGTTTTTTTCAGTGCCTCTGGGTGACAAATTGAAGGAGCTGTGAAGTCACTGTCTCAGTCAGTGGAAGGATTATTATTTCATGCAGAGATGTCTGATTGTTGTGACTGAGCCAGCAAAAAGCAATATCGAACCCTGCCACCGGCCCCTTCGTTCAATAATATTTGAGAGAAAAAAGGATGTGTAAATCTATTGAAAGAACCTGGCGCAAATCATATTGTACACAGGATAAAGCAAAAAAGAAGTTGGCCTTAAAAGATTACCACAAAAAATGATGAGCGGCCAAAGTCTCATTTTTCGAAGATAAAATTAGTGTAGCTCAAACCTGACAAACTCTTTTCCAAGTGGTAATTATCTGATCCTGTTAATGCAACTCCAGCTGTGCCTCTCTTGCAAACTCAGTGTGAGGAGTTAGCCACTTTCTTTTTGAAGAAAGTAGCAGATATCCAGGGCTCCTTTACCCACACACTGGAACCTATCCCTCAATTGGGACAATTTACTGAGTCCTGCTTTTTAGATCATTCCAGCTACTGGATGCTCTAACTTTTGTAACCCTCTTCCCACCAACCACGTTCACCGCTAAACCCTTGTCCATCCTTCGATACTCTGTATACTTGAAGGCAAATCAATGGACTTGTTTATCCAACTTTTAAATGCGTCACTTCTGAAAGGCACTATTCCAAAGGCCTGGAAACATGCTATGGCCATGCCTTTACTAGAAAAAGCCCAATCTTGACCAGTTCACTTGGTCAAACTATAGACCAATATCTCTCCTGCCCATTCTACCTAAAGGGCTGGAAAAGTACGTAAATAAACATTTCACAAGGTAAATAAAACGTAATGCCCTGATCTACCATTTTCAACCAGGCTTTAGGGCAGGCCATAGGAATCACACCTCCCCACTGTGACGGATTATCTTAAGCAATAGCTTGATAATGGAGGCGCAGCAGCACTGATCCTTTTGGATCTCAGTGCTGCCTTTGATGTAGTCAACCACAAAATCTTACATCAAAGATTAGAAGCCATGGGGGTACAAGATGCAGCCCTATCATGGTCTGTTTCCTTTCTGCAAGATAGGGTCTTTCTCGCCCACTCATATAAGTATCATTCTAAGCCATACCCTCAAGTTTCCACTCTCAGTCCAACTCTGTTTAAGTTGTATGTAAAACCACTGGCGGAGATCATGGAGAATTGTGGTGTATTTTTTCATATGCTGACAACACTCATATTGTTGTACCCCTGTCATATCTGGAGAACCACGGTGGAGAGGACCTTAATAGTTCCCTCACTGAAGTGTATAGTTGGGTAAATACCAACTCCCTCAAGCTAAACAGAGAAAAGACTGAGGTGTTACTGGTGGGCAACCGTCCTCGCCTATGGGGCTCTCATTTGTGGCCTGTGGCTATCAGTGCAGTTCCTACCCCTGTACCCATAGCAAAGAATCTTGGAGTGCAGCTTGGTGAAAGCATATCCATGAGTCATCAAATTACTAAGGTTGCTACCACGTGTTTTGGCATCTTAGGATGGCTAACAAAACTTTTGGGATATCTCCCTCAAAAAGAACCTTTATCCATGCTCTGGTTATTTTCAGGTTGGACTGCGGAAATATTCATTATCTGGGAGTCACAAAAAAATGTGCTTAGGCAACTCCAGATAGTGCAAAATGTGGTGGCAAGAAAGTTGTTATAATCCGCTCAAATTCTATCCTACAGCTAATATGCTTCGAGAACTTCACTGGCTTCTAACTTAATATTGTGTTCAATTTAGGACCCTTTGTTATGTTCATAAGTGTCTTTCCAATTCAGACCCCAGCAATCTTAATTCTCTAATGTCACCAAGTACATCCAACCTGGGAATAAGGTCCAGTAACTTTGACCTTTCAAATCAAATCAAATCAAATCAAATCAAATCAAATCATAAATATTTATAAAGCGCGCTACTCACCCGTGCGGGACTCAAGGCGCTAGGGGGAAGGGGTTACTGCTGCTCGAAGAGCCAGGTCTTGAGTAGTCTCCGGAAAGCGGAGTGGTCCTGGGTGGTCCTGAGGATGGTGGGGAGGGAGTTCCATGTCTTGGCCGCCAGGTAGGAGAAGGACCTCCCACCCGCCGTGGTGCGGCAGATGCGAGGGACGGCGGCGGACCTTTCTACAATTCCTTGGATCAGGGGAGCTCAGCAAAGAGGCAATGCCTTCTGTTACTTAGGATGAAAGCTATGGAACTATTTATCTCCATAATTGATAGCCTGTTGCTCTTTAACCCTTTTGCTGCCAGGTCTTTTCCCCCTACTGTACCAAGACTTTTCGTTGGCTATTTGGAGTAGTTCGGGCTTAGGCCCTCATAACGTTTTGTCCACATAAGCTATCAAATCCAAATTTACTTCCTTTTTTCCAATATCCTAGGGATAATAAAGGTACCCAGAGTTTGTGGGCTTCCCTGGAGGATACCAAGAAATTAGCCACAATAAAGCTAAAATTAGTTTTTTGGGGAAAAATTGGAAAACAGTGCAGCAGAAAGAAAGCATGTGTTTTTTTCCCTGCAAATAGCAACAACAAAGGGTTTGCAGTGCTAAAATCACCATCTTCCCAGCTTTCAGGAACAGGCAGACTTGAATAGAAAACCACATTTTTCAAAACAGTTTTGAAATTTTACTGGGACATACCCCATTTTTACTATTTTTGGTGCTTTCAGCCTCCTTCCAGTTAGTAACAGAAATGGGTGTGAAACCAGTGGTGGATTCCAGACAGCTAAACATTTCTGAAAAGTAGACAAAATTCTGAATTCAGGTCATTTATGTAGAACCTTGAAGGTTTTCCTATAGAAAGTAGCAGTTGATTTTTTTTTTTTTATTGAAACGGAGTTGAAAAACAACAGCCATTTATGTCTATGTTTTCTTCCATAACCTTTTCCAAATATGGTCTGCTAGACCCTTCTGGTTGCGGGGATATATAGGGCTTCTAAGTTTATCAAGAACCCAAGGTACCCAGAGCAGCTAAATGAGCTGCACCTTGCAATGGGTTTTCATCGTATACCGGGAATACAGCAATTCATTTGGTAAAATATA
This sequence comes from Pleurodeles waltl, assembly GCF_031143425.1. Taxonomy (NCBI): domain Eukaryota; kingdom Metazoa; phylum Chordata; class Amphibia; order Caudata; family Salamandridae; genus Pleurodeles; species Pleurodeles waltl. The sequence continues at coordinate 1,182,782,999 of NC_090444.1, forward strand.
AGGAGTGAAAAATAGGTATCAAGGAAACCTTTGTATTTTCAAAATGGGCACAAGATAAGGAACTTAGAAGCAGCGGTTACTTGCACATCTCTGAATTTGGGGATCTCCGTAGAAAGCATGTGAATTACACGGCATTTCTGAAGTGGACTTCTTTCTTACACACTGTCTTACATTTGGAAGGAAAAAATTAAGAGAAAGCCAATTGGCAATAACACTTGTTCTTCTATTCTGTGTCCCCCCAAGTCTCCCAATTAAAATGGTACCTCACTTGTGTCGGAAGGCCTAGTGCCTGCGACAGGAAATGCCCCAAAATGCAACGTGAACACAGCATATTTTTACATTGAAAATTATGTTTTTTGGAAAGTGCCTAGCTGTGGATTTTGGGCTGTAGCTTAGCTGGCACTTAGGGAAAACTACCAAACCTCTAAATGTTTTAAACCTAGACACCTAGGGGAACCCAGGATGGGGGACTTGTGGATCTCTCACTGGATTCTCTCACCCAGAATTCTTTGTAAACCTCAAAGGTTGGCTAAAAAACACTTATTCCTCACAATTCAATGCTGCAAAGTTCTGAGATCTGAGGGAAGACACAAACTTCCTTCCACCCAGCATTCCCGCAAGTCTCCAGATAAAAATGGAACCTCCCTTGTTAGGGTAGGCCTACTGCCTTTACAGAAAATGCCCAAAAACACAACGTGGGCACATCACATTTTTCTAATGAAATCTGACACGTTTTTTGCAAAGTGTCTAGCTGTGGATTTTGGCCTCTAACTCAGCCGACACCTAGGGAAACCTACAAAATCTGTGCATTTTTTAAAACTAGACACTTGGGGGAATCCAGGATGGAGTGACTTGTGGGGCTCTTACTGGATTCTGTCACCCAGAATCCTTTGCAAACCTCAAAATTTGGCTAAAAAACACTTATTCCTCACAATTCGATGCTGCAAAGTTCTGGAATCTGGGGGCAGCCACAAACTTCCTTCCACCCAGCATTCCCGCAAGTCTCCAGATAAAAATGGAACCTCACTTGTTAGGGTAGGCCTACTGCCTTTTACAGAAAATGCCCAAAAACACAACGTGGACACATCACATTTTTCTAATGAAATCTGACATGTTTTTTGCAAAGTGTCTAGCTGTGGATTTTGGCCTCTAATTCAGCCGGCACCTAGGGAAACATGCCAAATCTGTGTATTTTTTAAAACTAGACACCTAGGGGAATCTAGGATGGAGTGACTTGTAGGGCTCTCACTGGGTTCTGTTACCCAGAATCCTTTGCATACCTCAAAGTTTGGCTAAACAAAACACTTTTTCCTCCCATTTCGGTGATGCAAAGTTCTGGAATATGAGGGGAGCCACAAACTTCCTTCCACCCAGCATTCTCCCACATCTCCCGATAAAAACTGTACCTCACTTGGGTGGGTAGGCCTAGTGCCCGCGAAAGAGAAGGGTCCAAAATACAACACGGACACAATCAAGATTATCTATTATAAAACTACCTGTTTTTGCAAGAGGGCACCTGGGTTTTTGGTCCTGGGCTCGGCAGCCATCTAGGGAAATGTTATGATGTGGCTCGCAGCTGTATCCGTTTATTCTCGAGCCGAGAGCCTGGAATGTTGGTATGGTGTTCTATCTCCCGGCAGTTGCTTACAGACTGGGAAAGAGATCACCGTGGCCGAGAAGAGCTCTGCCAATAAACTGTTTCTGTGCAGGTACGACACTGTTCGCGTTTCCATCTTTACATTTGTGGCGATGAGCGTCAGTAAGCAGAACAATTTCTTCCTGACGCGGATGCTGTGAATCCACCATTTTCGGTTTCGGCGTGGGATTTGAGGTGCCGCTTTAGGAGTGGCGCATAACGGATCGTGGTTGTGTTCCTACCTTTCTTCCATTCAGCCGTTCTGTGACCTGATCGTCGGCTGTTTGGTCGTGAGTTTTTGGAATTTTGTAGCTGTTTGAAGACACGCACCGCTGTGTAAGCTGCACTTTGCGTGCGCCATGTGGGCCGCTGCTCCTCGCCTGTTTGGTTCCCTAGCAACGCTGAGTCGCCGTCATTTGACGCTTCTGCACATTTTGTGGCGGCCATCTTTGAGAGCTTCTTGCCTGTTTAGTTCCTTCGCAATGCTGAGTCGAGGTCAATTGACACTTCTGCACGTTTTGTGGCGGCCATCTTTGAGAGTTGGGAAAACTCTCATTTAACTAGACGGAGTCTACGAAGAATTGATCACTATTGTATTGACGAATTGCCGATTCTCTATGTTCTACTTAAAGGATTCTTTCACGGTGATAGGCACACCTAAACCTTCAAGGAGAAAAGTGCCTTCTGCGGTGATAGGCACACCTGAACTCTGCTGCATTGCTACTTTAATGCTGAACTGGTCCGTCAAACACCTGTGAGGGGGAACTTTAATGTTTTTTTTTTATTTAAGTATACAGACACACTTGCTTTTTAATAAACTTAAACACTAGTTTTGGATTCTTATGATGGATATGGCGACCACTGCTGTGCACTCTCCACCTCAGTCTTTGGTGCAACCTGGAAGTCCGCCAATACTTTGGGAGGAGTGGATAGACATATTTGATAATAATCTTGAAGCTCTAGATGGTTTAGGGTTCTCCTCCAGTAGAAAAAAAGCTATCTTACTTAGTTCTTTAGGCAATGAAGGTCAGCACGTGTTCAAGTACTTGCCAAAGGCTGTTGATCTGTCTGGCCAGCCTATTGATGATGTATTTTTGGAAGCGAGGCGGAGATTAGAATTGAGGTTTGCCAAGACTGAGAATGTGGTCATGCAAAAGTTTACGTTTTACACACAACCTCAAAAGGAGGGTGAATCTGTGGATGAATTTGCTGCTCGGTTGAGAGAGCTTTCTGTTAAATGTAGATTTAGAGCAACGACAGAGGCGTTAATTCGTGACCAACTCATAGTACAGTGTAGGAGTAAGAAAATGCAGGAAAGGTTGTGGGCAGCGAAGGACCCTAAGTTGAAGGATGCTATAGAAATTGCAAAGGTGGTTCAGGAGTCTGAATTTTGTATGAAACAGATGGAGAGGAGAGAAGTTAAAGGTTGTGAGGATGTATCATTGATTGAGGGTGATGTGGCTGTCGTGAGTAAATCGTCCCGGGAAAGATCCAGTAGTGCTTCCTTTCATTTTAATAGGGTTAGTAGCAGGATGTGTAACAAGCGTGGCAGCAAGTATCATACTTCTGAGTCCAGGAATTGCTTTGCTCTGGGGAAAGAGTGGTGAATGTGTGAGCGCAGAGGGCATTTTGCGAGAGTTTGCAGGGAGAAGGAACATGAAAAAGGGAAGGTGGTCATGGTTGGTGATGCCGTAGGCGATGCGTTCATGGGAGACAAGTTTGAAAGTGTTTTGTGTGTGTCTGGGTCTGATAATGCAGGATGAAAGTGAAAAGAATGCAGAGACCTAAAGCAGAATTTACTGTAAAGAATGTGCCTGTGGAGCTAATGGTGAATTCTGGTTCCTTATATACTATTATTCCTAATGATGTGTTCCTCCTGAAGTGGCCTACGACCAGATTATTGCCAAAGGACATCAATCCTGGGGGTTATCAGGGTGAACAGATGGACATCATTTGTTATATGCTCTCCGAAATAGATTTTATGGGGAGAAAGGTGTTAGGCAAAGTTTATGTAGCGGAGTCTGGTCCACCTATTTTGGGTTGGCAACACCAGTACGACCTTCGTATTGTCATCAATCCGTGTGCCCCTAGTCAGGTAGCAGTAATTGAGGATGTTTCTCTTGCTGATATTTTGAATGGAGCTAAGGAGGTGTTTAGAGAAGAAATGGGGCACTTGAAAGGCTATGTTCACGAAATGTAATTGAAGCTGGGTGCTGTTCCTGTTCAGCACAAGGTTAGGAAGGTTCCAGTGTCGGTAAGTTAGGAAGGTTCCAGTGTCGGTAAGAGGGGGTGTTAAGGAGCTTCTAATAGAAATGCTTGACAATGGGGTCATTGTACCGGTGGAGGCCTTGGAGTGGTTGTCGTCTGTAGTGATTTCTAAGAAGAGAGATGGCAAATTGAGGTTCTATGTAGATTTGAGGGGGTTGAACCAGAACATTGTTACAGACAATTTTCCTTTGCCAAACATTAATGAGTTGTTCTTGCTTATGAAGGATGCCAAATATTTTTCAAAGTTGGATTTAAAGCACGCATATCACCAGATTAAACTTCATCCGGCGTCCAAGGCTCTCCCCGCTTTCATCACCATGGAGGGTACATTTCAGTTTGCCCGGATGCCTTTTGGTCTCGTGTCTGCTGCCAGCGTTTTTCAGAGGATGATGAACCATATTTTCAAAGGGTTGGACAATATTTTTTCCAGATGATATTCTAGTGTTCGGTGACACTATTGAGAACCATAATGTCACTCTGAAGATGTTGTTGGACAGATTGTTGCAATCTGGTTTAACTTTACGTCAGGAAAAATTTCAATTCTTGATGAAGGAGGTGGAGTATCTTGGTCATTCACTGTCGCAGGATGGTGTTAGGCCAAAGAAAGACTTGTTAGTTGCTATTAGATCTGCTCCAGCTCCTAAGGACAAAGATCAACTGCAATCCTTTTTGGGTTTAATTGAGTATTACTCCAAATTCGTCAATAACCTTGCCAGCAAGACAGAATGTCTAAAAGTACTTTTGCACAAAGGAGCTAGTTTTGCATGGGAAGAAGCGCAACGCCAATGTTTTCAATTGATAAAGCACGAAGTGTGCAATACTGGCATTCTGGTACCTTTTGACACAAGGAGAAAAACAGTTATTACAGTTGATGCAAGAGCAATGGGTACTGGAGCTGTCTTGTCTCAAATGCATGGGTCTGTGGAGAAGACAGCTGCCTTTGCTTCACGGACTTTGACTACTGCTGAGAGACATTATGCGGTAATTGAGCGTGAGACCTTGGCCGCGGCATGGTGTGTGGAGTATTTTCGCAGTACCATCACGCTGCTTACTGATCACAAACCTTTGTTAAAAATGTTTTCACCTGGTGGGACTAGTAAGGGGTCAGCGAGACTGGCTAGGCTGGCTTCCCGTTTACAGGAATTTAATTATAAAATTGGGTTCATTCCTGGTTGGAAGAATGTGCAAGCGGACTGTCTTTCTCGTCTGGCTCTTGAGTGGCAGTCTGTAGATGGGGATAATGTGTTAGAGCATGAACAAGAGGGAGCTGTTGCGTCTGTGGGTGAAGTTATGCATTGGAGTAAACGTGCTGTGAAATAAACCGACTGGGATGTGACTATGAAGGCAGATTAGGTTTTAATGAGGGTTGTTGATTTGATAAGGAAAGGTGGGAGGAGAGACAGTACTCTTCCGGTTTCAGTACGGCCTTTCAACAAAGTGTTGGATAAACTTTCAGAAGTTGATGGTCAGATGATCCTGCGGGGTGAAAAGGTTGTTCCACCTGTGGGTGTACGCAAATGTTTGTTTGATATTACACACAAAGGTCTTATGGGTCAGACAATTACCAAAAGAAGGTTGACAATGGAGTTTCAGTGGCCTGGCATGGATGATTATGTGGTGAGATGGGTTGAGAGGTGTTCTGAGTGTATTCAGAGTGAAAAACGGTTAAAAGTGGGAGGGCAGTCCGATGGGGGTAGTATACATAACTGATCCTGGTAAATCTTGGCATAGTGTCTGCTTAGACTTCATTGGACCTTTGTCTGGTATTGGTAGAGGAAGGAATTTTGCCCTGGTTATGGTGGACGTGCACTCCAAATGGCTCATTGTCAAGTTTATGTGTGAGGTTACAACGTCTGCTACCATAAGTGTCTTAAGAGATATTTTTGCAGAGGAGGGGTTTCCAATGGTTTTGATTACGGATAATGGAACGCAGTCGACGTCTGAGGAGATTAAAGCCTTTTTAGACTCCTGTGGTGTAAGGCACGCACGTATAGCATTGTACAATCCTTGTGCCAATGGTATTGTGGAAAGGGCTAACCGCATGATCAAGGGTGGGCTACAATTGGCTGTGGTCAATGGTTTAGATGCCGGATCGGTGATCTCGGAATTAGTGTGGGCATATCGCACCACGGAAATATAACATCTGGTAGAGTACTGTTTGTTGACATGAGAGGAAGGAAGCCTGTTAGTAAACTCAGACCTTCATGGATGGAGAAATTGATGGAAGGTTGTGGTGCATTCAATGGGGACCTGGTGAGTGAAATGGGGTGTAACATCATGAGGATTAAACCTGGTGATTGGGTGAAAATTAAATCGGGAAGAGTGAAAAAAGGCCTTTGTAAGTTTTTAGGTCCATTCAGAGTTCGTCAAGTACACAAGTGGCATGTTATGCTTGAAAATGGTCAACGCTGGAATTTCAGGTGTGTTGCAAACTTTGCATCTGCATGGAGTGGGAGGAATGGAGAGAGGTGTGATGATTGTAGTGGATATATGTTGAACAAAGATGAAGATGTGACTGATTCTCGTTGTGGTGAAAGGGATCAGGGTGGTGGTGGAAGTGGTGATGCTAATGTTGGTGGAAGTGATGTTGTTTCTTCTGCTCGTTTGGGTTCCGTGAGGGCTTCTCCTTGTGATCTGAGTGTTAGGTCTTCTAGAACTACTAGATTCAGAAGATCTCCCGTTTTTTTTTTAATGATTATGTAACATGATGTAAATATCTTTGTTTTTTATTGTAGTTCTTGGCTGTAATTTTCTGTGTTCTTTGTTATAGCTTATTCTGAAAGGTTTTTTTTTTGTTATTTAATTTAGGTGTTTTATTGGTGAGTGTTAACGGAGAGGGATGCGTTATGATGTGGCTCGCAGCTGTATCTGTTTATTCTCGAGCCGAGAGCCTGGAATGTTGGTATGGTGTTCTTTCTCCTGGCAGTTGCTTACTGACGGGGAAAGAGAGCACCGCGTCCGAGAAGAGCTTTGCCAATAAACTGTTTCTGTGCGAGTACGATGCTGTTCGAGTTTCCATCTTTACAGGAAACCTACCAAACCCATGTATTTCTGAAAACTAGACACCCGAGGGAGTCCAGGGAAGTGTGACTTGCATGCATCCACCAGTGTTTTCTAACCCAGAATCTCCTGCAAACCTCAAATTTAGCTAAAAAGAAAATCACATTTTCCTCACACTGCTGTGTGAGATCACCGCACCAGCACAAATTTCCTACCACCCAACGTTCCCCTCGGTATCCCGATAAAAATGATACCTCACTTGTGTAAGTGGCCCAAGTGCCTGTGACAGGGAAGGACCAAAAACATGTCAAAACTGAGGGGAAACCAAAGAGGGTCCTAAAGGGCAGTTTGAAAAAAAAATATGTTTAAGCTCACAAGTGGGGCAGACTTTTTATCGATATAGATGCGACAATGCTGGGTGGTATTAATCTTGTGGATTCCTGCGGATGCCTGAAGGTTCCATCACAAAAATGTAGGAAACGGCGCGATTTCAATCAAAGTTGGAGGTTTGGAGGACATTGTGGGTAAGAAAATTGTGTGGGGTGCATGTGAAGCACACCACCGTGGACTCAGGCGCATGTTTAGTTTTCAGATGTGTCTAGGTATGGTAGATTTGTCTAGGTGGCAGCATACCAAAGTTCAAAAAGTGCAGCCGCTCACCATTCCAAGTGGGGCAATATTGGGAGTTAGCCAAGCTCTCTTGGCCTAAATGTAAAATCAAAACCCAAAAGAATCAAATGTCCTCTTCTTTGCCATTTGGATGAGATGCTTTAGTTTGCAGGGGGGATGAAAGACTGTTTCCCCCTTCAGTTGGCAGCCCTCACCCCTCTATTATTTTTTAATTTCCTGGCATCTAGTGGGCTTTCTGATTCCCTCCCCCGAAGCGGATCGGGGGTAATAACACCATCGGCCCCCCAGTGGGCAGAACTTTGTCCCCATTTATTAGGGATGGGGGTTGGCCATACCCCCACCTTCTTTTTAAAAAAAAAAAACATTCTTCCCTGGTGTCTTGTGGGCCTTTCAAAAATAGGATGATCTGCCCCCTAGGGGGGGCAGAAATGGCCATCAGTAATGTGTCCCCAAGGGGAGCGACTCTTGCCCAAGGGGCCGTCCCGGCCAAACAAAACACACACACCCCGATCCCTGATACCTAGTGGTGTCTGCCCCCTTTGGGGAAGATGGGCCTAATAAAAATAGGCCGATCTGCCCCCAAGGGAGGCAGAAGTGGGCAACAGTAATGTGTCCCCATGGGGCGCGACGCTTGCCCAAGGGCCACCCCCCCAAACAAAACACAGACACACACAACAAGATCTGGTGCCCGACTGGTTTTTGCCCCTTTTGGGGGCAGAAGGACCTAGCACAAATAGGCCGGCCTGCCCCAAGGGCGAGAGAAATGGCTTAAAATAAAGGCCCCCCTCCTGCGGGAGTGCCTAAGGGGCCGCTCCCCTTATCATATTTTTAATAAACAAACTCCCTGGTGTCTAGTGGGCATTCCAACAGAACAATCACTATGCGATTGTGCTGCAGGAATGCTCAAAGAGATATGATAGGAAAGGAAAAGCCTTTCCTTTCATGCCTTTCTGACCACCCCCTTCCCCAGGAGAAACTAATCGTCAGGGGCGACTTCTGATGAGGTAAGCACTTCTGCTGCCATCCCCGCCCGGTGACAGTAGGTGCGCGACCCATGGGGGGAGTGCTAGTGCTTCCCCCGTGGATAAGTGCCAAGAAGTAATGGTTACATGATACATCTTTGGCACAGAGCAACCGTGTCCAAGGATGTAACCATTACGTCCTCAGCACGGAAGGGGTTAACGCTTTTCCGCAAGAATCTGGAAACGTGGCTAATCTAATAACAGTAACAGTAACAAAAATAACAATTACAATAAAAACAACAATAATAAAAATAATAATAATACCCCCATGCTTATCTGCCATCTTGCCCAGCAATGTTCAGTGCTTAACATAATATGTTATTACTTTCTCTCTGTTTTTCAGAGTCGGAACAGATATCACAAGAATTCCCAAACGTTATGTCTTGGAGGCTAACTTTTGCTCGGTTTATTGTGCTTGTATTTACTTTTGCTAGCGAGCTCATGTAACAGAAGGGCTGTACACAGTAACAGATCGGTATACTTTCTTGGATAAATAAATGTTAGCACACCCTCATAAATATACAATTTGTTTCTTCAACTCACAGCCCCATGTTACAAAAATGCTACACTTGTGTTTTTTCCTGCATAAGGGTAGCATCCCTAAACGAAATGATGGTCTGAGTGAGAATTTTGTCATACAGTTTGTTTTCTTAGGCTTATGCCTATTATTTTTTGTAAAGTTACTACTTTTCAAAGATTTACAAATACACATATGAGTGTACAATGCATCACCCTTACATTTTCAAAATTAAACCGACCGACAAACAGAGACGGCCTTTGTGTCTTGGGCGGAAATGAAATTGGCACCTTTGCAACTACTAGTGAACAAAATAGGGCAGCAGTGGGCCCCTTTTCTGTTCTAAGGCCAGTCGCTGGTTGATTACATCAGAGCAATGACTGGTCTCTGCACACAAACACCTCAACCACTCACAACTTAGCTTAGTCATGCTGGTGCTACCGAAGTTGTTAGTTGGGGAAGAAGATGGTTGTTAGTATGGGGCAGGACAGAGGGAGAAGGAAATAAGGGGCAAGGAATGGAGGCTGAAGGGGTACGTGGGTTAAAAACAGCACATGTCGCACAATAATGACTAAAGCACTTTAAACTGAATCACTAGCGCCAAATGAGAGGGGCGCTGCTGTTTGCACGACCTTAATGCAGACACTTCCTTGCGTCCTTCTAAAGACTGGCGCCCTGGGCCTGGGTCCTGCTTGCCCATGCCAAAGGTCTGCCTGGCAGACATGCATACTGTAACATTTACATTGACAACATTTCACACTCCCATTAGTTGTATTGGCCTTTAACAATTTAGAGGTTGAGTTAGTAGTGTTGACAACTTAAAAGGCAGGCGATGTAATGGTGTCCATGTAATGGCACAATACTATGTATACATAACAAACATAAATAAGTTAGACAATGTAGTAATAGTAGATGTAATCTCAAACTCCTAGAGGGTCGAACTTTTTCAGGTCTTGGCTCCAAAATGTGGAACCAGCTCTCGCAGAGGCTTCAGACCATCTCTCTTCACCACTCTTTCTTAAAGAGTTAAAACCCTGGCTATTATTCACTGTACCTTGAATCTTCCTTTCATTGTCCTCTGGTAGCAGGGATCGGTTCCTACTGCCTAGAAGCCCAATTTGGGGTATTAGCGCACACTCAAAAAACCCTCCTTACACCGACTTCAAGGAAATATAAGCTTTTATAGAAAACTAAATTCCATGTGCATGTTTGACACTAAACCAGAGAATTTTCGACTGCATGAAAATTTGCCAACTCTTAGGATTACAATTAAAATGTACCTTAACCATTTTTCTTTACATGGAAATCATTTGCTCTACTGGTGAAACCCACTGCGATGACCCACCAGCAGACAGTGTGGTGTTTGAGTTTTTTATTTTCAATTTTCACACCTATCACAGCCTTTTTGGCACTAACGTTAAGGGCACAAATCTGGTGAGAAACGGTACATGTGAATATTTACAAAGCTCTGATTTCGAAGGATTTACCACCATGCAAATAGCAACCCCAGTGCCCCTGCCCTAGAAACACCCTATTTCCACTACTAACCCTAACATATGATCTTTTACAGTACTGGTGGCGTTCCAAAGTGAAACACTGTGACTGGAAGGGTAATTAAATGACTGCAGAGCATGAATTTATAAATCTGATTGCACTTTTGCGCACCTAAATTGCAAATGTTTGTAAAAATATTGTGAAGGAGAAAGCTCTCAAAGGCACTGAAAGGATGCAATGGTCTTTCTTCAGCGAACTGTGGAAGAGTTAAGTGTATTCTCTCTCATATTCCATCATTTCCGCTTAGGATCTCATTTCTCATCACCTTGACCTCATCCAAGTCCTAATATTAGCTATTTATTAATCTGAAAACTGCCATTAATTTTCACGTAAAAGAATTACAACTATAATTTTTTTTTAAACGGATAACCGTTACAAACACATTGAAATTGCGAATGATATGGAATCTCTAAAACAATCCAGGCAGGAGATCAACCTAATTATTTCAAGGAAGTAAAAAACATAACCATTATTGATTCGGCGACAATTACACTGCACTTTTCATACGAGTAGAAAATCTTCAGTGAAATCTATACTACTTTCTTTTAATGGCTTTGTCCACTTTTACATCACATCGTTTTCATCCGCAATGTAACCGAAATGGAGAGTATTTTCGGCTTTCGGTGATGACCTATGCACTATCTGCACTGATGTACACTGAAATGCTCTGTAAAGTTAAAAAAAAAATCTAAAAAGGCTGAGCTATCGTTCACTATTCACAAAATGGCACTTCGCTGAAGGAGGCGGACAATCTATGACATTTGCTGACAGATTATCATTTTTGAGATAAAAAGAAAATCTCCATATTGCAAATAGACACCTGGCGCATAGATTTTTATCTTCTCCTAATACTCGATTCTCACAAATTCGAGATGCACGCGAGATCTAGGCAAGCCCGCTTGTTACATACTTTGCAAGAGATGGTTAATGCTTAGGAAAGGTATTGGTACCCAAAAAATCATACGTCCTATTATTGTTGTATTCTTCCGTTAACAACTCACTCACTGTTCTCGAAGTTATTAGAAACCAGTCTATTATTTCTAGTGGCGTTTCTTAGGGATAGGCATTGGAAGGGTAGTGTTATTTAGAGATGCCCCCCCCCCCCCCTTAAGTCACGCACAGAGCAAATAAAGATGATAAAACTTGACAAAATGTAAAGACATCCTACAAAACGTCTCTTGGGCCCGGTGCCTAATTTGTAAAGATGTGCCAGGCCCCAAGGTTTTTCTCTCGAGCTCACGGCCACCACTGCTGAATGATAGGGTTGCACCTTACCAAGGCACCCTAATTTTGATTACACTTCAATAGTGCGCTCACAGCGTGCAAGTCGCTGCCCCTCCTTTCACACTTAGACTGCATTGCAGACCTCCGCGGTCCACGGAGCGAGACAACCCCCTTATGGTGATTTACCATGACGCAGCCGCTTTTTCACACCATTCCTGCAAAGAATGAATACTGTAGTTGCTCAGACATTTGGCTCTACTGTAGCTGTGGAGAAAATGGTTCATACAGTGACAGGACAAGGAAAGCACACAGATTGTACAACGAATCTTGACTTATACATTGCAGCACAATCTTTACAGAAGCCATTGTACCAAGAGGCCTCAATTCCAAGTGCATCATATACATCACCCATGCCCTCCCAGAGGGCATGAGCGAGATTATTGATTGGCAAAGTCATCAAAGTCGTGCCTTCAATGTTAAATACCCTGTACCACACAGAGGGGTGGGCAAGACCTGCAGGTTGCTACCAACACCTAACACCAGGGCACTGCATAGTGCTCCGTCCCTGTCTTGGTACCTGACACCAGACAAAGCCCCCTTAAAATATCAACATATAGGTATCTAAGGTTTAGAACAGAAAGGTCCAGGGCCACCATCAGGTCAGTCCCCCCTCCTGCCAACCCCGCGCCCCATAAATCAACACTCCACCAAGGGGTCAGTACATGAAAACAGTCTAATATTTGGGACATTCCCTCCTTTTCTCTGCAGCTAGGAATTCCGCCACAGAGCATTGAGGTTATTAGAGAACTCGTCCTCCCCACTTCAACTACTAAATCGCCTCATCTGTGGCCCCTAAGATTGTGCACAGGAACAACTTGTGGTCCTTGGGATATAGATGCACCCTGTCGAACAGCTCCCCCCTTGGGAGCTGAAGGAGGTTATGATGAATCATGCAAATCGTAGCCCGAAAGTATCTCTTGTACTGAGTGATTAAGCTTCTTTACGGAGTAATTCATTGCTCTAGCGGGCCCCTTCCCCCCCTCCCTCCGGCAACCATACTGACCGCAGTATAACCTCCACCCACAAGGTGGTAGCCTCTTTTTCACCTTAGATAACGCAGAAACACAGCTTTGCGCACTCCATGTCTCCCCAAGGGGACCATGTTGTTGCCCCCGACATGAACAATTAAAATGTCAGGTGAGGGAATGTTCCCTATGTCGAGTGCTGATAACCAGTGGTAAGCAACCTTCTCTAATTTGAGACCCCAATCCCAGACAGTGTTGCTTAACTCCCGCCACTAATTGAGACCTCTCCATACTGGATCGACGAAACTGCTAGTCCATCTGGTGAACGAAAGAATGACAGCACCAGCACACATATACCAAGCTGTGGTTGGGGGCTCTGAAAAAGGACACAAGACAATTATTTCCTGAAGTGGTAGCAAGCTATGCTGGCTGAGCTGGAGAAAAGGAGGGACGGGTCTATCCCATTTTAGGTGAAATGAGGCCTGACATAGCGCTCAAAGCACAATGATCTCCATCTGCCTAACCCTTTTATGGCCTCGGGGGGGGGGGGGGGGGGGGGAGGGAACCCCAGAACCCCAATACCGCTGCTGTAGTGGCTGCCCCCATCCAGAAAGAATGGAGCTAAATTGATCCGGACCCTCCCCCAATAAGGTCAATATGTGCTTGCACACCTGTGAGAACTGGAAAGGTGTCAGTGGGTCCCCATCTGCATGCACCAACAGACTGGAATGCCTGTGCAGGGGCCGCTAGCAGAGATATTCATGCATTTGTGCTACGGGGCAATATGACGCACCTAGAGCGACAAAGAGGTGCAGCCAAATTCCTCTATCCAATGGATCAGTTTTGGAACTCTTTATCCTAAGCTGGAGGGCATCACCCGCCAATGAGATGCCAGAGACCCGAACCCCAGACACCTGATCTCCCATGGACGCAGCGACCAACTCTGAGATCATGAGGGCCCTGAAGAACGCAAGCGAGTAGGCCAGGCCAAATAATCGTGTCTCATACTGAGATGAGCATACAGACAGTAGTATATTAAAGTTGCAGGTCAACCAAACTATGTCTATTAGCCTCCTCTCATCCTGAGCCTCTGGGGTCAGGCACTCCCATCCCCCTGAGTGCCCTCCTCACCCTTACATCCTTTGTACGGTCCCTCAACACCCATCAGGCCCACAATGAACGCTACAGCTGGAAGCTTCCTTCTGACACCGTCCTACCCCGCTCCATCTGTTTTGCTAAGGGACTGCAACACGCCCTCAGGACAGAGCCTCCAGATCCTTCTCCCACCCCAATGGATTATTCATAAGCTAGCCATGCTGCCTCATATGCACGCTTTGTCCTAGGGACAAGCGATGCTGCTATCAGATCCGGGACAATGGGACACCAAGCTTCCACAACTCCACTGGTAAGTACGTCATCACTTTGTCCGCTTGTGGACAAGGCATCAACCACTGTAATTTCCACCCCGGTCACATGCTTGGCAAATAAATACACATTAGATGCAAGGCAACTACAGATAAGGGTCTTGAGCAGTCTTAAAACAAACTGTCATTTTGCACTCTGATTGTTAATGGCTGTTACCGCCGACATGCTGTCTGAGCAGAAGACTATCCTCCTGTTGGCCAAGAGAGGCCCACAGATATGCAGCGCTACAATAATCGGAAACAGTTCAAGGAACGTAATGTTCTTGGTGAGCCCATATGCCATCTAGTCTGCCGGCCAAAGCTGCATGCACCACTTACTGCCCAAGACTGCCCCGAAGCCTACGCTCCCTGCAGCATCCGTGAAGAGAACCGTGTCTGCATTGGGCTGTGCTGGTTGGTGCCACAAGACTGTACCGTTAAAGTGTGCCAAAACCCTTTCCAGATAAACAAATCCTCTCTGACCTCGTGGGACAGCATGGAATGGTGATTTTTGGCCTGGAGGCCAGTCCTACATCTAGCTATATTTTTGGAAAAAGTCCTATCCATGGAAATTACCCTGAGATCAAAATTCAGCGGACCCACAAAGACCTGTAGCTGGTGAAGTGTGACTTTCTTGGCTGCTAGGCATGAGTCAATGGACATTCGAAAAGTGGACACCTTGTCTTGGGGCAGTCTACAAACCCCCTACACTGACTATTTCTACACCTGGGAAGGAAATTTATTCTGTTGGCCCCTCCGTTTTGTCATCTGCTAGTGGTAATCCTAGAGTGTACATTAGCTCATGGAAGCCCAGGAGGGTCTTCCGGGGAAACCGGTGGTCCCATGAACAAGAAATCATCCAAATAGTGCACTATGTTATACAATCTGAGGCCACCAGGTCCCTCACCGCCCACTCCAGAAATCAAGGAAAGGCCTCAAACAATGAGCACCCTATTGCACATCCCACAGACATGCACATGTTTACATAGTACTGCACGTCAAATGTGAACCACAGGAGGCAGGTGTCCTCCGAGTGCACACACAAAAGGCAGAATGCAGCTTCAATGTCTGATTTCACCATCAACGCTCCCTGCCCCATTTCTGCAACTTGCCCAGATCCTTATCAAAAGAAGTTAATAGATAGCCTGGCTGGGAAGGAGATATTGTGAATCAGGCAGAACTCCTTTTTTGGAACCAGCCCTAATGGGGAGCTGACAAGACCCCCCTCCCCCACAACTGGTGGGGTATCAAATGGGCCGGTCACCCTTCTAGCTTACATTGCCTTCAATATCTTCTCCCTGGCTATCTCTGGCTGCTGTGCCACTGACTTGTGGTTCCTAGGAGGGGACTAAGGCTAGTGCAGCGCTTGACGGGATGCAGAATACATCCCTAAAACCATACTAAAGCAGGTATGAATCATGACTATGTTTGTATTTACCCAGTAGGTGTGCCAGTATGTGCAAGCAAATAGGGGACTGGGACTTAGCTAGCGCGGTGGGGTGTTGGGGGCAGGCTGATTCCTTGGCCTTCCATATTTTTTTAAACACTTGGTTTCTGGATGTCCCTGGGAGTCAGAAAATGAGCATAGGTGCTTGAACTTGCATAAAGACCCCTTAAGACATTCCTAGCTATTGTACTGCCAACAGGCCGACTTCTTACCCCAACTCATCTCTATGTCCGAAAAGGCTGTGTCTGAGGGTACCTATCTTGAGGGGACCCCCTGCTGAATTCTTCATGCCAAATAGTAATCTCTGCCTGGTCCGATGTCACCTCAGGCCTGATTGCCTTCATCTGTCTGAATTTAGTAGCATACTGCAACCAGGTGTACTCTGAAATTCAGAAGCCACGCTGTGTATCAATGACATACAACCGAATAATTGTGGCACTGTGGCGGGGAACTTCTCTGTGAGGATAGCTGCAGACATGGAAAAGCCTGTCACCTAGTTCTTCATGGACTGTTCCACCCATACCTTCTTAGGTTTCTGCTCGCCATTCTTCCCTGCCACATTTGTTAAATCAAAAAAACATCTCAGAACTCTCCCTTTTGGTTATTTTCTTCAGTTTTCACTGGTATGTGCCAAGATATTGCTGATAGGGGGAGGTAGAGTGGGTGAAGCTGTGCTGAACAGGACAGCGCTGGAGTTGATTGCTTCTTGTACTGTGCCTCTGCCGGGGCCACATTGTCCCAGGTTGGGCCCAAACCTGCGCAGCTGCAGTATTAGGTCCCCCTCCGGCCAGTACCCCACTAACCGCCAACGCTGGTCCTACCCCTGAAACTGGCACCGATGATTAAGAGGGTGCTCGTACCGCCAAATCGCTAAAAGCGTCTGAGTAAGGCAGGGGTGGACAGCTATGGCAGCTTGCGTGGCAGCAGGGGCTGAACCAGTTGCGGGGACAGCATCCGCCTGGTGCAATGGGAATAGCACCACATTACTCTGCCCCACCACAGACTCATCCCCGCCATGGGTATTGCCTGTGGCTGGCTTCCAGCCCCGGACACCTATACTGGAAGGGCATCCTTGTACTGTTCCGGCATGCTCCTCTGCCATTTGGCCCATGTTGGTTTTGGCTAGTGTACCTTCCCAGGGCCCTCTGACACTATCCTTGCGGCCTATCAACGCTGTTTTGCTTGTGCCGCCTTCCATAGTTTCCCAAACAAGCGAAGTTCCTCCTGTATGGTTCAGTTATCTGAAGCTGGACACAAGTTTTGATGCCATACCATCACTCAATCGCACTCTCCCACCCATACGACATCCAGACCACTGCATGCCCTGCAAGCCAGTGTGCTGGTTAGCTGCACTTCCCCCCTTCTTTAGCAAACACCCACTGCCCCAGGCATCTTTGCTGAAATGCTCCTGAGACTATAATCTGGATTGTAGCACCTTGAGTTCTTACCTCTGGGAACCTTTTCCAGGGGCACTTTTTTAAGCTATGCAACACCATCCAGGGTGGAGTCGCTGCAAAAGACTTAACAAGAGTGCACGCATGAAAGAAAATTACAGATGATTAGCAACTGTATAGTGCTCATGACCAACAACTACCCTGTCCACAGACCGCAAGGTGGAAGCACCGCTGGCTCCTCCCGTCCAAGTTGCAGACCGCAACCTGCAGGAACTTACCAACCCGAGGTACCAGCGCCCAAAAAAAAGTCCAGTCGCAGCATTTATTTTTAACTTTCTCATCACGTGCTAGCTCAGCGATCAGTGCCCGACATGATATCCTGGAAAACAGCACCTGCCTGAACACTTTGGCTTGGAACCACATGCTGACACACAACATAAGCTGATTAAAGGATTTGTGCATTGCTTACCTCCCGGCTCCCTGTGCTGGGCCCTTGTGGCACTGCATGGCCAAATGTATCCCTTGGGAGTGGGGGTCACCCGCTTCGGCAAAAAAAGACACGCAGACTTGAAAAACATGCTGGCCCTGTGCAGAAAGCCACTATCAACTCACCTGACCCCCATCAAGGCGGCACTTGCAGATAACATGAGGCTCCTGCCAATAGAACTCCATTGTCCGATGCAAGCCTGACTTCTATATGTGATCTGTGTTGCCGGCTTCACCCAAAAAACACACCACCACTTTGTGGGCCCTTCTGATGTAAGCCAGATGATCACTGCTTGTAGACCGTGCTAGTTGCAGTAGTACCTTCACCGCATTCCCTCCTCTCACAACTCGCCTGCACAAACTGGGTCCAACAGGGAATCTAACACTTGTGTTTGGTCCGGTCCGTGGGCATGTGCCAGAGGAAGAAGAGGCCGCTCCTTTGTAGTGCGACCTCTTAAATGGTTGCCTTCCAGGCGTTGCATGACCCCTTGCAACGAAACAAACGAAAGACACTCATTTTCCAACTCCTGCTCATGGCGCGACTAATGGTGCCCTTTCGGCTAGTTGTGGGTTGCGCCAGGCCAGTCCTTTTGTCTGCCATTCAACACTTTCTATATTTGTATATCAAGACCTATAAATAGTGTAGGTTCAGATAATGTTTCCCTTGAAAAGTCATTTAATAAAGGTTGGAGTCATGTGTCCAGATTTCACCAAACTTGGAGGCCTACTTAATCAGTCAGCTAAGTTTTGGAATGCCAGGGCTCATGAAGATCCATTCATAGCTTAATACTTCCTGTCCCTCACCTTATAAACCTCTTATTACTCCTTGACAAGACCGTTTTCTGAACTCTAAAACCATCTTGCTACCTCTTAATGCTACCCTTCTATGAATACTTAAATCCACTAGCCACCTCTTTCCGCAACCCTAACCTGAAGCCTAAAAACTGCTTACTATCCCTTAAAGCTACTCCTTAATGTTACCATTTCCTGAACTCTAAAATCTCCTTAGTACTCATTAAAATTTTCTCTTCATTAGAGGCACAGGTGCAATGGTGCAGTGAGGTGTCCGAAATAGGTTCAGGCCTGTGCATACTGCCACTTACTTAGATGCCCACTCAGGGCTAAACTCAAGAATCTGAACATGCCACCAGAAACAAAGGTGCAGTAGTGCGTTCCCTTATAAGTCCAAGTATGCCCACTCAGGGAAAGGAAGAAGCCAATGGAGGCATAGGTACAGTGATGCAGTGTGGTGGCCAATACAGGTTCAGGTCTGCCCACACCAACACAACTCATACACACTGAGGGTCCACACAAGAATCAGAACGGTACAGTGACAATTGGCATCTATAACAGGCCCTGGTCTGTACACACCACCATTCACTCCAATGCTATGGATATATGTTTCGTGTGTGTGTGTGTGTGTGTGTGTGTGTGTGTATATTCAACCCCCCCCCAAAAAGGTTACAGTTAGGTTCAGAATTTCCATGCACAAAACCATACAAATTCAGCTGTTAGAGTTATTTCAAGTATCTATAACTCGCGCCCTGGGGTAACTACAAAGCGCGTCTCCGCCATGCACAATTTTCTCATCAATAATTCAACAGCAAATGCTGCTGAGATATTATCAATTATGTCATATAAGATGCTATAAGTGGTGTAATATGTGGGGTAATTAGCTATGCATGCCTTCAGCTGTGAGCGGTGGTGGGCTGGCTGCAGGGCCAGGCCTGAGGCCAGGCCTTGCGCCCAACCCTCGGCGTGCAGTCAACTCTCCACATGCAGCAAAACCCATGCCACGCACGACCTGCCAGGCCCTGCTGCCTAAAGCCGCGTGCAGCCAACACATGCCACACACAGCCGAAGGACATGGCCACAGGGCCTGGCCTGGACCATGAGCTAGCTTTCTGCTAAATTTGGTGTAATTCCGTCAAGCAGTTCGGGCTGTAGATGTACATAAAATTTCCAAGGGAAACTGTAGGTGGAACATGCGTTTTGGTACCCCCACTTTTTCTCACCCCCCGCTTGACAAATCAACCTGAAACTTTCAAGACAGGGGCTGAAGTGAGTGGCGTACTAGCTTTGGAGATTTTGTGGAGATTCGTCAAACAGCGCCAAATCAGCAAAACAAAAAATGCTTTTCCTATAGAAACTATGTCCTATTTTTAATTACCTACAGCCAGCAGGTGATATATATCTATATATGCTTCCACCACCTGTTACCATAATAATCCAGCAAGGACCAGGCACGGACACCAAATCTCCTTTCTCATGAATATTTATTGCTCCTTCAGTGCAATGTTCACCATTTCGCGTTTCGGTCACCCATGTGACCTTGTACACACACACACATATATATATCACATGAAACTCACAGCTAAATGAAAAACTGAGTTATTTTTATTAGTTAAACATAACTGTAGCTCTGTGACTTTGTTACTCAGTGTGTGTGTGTGTGACAGATGGAATGCATGCACCTGTGTGTGTCTCTTGGTATGTCTCCAAACATACATAGTTTTTTTATATTAGTCTCTGGTGGTCAGCATATGTTGACCTTCAGTAAACGTCTAAGCATTCCATTGTGCTGAGAGAAAAAATGTGCCTGTCTCATTTATGTTTTCCCAAAGTTGTATCAGAACATGCCTCCAAGTACTTTTAGAGAAAGATAATTCTGTGTTTTAATGACATGTCTAAAATTTACTGAAATAAAACACTGTTACAAATCTCAGTTATCGTGTGGCTCACATGCATAAAATCTTCGAAATTCTGCGCTGCAAATCAAAACTCACCTCGCTTGCGCTGAGAATGACGTCACACTTGACGTCATTGATGACATCATAAGTGAGAACATAGATTCATCACTTCAAATCAGCACTGATGTCACTCTTTGAATCATAACTTGGGCAACCCCCTTTAGCTACCTATAACATCCCATATGACATCGCTTATATCATAAGTGACATCAGTGATGACATAGCTTACGACTTCAATGACACCACTGTGTCAAAAAAAAAAGCATACAAACATCTACATCAGAAAAAGATATAATCAGCTGTAAAACACCTAAATGGCATTTGTTTTGCATCATTGTCTTAGATATGGACCCTAGCTTAAAGGTACTTCAGAGACTCATATTTACACAGATTTACAGTACACCACTGACTCAAAACCTCACACAAATAGATTACAATAAAGGTAAACCATTTACAAAAATCCTCCCCCACCTGCTCCCCCTCAGTGATATAGTCAGAGCCATCTCTGGTACACTATTGGTGAAAAGCCTGTGACTCAGGGACTAACATCTGCATGAAGACACAGTGTGAGGCATACTCAAGTCACATTTGTACACCACTATTCGCTCAGAGGACACTGCAAGGGGAAAATAAGGCAGACATATTAGCACTCTGAAATTCATATTTAGAAACAAACAGCCACAAATTGAAACAGGGATATGGAATAAATATGTCATTTATTGTAAACTAGACTGATAGCCACACAGGACCACATATATATTACATACCCACTGATATGTAGATACTCATATCACACACACACACACACACACACACACACACACACAGGCAATGAGACACACATTTAAATACTATAGGTGAGACATACAGGAAAATAAAATAAATTTGACCTTAACACTAAAATCTGCAGAGGTTTGCAAACTAAGATGTACATATGTATGTTGTGGAGAGCATGAGAGTTTAAAAATAAGACAACCATTAAGTCTTTACCTAAATCTAAGTCCTGGAAAGGTACAGACCTGAGGCAATAAGGGAGGAGCCCAATACAAACACTTGTATTGTATTGTTTTGTATTGTATAGTATTTATTAAGCGCATTCTGGCCATAGCATCGAAGCGCTGAAGACGAAAGGTAAGTCGAACGAGTCCTAACAAAAGTAAAACAGGATACCGAAACTGTCAGAAAAAGAAAAGACAAAGAAAGAGAGAGGGGGGCCTACCCTAATGTGAAAATAGCCAAGTTTTAAGCCGCTTACGGAAGCGGAGGTACGTCTCCTCCATCCTTATGGACAGTGGGAGTGAATTCTAGAGTTTTGCTGCCACCACTGAAAAGGCTTTATCCCCCCATCTAGCCCTAAGGCAGCGGGGGCTGATATAAGATGAAGAACAGAAGACCTAAGTTGACAACAAGGCAGGTAAGGCAGCAGGACAGAGCTAAGATAATTACAGCCTTTCTGGTGTAGAGCCTTGTACGGGAGGCAAAGTGTCTTAAACGTGATCAGTTTTTCCACCGGTAACCAATGCAGCTGTCTCAGGCTACTGCTAGCCGATGCACAACGCGGGAGGTCCAGCACTAGGCGAGCTGCAGCATTCTGAATCAGCTGTAGTCTATGGAGGGAAACCTTCTTGATGTTAAGCATCAGAACATTGCAATAATCAAAATTAGAGATAACTAAGGCTAAAGTCACCATAATTTTAAGTTCTTTCTGAAGAAAGGGGAAGATTTTGTTTAGCATTTTCAGACACCAGTAGCAGCATTTGACAGTGTGGTTAACTTTTAGCTCAAAAGAGAGAGTCCTTTCAAATAAAATTCCGAGGTTTATGGCCGACGGACTCGGGACTGGACATTCATTACAGGACTTCGGCCACCAGCAAGAACTCCATAAATTGGTGTCCATGCTGAAGAAGACAATTTCCGTCTTCTCTCCGTTCATTTTCAGTCAATTGTTGCTCATTCAGTTATTAATCTTACTCAAACACGTGTAAAATCGGTCTGCCACCTACTCCCAGTTCTGGTTAACAGTGTCTCATCAACATAAGACACCGCTTGGAAGCCGAACGAGTGAGCCAGTCTGGCTAGTGGGGCGACATATAGATTAAATAGAGTAGGGCTAAGTGAGGACCCTTGTGGAACCCCACAGGGAAGTTGAAACGGGGATGCCCTATAATCCCCACAGCTAACTGTAATAGATCTATCCATCAAAAAAGATTTTAGAATGTCAAGAGCCTTTTCTCTAACTCCTGCTTGGTAGAGTCATTGTATCAACAAATAAGGAGATATGGTATCAAACGCCGCAGAAAGATCCAAAAGAACCAGAATGGCGCCCTCCCCCTGATCCACTCTTCTCCGAATGATATCAGCAGAAGAGACCAGAGCAGATTCCGTGCTATGATCTTTACGGAACCCATGTTGAGAAGGGTCTAACCCACCACCGGCCCGAAGAAAACCTGCCAGTTCAATGTTAAGATGTTTCTCCAAAATATTGGCCATGGCGGGGAGGAGAGAGATAGGTTGTAAATATTTTTTAGATCATTTGGTTCGCTGCCTGGTTTCTTAGTGAGAGGAATCACGATGGATTCCTTCCAGGCTGGTGGGAAGCATCCTTCCATCAAAATGTCTAGGTAGACCGGTACAAGGGCAGCCAAGACCAGATCCGGTACTAGGTTTAGAATCCTATGAGGGCAAGGGTCGTTGGGAAACCCTGATTTCACTTCCCCAGCAATTCTTTATTTCTGTTGGCCTGTAAAGGTGAGAAACAGGTAAGCTTTGGTCCAGTATCTAAGGCCAAAGCTGCCTCCTGAACTCCCCCGCTCAGCTCCAGAGGGGGCTGCACGAAATTATCGTGTAGCTGGATGATTTTATTCTTATAGAAGTCTGCGACCCTTTGACAAAAGTCGAGAGAATTCTCCAACACAGGGGAGGAGGGAGGGGAAGCCAGGATGCGGACCACCTTGAAGAGTTCTCTAGGTCCATTGTCCGCTTCCTTAATTTTGCGGATAAAGTAATCCAATTTAGCTTTTTAATAGCTGATTTATATTCCTCGACAGAGACCCTAAGCTTGGCTCTCTCCTCATCATTCTGATGAAACCTCCATCTGCGTTCCTGACATCTGTACAATCTCTGTAGGTTTTTTAGTTCCTCAGAGTACCATGGAGAGGATAAGATCCTCCCAGGCTTAGGACCTAATTTAACCAGGGGAGCCAGCGTATCAATGGCTACTCAGAGCCCCTGTTCAAAACCCACCCACTTTGAGATATCACTTTCTCTTGCCTGATCCCAGCCTGACTTAAGGGCCCTTGCCAGGCTCTGCTACTCTACCTTGTCTCTGCCTATATCTCTATAGTACTTTGTTGCA
This sequence comes from Pleurodeles waltl, assembly GCF_031143425.1. NCBI lineage: Eukaryota > Metazoa > Chordata > Amphibia > Caudata > Salamandridae > Pleurodeles > Pleurodeles waltl. The sequence continues at coordinate 1,182,806,710 of NC_090444.1, forward strand.
TCACTAGATAAATATGAGGATGAACAAGTCTAAGCATCTCTATAACTTTAGCAATGGGAAGGCACCTATATGTATTGTACCAGGATAAAAATAAAATAAAAAAAGAACCATGACAAGCCAAAACTAGAGATACAATACAACAATACAACATGCAATTTTCAAAGATTTCTATGAAGCCATTGATTAAAACCTCAGAAAAGATGGATATGTTAGTATGTTTTGAAAAAGAATATTAAACAGGACCACATAAATGTCAACCACAAATTAAAATGTGAAGAAAAATTCAAATAAAGCAACCACTGAAAATAATGGCGAACCACACTCTATTTGAAATAGTAAAGTCCCCCATAAAATAAAACTAAAGATTGATCTAAATGTTTATACATTTGAAAACAAAAACTATTTTACTATGTTAAAAAATGTTAAAAAACAACACATAAAGCCAACCTTCAATAGCGATTGATAAATCGGCGTAGGCATAGTTGTCACATGAACTATGACAAGTTCCATTAAATATATATTAGCGCCCTCAAGAAACAAAGCAGGCCTTAGATATAATGTACAACAATAAAATTTAAAAATTCACCAAACCAGAAGCGGAGATGAAGTCATCAATCATCAATGATTTCACTTATGTCATCAATGATGCTATATGTGAAGTCATAGGTGGCTTAATGTCGACAGATATAGGTACAGATATCTCACTACACCACGTTTGTTATGCAAATGCCTAAAATCATCAAGGGATTTTCGTGGACCAGCTTAAAAAAGTACTCGGTCTCAAAAGTGCAATCATCAAGCTACCGCTGTATTTAAAGGTGGATTGGTAGCTCAACTTGTTTCAACTCCAAAGGAGCTTTGCTCACAACAACAATTAATGGTGTGCTCCCAATTTCTTTGTAAAATGTGAATAAAACAAACGTGAAGGACTGAGTTCAATTGAGAGTCGAAATGCGCAGATACACCAGTCTGCCAATAAACCTAATATTGCACTGAAACGTGGTGCTTGAGTCTAAGTTGTTTGGAATTTTGTTATGCATATATACAGATGTATACAAATAACACAGATGTACTCTCCATTGTGCATATTTACTATCGGAGTTAATTTATTTCTCTCTTGCAGGAAAGAGTCATGAACCGTTCCAGAGCAAATTATTACTGCATTTTTACTCTATTTCTACAGGCCTAGGTTAGGTCTTGAGTAGGTTTTCGGATGGATATTTTGAGACTAGAGTAGAAGCAGACTAGGCCCCGAGCTCGCAAAAGAGAAAACATAGATGTTTCTATGTAGTTGTTCGTAAACTGATTTATAAAGCACACATTTCATCACCAGGGTCTCACCGCACTTCATGGAATAACAACGTAGCAGTAAAAGGTAATAGGCAGAGAAAAGTAGAGTTTTTTTTAGTTTACTTCCAGTTTCTGCCAACAATGGCATGGTTTGAAGGCCGAGGGGTAGGGCAAGGTAAGAGAAAGAGCAAGCTCCCTTCTGAGCTATGAAAATCCTTTAAACCTGAAGAAGATGCCGACTGCAAGAGTGAAGAGTTCTCTTGGAAACATATTTTCTTACCCAGGTAAAGAAAGGTATGGGTGTTGGAATGAAGTGCCTGATATGCTAGGCACAGAGAATTAAATGGAACTCGGGAAACAATTGTCAGCCAGTGAACCTGAAAAAGAAATGGAAAAGCCCTAAAAAAGCAGAACAAATCTGGTTGCATAATTATTAATGATTTGCGAGAGATGAAGTTGAGTTTTACTGAGACTAAGGTAAATGGAATTGCAGTAGTCTAAGAGAGAACTAAAGGGGTGGCAATTGAAGTATTTCGAGCTTCTGTGATCAGTAGAGGGGCAAGCCTACATAATTTACATTGCTGGAAACTAACAATAGAAGCCATAGCTAGAGACTCAAGAGGTCACTTCCATGCTGAAGTCAAATTCAACTGCTAGGCTTTTTATTACGGGGGACATGGAAGAGGCCTGTCCCAGATCAACCGGACAAAAACTATAAGAACCAAAAGAAAGGGTTTCCTCCAGACTCTTCGCTGGGACCAGAATCTCAGTCTTCTCTGAGCTAAGTTTGAGCCAGTTATTATTCATTCAGATGAATGCGGGAGAAAAAAAGGCGGAGGTCTGATGTTGCCTGAGAGGGGCATACTGCTCGAAGAGCAGCTGTGCATTGTCAGCATAGGTGTAAAGGTTACAGTCAAATGAGCAAATTAAAACAACAGACTGGATTTACACTTTAAGAAGATATGGGGACAGGGAAGATCCCTTGTGGTACATGTCAATTCACAGAGAAGGTTTTAAATCACTAATTTTGGAAGGAGTGTGGTTGCTTTGAAAGAAGAAAAACAAATCAAGGCTTGGCCAGACAAACCAAGGACAGCAAGTCTTTCACCCAAAATGGAGTGATCAAAAGTGTCAAACACCACTCTTAGTTACAGCAATATCAGGGCACTGATGCGGTCAACATCAGCCTCTTTCTTAGGATCATCTGCTAATGCTAGAGTGTCAAGTTCTGTGACATATCTTGGTTGGGAATCATATTGGGAGTTGCCAAGAAATTGAAAAGGCTCAAGTTGAGCCAAAAGCTGGGGGTTTTTCCTCAATAGAATTTTAGACGTACCTTTTCGTGAGTTTGGCAGAAGCTATATCACTTTGCATTGAGATATGAATTAGGGCGGTGATGGGCTCTGACATGAAAGGGCAGAGGGCCTTAGGAGATTTTTACAGAAAAATGATCTAAAGGATATCCTGAACTTCCCTGTATTATACCACTTGTATTGTGTAGGCACAAGCACTGTAAATGGTTCCACACAGGCAGTGAATAACAGACAGAGCTGGGCAAAAGGGGATACTGACACTGTTGTCTAGGCAGGTTTTCTGGAGCTATGGTCTTTCTGATGTTCAGTCTTTTCTGTAAAGATGACTTGTCACAAATATCTTGCAAGGGCTGAGTGTGAGTTTCAAAAGATAATTTGCCCCGAAAGGGTTCCACAGCTTAACTGCCCTTTTCTTATGCAAGCCCTGAGAATAGAAGAATATAAAGAAATGAAAGAAAAAAAGAAAGACCAAAAAAGGTATCCCCGGTCTTTTTTAACTCCTAAGAACATCTCAGGTTTTAACATACAGAAACATTATCTATGTGATTATTCTTTAACATAAACAACAATATTAAGATACATTTTAAAGTGTACCTCTTAAAACATACAATTTACCACAGACATACACAAAGCAAGATATATAAACAAAAATAAGCTACAGAGGGGGTAAATCAGCAGCCTCTTTCATCCATCACTAATGAATGAATGCTCCATCATAAACATTTTTCAATACTTGGATTTGTTTTATTGGCAATTGCTTTTTCCAAACAACTGGTATGCTTTAGTGACCTAGCCAAGCATTAAAATAAGTTGTGGTTTCTTCCACTGTTTGGCTAGTAACAACCAGGCTACTCTCATGGGCAAACATAACATCCAAGTAGTGATCTGTGAGTAGACAGATAACTGTCCCAAGCCAAATAAGAGTAATATGGGTTCAAGTATTAGTTGCTCTTCCATGGCAGAGGTTAGTGTTTGAAATGTCTGGGCCTAAAATGATGATCGGCCACAGATAAAACATATGTTCGTGCCCAGTATCTGAGCTCTCACACCTGGAACATCAATGAGTGGTACTGGGCTAGATTCTGGACAATGTAGTTTGTGTATCATATATGATGCAACCTATAAAGATGTTGTTGACTATATTGTGTACACATAAAGGTTTTGTAAGTCAGTCATATGATTTTTGTCCATACACCATTATTTGTCTAAATGCCTTCAGATACCCAGCAATCTGTTATTCCCAGAGTGCACTCAGAATCTTTATGTAAAAATTTTCTGTGTGTTTGACACAACATGACTGATATTCAGAAACGTATATAGTTTTAGAAAATTTATATTTCACCAGAACCCGTAGTTTCACTTATTTCAAGGGCATTAAATAGATTGTTCATTTTCTAACTAGAATAAAAATCACTATTATTTTCCTCCTTAATTGGCTACACTTCTTCAGATTCCCAGAGTCAGGGGTGTTTGACAGTTTTGTGATGTGTAAGGTGTGGTTAACTAAGGCACTAAAGTTGCAACTAAACTGTGAACAAATATGGCTGGACATGGGTTCTAAAGTCAGATTCTTTGTATCCATAGGCGATGAATAAATGTGAAAATAATGTATCTAATCCCAACCAGTTCTACAATGGCAATCTGGGTCTCCAAGTTCCCAAGTTTACCACTGGGTAACATATATACAGTTGTAGTTTTCTTTAACAATAACTTTAAACAGTGTCAAAATGTATAATTTTTCTTATTACCAGGTTAGTAGAAGAAAGGCTGATTTAGAATAGCTTCATGTCCAAGAGGGGTGCCCATCTTCCCTGCTAGGGAACAGAATTTGGAGGCCTGTGACTGTCTTATTTTACAGACATGATCTTTAAGGGATGGTAAGACCCCATTTTCTTATGCTGGTAGAGCTATCATGGAAGCAGACAAAGGGACCAAGCTTGGAAATGATTCTAGGAGGAATAGAGGAGCAATTGGAAGAGCAGAGCTACGATCCTTAGTTAGTAACATACTGATTTATTTATAATGGTTCAGAACCACATATAATTTCCTACCAGGTAACCGATTTTAGAGCCTGGAAGACTTATTGGTCTTTCAAGTTAACCAGGCCACTATAATACTTTAATGAAAGGAAATACCACTTTTATTGTGCCTTCTCTAAGGGAGATTTTCCTGGAATTTTACTGTTCCATTAAAGATAATACATGTACAACCAGACATCTAGATGTATTCCCTTAGAACTAATAAGGGACCAGGCACTGTCTCTGAATGAAGTGGAGCAAGCATACGAAAAACGGTTTTTAGTACCTGCAGAGAGCGTTCTATGATGCTAATCCATCTGCCCCATCTACCTACAAGCGAGGGATACAAGACGGAACCACACATAACTGAATTATGTAAAGAAACGAAGAAGAGGTGAGGTCCTCTTTTGGAATAATGCAAACAACTTGTCTTACACAGCTTTCATTTACACTAACGGCAAAGTGCACAGTGAAGAAGCCAGCTTTATATATTTCACATGATGTTAGTATAATTCTATACTCTGATTTAAGTGTACCTTACTTGGTCTCACCCATGCACAACACAGCTATATTCCACCCAAGCTATATAGAGGAAAGCAAGAACCGAAGTGGCACTGTAGTCTGCCTTCGGACACCCAGCTGTGATAACCCTTGACAGAGCTCACACTCACTGGCATTATTTACAAAGTCACAATATCTGACCTGCTCCTTTGGCGCACCACCACAGAGAAAACCCTTGAATGTCAGACCTTAAGTTGCTTCTTAATATAAAAAAACTGTATTACAACCATTGAACACATTGCATCTTCTAGTGCTTTTAAGGTCATTTAACACTGTCATTTTTATGGTATACACATGATACTGAGTGTTAATTTCTGCAATAATAACATCAAGCAACAACTAGTGGAAACTGCGCCTGAAGGCTTGGATCTGGACAAAATTAAACCACTACATTTGAGTGATGGGAAGTCACTCACATTTGTCCAAGAGATCAACCTCACCTTCCACGAATACAACACCAAGAAAACATCTTGCATGTGGATGGTGCCAAAGCCCTGCTCCATGCTGTAACAGACTCCACGCAGGCTCTCCTTAAAGTAATCCTACATCCCACAGCACACCTCATCAAGGGCCTGAAGAAATGAGACCACGCCATCTCCAACTTCACTGGCTCTTCTGGTCAGTCCACACCACTTTTAAGGGCAGCTACATCACCTACAAAACCATCACAGCCGACATACAATATCTAGTTGACACACTCACCACCTCCAATGTGTCCTGCTCAGGAGTAGCCAGGAAACCATCAGACTGGACAGAAAACAAACAGACAACAGGACATCTCTAGCTTCCTAAACACAAATATTGGAGCAGCATCCGTTTCCATCAGACCACCTCCTTCCTTCTTCAACTTATGAACGACCAGGAGACACGCTTCTCTAAAGAGCACTACCTGGAGAAGCAGTAAATAATCAACCCCCTCCCTCCAAGAATCACTCTCTGATGATGCCTGTAACCCTGTGAAGTGCTCTGCTGCCTTTTGGCTAGGCTTGTGTGTGCTCTACAAATAATCCACCCCCCAAACCCTCTTGGCAAGTGTCTTCTTACTACCATTTTAGCATCAGAGAAAGAAAATCAAGCTCTCAATCACTGTAGGTTGCTTTGTCCCAGGAGATCAGTATTTTCTTCAGAGATGACAGCCTATAAAAGCAATCTAAGAACAAAAGCTTGCTCAGCCTATTTTATCCATCGGAATGCGTGCACCACTAAAACATCTGGGCTGCTTCTTTACACATCTACTGGGCTGGTGTTGGACGTTTAAATATATGATTATGTATTGCTTCATAATTGATGTACTCCTTACCCTTGAAGTGGGTTTTCAATTAAAAAACGACTGTCAATAAAACCCATCGCAAGCAGTAATAGCCAAAGCACCAAGAATTTATAACCATCTTCCAGCCACAGGACAGGTAAAATGCGGTTTGCATCTGTGCAAAATAAAAAGCTTTGGGAATAGCCAATATGTTTAGCTCATGAGACCTATCAGCTTTGGCAATGATTTTTAGTCACACTGTACAGCAACACTGATACAGCCATAGCATCATTTTGTAGCACAAACACGGTTGTGCATGCCTAGAAAATTAGAGCATTTCTTTTTGTTAATTTCAGTCAGTCAGATTATTGTACAGTTATTTAAAACCTTTACAAACAACAGTACAATTCAAAATATACAACATACAGGATTAAAACACCACCACATATTTAAAACGTTAATTTTCAATTCAGGCAAGAGGTGATTCAAGTAAGCCGCACGTTTTTGGTGTATTTGTTAATTTGTGGCAGATTAGTAAATGTAAAGTTGAGTAAAATTCTCATTTTTGATATAGCCCCACTGTGTTTTTTTGACACAGCACTAATTTGCTAAAATATTGGGGAACAAATGAAGGAATGGGTTGCGGTGATGAGCGGGCAGGGGACAAGGCAACATGGAGGAAGGCAGGGAGGGAGAGAAGGATGTGGGAGGGGGACAGAAGGATAAGCAAGAGACAACAATGGGAATGCACACAAACAATGAAAGGTGGGAAAGCACAAGAAAACTGAGGGAGGACAAGTAGTGATGAGGAAGCATACGAACGGTGGGCGGGGTTGGGGAAGGAAACGGACAACAGAAGTTAGGAAGATGGGAATACAAATACAGAATAGAGCATGAGTGGGCGTGGATGGGAAGCAAATTGACAATAGAGGTTGAAAGAGAAGGGGTGGGAAGCGAAAGGACAACCGAAGGGAGTGGGCAAGCAAAAGCATTAACAAAAGGTGAGTGGGCAGAGAGGAGGCAAGAACGGCAAAAGAGGGAAAGAGGATGAAGGGAGAAACGTATTGATGAGAAAAAGGAACACAAAGTACACAGCTGGAAAACATGCATTCTCATACAGTGCTTGGTCTAAAAGAAAAAGTTATGACTGAAAAGGGAGCAGTCAGAGGACACCAGCAATGGGTTCATGAGTCAGCAAGCAAATACCAGAAGATGAAGAAAAGTCAACAGAAGCTGACGAATAAGAAGCAAGCAAATGAGAGTGACAATGAAGTCAACCAATGGTAAGCAATGGGCAGGCTCCAAGCCCACTGTAAGCTAACAATATGTCTTGCAACAGACAGTTTATGCACTATCTTAGGTGAGACCTAAAAAGAGTTATTTGGTACAAGACTATCCCTGCTGTGCATGACATACTTTTTAACATGGAGCACTGCATTTCCACATAAGCAAAATCTTGCTGTCTGTGTCGCATGTTCAACACGCTGTGACACTACACAGCAGAGAAGCATGGAGCAGCACTATTGTTCATCGGCCGTATCACGATCCCATTCTATGGCAATCAAGTGTCGCAGAAAGAAGTCATGTATCCATTCTTAATGAAATTACACTGTGTACAGCACACGCACTCAACCAGGACCCCTGCGAGTTAATACATGAGTTGCACACTGTAGAGATCCCACCCTGTGTTAATGTGTATTAACTGAAATTGACGATGATACAGGCAGAGGTGTACTAAGAGAAAAGAACGCAACCAAACTAAAAGATGAACGAAGAGAAAAATCAGTGAGCAGGGGACTTAGTGTACAAGAACAAAAATGAGAGCAAAACACGTCCAAAAACAACATAGTGTCCAAAAGAACATGGTGTACGTACACAAATAGTAAAGTTAAATACATATACAGGGCAAAAATAAAAATAATAAGGCCTAACACAGAATGCAAAGGGAAAAATAACGAGCCCCAAAGCATACTGCGCAGAACAAGAAAATAGTGAGCTCAGCGGGACAGATTAAAGAGGTTTGAAAGAGATATTAGAACTTCACAAGGTAGAGTTCAAATGCAATAAAACCAGCAGGTGAGCAGAAGAAAAACCTACAAATTTCATCGCTGACATTTATCAGTGAATTACATTTCACATTATAAAACAGATTGCCTTTCCGTGTGTTTTCTTCAATCCCTTTCCCTGGAGTCCTCAAAGTCTTTATCCCGGCTTGCTCTTTAAAGAAAATCTCAATTTGGCGTTTATTATTCTGGTCATTACTTCCCACTTCAAAGAGTACCCGTGCTTTACCAACAAAGAAAACGTTAAAGGGACAGTATCCATGCTGATACTGTGTTCGCTTTTTAACAGTAATTTACTCAAAATTGAATGTGCATCGTCCATTCCCTTTGAATTGAGAGTACAAATAAAAACCAAAGGAGTGGACTCGTTTTATTTTTAAAAGGGCAAGCTTACAGTAGCCTCTTAAGATCCCAGCGGCCAACTATTTAAGCAGCCTAACAATTGGAGCTACTTCCAGAATAAATCCTTACGCAGTTTTAGAAGCAGTTCTTCTACTGCCATTTAGAGTTTCTGGTGTATGATGTAAAAACTATTTCCAAAAATTGAAAGATGTGAGCTGTGTTTGTAAGCAGAAAACACAGAAGTTCATTGTCAGAAAAAATGTAGTTATCTTCTGTAATGATGCAATTGGTGGATACATTATCTGCCACAGACTCCTCACCATATGAATGATCGTTCTAGGGATCAGACTGATATATAAACTTTCCCCCTGAAATATCTCTCCAGGGTCAACAGGTTGCAACATAATGCTTCAGTTGCATCTCCCAACATGGCAACATTGGAGTACACTAGAGGACAGCTGGCATGCTGATGTCAGTTCCTGATACATTCCCCCCCCCCCTCCACGCCCCCACCCCCACCCCACCCCATCAAGGCATGCAGAGAGGCTCTGAGTTGAATGGCAGGGACAATTCCAAAACATCACATATTTTTGCAAACCTTATGAGATATGGACCTTAGTCATCATGGGAAGAAGGGGGTCAATGAGGAATCTTTGAGAAGATTTAGTCGCCAACAGAAATATCATTACCGACTGCTAAGCATGGGCAATGTAGCAGGATACCGCGCACCTTAGGTTCCAGACAATGCATTTATGCCTTCTAGTAGGTTAGATGTGGAGAAAGCTGGAATGGTAACATACTGAGTGGTATGAAATGCGAATTCCATGGGGTAAAAAGGATAAGGAGGTGCAAAGGACCAACTTGTCAGTGTTGAAAAATGTGAAAGGCGGATGATTTGAGAAGGTCTGATTTTAATTGACATGGTGAAGTTATTGCCTATAAAAACAGTCTTCAGCGTAAGAGGTCAAACGGTGCAACTATGAATCGCCTACAAATGGGGTGGAAGTAAAAAAGTAAAGCAAATATTTTAGAAAACACACCACCAATGATGATCGAAACATGGAAAGTTAATGATTGCACAACTCAGGCAGGGTCGCCAAATAGCCCTTAACTGTAGCCACCGCTACACCCTGCTGTGCAATAGACAATGCACAACGTAAGATACTGGAAAGGTGAGAATTAATGGAGTTGAGGCCTTCTGAATGAACGTATTCCAGTGAACTGCTTTCATCGATTTGGCAGTGGGGTTCCTGGCTGTGGAAATGACATGTGCAACCCATCCAGGAAAACAAAGGGACTTCAACAAGCACTCCGATTTTCACTGCTTAATCACCATGTGTGCAGTCACAGCATTTGAGTACTGGGGTAGAGGACTTGACTATCTTGCTGTTAAACCAGATTCACTCTAAACCAAAGAGATAGCAGCAGCTGAATGCTGTTTTTTTTTTAACTGATTGCTGGATCATTTCCCCTGTGCCCAATCTGGGCTGATCAGGATCAGCTGTGCTCGAACCCCATGCACCTTCCACAGTACTTTTGGCAGAATCAGAATCAGAGAAATGCTTACAACAGCCCCTGTGACTAGCTAACCCTGAAGGTACCAATTCAGAGAAAAGCATGAAGCACAAAACTGTGTTCAGGGCCCTGGTGTAGAGAAAAAAGGGAGCAATGCCTTCAACGCCAGGTGGACCACCCGCAGCTCAAGCCCATTTCACGTTCAGGCACTGCTCCGACATGGAACAAATGCCCTGTGCCGCCAAGTTGTCCTGATGGGCACCTCAACCCAGCAGGGAAAGCAACCGCAATCAAGGTAGGCCTGTGGAGGACTGAAGGACCGACCCATGCAGTGTTGTGGAGTTCTATCAACTAGTATAGATCCAAAGGGAAGTCTGCAGCTAAGCCATGAGATACTCCTGATGCTGGAGCCATTGCGTCCTAAGCATCACTGGAAGGCTCTCACTCTCCATCTGGCTTGCGTTACCAACAAGACACATTAGGCCACAAGGGCAAGCAGATTCAAGAGCTGCAGAAGCGGCATACAAGACTGAGTCAGAAACCTTAGAGTTGTCTTCTAAATATCACAATCTTCCCTTTCAGTGCAGCTGACGATGCCCGAGGTATCGGTAATTCCAGGGGTAGGTGGAGGCTGGGAGAGTCAATCGATTGGTTGTTTCCTGGCTCACTCATAATGGGCCAGAGACGCAAGAGATCTCATCTAGAGCTGCAGAGCCAGCAGGACCTCACAGTGGTGACCAATGGCGTACCTGGTCAAAGCAGTATGCTTGAAACTAGACGAAAAAAAGTTACATTGAGACCACGACTAGCATTGAAATCAGGCCAACGGTAAACAGAAAATCACTGTAATTAATGAGATAAACAACAAAGGGACAGATAGAGGCAATGTGTTTGGCAGTCAGTCAAGAAGTACTTAAGAGATTGTAATCTTGCAAGCGAGTTGCCGAGTTTGTGTGCCTCTTGGGATATGCTAATATTTGTGTAGCATGACAAACCAATTGTTCCAAAAAGCGTGTGGGACACTGCATTCTCAAATTCAACATTTTACTGCTTTGATTTCTAAGAAGAGGAGTCATTTATAAGATAGAGGCCTTTCCTCACTGATGAAAGATCCTGCTTTTGAGCCGAGAAAGTGGTAATGATGATGCTCGTGAATTATTAGAAGGTGGCACACGCTTTTAGTTTACCTAAATTATCACCATTTTTGCTTCCTTCTTTTAAAGGACCAAGTTCTAATGAAATTGCAGTGCCGTGAAGTGTGAAAAGCGTGATATCGCAGCACTACAGCTTGGTAAGGCAGTAGTCAAAAGGTAGTGGTAAACTGCCAGTACAATTGTTAGGGCAGCTGAGGACCTTAAGACCATACTCAATATCCATTTCTGTGTATGCTGTGACATTGCAAACTTTTTATGGTCCCCAGCTTGGCATGCCACCCTACTGGGAAAGTTAAACTGAACATCCAGTGCAGGTGGACAACTGCAAAGATATAAATCTTAAGGATAAATTAATAGTAGTGATTTCCTGTTATGGGTCAAAACATTGGTGTGAATTAACTGTTTAATAAAAAATAAGTAAATATACGCAGTGTAGGCTCATGCCTTCAACATTCGTAGATCCACAGATTTTCTGGGATTTCTAGATTTGCCATGACCACACCGAAGAAAATGACACCCATCCAAGAAATCCAGGCATACTAATCAGGGCCTGGTAAAATTACTATTACACAAGTTTAATCTCCGGTAATTTTGTGAGTTTCACATTATGCTTCCTACTCAATATTCTACCATTATCCCATGTGGCGTAAATTTTGGTGGGAGGAGCACAGAAACATAGCGAACGACCAACATTTGAGAGGCTGTTGGTTGCAGCACTTTTTGTGCGTTATTGTTAGTGGGAAATGCATCCTCGAATTCAAAATGGATGAAGACGCATTTTGTGCTAAAATGTAGCTCAAACTGCTGGTTTTGTATTAGGCCTAATTTTTGCAGAATATTGCGTAATTCCACAGAAGCAAACTATGCAAATTTCACACACCCCTAGTACTAGCAGTCCTATATTTGTTGTCCAGCATGCAGTCCACAGGGTGGGTGTTCTGCTGGAGCACACACTGAACAAATGTGCAAAAGCTTTTTCTTTCACTCTCCAGATGAACATTTTTAAAAGAGAGGAAACTCCTTCCAACTAAGTGCCATGGACATATAGTGGAAAGTCCATTCGGTAACCACTCTGGAAAAGAACATAGCTTTGCTCTTTATAAATGTAAGTTTTGAACTTTCAAAGAAGGAAAGTACATTCAGTAAGTTTAATTATGCCCACAGATCTATAAGTTTGTTGGTGTACACATCAATAATTTTTGGGGTGTCCACTAATTTTGTGCTGGGTAACCGCCCTGGAATGACTCTTTGGCAACGACTTATCAGTAATTTGCTTCAACTGTCCAGACAATCTGCCAAACTGACCTATTGTTCGCTCTGTAGGCAGAAGTGTCCTTTCAGCCAGCTTCTTTCGTTGTGTGATATATATACATATTATATATATATGATTCTGTTTATTATGGGGGGGAGGGGGTTGTGGCCCCATCTCTGAGCTCCAGAGCCTAATCCCCCATGGCCAAGTAATCAAATGAATGATGGGGGCATGCAGCCCCCCCCCCCACCAAAGCCTAATTAGGCCCCAGGGACCCCATCCCACAGAGCCATCACACTAAATAAAAGGGAGAGGTGCCACACAGCCCCCAAACCAGAGCTTTAAGGAAAAAAAAAAAGGCCCAGGAACCCCATATTCTGGTACCAGCTCAGTGACTGTGCCCCGGGGAGCCAACCCACTGGATACTGTAGTTTTCCTGCCCGCACCACTTGCTCACCTGAGCATTCCTGACTGATTGCCCCACAGTGCCATGGGACAACATGAGCTAGCTAACTCTGTGTCAACTCCCGGTAGCGATCCCAAGGCAAGCACAGCATGCCAACTGAGAATGGTTTGGCTGTGCTGGCATTGTCAATCTGTGTGCTCTTAACAATTGGAGGAGGTTGATGGATTGTTTTTTCCTAGCAATTAATCACTGCTCATAACAAGGGTGTTAATTTGGAAGGAGTGGGAATGGTGAAGTTTTCTGACAGAGCAGCTGCAGTAAAGCTGCTTGGAGATGCAGATAATGAAGGGCTCCTCAGGACTTCTAGGATCCACAGTGTTTCCTGGAAGGAAAACACTATTTTGTATTTGGCTACCAGTATCAGAACAAATGAGAGAACACAGGACAAACTTACAAAAACAGGACCAACAGCAGTGATTAACTAAATTAACCAAATGGAAAACATCGTAACCAGCTTCTAAAAGTAACTTGCGAGATCGGTTGGATTTGTAAGTAGCTGGTACATTTTTGGGAGGTCGGCTGGATTTGTAAGTTGCTGGTACATTTATGAGCTTCACTATGCTAGTGCACATTGCGTCTTTGCAAATGGTGTGAATTATTAGCTTACTTTAAATGTTTTAACTCTGACTACAGTCAGATAAGTTCAAACTAAGATACGAATTCCGCTGTCCCACAGCGGCTTGGTGAATAATAACACTAGGCAATGTCTGCACTTCACCCTGATTTTCTTCTCTATCACTTTATGTAGCACACATCAGGTCTCCAGTGCACACTGCTGATCTGTAACTGAAATGCTCAGCTTAAGTAAGATTTAAATACTGAAAGTTTGCTACATAAAGCTTCTTTATTTCATAGATCCCTCTTAGCAGTACCAAAATTGATTGTGCGTTCATAGAGCAGGGTACATTGCTTTGTGGTTACACACTACGCACATTCAAGGCATCAGCGAAGCATCTGAGTATCCCTATCCATTGAGCTTGTTTCTAGTGCCTCTACTGCTTCTACTGCCTGGCCACTGTTCTATATGCGCCTGGCAGCCCTTGTCCCAAACCCTGGACTTGGGACTCAAGAATCCCACCTGTTGCAAAGTGGCCCTCCTTAAGGGGGAGGGGAGGCAGTGTTCTATGATCCCGAGGTGTGCTTCTCTGGAAGAAAGCAGAGGAGCTCGGCTAAGCTGCAGAGACAGGCAGTATGTGTCCAAGTGTGGCTCATGTGCCAGTAGTCCTCCCTGCCTCTAGGGTGCAGCAGCGGGGTTTGGGGGAAGCTCTCAATTAGAAAACCATGTAGCAGAGGGAGCTCCAAGCTTTACAAATCCTGCAATAGGTGCCCTACTGTGTGTGGTTGATTCAGGCTGCCACAGGAAGACTAAATGAGGATGTCTTTAGCGCTGCTGTACACATGATTCTCGTGATGACTTGTAGGATTTATTTGATGGGTGGCATCCATGGGTGGGATTAGTTTGGTCATTATATTGCATGCCTTTCGTCACGTACAGGCCCACGGTCTTAACAGCAAATTGTTTTTGATTGTTATTATTTTACGCATAATCCAATAAATCAGGTACTGCTTTGCATTTTTTCAGCCTGGATATATCCCCGAAGGGAGTTAGACTTTGGACCCTCCCTACAGCTTTGTTAAGTTACTGCATACTGGATGCTACAACATAGTTACAATACCGCTCTATGAAGACAACCTGACGGTTTTGGATCACTTACCTTGTTTGGTAAGTTTGTTTTGAAGGCATGTACTATGACTTTTCTACACAGTAGATCAACTCAACTGATAGAACTTTTTTCATGTACATAAATGTCTCCAACAGATTACTTTAGTCCTGATGAGGAACCTTATTTATGTTGCAACACCACAAAATAGAATGTTGGTGTTAGAAATGGGGTCTCTGTTTGGCAGTGGTTTGCACCTTGTCCAAGTGGGGACCCTCACTCCAATCAGGGTGAAGGAGGCACACAGCTGTTCACCCCCTTGGTAGCAGCAGTCTGACAGACACAGACACACGTAGATACACAAACACACACACACACACATAACATGACATACCTAGAATTATGAGGACCGGCCATTGACCATCATGAAGTGTGTATTTACTATTCTAACTCCACGCGCGGTTTGATAGTAGGGAAGGATATAAAGCAGAATGAGGCAAATATAACTGCACTTTTAGTTTTTTGTTGCACTCGCTCGAAACTATCTAAACACTCCATAAAACAAGACCAAAACGAAAAAAATCCAACATTACACAAGGAAAGATATTACTTTTTACAGGTTTCAATGAATCTTAATCTTTAGGAATCAATGGTTATATCTTTTTAGTACAAAGTACTTTGGATGCGTCAAAAAACAAAGACAATTGGCCACAGGGGAGGTGAGGCGCCGAAAAGCTAAGCGATGCGTCGGATCCTTACTGTGAAAGGGACGTGATGTGTTATTCTTTCCCAGCAGGAGAGTTGATGCGTCGGTTCCTTACTGGCGGTGGAGGTGGTGTGTATATTCTTTCCACGCAGGAAAGGTGATGTGCTGATTTCCAGGCACGCAGCCTCGGTTCCTTACTGGGGGTCAATGGGAAATTGACACCCGCGGGACGATGGGTGGCAGATCAAGATGAGCTGTGTGGATGGAGCCATGCTGAAACAGGCGCTTCACCAATTCTGCAGCCATGAGACAAGTCTGGGTTGAGTCTTCAGCCGCGGGAGAGGCGCTGTGTCGATTTTACTGCTGCAATACTTCTGTGCATGGATTTTATTCTTCACATCACCAGCTTACACTTCCCAGGGCCAGGGACTGGAGCTGGCAGCACTTGGTAAGTCTAGACTCTCAGCCGAAGAGCCCAGGCACTGGCAGATGAAGTCTTTGATGTCCCTTAGACTTCCAACAGGAAACAAGCTCAGTACAAGCCCTTGAAGAACCTTGACACGCGGGATGTAGAAAGCAAAGTCCAATCCTTTCACTCCGATGACAGAAGCAGCAGGCCAGCACAACAAAGCAACAGCAGCAGAGTGAGTGGCAGCTATGGCATCTAGCTCTTCTTCCTGGCAGAAGGTCCTCAGTCCAGAAGTGTTCTAAAGTTGTGGTCTCAGAGGTCCAATGCCTATACTCATTTCTGCCTTAGAAGAAGGCAAACTTCAAAGGAAAGTCTTTGTAGTGCACAAGACCCTGCCTTTTCTGCCTTGGCCATAGACGCAGTCCAGTGGGTTGGAGTGTGCTTTGTGTAAGGATAGGCACAGTCCTATTCAGGTTCAAGTGTCAGCTCCTCCCACCAGTCTAGCCCAGTAAGACCCATAAGGATATGCAGGGTACACTTCAGCTCCCTTTATGTGACTGTCTAGAGAGAATTCACAAACAGCCCAACTGCCATCCCGACCCAGACGTGTATACCACAGGCAGAGGCACAGAATGGTAAAGCAAGAAAATGCCCACTTTCTAAAAGTGGCACTTTCAAACTTACAATTTAAAAACCAACTTCACCAATGATGTAATTTTAAATTGTGATTTCAGAGGCCCCAAACTCCATATCTTTATCTGCTCCCAAGGGGAAGTAACACACAAAAGATATTTCAAGACAACCCCCATGTTAAGCTATTGGTGAGACAGGGCTTGCAATAGTAAAAAAAAACTAATTTAGCAGTATTTCACTAGCAGAACATGTAAAGTATACCAGTACATGTCCTACCTTTTAAATACACTGCGCCCTGCACATGGGGCCGCCTTGGGCCTACCTTAGGGGTGACTTACAAGTAGTAGAAGGGAAGGTTTGGGCCTGGCAAGTGGGTGCACTTGCCAAGTCGAACTGGCAGTTAAAACTGCACACACAGACACTGCAGTGGCCGGTCTGAGACATGTTTACAGGACTACTCCTATGGGTGGCACAATCAATGCTGCAGGCCCACTAGTAGCACTTTATTTACAGGCCCTGGGCAGGGATGGTCCTCTTTGCAAGGGGGGACTTACTAGAAAATCAAATATGCCAATCATGGATTAACCAATCACCAATTCAATTTAGACAGGGAGCACTTGCACTTTAGCACTGGTCAGCAGTGGTAAAGTGCCTCGAGTCCTAAAGCCAGCAAAATAAAAATTCTGCACAGGATCAAGACAGGAGGTCAGAAGCCAAAACGATAGGGGAAACCGTGCAAAAAGGGCCATTTGCAACAGATGGAGAGAGTGTTGAAACTTTTCAAACACTCACCCCAAGTCACAGATCTGGGTTTAATCCATTCTTATTTTGTGCGCCACATCACCCCAGTTTGAACACAGCAATATGCAAATCAGTCTTGACCCTGCTAACCATGTGAATCATCCAGCCCGAACTGCCGAGCCAGGTCCACCCTGGACCAGAAATAGGCATTGTGGACCTGTTTTCCGGTATTACCTCTCAACACCCAGGTTAGCTTGAATCGAGGGGAGCAGTGAGCAAAGGACAAACGCCAGGCCATATCCTAGTCACTTATGGCGTGCACATAGGAACACCACAAAATAAAATGATCCATTGTTATTTTGCTCGCCACGTCACCCCACTTTGGACCAAGCCAAATGCAACTCAGTCTTGACCCTTATCCCTATGGGAACAGTCCAGCTCTAACTGCGAAGTCAGGTCCTCCCTGGACTGGAAACAAGCAACCTGGGGTCGGTTTCAGGGTCTCACCCCTAATCAACAAGGCTAGCTTGAATCCAGGGGTGCACCGAGCAAGGGAAATATCTTGGCAGTTTGGGCTGGACTGTTCCAATGGGAAGGAGGGTCAAGACTGATTTGCATATGACTGGGTCAACACTGGGATGATGTGGCAATCAAAATCATGACGGATTAAATCCAGGTCTGTGACTGGGGGTGAATGTTTGAAATTTTTCAACACTATATCCATCATTTTATTTTGTGGTGCTTATTTATGTTGCCACATGGGTCATAACGTCGACAATTTTGTACAAGGAGCTGTTTGTCTGACAAATTTAATTAAAGGATTCCAATACTTCCATTCTTGAGTGTTGTTTGTTTAGCTATAAGTTCATATCAGGCATTTGTATGTATGTGTACTCTAAATAACACTTGCATACCTGTATTTTGTATCACTCTTAGGAGCACCTGTGTTTTGTAATAGTTTGATATGAAATCGTAGTTTGATTAAAACAAGATCATTTTTGGTTATAAATAAATTAAGTTTATTTTTTACCCTACCAATTGAGGTGTATTCTTAATCATTGCTGTGGAAGCCTAGCAGTATACTTCCCACGTTTGGACCAATCGGGTGTTATTGTTTACCTTACTCAAGTCCTAGGGTTACTGGGTAGCCCCTTATACTTTGTTATTGTACTTGGCAGTGGCTTGACTACAAGGGCTTCTTTTAGAGCAGTATTTTCTAGATTTAGCTACATAGAATATGTCAGATAAGGACACCTTGTCTTATACAGAAGACAACATTGAAAGGCTCCTTAAGGGCCCTTCTTTCCTTAGTAAGACACCAACAAGTATAGTTGATGCCCTACAGGAGAATATTTCCAAACTTCAGCGAATTAAGAAAAAGCTGATAAGAACCCACCTACATGGTCACTTACTGATAGAGTATCTACAATCCAAAACCCTTCCGGTGGGAGTAAAGGTTTGCCAAGATCCAGCAATATTTTTAGAAGATCCTAAACACAGAAACAGCTTTAGCTTTGTAGCCAACCAACGTTCACGACATTGGATGGTCCTCGGGTCAGACACAGCTCTTGAGCACATGAACAAATTGGAAAAAGAGATTGCAGATCTAACCAGGGACACAGAGGCAGATACAGCATTGGAGAATGCAAAGGAAGCACTAGAGGCCTAGGAAAAAGCACAGCAGAGTTCAGTTTCATCACAGAACAGAAGAAACTAGATAAATGAGTTAAAGATATAGCAAAGTACGACAAGCAAGTCATATACCCATACACCAGGGAGGACTATTACAAACAGGACAAGAGAGGCAGGTACGTTAACAGAGGCCAGGGTGGCTACAGACGATATCTCACTTTTTCAGATAAATCAGCATCTGAGAGTTCAGTGACTGAGAAGGCAGAACCGAGCTCAACAAACATCCACGCTGGCCCAATCAGCAGTGAAACCAATATTTTTTTAGCTAGAGGCCACGCAGAGAAAGGGCCTCCGAAGGGCAGAGGGAGAGGCTGTGGTTGGGGGCATACTATCAGGAACCACAATGTGAGCGTCAGACAAGGCGCCAGCAGTATTTGTGGTAGAAAATAGAGTCCTAGAAAATACTATTACCATTATTCCTGTTGTACATAACATGGCTCCCATTTTCAACCTGTCAAAGTACAAGCTTTCCCATGCTGAAATTAACATACTGAGTAAATGTCATTCATTTGTTCCTATGGTCAAACCCAACTTTTTTTTAGATTAAATTAGAGGTACAAAGACTTTTCTGAAAAGTATGTTTGAATCATTTCTTTGCACACCAGGTCTCTTCACTGGCTCAGGATGCCACAGGATTGAAGCCACCCTGCACGTTTATGCCCCCTTCACATACTATGCCCATCGAAATCCTTGAGTCTGAATAGGTGGTTATGAGGGATTTTGATTTTGATACTCTAAGCAAAGAAATAATATATGTTAAATACAATCACACCCTCGACAAAAGCATGACCATTAGGAGTCTCAGGAACAACACTGAAATAGTAATTAAATCAGCAGATAAAGGGGGTTGAATGGTCATACAGGACACCTCAGCCTACAAGACTGATATTGAATTAACTGGATGACGATAACTGCTACAAAAAGATTACAAAAGACCCCACTGCGGAACTGACGACTAGGATAGCAAACATGACTCAAAAGGAGCTGAATCGTTTTTTTTCAGTAAAAAAATAATTCCAATTCCTTACCAGAGAGTAATTTAGGATACCAGTGATTTATACTCTGCCCAAGACCCACATAAGACTAAAAAATCCAAATGGAAGGCCAGTCATATCTGGATGAGGTTCCATCCTGCAGACACTTTGTCAATATCTATATCTGTTCCTGAAAGCTTGGGTAACCCTGATTACTTTATACATTAGAAATAGTATGCATTTTATTAACATGATGGAAGCCAACCCATTTAATCAAAACACTGATCTATTGGTTAGCATGGACATAGAATCTCTGTATACCAACATTCCTCAACCTCGAGACACATAAAATATGTACACCAGACAATCCTTTCAGTGATAACATACTCAAATGGCTATGCTAAATAGTTGACATTTTCCTAATCTGGAGGGGTTCAGTATAGGACCTTACGTCCTTCCATGCTTAGCTGAACACAAGATCAACAGACATTCAATTCACAATGGCTCAAATTTCTGATAGCATCCCATTTTTTGGATCTTAACTTTGCTATTGATGAAGGGAAGGTGTATGAGCCACCCTATAGGAAAGCGACAGAGAGGAATTCCTTATTACACTATACCAGCAGCCATCCCAGGAGCTTGACAGACAATCTGCTCTTTGGACAACTCCTACGTATTTTTAGGAATTGTACAAAAAGAGAATAATTTTTCAGGCAGTCTGATATCCTCATACAACAACTCACAGAATGATGATACCCCCAATGTGTAGTGAGACAAGCAAGGAAGATGGGGGAAGGAGGGAGAGAGAGTGAGAAAGAGGGAGAGAGGGAGAAAGAGAGAGAAAGAGAGAACACAAGAGTGTGTGTGAGAGAGAGAGAGAGAGAGAGAGAGAGAGAGAGAGAGAGAGAGAGAGAGAGAGAGAGAGAGAGAGAGAGAGAGAGAGAGAGACAGGGAGAGAGAGACACACTACCTTCAATCCAGCTAGTAATGAGGTCAAGAAAATCATAAGAAGACATTGAGGGTTAGTGAAAGGACACCTGCCCAGTAAAGAAGAACCACTATTTTCTATGCTGCCCTATTGCAGGCTGTGCTACCGCAGACCCCTCACAATACCATTCATGCCCTATGGGGACTCCCGGCAATAGTTGGACGCTTGAAAGTGGTAACTGTGTTGCCTGTAAATACAGCATGAATACTAATGTGTTTATTCCTAAAAACATTCTAGTTTTACAAATTGTATGTGATTTGGTGTCCATGTGACTGCATATATGTGGGTCAAACTACCAAAAGGTCAAATGCAGAACTCTCCAACAAAGAAGTTGAATCAAGTGTGGAACAGCTGGGGCACGGTGGAACACTTCCAAAATCTTACCCATGCCTGCGAGGATATCAAGTGCCAGGTGGTAGAGCAGATCTCTCTAGGACCACAAGGCGGTGACAAGTCAAGAGCATTATCCAAAAGAGAACTTTCTGGATGTAGAGACTGGGCTCTATTATTGATGGCTTCAACACAATCGAAGATTGGGGACAAGCAGCATTCTTTTAAATTAGCTTGATGACATTAGCAATGTGAACATGTGGCCAGTCGGACCTCACCAACCCAGCACTGTTGCCTCAGTGGGATCTGTCTTTGGGAGATAACTGTGTAAATATTGTGACTGTACCCAGAAGGAAAGCGTATGAGCAACTGTTAGCAAATTATGCTAGCCTTTGCTCTGTCATCTACAGACGACGCATGTATCACTCAGATCTCTCTCGTTTCTTTAAGAAATTGCTTTATCATTCACTGAGTTAGGGTTGGCGATTTGAATAATATGCGTATTGATTAGCTGTATAAGTATGGACTTATGCATATTTACCAAACTTTGTGAGGGACTGATAATTAATATATCCATTATTGATTTCATTGAATTTTGACCAGCAGTCTATTTGTGAAACATAATTTCAATAACTAAATATGATTGGGTTTTTGCTCATTCTACAAACCTTGTGAGGCAACGATAACTTAGGTATCTATCACTGATTTCACAGGTATTTCCCAGTTCTCTCCTTGCCAATTATTCCTTTTAAATCAGTCAATTGGTTTGACAATGTGCTTTGAGTAGCACATCCCAAATGGGATGCAGATATTTTTAAATATGTTTTCTATGTTTAATTCCATATTCACTGGTGAGATTATTCAGCCCAACTTTTACTGGTCCCCCTGTGCATATTATGATAGAACACGTAATAATGCTTACGAGGCCCTTTAAATGTTTTGCCCTCAGGCGTGCGCACTTTCGAGCCTTTCAGATTTGAGGCCGGTGCATCGGTGGCCGCACCGCAGGCCCTAGGCGCGGTATTACTAACAGAATCGGCCGGCTCGCACAGGAAGATATTTCCTAGCAGCTCGCTTTTTAAAATTTCTCAGAATGCATCAAATGGCCACGATCCGGCGGCTCTGCTTTCATCTGCATGTGAAGTGCTGCTTGGATTTTATTCAGGAAACGTTCGCACAGAGGCTTGGCACAGTGTTACCACTTAAAGAGGTCGGAATCCCGCGACCCGGCTTTTTCCCAGTTGCCAATAATTTATTAGTTACAGTGTCGCACATGGCAGGATGACGCTTCTTCGCAACCGAGCTGCTGTTAAGTTTGTTACGGCAATATACCTATATGGCTGTGAACGGCATACTGTTTTATTTCTGTTCCCGGAGACCTAAGAGTTACATTGTCACATATGACAGGGTCCCGCAGCCTCACAGGCTGGGCTGCTGTTCAGTTTCATTTTTTGCTGTTTGCCTACCTGTTTGTTTACCCCAGTACTTAATTTGTAGATAACATGGTGCCCTCAAAGCCCTTCTCTTAAACACGCGGCTGGTGCAATGAAACGTGCGAACACAGAATACTGAGGCACAGTAATCCCGAAGCCATCTCGGGGCCCTTTAATCCATTTAAAACCACTCCCTGCCTATCAGCTCACTCCTGTAGTTCTCTGCTTTCTCTCATTGTGACGCATTTTCGTTTTTCCCTTCCTCCGGCTTTCTCATATGTGTCTTTTGCTCGCTTCAAATGCTAGAGGCAGAAGACTAAGCCCCGGCCCACAAAAATAAGTGCAGGTGCTCAGCACCGGAAACAACAAGCACAAATTAAGCACTGGTTTACCCCTCCCCCCCCCAGTTCTTTCTATAATGGCACATTTAATTGGTTTATATACCGCGGCCCCACGTTCTCAGCTGTCATGCACATAAAAATTACATCAGCGGGTGAACCCCGTTTAAATTGCGGGTGAACCCCGTTTAAATTGCGGGTTTGCTTCCGCAAGGACCTGCATGATTTATTTGACGGATGGCTTCCATCGGTGGGAGTAGTGTGGGCCTTACACTGCATGCCTTTCGTCTAGTGCAGGCCCACGGTATTTTAACAGCTAATTGTTTTTGATTGTTATTACTTTTAGCATAATTCCATAACCATAAACCAGGTACTGTTTTGCATTTTTTCAGCATGCATACATGCAGTTAGACTTTGGCCCCTCCCTCCAGCTTTAAGTTACTGCACACTGGATGCTACAGCGTATTTTAGTTACAGGGGCCATAACCGCTCTATGGAGACAACCTGACGCTTTTTCGCCACTTACCTTGTTTGGAAAGTTTGTTTTAGAAATCATAAACTATGACCTGTTTACACAGTAGATTAACTCAATTTATATACTTTTCTTCTTGTTCATAGGTGTCTCCACTCGATTACTTTAGTCCTGATGGTGACTCTTATTATGTTGCCACATGGGTCGAAACGTCAACAGTTTTGTACGATAGACTGTCCGTGTTGTTACTTCAAAATTTTTTTTGCTTCATCAGAGGTGAGAGAGTACTTTATATCCACTAAAGGAGCAATAAGCAGACAAGGTGAACATCCGCAGCATGAGGTGCGCTGCTTGCAAAATCTGATGGGCAACCCATCAAGCCAATACCTGAACAGAGTTCAGACAAACAGGCCAATAGATAAAGACTGTGGACTCAAACCTCCTTTCTATATGTTCTGTGGGTTGTGGTGTGTGTGTTTTTTTGTGTGGGACAAGATGTCTTCAAGAAAGCTGAAGCTCTCTGTAGTCAGACCTAAAAGTCCTATCTGTAAGCTCTCAGAAGTCTGGCCATTTAACAAAATCAGAAACATAGTGGGTGGAGAGCAAAGATGCCTCCAGCCTATGCAAAATGGCTGCTATGCGGTTAGCTATAAAGCACCTATTTAAAAGATATCCTTACAAAAGAAACAAATACAGGGCCAAGAACTTGTTGATGTGCACACTTACCATACCAATGGCAAATCTCAAGAAAGCATCTTTCAGAAACCCACATTCTGCAACAGCACTAATTACCGGTGGCAAATTTTCAGGGTCCCAGGGTATGAAATATCTATACTTTAAGTAAGCTAGGCCGATGTGCAAGACACTTCTCACCTGGCTCTTAAGGTGTCAGCTGTATTTTTTGTTTCAATCTCAAAGGGTGTTTTTTTCTGACTCAAACCTCCCAAACCATACAAAACATTGCTGGTGTTTACTGTGCACAAATAGTGAACACGGATGTTGAACTGCAATCGTTTCCTTATCACATTATAAAGCGCAATCAAATATTTGATTTTTTAAATCAACACAACCGGAACCTCAATTCATGTGATGTTTAACCCAAACATTCCCCATCTACACATTGGGATGTGGTCGGAGGTGGCAAACATTCTTTAAAATGCACAATGTTGCAGTACTTTAAAAAAATGGCGGCACTTTACCATGTGTTATGTTGACAGTGACATATGAGGAGTCATGGTGGCTCGCAGACGTGCTTTTATCAATACCACAATCCAAGTACGCTTTAAGATAAATTATTTGCCACTATTTTAACACTTGCTTTAGTCAGATTTGTGCTTGCTTTTATAATTTATCAAGTAAAACCGCAGGGGTTTAAGTGTGAGCACTACTCTGGAAGATCCCAGCTATCTATGTTTTAATCAACAGACCTCCATCAAACACATTGGTTAATAATTAGGAAGTACTGAAGGCCCAGTCCGGCCTAAATCGACAACTGAGATAATTTCCATAACAAGTAAAAGATAAAACTCCAAACACATTGTAGTGTAAGCACCACAGCCTAGGGCAGCGCTTGCAAAAGCCAGTACCTCACCGGGCTTCCAAGAACCAAGGCAGGTACTATATTAAATTAAATGAAAATTAAACTGCTGCCACATAAAACTCTAGACGTAACGCTTCACACGCATTTCCTCACCCAGGCAATTATCACCTGGGCATGTATCAAATTCAAATACTCAACATGTTCAACACAGAAGTCTGAAAGACAGAAAACAAGATCCACTTGATACCAACTTTTTCCCCAGTTTTTAAGGAAATGCAAGTGGTCGGGCAGATGCTAATGTTTCATAATTCAGTGTTTAATGATTTCAAAATAGGAACCAGGCATTAGTCAGCAAATTGCAGTTAATTGGAGTCCTGTGAGTGGCGAGGGTATTTGTTCATTAAAAAAGGAATCCCTGTGAAAATAAATCATATTTTAGCAAGATGCTAAGTGGGCAGCATGCCCTTCATCTATTCAGCATCTGCTCGCATGTTAATCATTTCATCTGAACAAAAGAGTGGCAAATTGGAGATGCGTTGTGAAGTGAAAACCAAACCAGGCAGTAATTAAAAGGATAAAGTCTGTACCAGGCTACATAATCAAAATCACAAACGCATTGTTCCTCAAACTGCAATGGAATAAGCAATCAGACCTTGAGGTGATAATACTGCCACGTATTTTAGCTGCATGCAAATGTAACTGAAACTAGACTGCACCGCTGGATGCTCATATGAATATCCCTCCGCTGGGATTCGTTAGCGCTACAAGCGATGGAACAGTACGGGAAGCACATGGCTGCGGGCCTCCCCGAGTGTTGAAGTGGTTGGCATGAGGCGAGATCTAATAGTCTGGGTTTAGAGGCGGAACAGGCAATGAGCAACTAAGTCTGAGTTTCAAGCATGCCCGAGTTAAGTCCCAACAGGTGGAATAGCTTAAGCATGAATAGGAAAGAAGGAGAACCACTGGGGTATGCTTCAGAGAAGTTCTAAAGAGCACAGGAGAGCTGGCGAGAAGCAGGCATCAAAATGAAGCCAAACTAAACAACGACTTGTTAAAGTTTTGCGAAACCTCAGAAGGCGCACCTTTCTGAAGATAAACAAGAAAAAGTTCTCCTACAAGTGATTTCAGCTTATCCAACCTGGCCTTAAACTGATGGTAGGTATAAACCCATTTAATACTCTACTCTATTCCAATGTAATTTTTGCTGTCTAGCTTAAACTGTCGTTTATATGTATCATGATCAGCAAGTGATATGGAAACAAACGTTGCCACTGTGAGCTTGACCTTAGAGATCTTGTAGTCTTATTTTGGGAGTTCTGCTTAAGATGCAAGTAGAATTAAGGAGACTCTCTAACATTTGGATTTATGCAAGGCCCTCAACCAGTTGTAGGAAATAAATGTAATTCTGGTGCCTGCATGAAGGAATGAACAACCCTCATTGCTTGAATGCTGCCACCTTAAATCCACGCCCGACAGCCAGTGCATGGTAGCTTATATCAGTGTGGGCCTAGAGCAATTTCTACTGATGCAAAAGAAATACTGCACCTTGGAAAGAGTAAAAATGCAGACATGGTACAAGTGGAAGGTTCAGGCCTCTTCTAAGAAGATGATAATCTCAATTGAAAGAAAATCTATAGCAGAATCTATAAAACGAGACGAAAAAAATCTCGGCGTTCATGAAACCATTGTTTGGTATACAGACTTCCCTCATTTCTCCCAATATGTCTTTATTTGTTCCCTAAGTAGAAAGTGCTTCCCAATTGAATCGAGTCAAAAGGGGAGTGTGTCCCATGTTGACAAGGCATGATAAAACCATGGTTGCTTCCCAAAGGCCATCAATTTCTGTTGTAGAATATAAAGGCTTCAACAACCATCTTAAGGATGTCCTAACAACTTTGCTGTCATTCTACCTGAAAACCCCAGAATAGCGGTTGTTCAAATTTAACAAAGAAAAACTGAAACAGCCATATATTTTCAATATTCACAATTTACCTTCTACAAAATTAGATCGTTGAACATCTATCCCTGCTTCCAGGATCTTACCAGGAAGAGGAAGAAAGGGTGGGCCTAAAATTAATGAGAATACTGGTATTGTTATTTGATTTAACAAAAACGTAAGATAGTATTTTTCCTAACTGAAGGAACACATGAAGAATGAATTGACAAGCTGTATGTCTCGGGAAGAAGTGCAGCAATGATTTGGGAAGGTAGGGGTATACTGGTATTCCTGTGGCAGCAGCTAAAAGGCTGGTAAACAGCAAAGTCATAAGTAAAAGGCAGACAAATCAGACGGGAGTGGCCAAGCGCAACAACAGTTGTCTCTTACTCTAATGGTTAATGGTAGCACATTTTGCCATCATCTCTGATGTGCCAACATGTTCTTTTAGTCCAGTAGACTCACTAAAGACCTCAGTTGCCCTTTTTATTACTTTAAATCAGAGCCTGGCACAAAACCTTTAGTTTTAGATGGTACACTTTGTTTCAATGGGCACTATTGCGATCAAATCAAAATGACGTGAAGCCGTTTAGACTTCTCAATATCTTTTCAACACCATGAATAAATAAACATTTTTATTTCAGTTTTCTATTTTGGAACTAAATGTTTTGCCTATAATCATCTACTTCCCTGAGTGGCTAAGGACCAAGATGATAAAGACTGACTAGCAAAAGGTAATAATTTAGACTGTGAAACACTCCTAGCAAACATCCTCAAGCGATTGGGATTTTGAAAAATTGCATTCATAAATTTCAGCTCATATCCTCGTGTGTCCATCACGTTCCAGCCAAAACCCTCAGTCTTTACCTTTTCTAGGAATGATTCCATTGCCCAACAATGTAACACAAACGTCATTTACGCACCTCTTCTCCCGAATAGGGCTGCTGTGACCAATTTTGTTTCCTCAGAGAGAAATTGCTTTCTGCAGCAAGGATACTCTCCATAGAAACATCCTTTCTATCCAAGCAATTACAACTAAAGAGACCTTTGGGCTACTCCCTCGCTGGTGCAGCCTTTGCTACCGGCTAGTCCCTTAAGACAGTGTTCGCGCAGATGCACCACAAAGACTTGGTATTACCGGAGATCAGATGGTTGTCATGGCACAGGTCTCAGTGGCCCATGAGCGCACCACTGCAGCTTCAAGTTAGGAAGCCATCTCCAAAGCTACTGATGGAAGCATACATGTCGGCTTTAGGCATGGGATGTGGATAATGCAGAGCAGAGAAGCCAGTATTCCTCGAGCACTGCAATCTGTATCTTTCATTGGGTCAGATAATGATGGCCAGTCACTGTGAGGCCAGAATGTTTGAAAAACAATTAAAAACAATTTCACAATGTGCATGTCTTCACTGATAATAATCCCCACCACAATCATCAACCCTATTCCACCTGTTAGCTATCCTTGAGGCAATACTTAGTGATAGGATATCAGACCAAGTTCCCCCAGGATTGGTCAATGAATAGATGCCTCTAAACACGTTCTTTATATTTCTTATCCCACGAAGATTAGAATGCTTAGTCATCTGTTGTGAAACCTAACTTTGGGCACAATATATTTTAAACTGAAAAGTGAAGTAAAAGATACATGCATTCATATATACAAATGAGGATGACCAATCAGTGCTGCCGTCACCTGCATGCATGGAGGCATATACCCTGCAAGTTTAAGTGTACATTTTAAGCACATGATCTATGATGTAGATGAAACAGTTACTTTCTGGTAACATCAGTAAACTAAAATCCAAAGAACCTTCGAAGATGGTAAAATGTAATAGCTCAAGAAGAAACACAAAGAGAAAGTATAAGGTTCCAGTCTCCAATAGAAATGTTTGAATGTTGTGGATGGTAAACCAGACACACATTGGCGGTACAAGACAATTCTACTGACACACAATGTAATGTACTAATGGCATGTGCCTTATGTAATCTAACTCCAGATGCACAAATGCAGACTAAGTAACAAAAGACCAAAGAAAAAGTGAGTAGGTTAATGAAACTTACTTAAAACAATTTTTCCCCAACAATCCGTAGTCGTCTATTAAATAACAGAATGGCGAAAAACTTCCTTTCTCCCTGGCAAATAGGAATGGTGTGAAAGGTGACCCAAAACATAATCTACTACATGAATTTTCTCTAAGAGTGGAGGAAACATTAACAAGCATTTGCAATGAAATGGGTCTTGCGTATGCTCGTGTTGGAGCTATTAGAGCTGTAAATACCTAACTGGACTTTTCTTGCCACATAAATTGAAAATGAAAAGTAAAACAGTTGACATAAGCAAGCCGATTCAAAGCGCCACGGCCGCCATGACCGCAAAGGAGAGACACAAAAGGAAAAATATGTTTTCTCAGAGTCAAACGTATCAACAAACGTGCAATTATCCATTTAACAGGGTCGATGGCCAAGGCAGTAACAAAACTGTCTCAAGGAGGGACAAACAAAGCATTTACCAATGATGACAAAGGATTTGTGAAAGGCAAGCCCATGAACGAGTGATAGTGACTGACGTGCGGTGGGCGTGGTTAAAAGCTCACAGATAGATTACAACACATCAGAGCGCTTTTGCGCTCGACCTAAAAATGGGCCCAAAGGCCTTGTACCTATTTATTAGCAACATAATCAACAAGATGACAAAAAACAGTCAGGCATTGGAAAAGCCAATAGGTTTTTCTACGCGAGAGCTATTGGCTTTGCCAATATCTTTTACCCATGTTGTACAGGGGCATAGAGAAGAGTGGTGCATAGTAGAGTGGCACTGTGTGGAGAGGGTATAGTGGCACTGTATGGAGTGGGATGGTGGAAGTGGCGTGGCATAGAAGTGAGTAGCATAGAGTCAAGTGGCATGGTGCAGAACAGAGCACAGTTGTGTAGAGTGCAGTGGCACAGATTAAAGAAGTGTAGGGTAGACTGGCGTATAGTGCACTGGGGTGGAGTGGAGTAGGGTGCACTGGCAAAGAGTATGGAGGTGTACAGTGCAATGTCAAAGTGCAGCGGTATAGAGTAGAGTGGCAGAGTGGTAGAGACTGGTGTAGAATGCAGTGGTGTAAAGTGCAGTGGTGCACAGTACAGTGGCAGTGAGTGCAATGGTGCAAAGTAGAGTGGCGCAGGCTGCAGTAGCGTAGACTAGATTGGTGCAGAGTGGCACAGAGTGCCGTGGCATACAGTTGAGTGCATTGGTATAGAGTACAGTGGC
Source organism: Pleurodeles waltl (assembly GCF_031143425.1). Taxonomy (NCBI): domain Eukaryota; kingdom Metazoa; phylum Chordata; class Amphibia; order Caudata; family Salamandridae; genus Pleurodeles; species Pleurodeles waltl. Next base: position 1,182,837,039 of record NC_090444.1, read on the forward strand.
AGAGAGCAGTGGTGCAAAGTAGGAGATGGCATAGAGTGCAGCAGTATAGACTAGTGTGGTGCAGAGTTGCACAGAGCTGAGTGCAGTGGTGTCCAGTCCAGTGGTGTAGAGAGGATTAGAGCTGCACAGAGTAGAGTGCTGTGGCACAGGGTGCAATGGCACAGAGCCCAGAGGTGCAGAGAAGAGTAGTGTGGCATAGAGTAGAGAGGAGCTGAGTAGAGTGCAGTGGCATAGAGTGCCAAGTCGTAGGGTACAGTGTACAGTGGCATAGAGTATAGTGGTGTAAAGTAAAGGGTAGGAGGGTTGGAGGGAAAAGAAGCATGGTGGGAGGGAAAAGAACCATCATCAAAGGGGGGGGGGGCAGGTGGAACAGGTTAATAGAAACTACAGGACAGGGCTTTGGGTGATGGACTGAAAACACAAGCACTCTTATGGAGTGCTTGAACTCAAAAACGTAGCTCCAAAAATGGGAGCACTGGAAGGACATAAGTACTTGGTTCATGCTCTGGGGAAGGGCCAAACACGAGAAGGGACAGAAAGGTAAGGGAATAAATGGATGGATGGATGAACGTGTGTATGGGTACAGAGTTGGATGGATGGATATGTGTGATGAAAGAACGTGTGGCAGCCCAGCCTTGGCAACAAAGAACAAGTTACTTACCTTCGGTAACAAATTATCTGGTAGAGACTCTATATAGATGCAGATTCCTTACCTTAGAATTCCCTGGCGTCAGCATCGAATTCAGAATTCTGCTGAGCAGTACCCTGCGCGCGCAGTCGGGTGGTGTCGTTCAGATCCGCGTGCGTCATCCGGCTCCGCGTGGCACGTCAGCGGCGTTGGAGCCGTCTAGGACGTTACGGTTGTCTATATAGATGCCACCTCGGCACATGTACGTCAGTTCTTTTCCCACAACTTTCCGCGCCAGAAGCGCAGAGTCATGGAAGAATTAAGGCAAAAATACCAAAAACACATATATATACATATATATATATATATATATACACATATATACATATATATATATATATATATGTATATATATATATATATATATATATACATATACACATATATACATACATATATACATACATACATATACATACATATATATCCTCAGAGCGGGGAGGCTTGGGTGGGTGTAAGGAATCTGCAGCTAGATAGAATCTCTACCAGATAATTTGTTACCGAAGGTAAGTAACTTGTTCATCTGACAGAGGCTTCTAGCTGCAGATTCCTTACCCTAGAATAGATATCCAAGCTATAATTCCTGTCGGTGGGTCTTAAGGATATATTCTATACCAGGAAGTCCTGCAGGACTGAGCGGGCAAAATGCTCCTCCCTTCTCACTTGTCTATCCAGGCAGTAGTGTCTCGCAAACGTGTGCAAGGAAGCCCACGTTGCCACTTGGCAGATATCAAGCACCAGCACGCCACGAGCTAACGCAGTGGTAGCAGCTTTCCCTCTGGTAGAGTGAGCCCTCTGAAGGCTGCCTCTTGGCCAAAGCGTAGCAGATCTTTATACAGAGACGACCCAGCGCGAAATAGACTGTTTCTTTACTGCCCGACCTTTCTTTGCACCAGCGTACCCCACAAAGAGTTGATTGTCGACCCGGAACTCTTTTGTGAGGTCAAGGAAGACCATTAACGCTCTTTTTGGATCCAGCCAATGGAGACGCTCCTCTTACTTAGAGGGATGCGGTTGAGCAAAGAAGGTGGGCAGGGTGATATTTTGACCCAGATGGAAAGGGGTCACCACCTTGGGGAGGAAAGAGGCACGAGTTCTTAATGCTACCTTGTCAGGGTATATCGTGAGATACAGCGGTTTTAAAGATAAAGCCTGCAGCTCACTCACTCTTCTGCAAGATGTAATTGCCACCAAAAAGACTGTTTTAATAGTAAGCAGTCGGAGAGGACAGTTATATAAGGGCTCAAAAGGAGCACACACTAGCAAGGTAAGAACAAGATTAAAATCCCACTAGGGCATGACAAAAGGCACAGGTGGAAATAAATGTACAATCCCTTTAAAAAATCTTTGTACTATAGCGGACTTAAACAAAGATGGTTGATCGGGCAAGCGTAGAAAAGCCGATGAGGCTGCAAGATAGCCCTTAAGAGTCCCTAAAGAGGAACCCTTTTGGGCAAGAGATAAAATAAACAGGATATTAGATAGAGAAGAAGAAAGAGGATCAATAGATCTCTCTGTACAATATGGAACAAAATGTTTCCATCAACAGGCATAATTCGACTTAATAGAGGGACGCCTGGCTGCCAGAACGACATCACAAACTTCGGAAGGGAGGTCATAAACCATTAACTTTCGCCGTTCAACCTCCACGCATGAAGGTAACCCCAACATGCAAATCTGCTGACATTGCACGTTCTCTACGGAGGCAAACAGATCTAACCAAGGCTCTCCCAACTGCTGAAAGAGTCCTTGTGCCACCTCCGGATGGAGATACCATTCGTGATCCGATAAGCATTTTCGGCTATGCTCGTCGGCCCTGGCCTTCAAAGAACCTGTCAGGTGTTGAACCACTAGGGTTATGCCCTGCTGCTCCAGCTATGTCCAGAGACACAAAGCCTCTTGACAAAGGGTTCACGACTCCACACCTGCTTGTTTCAGTAGCACATTGCGGTAGTGTTGTCTGAACACCTGCACTAAATTTCCTTTCACAACAGGAAGAAATGCCTTTAATGCTAGTCGGATTGCCCGAAGCTCCAACAAGTTGATATGGAGCCCGGATTCTGCCGGAGACCAGTGACCTCTGATCTCCACCTCTCTCAGATGGCCACCCCATCCCAGAAGTGACGCATCTGTCACTACTGTGAGCTCTGGTAGAGGAAAGGAGAGGAATCTGCCTTTGACTCAAACGCAGTTCACTAACCACCACTGCAGATCCTTTGCAGTTCCCTCCGAGATCTGAACCACGTCAGTAAAATTCCCCTGATGCTGTGCCCATTGGAACTTCAGGTCCCACCGCAGAGCCCTCATCTGCCATTCTTGACCAACTGGATGCAGGAAGCCATGAGTCCCAGCAGCCTCAGAGTCTGTCCCACCGAAATCCAGGATTGAGGCCGAAACATTAGTTTCATAACCTGAATATCCTGGACTCGCTGCTCGGGAGGAAAGGCCTGATACTGCACTGTGTCCAGAACAGCTCAGATGAAAGTGAGCTTCTGACAGGGAGTCAGGTGTGACTTCGGCACATTGATAGTGAGCCCCAGCGAGTGCAGGAGGTTCGCCACTGTCTGGAGATTGGTGACGAGAGCCTGGGGCGTGGGAGCCTTCAACAGCCAATCGTCGCGGTAGGGGAAGACTGAAATCCCTGACCTGCGCAAATGCGCCGCCACTGCTGCCATCACCTTTGTGAACACCCGAGGGGCACTGGTGAGACCGAAAGGGAGCACGGTAAACTGAAAGTGCTCGTGGCCCACCTTGAACCGCAGGTAACGCCGGTGCGCTGGCAGGATGGGGATATGAAAATATGTGTCCTGGAAGTCCAACACCTACCATCCAGACTCCTTGATCTAGGGCAGGCAAGACCTGAGCAAGAGTGAGCATCTTGAATTTCTCCTTCTTGAGGAAGAGATTAATGTCCCTTAAATCCAGGATAGGGCGAAGGCCCTTGTTCATTTTGAGAATCAGAAAGTAGCGGGAATAACAACCACTGCCTACTTCTGACATCGGACCCTTTCTAAGGCTCCCTTTGCCAAGAGAGCAGTAACTTCCTCGCGGCGCAAAACCAAATGGTCCTCCATCAGCCGTTCTTTTGTCAGAGGGATAGAGGGAGAAAAAGGCTAGAAGAAGGAGGAAAAGGCTACAAGGGGAAGGAATGGCCCTTCCGTATGATCTGCAGAACCCATTTGTCTGTTGTGATGGAAAGCCAGTGAGGGAGATGAAATTGAATCCTCCCTCCAACTGGACGAACGTGGTCCTGCAAAACCACACTAGGAGGGCTTGGGTGCAGTGAAGGGGGGCTGTGTGGTGGCCGACCGCTGGCCAGACCCTCTTGGTCTGATGGTACCACGACCACGTCCTTTTCCGGGATGGTGTGAAGCCTGAGGATGGTGGCTAAATTGTGGCTGGCGTGGCACCACGCCAATTCTGAAGCCTCAAAAGGGGCGAAAGACAGACTGCTGTCGTGCTGGCGCTGAAAGGCCCAAGGATCTGGCCATAGCTCGAGAATCCTTGAACCTCTCAAGCACGGAGTCTGCCTTTTCACCAAACAGGTGAGAGCTATCAAAAGGCATGTCCATCAAACTAGACTGGACATCCCCCGAAAAGCCAGTTGAACGTAGCCCGGCGTGGTGACATAGGGCCACTGAAGATGCAATCGCTCTGCCCAGCAAGTGGGTTGTGTCCAATCCACACCTGATCGTAAACTTGGCTGCATCTCTCCCATCCTTGACAGCCTGAGTGAGAGTGTCCCGTATGTCCTCCGGGACCTGGGGCAGCACCTGTGCCACTGTATCCCATAAAGTATGGGAAAAACGGCACAATAGGCAAGAGGTGTTTACTGACCTCAATGCCAGGCTGGAGGAAGAAAACATTTTCTTTCCAAGCTGATCCAGCCTCTGGGATTCCCTGTCCGGGGGAGCGGAGGGGAAGGCACCACGGGAAGTAGAGGCTTGGACCACCAAGCTCTCTGGGGTGGGGTGGGGTGTAGGGTCAGGAAACTAGGGTTGCTCGGAGCGGCTGACTGTCCTATTCACAGGAGCCCCTGTGTTGGGTTTGGACGTCCGTTAGGGCCTCATTGAAGGGCAACATCGGCTCTGATATTGTCACCCCCGGTTGAAGCACCAGTCAGGAGATTCGTCCTGACTGGCACCGTGGGCAAGTCTAGGTCCAAGACCTCAGCTGCCCTACGCACCACCATAACATAAAAAGCTCCCTCCTCCGTAGCCACATTAGGAGGAGAGAGCATACCAGTATCTGGAGATGTGTCCAGTCCACTGGCCTCTCCTAGATCCTCGTACCAGTCCATTCCAGGTCATATTCTAAAGGGTCCTCAGACCCCTCCCATTCCTCTCCTGTGCCCGGCTGTTCTGAATAATGCTCAGACAATGATCTGGGCCGAATCGGCACAGTTGAAGTTGGAGTCAGCATCGTACGACATCGCTCCGGCTCCTCCGAAATGAGGATGGGGCTCCCGCCAGTGGTAGAGGAAGCACGGACGTCGGACCCGGCGCCAAAGAAGGTAGACTGTGAGGGGCCAGCCGAAGCCACCGATGTCGAACCAGATGGGGCCCCTGCTGACCCTGTGGGGCCCGAAGACCCACTCGAGGGTGCAGCCCTCTCAAAAAACAAGACGCATGGCCTCGTAAAATTATTTTATTTGAGCTGGGGTCACTCCGGTCCACGGGAAAGGGGGAAGACGCGGAGTCGACCCTGGCGACAGCTCGGCAGAACCGTGCTCGGAATGTCGACGTTCCGTTGGCCTTCAGAGCCATGGCCCGACAGTCTGAGCACGAGGTGGAGTCGTGATCCTTCTCAAGGCACCAAAGGCAAACTCTGTGCGGGTCCGTCACCGACATGGTGCGATGACATGCACCACACAGTTTGAACCCAGTCTTTCTCGAAGACAAGACTTCAAACAATCAAAAAGGTGACAAAGCCTCGACGAAGAAAGGTTAGCTCTAATCCGGATCTGCACTTAACCAGCGCGGAAGGAAAAGAACTGACGTACACCCGCCAAGGCGGCATCTATATAGACAACCGTGACGTCATAGACCACTCCAGCGATGCTGATGACGCCACACAGAGCCGGACGACGCACGTGGATCCGAACACCGCCACCCGATGGCACGCGCAGGGTACTGCTCAGCAGGAAAGATTCCGGATTCAATGCTGATGCCAGGGAATTCTAAGGTAAGGAATCTGCAGCTAGAAGTCTCTATCAGATGAGCAGAGCTATATCTCAAGATACACAGGATCTGCAGGCCTCGTACAACAAAGCTGGCCAAATGTAATAAATCGATTTGTTTGTTATCTGAAAAGTGCAATTCTCTTACAACTAAGATAGAACATTAGCAATGTCTTTTCAGTACTTGGGCAACCCAACTGGACCTTATTACAAGTGGCCTGGAGCATCAACAAAGGTGACAGGGGGGATGTTACTGCATTGGGTGTTTTCAATTTGCCTGGTGCTTCCAGGACAAGAATTATCAGGCTTATCAGGTAAGCAAAACGGTCTGGAGACACTAGATCCAGTCCGGTCTTCAGAGTTAATGCATCCTGCAGGCAGCTGCAGTGTCCACTCCTAGCCCCTTCTCACTTGTGCTAGGGTTGCCTTGCATTTACCACCTGCTGCAAGCAGGTGATACATAGGAACAGAGAAGGACTGACAATGTGGCCAGAATTTATAAGCGAACGGACACAGTAAAACCGGGTCTGTATAATATTCTCCATTTTGGAATCATTAACTTTTATAAAAACAAGTTACTTACCTGTAGATTGTGGTTCTCCAGAACTGATATCTTTCATAGATTCACATGCTTGAATCTATCCCGTAGTCATAGTGGGAGCGCCATGGTATTTAAATAAGCAATACTAAAAAGTACATAGGAATAATATGGATAGACCCAATTTTCAGCCAACCACAGGCTGGACCCAGGACCACGTCTCCCCTGCAGAGCCGCCATACCTCAGATTTTGAGCACGTGTTAATATATATTACATAGACAGATAGATAGATATATTTCCATGAGGTATACGAGTGGTAGGCGTGAACGGGGAGGTCTGTGGGTAGCATGTGCATCTATGAAAGATATCAATATTGGAGAACCACTGTGTACAGGTCAGTAACTTGTTTTTTCTCCAGTATCGAATATTTCATAGATTCCCCATGCTTGAATCAGAGTAGCTAACAGTAAGTAAACCTAGAGCATGTAGACAGAACCACTCTTAATGAGGTATAACCTGAAATAAGAGATGAAGCATAGAGCTTAGCAGCTAGTAAAACAGCTGGATACAGGCCATCAATTACAATAAAATTTAACATGGAGCATATGAACAATAAAACAAACTAAAAGATAATCTGTACCTTAATGAAAAAGGTGACATAAAACTGCCTGCCTTCCATGCTGATTCCAAACAGTAATGCTTGGTGAAAGTATGAGCATTCAACCATGTTTCTGCCCTGCAGATGTCTGGGAGTGGCACTCCTGCAGATAAGGCTGTGGATTTAGCCATCTTTCTGGTTGAGTGTGCATCCACTTTTCGGGACAGTGGTCTTCCTGCTTTGTCGTTACAAAACGTAATAGATGTTGATACCCAGTGAGCTATGCTGCTTCTTGAAAGTGCATAACTCTTTCTAGGAGTTGAGAAAGAGGTGAAAAGCTGATCAGATTTTCTGAAAGATTTTGTCCTGTGAATGTAGAATTTCAAGCAGCGTTTGATCTCTAGTGAATGGAGAGCTTTCTCCGCCGCTGAAGAAAGATTCTTAAAGTACGTTGTCAAAATTATAGGTTCATTCAAGTGAAAAGAGGTAGAAACTTAAGGAAGTAATTTGGGGTTTGTTCTCAACAATAATTTATCATCTTTAAATTGTAGAAAAGACTCAGAGATTGTAAAGGCCTGAATCTCGCTTACCCTCCTGGTGAAGGTGAGGGCCAATAGAAGGGCAGTGTTCCATGAGACCTAAATTATGTCCGTCTTATGAATAGGTTTAAAAGGTGGCTTCATGAGCTGGGAAAGAACAGTATTCAACTGCCAGGATGTAGTCGGGACTTGATTGGTGGGAAGGCCCTGAACAGGCCCTTTGTGAAATCCTTTACCAGTCTAGTGGACCACAGAGAGATTTCCCCAAGCTTTCTGCAAAATATGGAAATTGCTGCTAAATGCACCTTGATGGAAGAGTGTGCCAAGCCTGACATTGCCATATGAAGAAAATATGACAGCAGCTGTTCTGGAGAAGAACGAAAAGGATGTAGTCCATTTTTGAGACACTAACAATAACATTTCTTCCGTTTTGCGATATAAGATTTATTTGTGGAAAATGCTCTTGCCTGTTCCAGGATAGATTTACATTCTGCTGGTATAACTAGAGAGCCAAACTCATGTCCATGACATCCCATGCTGACAAACAGAGACTGCATTTGTGGATGCAATATCTGACCGGTGCTCATGGAGATTAGGTTGTCCATCGACTGGAATTGTGTGGGTGGACACAATGACAGTAGTAGAGGTTCTGTATATCAATACTGTCTCAGCCATGCCGTGGCTATTAGAATGAGATGACATGGCTCTTTCTTCATCTTGCGTAACAATCTGGGAATGAGAGGGAAGTGTGGAAACGCATAGGCAAACATTCCTGTTCATTGAATCGGAAGTGCATTTCCCCAAGACCCTCTCGGAGGGAATCTGCTTGCAAACCTTTTGCACCTCTTGTTGGATAGTGTTGCGAAGACGTTGAGTTTTGGGGTACTCCTTTTCTTGAACACATGAGAGTTGTCTGTGATCTATTTCCCATTTGTGGTATTGACTGGATAACCTGCTGAGAGAATCCGACCATACATTGTCTATGCCTGGGACATGTTCGACTTGCAATGACAGGTTGTGTTTTAGTAACCACTCCCAAATTTGCTGGGCCTGAGAGGAAAGGTTCTTTGACCTTGTGTCCCATTGCTTGCCAAGGTAAAACATTGTGGCAGTGTTGTCTGTTCTGACCAGGACAGAGGATCAGTGAATCCTGGATAGAAAAGACTGTGGCCCTAGGAAAACAGCCTTCAGTTGTAGAATGCTAATGTGCATCTGTGCTTCTTGGAAGGACAATTTTCCGTAGATTTCTAGCTCCTGGAAATGTGCTCCCCAACTGTCCAAGGAAGCAGCCATTGTCATTACGAAACTTGGCTGTGCCGCTTCGAAGGAGAGACCGGGAGATATATTGCTTTCCTTTCCCCACCATGACAGAGCTTTCCTCATCATAGGGGTGATGTTGACTATAACCTTATAAGAAACCGTGAATTTAAATCCACTGAGTATCTAGCTGTTCCTATAGAGATCTAATTTGTGGGCGATAGTTTGGAGTTAATGGGAAGCACGAGGATAGCACCCCCAACATTGATTTGTACATCCTCACCGAAGTGGACTTTCGTCGAAGGAGGGAAGCAGCCGTCTACATTATTCATGGTACTCTCTCTGCAGTCGGGTAAGCTTGGGCAACCATAAAGTCTATCATGGACCCCAGAAATACCAACGACTGGGTTGGAATGAGGGATGACTTTTCCGTATTTAGTTGGAGCCCAAGAGACTTGAATAGCTGTTGATAAAACAAGGTAGATTCTTTGGTAGAGCGGAATGTGGAGCCCTTGACTAACTAGTCGTCCAGATAGGGGAATACCTGCTGATCATGTCTACTCAAGAAAACAGCAACTGGCGCCATGCACTTTGTACAGACCCTGGGAGCCAACCGTAGTCCGAAAGGGAGAACCTTGAATTGATAACTGCCAACTGGAACCTTAAGACCCGACGATGGTTTACGTGGATCAAGAGGCATCATTACATCTGTTGACCATAAGCAGAATCTCCTGCAATGACACCATTCAGAAGGGTTGCTTTTTTAAGTACTTTTTTAGCTGTCTGAGATCCATGACCTGTCTCGATTTCCCGGACTTTTTCTTTTTTCAGGAAGAAGCACAGAAATGTCCTGCTTTAGGAGAGTGAGGTGTTGATGTGCCCTTTTGTGAGGAGGATGGCAGGGGGGCTTTAGCAGAAATTCAAGGGTGTGACCCTGATATATGATGTTTAACGCCCATTTGTCTGTGGTGGTACTCTCCCATTGATAGTAAAAAAGCAGAGAGGTGATGGTTCAAATGTTGAATGTGGTGGTACGAGGTGACTAGTGCCGGAGAAATGTCACCGCCATCTTGTAGAATCTTGGACTTTTCCTCCCAGCGAAGGCCTCCTTTGAGCTGGCTGCGTAGAGTAAGCTGTCTTGAACCCTCTGTAATGCTACTGTTGTCTGGTGTACTGGGGTCAATATCCTTGCTGTGCGTATGGCAGATAATCTGTATGACTGATAAGAGGGTCTCTGTGTGTATTGCCCTCTTCCTATTCCTCCACGAAAGGACTGAAAACGCTTCTGTTGCAGGGTTTCTAGGGAGCACGCAGTGTCCGTGCCAGCCTTCATGGCCTGAAGGGTGCCATCCACCTGCTTGACAAATTCTTCCCATCGAAGTGCATATCCAATATTATAAGGAGATAATGGTGCGATGTAGTTATCCCATTTCTGACCTGGTGTATCTGGGTCTTGGAGTAATTAATCAGGCTTATCATCTGGATCATTTTCTATTAAATCATCCCTGATAGTTATGGTGGGGGGGGAGGGGGTTTTACATGTCTGATTTCCTGTGTCCTGTCTGGTATGGGACTTGTAGGTAAAGGTACAACAGTAGGTGCCTCTGTGCATCCCGGAACGACTGGGACTGGTCATGTGAATCTGGAAAGCATTTATAATAATCATTTAGCATGTGCCTTAAGTCTGCGACTAAAGAGATGGGCACTGCTATGGTATATCCCCCTGTGGTTTGTTATTATTCCGGAGGCTCTTCTTAGGGACAGTGCTCTTGAAAATGAGTAGAATCAACGGGATATGCCCTGCTGGCTGCTGGGCCATGAACAAATAGTCCCCTTCCAAGTAACTGAAAGTGTCCTTGTCAGGTTCATCACCATTATCCTCTGAATCCTGACATTTAACTTGCAATTGCCAAAGACTTTGTGCAAGTCTGAAAGTCCCTTCTTCTGAGGTGGGCTGAGGCAGTGGGGACACCATGCTGGGTGATATCAACTCTGGCCTAAGCTGAGCAGATACATTTTCAGCAAAGAATGCCACCTTTTTTTTCATCTCGTCGACAGCCTCATCGATGAGGCTGCTGATTAAGGGTGGTTGTCAACAGAGCGGTCGCCATCATTGTCGTCGACGAGGTGGTGGTTGTGCTGACTGTCCTCACAGATGCTGGAGTAGGCATTGACAGTTCTCTGATTTTTCCACAGCCTTCAGTCTTTTAGAGTCTTTCAAGGGTGAAGTAGGGCCATCATTTGTGCGTTTTCCATCTGGCGGACAGCGACTAGGGCCCTCCTCCTTGTCAGAACCAGTTTGGGAGCTGGACTTTTTCTTTTGTAGCCTTAGAAGTAGTCTGGGTTCTCTGTCCTTAAGGGTTTTTTGCAGATAAAGGTCAACAGTGCTTACAATCCCTGGGTGTATGGTTAGGATGTAAACAATATAGGCACTCTTTATGAGGATTCTCAGAAAATAGTCTTGCCTTTCCACAGGACCTGCATGTCCTGAAAAGCCTTTTTTAGATTCTTCTGACATATTAAAGTTGACAGGGTAACTTAAAGCTGAATCCAAAGAAATGCTTGAGAGTAAAACAAGGGTCGATAGTTCACCAACTGTAACAACTGAACAGAGCTCAGGGAGAATCCCTCACACACATGTGTGGTTAGAAATCTGAGGTATGGTGGCTCTGCAGGGGAGAAGTGCTCTTGGGTCCAGCCTCTGATTGGCTGAAGTTTGGGTCTATTAAAACAATGTGAATTGGCTAACAATGTCAATTGCTTTTTCCATGGTATTCCAATGTACTTTTTAGTACCGCTTATTTTAAATACAGTGGGACTCCCACCATAATGATGGGGAAGATTCAAACATGTGGATCTATGAAAGATTCAGTACTGGAGAATTGTAGAATTCAGCGCTGGGATACTGGTATGGAATCAGAAAATACTAGTCTCCACCATGTATTCCTTCATTTTAATATATATTACTTGTAATGAAGTGCCAAAACTGTTAAAAATTATATATTTTTAATTACCAACCATTTTAAATCATCACGCACTGGAGAAAATCAAAAGCACGTATCTTCAAGGGTTTTATGACTGGTATACCGGTACAGACCTTGGGCGATGGGGACAAGCAGTGAAGTTAAGAAGGCTAACCAAACATATTAAAAAAGGTCTGAAGACGGGGACCATGTGGAAAGGAAGGAAAGGGTCAGAGAACATTAACTGGGAGTGAGGTCAGTTAAAGGGAATGAAGTTGGGAACCCTGACAGTAGGTGGGTTGGGCAGCGTTGACATTTTGACAACTGTAGAGATACTGAATAAACCACAGGAACAAGTGGAACATAGATGTATTATATTTCCATTTCTATTTCCTCAATTACAGCTAACTCAATTATATTTTCCAAATGTAGCATTTATTATCACAGCATGTCCACCGGAAAAACATTACTGGAGTAGGTATTTAAATGGGAAGTTAATATTCAAAAACTGTGTGTGATATCCTAGTCAGTTTCATAGATTGTTTGTCATGCTATAAAAAGCAACCAGCCGCATTTTAGCCTGCCGCCATTCATTATAAAGACATCAGAAAAAAGGTACTGGCCATCGCCAATGAAAAGCAGAAAGCTGCACAGCCTTCCTAGTCTGAGTGGAGCTTATGACCATGCACCGCACAGCTCTATCAGAGCGGATGCAACCAAATATTCTGAAACATTTTCAGATTGACCTGCAGCTTTTTAACTGAGTAAGATTTAACACAATGGAAATTCATGTGACTAATCCTACACAGTTCCGATTATGTTACCTCAAGTTTTCCAGGTTAGAGAATGTTAAAAAAACGTTTTCAAAGACCTCTAGGTTGAAAACCAAACTTTGGCATTGATAAATTGTACCACCGTCCCCCGGAGTACAAAAAGAAAAGTATCTCATAAAACAAAGTGACATTCCTCTCATTGTTTGTTCATGCTTTTTTTATTTTTTTTATCACGCTATTTCTACTGGAGCGTCCTCACAAATTTGAGGAAAATAAGCGTCAGTAAAGCACTCAAATGAAACTCAGCAAACTCATGCTACTTTTTTGTGTCATTTTGCATATGAAAATAGGCATCTAGGAGCAGAAAAAAATACAATAAATACAACCCTTTTAAACAATGGTCTTTAAAAAATGTGGCTTCTTAGATAAAATAAACATACACACAATAAAAAATGTTTCTATGTTAGTTTTTAGGTCTGGCCTAGAGGCAGCTTTTGAGCAGTCTGTTGTCAAACACATATTGAGGACAAAATTAAAACTTACAGTGGGCTTTTGGTCAGGCCACTGCTTGCCATTGATTGGCATTCTCATTAGCTTGCTTTTTATTCAATGTTTTTTCTTTCTCTTCTTGTGAGTGTCCCTCCCATGGAGCAGAGCCTCTTACCTATCCTTTCGACTGGATGAATTGCGTCCTATCACTGTCCAGGATTTTTTTTTTTCTTTTTCTTTCAGCACTCCATAGAAGTGCAAGTGTTTTCTTGCTCTGGCCACCATTGCTGGTTCCCCTCAATACCAGAACCCCACGGGGTTCATTTTGCTCACTTATTCCCCCCCCCCCCCAACTCGGTCAGTGCTTCCCCTATTCAGTGTTGTTTTGCTTTTATTTTTTTTCCTATTTTGCATCTCTACTAGCCTCAAACTTCTCCATTGCTTCTCTGCACCCCGATTCCCATTGTTCCCTCCCTGGTGTTGACTCCACCCCCCCCACCTGCTTCTCCGATGCTCCCCTGCTCCTCATACTGCAATATTTAAAAAAATAAAAAAGACATATATTCTTTTAGAGAGCGTTCATGGAGGGCCTGGCAGTGGCAATTTGTTCCTGGCCCACTTGTTTTTCAAAACACACCTTTGCGCACATTTATTTAATTGTTTGAATTTATCAATTCAGAATTGGCATCTGCCATCATGGAATGGTAAAGAAAAAAATGTGTCATGCCATCAGTGCATGCACACGGTGACATACACAAATACACGTTGACAAACAGTTTTGCCTTAGAGCCATGGAGCCAAGTGCCTACATAACGTATAAGCAGGTGCACATAATTTGCAAAGAAGGAAATCTAATTCCTCAGGTGCCAGAAGGGTCTTTGGTTCAACATTTGCTGAGCAAAGATTTTTTTTTTTAATTAAGATTATTATATACCTTTATTGTTACAGAACAGTATCTCCGTTATCTTGGGAAGATAATGGAAAACATGTCCCTGCATATGTGGAATAACTTACCAGTAATTCCATTGGCTTCATGTTGTAAATCACAGTACCACAACCTATTCACAGGGTCGCATCCCTCCCGGATAGACAGTAAGATGTACCTTCCGTCATCTGATACCTACAACAACAGATGAGAAACATATACGGTGATAAATATGTCACAATAAGGGTATTTTGAGATAGCAAAGAAAGAAGTTTTAGCCAAATATTTGTTTTTGACTCTCACTGAGATAAAGCATGACAGTCCTTTCCTTCTGTCAAATATTAGATATAATTTGACACTTTTAGTATTTGACTAGTATTTATGTGTCATGTGCATGTATGGACTTTTCATGTACTTTTGGTCCCAAACCTTTGATGCATCTTTCCTTGCTCAACCTACAAAGCTGCTCTGTTTCCTCAAAAGATTCACACTCAAAGTTGTGAAATAAGAATTATTTATTTTACTAACGGCAGCCAAAAAACGCGTTACACTTTGGAACTGCTGTCTGTTGGGCACCTAAACGCTCCCTATCCTCCCCCTCCCCCCCAAAAAAAACATTTAAACATCCCAAGTATATCATCACCTTTATACACTGGGTCAAATATCTTATCTTCTGACAGGCTGAACTTGCCTGCATTAGTAAATCAAGCATTGGCAAAGTCAACACGTTATGAGTCTTTAAAACCCCTTGGGTGCCGGGGACGAGCTGGTTACATCCTTGTCCATGGTTGCCGTGTGCAGAGGACGTAACTAGTTCGTCTTGCACTGGGCCCACGGGGGCGCTCCCCCGGGGTAGGCCTCCCACCCCCTCCCCTGGGCAGGGATGGAAAGGTTATCGTTTCCCCTTACACCACCGACAACCCCAACCCCTGTGACATCTGATGACATCATCAGAGGTCGCCTCCATAGCGCTGGAAGCCAGAGGAGGAACTGATTAGTTTCTCCTTGGTACGGGGGCAGGGGAGGTCAGGGAGGTAAGGAAAGGAAAGGCTTTTCCTTTCCTTTTTATGTCTCGAAAAAGCATTCCTGCAGCCTGATCGCGCAGGAATGCCCACTAGACACCAGGGATTTTTTTTTGTTTATCATTATGAGGGGAGCGACCCCTTAGGCAAGGATTGCTCCCCAGAGGGCCAAAATATTTTTTAGGCCATTTCTGCCCCTCTGGGGCCATATCGGCTAATTTTAATTAGGCCGATCTACCCCCAAGGGGGGAGAAAACACTAGACACCAGGGATATTTATTTATTTATTTAACACGAGGGGAGCGACCTCTTAAGCATGGGGGGGGGGGGAATTTATTTTAGCCCATTTATGCCCCCCTTGGAGGGCAGATCGGCCTATTTTTATTAAATCAATCTGCCCCCAAGAGGGGCAGAAACCACTGGACATCAGGATTTTCATGCAAGGGGAGCGATCCCTTAGGCAAGGATCGCTCCCCTGGGGGGGGCAAATGTATTGTAAGCCATTTCTGCCCACCATGGAGACAGATCGGCCAATTTTTATTAGGCCAATCTGCCCCCAGGGGGGCAGAAATAACTAGACACCAGGGATTCGTGTGTGTGTTTTGAGTGGGGGGGCGGCCCCTTTGGCAAGAGTCGCTCCACATGGGGGCACATTACTGTTGGCCATTTCTGATTGGCCTATTTTTGTAAGGCCCATCTGCCCTCAAGGGGGGCAGAAAGCCCACTAGACACCAGGGAAGATTTTTAAAAAAATAAAAAATAAAAATAAAAAAAAGACGGTAGGGGCCATACCCCCACCCAGAATAAATAGGGACACAGTTGCTCTGCCCACCAGTAGGCAGATGGGGCAATTACCCCTGATCCACTCCCGGTGGGGGAGGGGGAGGGGGGAGGAAGCCTACTAGATGCCAGGGAATTAAAAAAATAAAAATAGTGGGGTGGTGTCTACCAACCAGTACGGGCATGGTTATGCCCCCACCCCAACTGAAGGAGGTAACAGTCTTTCCGCTCTCCCCCGCACACTAAAAGATCTTTTCCCAACGGCAAGCAAAAGGACATTTGAGTATTTGGGGTTTTGGTTTTACATTTGGGACGCAAGAGCTTGGCTAATTCTCAAAATCGTCCCACTTGGAATGGTGAGGGCTGCACTTTTTGGACTTTGGGATGATGCCATGTAGAAAAATCTTCGAGACCTAGACACAGCTAAAAACTAAACATCTGGGTGAGTCCAGGGTGGTGTGCTTCACATGCACCCTGCACCATTTTCTTACCCACAATGCCCTGCAAACCTCCAACTTTGCTTAAAATCACATATTTTCCCCACATTTTTGTGATGGAACCTTACGGAATCTGCTGGAATCCACAAAATTCCTACCACCCAGCATTGTTGAGTCCATACCAATAAAAATTCTACCCCACTTGTCAGCCTAAAAACTTTTTTTTTCTCAAACTGCCCTTTTGGACCTGCTTTGGTTCCCTCTCAATTTTCGACATGTTTTTGGCTCTTCCCTGTCACAGGCACTTGGCCTACCTACACCAGTGACGTATCATTTTTATTGGGAGACAGAGGGAAACGTTGGGTGGTAGAAAATTTGTGCCGGCGCGGTGATCCCACACAGAAATGTGGGGAAAATGTGATGTTTTAGTTAAATTTGAGGTTTGCTGAGGATTCACGGTAAGAAAACACTGGGGGTTCCACGCAAGTCATACCTCCCTGGACTCCCTCGGGTGTCTAGTTTTCAGAAATGTATGAGTTTGGTAGGTTTCCCTAGATTGCTGCTGAGACCAGGACCAAAAACCCCTGCAAAACAGGTAGTTTTGTAATTGATCATTTTAATGTGTCTGCATAGTGTTTTGGGGCATTTCCTGTTGCGGGTGCTAGGCCTCCCCACACAAGTGAGGTACCATTTTTATCTGGAGACTTTGGGGAATGCTGGGTGGAAGGACATTTGTGGCTCCTCTCAGATTCCAGAACTTTGCAGCACTGAAATGTGAGGAAAAAGTGTTTTTTTGTCAAATTTTGAGGTTTGCAAGGGATTCTGGGCAACAGAATCCGGTGAGAGCCCCACAAGTCACCCCATCCTGGATTTACGTACGTGTCTAGTTTTAAAAAAATGCACAGGTTTGCTAGGCTTCCCAAGGTACCAGCTGAGCCAGGGGCCAAAATCCACAGCTAGGCACTTTCCAAAATACACGTCAAGATTTCAATGTAAAAATATGATGTGTCCATATTGCATTTCCTGTTGCGGGCACTAGGCCTACCCACACAAGTGGGGCACAATTTTTATCGGGAGATGTGGGGGAACACAGAATAGAAGAACAAGTGTTATTGCTCCTTGTCTTTCTCTACATTTTTTCCTTCCAAGTGTAAGGCAGTGTGTAAAAAAGAAGTCTAATGGAGAAATGCACTGTAATTTACTTGCTAGGATGGGGACCCCGGAATTCAGAGATGTGCAAATAACCACTGCTTCTCAACACCTTATCTTGTGCCCATTTTGGAAATACAAAGGTTTACTTGATACCTATTTTTCACTCTTTATATTTCACCAAATGAATTGCTGTATACCCAGTATACAATGAAAATCCATTGCAAGATGCAGCTCATTTATTGGCTCTGGGTACCTAGGTTTCTGGATGAACCTACAAGTCGTATATATCCCTGCAACCAGAAGAGTCCAGCAGATGTAACGGTATATTGCTTTAAAAATATGCCATAGCTGGAAAAAGTTATAGAAAAAACGTTGATAGAAATGGCTTTTTTTTTTTTTTTTTACCTCAAGTTCAATATTTCTTTATTTTATCTGTTACTTTCTGTAGGAAAACCTTGAAGGATCTACACAAATGACCCCTTGCTGAATTTAGAATTTTGTCTACTTTCCAGAAATGTTTAACTGTCTGGGATCAAGCATTGGTTTCACACCCATTTCTGTCACTAACTGGAAAGAGGCTGAAAGTACAAAAATAGCATAAATAGGTATTTCCCAGTAAAATGCCAAAATTGTGTTGAAAATGTGGTTTTCTGATTCAAGTCTGCCTGTTCCTGAAAGCTTGGAAGATGGTGATTTTATCACCGCAAACCCTTTGATGGTGCCATTTTCAGGGGAAAAAAACAAATTCTTTCTTCTACAGCCCTTTGTACCAATTTGTTTAAAAAAAATTTTAAAAAATGAAATTTTAGCTGTATTTTGGCTAATTTCTTGGTCTCCTCCAGGGGAACCCACAAACTCTGGGTACCTTTAGAATCCCTAGGCTGTTGTAAAACAGAACCCAAATTTGGCGTGGATAGCTTATGTGGACCAAATTTTATGAGGGCCTAAGCGTGAACTGCCCCAAATAGCCAAAAAAAGGCTCGGCACAGGAGGTGAAAAGGCCTGGCAGCGAAGGGGTTAATATACAGGTGCAGATTTACTGGCTTTCCCAATGCTTGCGTAGCCAAATTCATTCCGGGCAGGGTAGGTAATGTGCGTGCAGAAGAATACGGCATGCACAAGTAGCCATCTTGAAACATTTTTTTTCAAAGCACAGCAAAAAATAATTTCAAGACAACCTCCGTGCACAAGCACCAGCAGCTGTGTTACAATGATTTTTGTTCTAGCATGAAAAACATTCCAAGATGGCCACTTGTGTCTGCATGCATTTGTATGCCTGTGCTCGAATGGGTGTTCAACTTAATATGGCTTTTGTTAAAAAAATAAATAATAATAATTGCAAGATGGCTCTCTGTGCTTTTGCATACATAGTCATGGACAGGGGCCACCTTGCAATTCATTTTTCTTATACTTTATTCTTAATTTACTATTCCAACATAGCCATTTGTTTCAAACAGTAAATTAATAAATAAAGTATGTACAAATGAGGAGAAGTGGTAGAAGAGGGTAGGTAGCTGGTCGGATGAGCCTAGGCGTGGGAAGCAACTAGAAAAAGACTGGGACAAGGAGGCAGAGATGAGGGAGAAAACAAAGTGGTCCAATACCATAGAGTGTGGAAAGGGAAATAAACTGCACAGTGGCTTCACTTTTGCAGTAACTGGTTAAATTAATCCAAACCAGAAAGCACTTAGAGAAGACATTATTCAGGGGTAGAACAAACCGAGGAAATGGGAGGAAATCTATTAAATTAGGAAAAGAGAACTGGAAAGGACAAGAAAGCCATCCAATTGTGACTGAGGGGCTGCCCCAAAGCCTGTTCACTCCAAGTATTGTACTGTATTGACAATAGGTACACAACAACAGACAGCCACTGTTGTTTGTAAGTGATAGCAAAAAATGTACACACATTACAAACCTAAAAAAAAAAAAACATTTTGACAATGACAAAAAAAATTAAGAGTGAATCACGTGTTTATTTATCCTAAAATGGACGTTACCACAGTTTATAAAAAAATATATATATATATTTAAAATACATTCAAAGCAATCCAGTCTGAAATGTGAGCCATATAGCTTTACACAATCAATATCGAACAAGATATGTCTATATGCCGCCCTCCTGATTACCACATTTCTACAATTTGCCTGAACCATGTGCGTTTCACTGAGATAACAACGAAGGCGGGCCTCACAATCACTGCATTGCTTAATCACCATTGTTATTTGGCATGGGGGAAATATATTTTTATTTACGCTGAGTCACCCAGTAAAATAATACTTTTTTAAGGAAATAAGTTTCTTAATGTGGGAGATATAACTTACTTAACTCACAAAAACGGAATACCTGAAAACCATGAGATTGTAGGGGGAAGAAATGATTGATGACTATAAAACACATAACTAATCCTAAACTCAAGAGCACTTTGCATGGGTGCGTTTAGAAAGTGTACTGTAGCAGCGGGTGAGTCCAATTACTGGTTTCCCTGGGAGGGCTAGTTACAGCAAAAATCGGTTGTAAACCTAGGCTGGAACTGCTGTTAGCCTTCGACCAGAATTCATCTTGGTGCTACATTTTATTGTACAGCGACAATTCCCACTAGCTTACGCCTTCCAAGCAAGGGAATATCTGTGAGAAAGGGGCACGTGATCAATGCCAGGCTCCCCCACCTTCCCTTGCATTAGACCACAGGCATGGTTGACAGGATCTAGGCCAGTGCCATTCTCACCCCCACTTCCTCACCACATATAGTCATAAGAGAAAGCATGAAAAAAAGAGAGTGGTTACCTGTGCTACTGTGACAACTCCCTGTTGTGGTTTACTCACTCTGAACAATTGTTACCTCACTAAAACCACACGTTTCTTTCTGAAGTGCACTTGAGAGGCCACTCAGACGGGGTACATGGGAATAATGTTATTAGGGCACAATTTCCCTTTCAGGTGTTACAAACAGAAACGTTTCTAATAAAATAAGAGAACTAAAGAGTTACGCAAGGAAAACCCTCTTAAAAAGTGTCAAACCTCATAAAAGTACACTGATAACGATACTGTACAAAAGCCTCAACTTATGTATGATACAAAGAACATTTGTTTTATGTTCAAGGACAAATTGCGTTACCACTTCCTTGGAACACACACTATTGTCCATCAACAAAATCTAAGGGAATTCTTCCCTTCTAAACAACCCCCTAAATATCTGATAACAGAAATGAAAGTTATGCCACTTACACATGACACTTCAGGCTACCTCAAAAATATCTATAGCCATAAACAATATAGAGCAGACCATTGATACTTCAGTGAGTCCATTACTCCTTCTTCCAAAGGGGCGGCTGGTAAATCCCTATATACCATTTGTGCAATCAGTGGTTTACACACCTTATTGCTCACTGAATACTCCATACAATTCCTCCTATTCGTCTTCACAACCAGAAGCCCGTCGGCCAGAACTCCTTTTATTTTCACCTTTATATTCATCTCTCATAACTGCCCTCATGGGAATTCTTTTACATTGATCCTAAACTGCCCTTATGGGAATTCTTTTACATTGATCGTAAAGTGGGGAACGGCCTCACACTCCACATCACAGCCTGCTCGTCTCTTCTAAACTTCCGCAAAAAGCTGATGACATTGATTTTCAATTAACCAAACTAGTATAGACAGGGCAAGGTATACACAGCTACTCAGCACCAAGATACCCTTGAGGGTGTTAGTGCGCTTTACAAATACACGGTAGATATACTACATTAATAATCCTTCCTTGTGGATTTAGTGAGCTGGGCAGTTTTGCTCCTTTGAACATAGCCAAGAAGCATTTAAATTTCTCCTCCACCCTCTTCTTTTCGAGTCATGCCTACTTCATCTATCTCAAATATGGAGTCAAACATTCATCCCTTCTGCTGTAGCAGAAACGTTAGTGATGTCCCTCATGTCACAGAAGTCATCTATTTGTGACACTTTATGTATTATGTTAACCAAAGTACTAATAGTTTGACTGAAGAAGGATGCACTTAGACCTCATTTTAAAAGTGCATTTGTTTAGAAAAATGTTGGAAATCCTGGTGGTATCAACATTTAATTAAATGTTTGAAGAATTTAACCATTATGATATAATTTAGGTTCTAGACTAATATTACATAATGAAACAATACTGAATTTCTAATGATTTAAATATGTGTACAAAAATATAGAAATGCAGTTCTGCGTTATACTGACTGGAATGTATTAAGAGTCATTCCGTTTAGTTATTGTAATCTGAATTCTAATAAAGATTAATGCAGAATTTATAGTTTGCATATAAAAATGTGTGCGATTTAACTGATGTATTAATGTGCTGTATTAACTCACTTCTATTAGCCTACGTGAGGCCTGGTTGGCCTTGTATTTCATGACTGTGCAGAAAATTTCAAGTCATTCCTTTAACGTGAACTTTTTCAGCCTTCGTTCCCATGGGAAGACTATTTTGGTAATAGACTTCCATTGTTTTATACAGAGAGTTGGGTAAATTCAACCTTGAATGCAGAACATCCTGGACTGTGGACTAGCAATTTAAACATTTGTTTCAATCTTGTGCGGAGGTACATGGATGGATGCTGTTCCCATGACAGACCTAGGAAGAAATTAGATTGTGCCAACTTGGAGTCGTGCTATCAATTTCTATTGGATGATGCCCCTTTAACATCAAATGAACTGTTGTCCTGAACAAATCAGATTGCCATATGAACTTTCATACTTTGATGACCAGTTGGACTTGGGTCAGAAGATCTTTACAAGATTCCAGAAGATGAGAAGCTGAGCCACTTTTTCAGTATCCTGTATGCTGAGCCCCCTGGAGAGGTATATTTCATCTCTGCCTATGCCCCTTTTGATGTGTCTTGCTTAGATTTACAGTTGTTCTTCCTAACCCCTTCAGAAGACTCTTGATCAAGCTTCTGACACTTTCTCTTTTACCTATCTTTTGCCCACCCGTATTAGTGACTTTTTTTCCCCAGAGATGACCCTTTTCCAAATTACTTTGCCCTTTTTTGTTTCTTTTGTCTGTTGCCGGCATATGCTCTGCACCACGTTTTCCCCTGATTTGCTTAACCGTAGGGTTCCCCTGTGCCTAGCTAAATTGAAATCTGCTGGTTTGAAATTGTCTTGATGCTTATCAAAACTGAGCAACACTTGATTTCTGTTCATCAGATAATTTCACTAATGTTTTGTATCGTATTTATTGACTGTCTAGTTCTCTTCATTACGCCTAAACTTATTTTGTCTCCTTGGGCAACCCTTGGTGATTCAGTATCGTTATAACTTTTTCTTGCGAATGGTCCTGCCTGACTTTGAGCATGAGTTTGTAATAAATCCCTTTACTTTATTCCTGACTGGAGTTTTCCTTTTATGACCACATTGGTCATTCTGTGTAATCACTGGTTTGTATTGAAATTTGTTAATGGTTCTACCACATCCTATGCACTGTCCAAAGATCTGTTAACCTCAATGAGCAATGATCCCTGTGAAGGATGAAAATCCCTTCTGCCCCTTCAGCCTATGCTGAGCCCTGCAACCTAGCCTGCAGTGCAAGCTTCCCATGTCCATTAAGCCAGAACAGTCATCCCAGTTCATGCACCAGCCTCCTGTGGCCTTAGAAGCTACCTTACTTATACAACTTGCTGATTGTCATAGTCATGCAGAGTATAGAGGCAAGGCACCTGACGTGAAGCGGGTTCTACCAGTTTCTGCAGCAGGGATGTGGAATTCCTATCGCCCAACACCCAGGATATATTGTTTGGGGTCAAGAGCAACTAGTGTTCATGTTTATTTTGTCCTTGGGACAAGTAAGCCCAACCCGCTGCAGCACAAACCCTTTGGCAGAGAAGGGAACTGTCTGCAGTTGAGGTAATAAGTGTGTCCATATGTCAATGCTCTTTGGACTTGTATTTATGGTTCATCAATGAAAAGCCATCATTATTAGGGTGAGCGCTGTAAATAAACATTATAAGGTCACACTGCACTACTGACAGTGGTTCCAGTAAAAAAAAAAAAAAGAAAAAGTGTAAACACGTTTGAAAAGTTTAACAATATGAGGCTAAGTATAATGCTCCCAGAATGCTCTCTGATTAGATGCAAATGTTTGCAGAAGCTTATAAGCAAGAGTAAAGATTCTTTGCTTTCAAAATAAAATGCTAAGAAACAAAATGCAAGCACGAAAAGAAACGTTTCACTACTATGAAATTTTAGGTGATATTCCTTTGAAGAGTCATTTAGTAAAATGTGCTGATGCATGCTAGTATTTCCAAAAAATATTCCTAATGGAAAAGCAGTGTAACCATTTCCAACAAGATTATGGGAAGCATGAAAATAAACAAGCACTGGCAAAACCAACTGATCTGACATTTTTTGTGAGTCTTTTGGTTTCGTCAATGCGTGTCTTGGGCTTTTTTAACACTTTATTGTTGTGGGATCTGCCAGTCCCTCACCATTGTAACAAACACTTACAAAAAGCACACATTGCCACCACTGGTGTAACAAAGGCCCCCAGTCTCTCCCCAGGGGGTTTCAGCACAGCACAGCACCTGCCCTGAGTGAGTCTAGAGGGCCCTCCATGTTCTTTGCATGGGCCCCTTCCAGTTTCGTTACACCACTGATTTCCACAGTAGTTCCTGACACTGAACAAAACTACTTTGTGTGCCAATATGCTCTTTGCGGAAGAGCAGAATACAATCACTCACAGTAAAGCCAGCTGACAGAGAGAAATAGAAGTTTAACAAAAACAAAATATCTTTGTTAACGCCAGACCTACCTAGGGACCCAGATTTTAAAAAAAGTCACAACAATAAGGAAATTGCTTTAGTAGCGATTGAAATTCCAAGTATTCAAGCCCTACTTTAGTAGGAGACCTTGCACAAGCAGAGAGATTATTATTTGTCGCCGCTCTACATGGCACCACAGGGACATGTTGATGTTTTTACAGGACAAGTAGATTTGAGAAGCAACCTGTCCCATGGACAAGAAGATATTTTATCACATTCCACACCCCTGCTGCAGGTATGCTGCCCCTTCTTCAATGAGCCTTTCACAGCTGGAACTCTGTATGCCACAACCTCTCACTCACAGAGAGATTCATGAAGCTGCCTATGGACCTGGTCCCGCAGTGGCCACTGTTGAACAATCGACCCAGCCTCTGACTCGAGGAAACCGCATCTGCAGACGCACAGCCTCTGACGCAAGCGCAAGGCACTCAAGCCTGCAATATACCTCATGGGCAATGGCATGGGCATCAGAGCCTTCAACTGCCAGGTGCCTCTGGCCCCACTGGGCAGCCACTCTTGCAGCCCTGGCACCATGGGCTTGGAGGGGCTCTACTGCACACAGTACAAGCCCCTGAGCCCTGGCTACAGCTACATGGCCAACTGCCCTTCATGATGGATTACCTACTGAGAAGGCGGATAGCAGCAACCTCTCCAGTCCTGGCCAGCACCATGGACTGCTGCTTGCCGAAGCCAAACCCCTGGCGCACTTGAGCTTCTTGGGGACTAGGCTGTGCATGAAGCAGTAGCACCCAGTGAGAAAGCATTTGGGAGTGGCCATTCACTCCCTGGACCACTGATAACTGTACCAGAACTTTAGGGATGAGGTGATGAAAGCCACCAGTGAAGATAGTCACTGTAGGAGTTAGTTGAGTGGACAGGGGGGTGGCAGTAGATAATCTGTCTTAAAAAGAGGGACTTTTGTACCAACCCTAAAAGCATTGGGCCTTCTCTTCCTCAGCCAGTAGAGAAAGTTGAACAATACCAATCGTTTCATTCACTTATATATCCATTGATTACTATGTTCCTTTATGCACACATTCTTATGTTTATACTTGCGCCAACCGTTAATGCAGTCATCAAATCAGTCAGGCATTTAAAAGTCCCTTCATCCATCCACTAATGGCCTTCAATTTATTCTTCAAGTCTCTTGTTCATTCATATTATTCAGCCCAAATATTTATAGATCATTCCACCCCTTCATCTATCCTATTTTTTGTATTAGAAGCAAGCAGTTATCTTTAACATGGCGTTCCGTCTAATCAGCCACACTGCCTCTTTATTGGTTCCACCTGACAGCAAGTGAACGTTATGAAGTGGTCCCTAATTCTCAGCAGCATGAGTGCTTCTAAAGTTGTTCCTGTTACACTGCAACACATCCCGCTTACAACAGCAAACATGGGAGGGGCAGCATAAATGTCAATTCACCCAAATGCAAGGGGTAGCAGAAGTTACACTAATAGAGAATAAATAAACATTATTTATCATTAGTGCAATAAATAAATCAGCGAAAACAACGAGAAAGGAGCCTCATCCAACGCGCATAAGGGTGCACTACTAATGTGTTCCTGAATCTGATTTTGCTAGCCCTGAAGCTAGGGGTCGCAAAGACTATGCCATGTGCACGCCAGGGGGTTGCATCTGAGACCTCTCATGACCCTAAATGACGTCCATGAGGGTCAGCTGCAACATGCACGTGGACATGATATGCTTCCAACTTCGATGAAGAGAGAGATATTTGGTAGTGACAGAAAATGATGAACCCTTTACTCTGAGCACAAACACATTTAACCATGCCTCGCAAATGGTTCATCAGAATGATCAGTAATGCGCTTAACGCCAATGTTTTTTCTCCCTCCACAATCAGTGACATCCGAAGGATTTTGGGGGCCATGGGCCAAACATACTTTGGGGGCTCCTATTCGGAACAGATTTGAATTTATGATCCAATTTCAGCTCTTTCATGACCTATTTGGCGAGGTCACTCACCCAAATTCTAAATGTGTTTGCATCTAATATTCAGGGGTAGTGATGTGTGTTTTCAATATTGTAACGCAGCAACTGCTTACTATCATTACTGAAAATAATCTCTGTGACCCCTTCCCATTCCTCATAAGTGACTTCGGTTTTGAGCTAAAATAATCTTTTTTTTATGGAAGATGCATGTAACAAACACATTTCACTGCAAAATACCTGTAATAGACTCTCATTCATCAATCACATTAAAATAAAGGAACACAGTCTTTAAAACAATAAGTTTAAGAATTATTCAGAGCCAACCACATATTCAACCCATTCCAATCCAGATTCAGGAGCAATCACAGAACCAAAACCCCACTTCTAGCAGCCACGGATGACATGCAAATCCTAATGGACTGCGGCGAGACAGCTGCCCCCATCCTGCTTGACCTCTCTGCCGCCTTCAACACAGTCTCTCACACCACCTTGGGCACCAGACTACACAACACCCGCATATGCAGCAAAGCCCTGGAGTGGATCCGCTCGTGCCCGGAGGGAGGGAGGTTCCCACCTTTTACCTCAAAGCCAACAGTAACCAGCCGCAGAGTACCCCAGGGCTTCCTGAGCCCCACCCTCTTCAATATCTACATGACCCCGCTCACCTAAATCGTCAGATACCAGGGGCTCAAATTGTCTCATACGCTGACGACACTCAGCTCATTCCCTCCCTGACGAACTATCAACATCTAAAAATAACTTTTACAACTCAATGAAGGCAAGCTCAACTCGGACAAGACTGAGATCCTCATCCTGGGCCCAGCCACTTCTGCCTGGGACAACCCCTGGTGGCCCAGTACCCTCAGAACTGCATCACCTTCAAACTCCCAAGCTACGCATACTAGGCCCTCCCCACAGCATCAGATAAGCCTACCTCAACCACCGCCTATCCTTCTACACTCCCTCCAGGCAACTCCGCTCGGTACAACTGGCCCTCGCCACCATCCCCAGGATCCGGAAGAGCACAGCAGGAAGAAGATCCTTTTCTTACCTCTCTGCGCAGCCCTGGAATACAATGCCACTCCACCTCAGGCAGTCCCCATTGCTGGCTCAGTTCAGGAAGGACCTCAAGACCTGGCTCTTCAACCGAACCGCGCCCCCTCCTCCCCCCAGCTAGCACCTTGAGACCACCAGGGTGATAAGCTGCGCTATATAAGTGATGATTGATTGAAGGTCATCAGGGTAACACTCTGCAGAACAGAGAAGGCTCTGTCAGGTGGCCCCTGAAAGGCTGGGGCCCAGGGCCAGAGCACACTTTGCCAATTCCTTAACACATCTCTGTCCACAATACTTTAAGCCTCCATTTGCCGCTGCACGAAGTAATTGAGGCGAAACATAAAAAGTGTTTTGGGAGGTGGACCCTGTTGTCCACCATACAAAAAGGCCACTGAAGAGGGAGAAGGAGTGTGGGCGGGGAATGTGAAGTAAAAGCCATTGAATGAGCCTAAATGACCTAGTTTAGCAGTGCCTCAAGTACAGTGGCCAGGCGCTCTGAAAACAGCAGGAAGTTGAAACTGCAAGAGAACAGAAAACATTCTCAAGAGAAATAGTAAGAACAAAGGCAAACACTGACAAAGCCAATTGTTTTTTGCGTTTGTACAGTGAAAATATTTTTTACGAAGTTACACTAGCATATACAACAGAGGTACAGTTTGAACACCAGCAGTTTATGCATCTTCCACATTCAAGAGCGTACTCAGCAGTAGTATTGTCCTCACACACAGAACAAGCAAAGCATGAGCAGCAGCAATTTAGGCCTCCTTCATACACTGAACTATGACGTCACAGGCAGTATCTGTGAACACTTTCTTATATTCACGATCAGCACTACACAGATACCCATTGCCACAGCTACAGTACAAGTAAGAACAGGTAATGATTTAATGCACATACATTTTAGTTTAT
Source organism: Pleurodeles waltl (assembly GCF_031143425.1). Classification (NCBI taxonomy): domain Eukaryota; kingdom Metazoa; phylum Chordata; class Amphibia; order Caudata; family Salamandridae; genus Pleurodeles; species Pleurodeles waltl. The sequence goes on from NC_090444.1 coordinate 1,182,865,089, forward strand.
ACAGTTATTTATCCAGTGTCTTTATCAGCTGGTTTGGAACTCAGCCCAAGACTAATTTAAAAGGTAAAACAAGGTTATAATACATTATTTATCTAATATTACACACAGTCTGTACTGCCCAAGCAACATTTGCGTCTGAGTAATCCCAAATTTTAGGTGTAGCTTGTCTATATGTAAAAATATCAGACATATAAGGGCACATTCACTCAGGAATCAGAAGTAAGAAAAGTACATTTTAAAGCTCAACTAACACGGACTCTAAGGCAAGGATACCCATTTACCACACATAATACATTTAGCATTATAGGTAAGGAGGCATGTAGTCTTCAAGGTCATGCTTATCTCATACCTCAAACTGAATCTTGAAAGCAGCATCTAAAATATACTGTGGTTGATCCAAGAACAAATATAAAAACAGAATCACGTTTTCACCCATGTAAATCCGGGGCAACATGCTTTTTCTGCCTAGGACGATGTTTGACAACTTCATCAGGTCATTCGAAAGTGACCAACTACTCTATGCCAGTCTCAACCATAGAAAACTGATCATTCCGAAAATGGTAGGCACCCTGTGCCCCTCACAACTGTTAGCGAACAAGCATTATTAATAAAATATAGTTAAACAAATTGTTTAAATGACGTGTACTAAAGGGCCTAATTATAGAAAATCGTGCTGAAAATGTAAAACGTGCATGTTTGCATTGTGATTATCATGGTGGTGTACACTACCTAGAGTTCTATAAACAATAATAAATAACTTTGGAAACATAGTTTGATGAATCATAACCATTTGTACTGACAAAAGAGAATTAATATTGATGAATGAAACAAATGATTTAAAATCATTATTGACTGATTAATTAATGTACTAAATATGACTTGTAATACATGAATTTAATTAAGAGTAATGGAATACTAATTATAAGATTTACATGGTCGGATTATTGAAATTGTTTTATTCTTCATGTATTAGCATTAGTCAAAATGGCTAAGCTTTAGTATTTTTCCACAAGTACAGTGTTGAGATGTTATGCTGACTTTATTGAAATTATTTTGCAAACTTTGTTTATTAGCTATCTCATTGAAAGCTCACAGTGAAAAACTACTGTTTTTTCCACTCTGTTCATTCTGTACTTCCTTGCGATAACTACTGAAAGCTTTAAAAATAGGTCTTAGTTTCTGATAGTAAATAATGTTAGTAAAAATGCCATGTTCTGTGCTGTTTTCCACAGTGTTAATATTAGGCAAAAACTGTCATCTGGAGAAGTAAGTCAGCATGAGCTTGTCTGGAGGAAATGTGGAGAAAGTTGTAATTGGCGAAAGAATACAATTCACTTTGTTGCTCACTGTCACACCTCAGTCTTGTCCAATAGGAATCTAGCTAGTAACGTTTGGGATTTAATTAAGCAAAGTTTCAGGTGATGTAGTAGAGAAGTGCAGTTAAGTAGTAGTTTATTTATGTTAATTTCTACAGATGACTTGCATGATTATGATTTTAACAATTCAGTTACTTTAAGCCCAACTCTAATGAACTGTTGCCCTTTTATATTCCTGATGCCGATCGTTGAGGACCTACTGTTCCTGGGCTCTGCTGCCAAAGACTCTGCTAACTGATATTTCTTTTAGGATAAGTATAAACATTGCACATTTGTTTTCTTTGCAGGTTTTCCTTAGGAAATCCAACCACATTTTTGTTAACGCCATAGTTCTCATGTTTTCCAAATTCATTTTTGCCTTATTTTTACATTTTTACATGTGCAAAGCCTAGCCCTACGCATGTTTTTCGAATTGAAAGTAGAAGCAGGTATGTCCAACCCAATAACTGAATTAAGTGTTTATTAATTGATTATGACAGAATCAACTGCACAATTAAAAAAAACTGTTGCCATTTCTCAATAATCCTGTTGTTAGTCTGTATAATTCTTTTGGAGTTTTAAATGGTGATTGCTCTTGTCAGACTAAGATTCTTCAGACGTTTTGGACAACCTGTGTTGTTTCTGTATTGCTATCATCTGTTTTTGCATATTATTTGCACGACTTTAGCATTGTTAATATAAGGGCAATAAATGTTTAAACTTTACTAAACTGGTGTAGGGATTCATGGCCACGTAGGTCATGTTGTGTATAAATTACTGACTTCTTATTGCATATTGTTGTTGTTATTGCTATTGGTTCTTATTGTTTGATTTGATGCTCGTATTACGCCTGTCTGAGTCAAAAGATATGAGTCGACCTCTGAGGCTAGTAGATGTCACTGCCCAATTATGTGTCATCTAAGTCTAATTTAGGAGGCCACACGCTGACACAGCCACCTATCATACAGGCCACACTACATTGAACAATCAATCGACCTTAGGAAAGGGTGTCACAAACCCAACTGAAATCAGTGGGCTTCTTGGCCTCATCAGGGGTTTGAAGCTACATATAAAAGCCATAATGCAAAGTAATACAGAGCAACCAAGAATGGGCTGTGGGAAGGTGACATAACAATGCAGCACATACTGTAATTACCATTCTGACTGCGATATCATTCTGGGCCAGAATCAGACCCACTTTCCCATGACTCTTTTCAACTAAATTGGGACTTTTTATAAAAGCTCTCTATTGTCAGAGTATACCTTACATTCTGTGCACTGGTAAAACAGGGTTGGAGCTAAATAATCTTCCAACAACCAATTCCAGTCTTCTCTGTGAGTGGCCGATGACACTTACCCACATTACTAAGCCATTACTGAGCACCAGGAGAAGGGTGTAGATGTAGCTCTATGTACCCCCTGGTCAAATCTATGACATACTAACTGCAAGTCATACACAGTGGTCTACAAATTTGCATGGCCCCGTCCAAAAAGATGCGTTTCCTGACTACATGGAAAATGAAGATATGCAAAGAGCAAGGTTGTAGTAGCATTCTTGTGCATGATTAACAACCAAACTAGTGACTCCTACAATGAGCAGTAGCACACGTCAGACCAAATAATGTTCTGGAAAACAAAAACACTGAAGGACTATACCATCACTCTAACATTCTAGATAGAAATGAATACTTGCAGTAAAAGCTCAAAACACACATGAATGGTCTGAATAATTGGATATCATTGTAGAACCAGTGCAGGGGTGTGGAATTCCCATAGCCCAATGCCCAGGACATATTGTTTGGTGTCAAGGACAACACATTTTCATGTTTATTCTGTCCTTGGGAAAGGTAGGCCCAAACCCCTGCAGCACAAACCCTTTGGCTGCCAATTTACATTATGGAGCAGGGAAGGAAACTGTGTGCAGTTTAGGTAATATTTGTTTCCATATGTTAATGCTGTTCAAACTTGTACTTATGGTTCATTAATGCAAAGCCTTTATTAATAGGGTAATCGCCGTAAATAAATGTTGTAAGCTCGGACTGCACTACTGACAGTGGCTCCAAAAAACAAATGTGTACACACACGTTTGAAAAATGTAACAATATGAAGCTATGTGTAATGCTCCCCGAATGCTCGCTAATTAGATGCAAATATTTGCAGAGCTTGAAAGCAAGATTGATGATTCTTTGCTTTCAAAATAAATTGTTCTCAAAAAATGCAATTAGGGGAAAAAATGTTTTGCAAAATTACTGTGAAATTTTCTGTATCATTTCTTTGAGGCATCATTTAGTAAAATGTGTTGATGCATGGCAGTAATTCCAAAAAATATTCATAATGGAAAATCAGTGAAACCAGTTTTAACAAGATTATGCGAAACATGAAAATAAACAAGCACAGGTAAAGCCAATAGGTTCGACATTGGTGGTCAGTTTAATGGCCAGGGCCACTGGGATTATGCAATTGTGTGGTAGTGGCGATTTTTGCATAATTAAAGATTTGGCGCATATGCCACATAATCCATCAACTGCCACAGGATCTGCAGACTTTAACAAAAAAATTGTTTCTAGCTCGAAAGGTTCAAAAGTTACTAAAATGCAAAGACATGTGTTGCCACTCAGTGGAAGGCCTTCTGCAAAGCTGGATTGGTCACTTCTCTATTGCTTACTGCTATAATTTGGCGTTAAACTGGTAGTCAATGAGGTGCTACCAATGCCCAGAGAGTGTTACCAAGTTTAAAAATGACGAAATAATGAGGTAATACTATTTCAAAATGTGCCGCATTATACAGCATCATTTTCCTTGTCTTGCAGCATAATTTACTCAACCCATGTACAAAATGTGACTCTCTCCGGCCGCTTAATTCCAGTGGATCTTCTTATGGCTTTGTCAATGTATGTCTTGTTTTCACATGGCTATTGTGAAACTTTATTGTTGTGGGAGCTGCTGGCCCCTCACCATTGTAACAAACATTGGCACAAAGCAAAAACACACACTGCCACAGTAGTAGTAGATTTATTGGCATAGTTAATTAAAACCAACGCCAATTCAACTCATCACATTCACAAGCCTACAAATACTCACAACTCGCATACATTGGTACGATTAAAATGAGTAATTACAGACAGGACCTGTGGGCTGACCCCACCTGGTTTCCCTAAAACTTAAAACATGACATATTAAAAGAGAATCAGTAGAGATATAAGGACAAAACCTCACTTCTGACCATAGCTTTGCAATGGCAATACGGCATTGACTGTCAATCCCTAAATCTGATGGTGCTTAGTTACACCTCGTACTGGATGTAAGCCAGTGACACCCAGTGCACAAACCTTTCAGCTACCGCCCTGTTTGACATAGATTAGCACGCCTGCACCATAAACTTGGTCCCCCGGCAGGCAAAAGGAATCGAAGAGCCGCTTAACCAGCTAATAAAAGAGCGTATTTGAAGGGCTGTGCAAGTGTGTTTCAAAAGTATTTTCCTTTGTTCCACCAGTGCAGGGCATAAACAGAAAAGATGCACGAGGGACTCTTGTCTGTACCCACAAAGACGGCACGCTTCCAACCTGAATTGCTGCTTCTCGGAGGGGACCATATCTTTGGTGGCAATTGACCCAAAGCACAAAAGCATAAATTGTTGTTTCCACGATTGCGTGAAAAAAGCCGATAGATATTCCTGGGGTCTGAGTACTTTGTATGATGATAGTACCACCCAGGCATGTTGCCTTTTGGCAAGTGTGTTCTTATCTGTAGTGAGCAACAGTGACCGGGTTGCAGCATTAAGCATCCAGAAAAACTCTCCTTTGATAAAACTCATGCCCCAGACAATATTCAAGCCCAGGACCTTTATTGAATTATTTAGGTGGATTCCCCATGAGCCGATGATATTATGGCGCTGTTGTTCCTCAATTTCAAGCCAGCATAAGTTGCAAAACTTCCTGTTTCTGCAGCTCGGAATCACCAGCAGAGTTTTACAAATGCATTCTTGCTCTGGAATATGTAGTTTTTTAACCCAAATTTGAGGTGAACCTGAGTTGGTGAAGCTGAGTTAGGTAGCTGAAATACAGCTTTATAGGACTTCGTTTGAATTTGATTGAAACCTGCTGTTTCTTTGCCCAGCACTGTCTCAGCCCCATAAGTGACTGTTGGCATTAACTGTGCTGTCATAACGGAGAGCACGTAATTGCATGATGGGCAGCTCAGTTTTTGTTTTAGAATCTTGAATCCATATGTCAGGGCTTGTGGCTTTGCTTGAGCAGCCACAAGCTGGAGCTTGAAGGACAGGTTTTTATCTACTATGAAGCCTAAATATTTGTAAGTGGCAATGACCTCCTCCACCTGGGTCCCATCGATGAACCATTAGTCAGATTTATGTTTTGAGTCCACCAGTCTGACCACTGTGGTCTTTTTGAGATTCAGTTCTAAACCTTGTTTGGTAATGTAATCAGTAAATGCATCAATGCTACACTGCAGACCGACTGGAGTTTGACTAAGAAGCACAATGTCATCTGCATACTGTAACCATGCAACTGTTTCCTGGGCCAGAATCGGCGGATGGTTTGATATTAGATAGAAAGCCGTGGCAAGATCGACTAGATATAAATTGAAGAGCATAGGGGCTAAGACACATCCTTGCTTTAGACCATTTAAAGTTTGAACTCTGTTGGTTACATGGCTGCCTGCTCTGATCTTGACTTGCGCCCAGGTGCCTGTGTATAATTCCGTAATCGTGGTCAACAGGCAGCTGGGTAGAACCCATCTTTTCAATTTTTCCCCACAGACGGTCTCTCAGGACCCGATCAAACTATGACTCGAGGTCGATGAAACAATCAATCAGGAATTTGTAAAGCGCACTACTCACCCGTGAGGGTCTCAAGGCGCAGAGGAGGGGAGGAGGGAGGTACTGCTACTGCTCGAACAGCCAGGTCTTGAGACGTTTCCTGAAGGTAAGGAGCTCTTTGGTCTGGTGCAGGTGGGTGGGAAGAGTGTTCCACGTTTTGGGGGCGAGATGCGAGAATGATCTACCGCCAGTTGTAGATTTCTGCAGACGCGTGGAACAGTTGCAAGGGCGAGGTCAGCGGAGCGGAGAGGAGAGTCGTCTGTTGAGGTATTCTGGTCCGGTGTGGAGTGCTTTGTGAGCGTGGGTGAGGAGTTTGAAGGTGATTCTCTTGTTGACTGGGAGCCAGTGCAAATTTTTCAGGTGGTCTGTGATGTGGCAGAGGCAGGGGATGTCCAGGATGAGGCGTGCGGAGGCGTTCTGGATGCGATGCAGCCTCTTCTGGAGTTTGGCCGTGGTTCCTGTGTAGAGGGCATTGCCGTAGTCCAGCTTGCTGCTACGAGGGCTTGGGTGACTGTTCTTCTGGTTTCGGGGGTATCCATTTGTAGATCTTTTGGAGCATGCGAAGTGTGTTGAAGCAGGAGGAGGAGGAGACGGCGTTTACTTGCTGGGTCCTGGATAGTGAGGGGTCCAAGATGAATCCTAGATTGCGTGCGTAGTCGGTGAGAGTCGGAGTGGTTCCGAGAGTGGCAGGCCACCAGGAGTCATCCCATGCGGAGGGGGTGGAGCCGAAGATGAGGACTTCCATCTGGTATGAATTGAGTTTGAGCCAGCTGCTCTTCATCCATTCGACGATGGCCTTCATTCCTTCGTGGAGGTAGGTCTTGGCGGAGTCCTTGGTGAGAGAGAGGATCAGCTGGGTGTCACTGGCGTATGAGATGATGTTGAGGTTGTGGGATTGGGTGATGTTAGCGAGCGGGGCCATGTAGATGTTGAAGAGAGTCGGGCTGAGGGACGACCCGTGGGGTATGCCGCAGATGATTTCAGTGGCCTCCGAGCGGAATGGGGGGAAGCAAACTCTCTGGGTTCTGTCGGTGAGAAAGGAGGTGACCCAGTCCAGGGCTCTGTCATGAATTCCAGGATTGCTGAGGCCTAACCATAGGGTGTGGTGTCGAACGTGGATGAGAGGTCCAGGAGGATGAGGGCCGCGGTTTCGCCGCTGTCCAGTATGGTTCTGATTTCATCGGTGGCGGCGATGAGGGTGGTTTGGGTGCTGTGGTTGCTGCGGAATCTGGACTGGGAAGAGTCTACAGTGCAGTTCTACTTGAGAAAGAGGGTTAGTGGTCTGTTGACAGCCTTCTCGATGACTTCTGCCGGTAAGGGGAGCAGAGAGCTACGGTAGAAGTTCTCGAGGTCCTTTGGGTCTGCCTTGGGTTTTTTGGGGAGGGGGTTGATCTCGGCGTGTTTCCAGCTAGCTGGGAAGGTGGCGGACTCGAAGGAGCTGTTGATGTAATAGGCTCCTATTGAATTGTACCGGGGATGAAAAGGAGTTTATGATTACTCAGAGCCTTGGAATGTGGATAAGTGTAGCCTCCAGGCGGGCTTTTTAATATCAGCAATTTAAGGTTAGTGTCATATTTTGTATTCTGCACCATGTCAAAGGTCAGCATGGTGTTGGCCAGTACAACATGTTGTTGGACTTGACGATTCTCGGATACTGCAGGAGGTTGGTTGAACACTCTGAGATCAAGAGCAGCTCAGCCAGTACTGTCACTACGGCAACCTTGCCCAATGTACTGGCTGGTATTTCAGTCTACTTCCAAGGGGTTGGGATTGATGGATTTCCCCTGTGCTGGAATTCCGTCCCTGCCACAGTGCAGTGACCTAGGTGTCCAAGAAGCCTTGGGTTGCAGGTTTCGGTGAGATGATGGGCTACTGTATGCCCTGTCGATTTGTGTAGGGTTTTCCTAATTATCCTTTTGCATAATTGCCTGCCGTGGGGGGAAATGTTCTGCAATCCTCTCGGACTCCCTCATCTTTCCCCGCAGGGCCATTGCCCTGCGTACTAGTGGCATTTACAAATGACTTCTAAATGCTGTTTTGGTGAGCCGCCTTGACCTTCTTCCTAGCTTTCCATTGTCGTTTCTAGTCTCTTTTTAGTGAGAGAGACCTCAATTACTCCTGTAGCTGTTAATGCTTCTCCGATAGTCCCTTACTCAGTGGGACTTGTTAGCTGACTTGTTGGCTGAGTAATGGAAGCTTTGTTTCCCCCAGCGGGGCTCTGGATTACCTCCTGCAGTGGGGGGCCAGATGCCTGTGGATTAGTGGTTGCTAATTTCTGATTCACTGTCAGCAACGGTCTTATCTTGGAAATTCTCATGCATGGGCCTGGCCCTCCTACAGAGCCCATCCTGAGATCTTGGGGCTTGAGCCCTGACTTCCGTCAAGATTTAATTTAGAAGTTCAATGGTTCTAGGAGAGTTGTCTCCTGAAGGGACACATTGACAATGCACTTGCTGAGTGTAGGAATGGGTCTGGGCCCTCCTTATGAGGTCATTCAACCCTTGAAGCTTCTTGTCAATGCTCACAAATGTGTGCTACCAAGATGTTGAGTAGGTCCACCTGGGTTTCCTGTTTGTCTGCTTGACAGTAGATCGCCTTGGACATAGTATGCATGGATGTGAGGAGTGCTGGCCAGGAGGCCCCAGCCTCCCCGAAAACCGTCCGGTCCTTTTTGGGGAAGGCATCCAACAAGGCAGCCACTGGAACACTGGTCTCCACTGGCTGTGCCGGTTGCCTGATACTGTTCCTGCTTAACTGGAACACTGGGGCACCTGAGGTTGGAGGAGGGATGAGTCACTATCTCCGTCAGTGAGCCACTACGGCTACTAGTATGCTGATTTGGGGTGGCAATTGGGCTTGCTGGATGCTCACCCCCACCTTGCGTGGTGTTTGAGTCAGACAAAATGGCCACCATCTCAGCTGAATGTACTGTGACATGGGAGTCAGAGAGATCAATTAGTGGTGGATCGTGCTTCATTATGCAATAATTGATCCCCCCTTACGGGATTTCTGATAGTTGCGATGGTTGTAATGCTAATGGTACTTGTGGGGATAGTAACAGGAGTTCTGGCTCCAATTGCTGAGATTCTGGGGGGAGAAAGAGTCCTGTTGGTTACCAGTGTGTATTTCCACCCTTATCTATTGTTGGGGGCACTTATGACGCTTGGAGTTCTGCTGAGGAGGCTCACTCTGTCGGGTGGGGGGGGACCTCCCTATTTGCTACGACGGTGGCCTCATTATAGTTCGGGTGCAGTGGGTCTGTCTGAAAGATGATAAAAGTTGAGCTGGGCTTTTCGGCTGGTTTAGATAACAAGAAGTCAGTAATTTTGTACCCCCTCTTTCTTGTGTTGCCCAATTGATTTGCTTGAATTGAGTTTGCTCGAGTTGTTAACTGCTTTCTCAGCCGCCATTCAACTGATGATGGAGGCACTTGGCTGGCCTATTGGGTCCGATGGTCCCACAAGACCCGGGGAACTTTGTCTTGGCCTTTTTGCCGCCTTTCTCCTGCCCAGAGTTAGTGGCATCCTTACTCCTCCTCAGCTCTTTACCAACTATAGGCAGTTGGTAGTTGATAGCTGCCGGTTGTTGGGTGACCGACTGGACTAGGCTAGAGTTGATGGCCTTATGTCGGGGCCTATACAACGATGGAATTGAGAGGAGAGGCGAGGTGAGGAGGAGCTTGGCAGACTTCCCTTAAGCACAAACCGCACCAGTCTATCACCGGCCGCTTCCGTGCAGAAGGTGGCTGCGGCCTAAAGACTCTGAATAGCTCCCTCCCTGCACCCTTGCTGCTGGATTAGACTGTGCAGTAAAGTACTCATATGTTGGGACCTGGGTCCTATATCTTTAATTCGGGCTATGATGACACCCGGACTCCCGGAATAAGAGAAAGCTGTGGCTGTGTCTGCGGAGGGCGGGGTGGGGTCGACGGCAGAGGGAGGCCAGAACACCACAGACCAAACACCCCCTCCCCCCTGAACCACCTAGCCTCGATCTCGAGGGGGGCTCTCCACGGGGGCTAGAGGAGGGGAATACAGCGGCCACCCTTTTGTGCCCCCAACCAGGACGAATCGAGTCAAGGGGACCAGGGACCAGGAGCCTGAGAACAGGCCAGGCGCAGCAGGGCCTGAAGACTGGAAGAAGGCTAAAGTACTGGGAGGGGGTCAGTGCAACCAAGCAACCCCCACTCCTCACCTTGTCGCTTCCCATGACCCAGCGTCCACTGCCGCGCCTAGCCCTGCTCCTCCTGCTCCACCGATCCACGCTGTCCACCGTCTCACACACAGCCGAGAGCCACCTGGCATTAATAGCACTGAAGACACCTTCAAGTGAAGTCAAAAGTTGTTCCTGGCAATGAATGAAACTACTTTGTCTGCCGATACGCTCATTGTGAAAGAGCAGGTTGCTATCACTCAGTGAAAGAGAGAGAGAATTTTAATAAAAACAAAAGGTCTTGGTTAATGCAAGACCTAATTAGGGGCCCGATTATTAAATAAGTCCAAAAGTGCACTCATGGTATATGTCGTTACATTAGTGCAGATTTCCGTATTTCATGAATTCACAGAAACTTACAGAAGTAGACCACAAAATCATACTCCTGAAAAATATTTGTGAATTGTATTTTAGCACGAGTAAATATACGTGTTTAGATTTGCTCGTGAGAAAATCTGTTGAGCGTTTCCAAGTTCACTTTCCCTCTAACCACTTTTTTTCTCTCCAACCCTGGAAGAAGTTTTACTTCAAACCATGTAAGGAGTAAATGTCCAACCTTTTTCAGTATGGGAAAAAAAATCAGAGAAGAGCTGGTTAAAACTCTTAAAACATGCAAGTTATTTGGGTTGCACAGACTCAAAAGGGCACTCCAAACCCGGAATTTTTGCTTACCACCACCTTCAGCACCAGTATGTAGATATGCAGAAAGGTGGCAAACTAAGGCAATTGCTAGTATTCAAGTCCTATTATAGCATTATCCCTGGCATAATTAGAGAGGCTAGTATCAGCACTCTTATATAATAAGATTGCTGCCATAAGTTGTTGCCACGATACATGACACCAAAGTGTCAGGTAGATTTTTTTTTTATAGGACAAGTAGATTTATGAAGCAGCCTGTCCCATGGACAAAAGGATATTTTATGAAATTCTACACCCCTGCTTGTCACAGACTAATAATATGAAAATTTAATTTTTGGACATGAGGAAATGAGACAGTGATAATCAAACCTCCCTACCACCTCCATGCTAGACCATCCATGTCAGGCATGAAAATCCCACAGTTGACAACAATCTGTAATTTCTCAGTAACACACAACACAAGACAAGACACATGTACACAATAGATCAGTATACTAACCAGTGATGGGGTCATATTTCTGAATAAGAGGTCTTGCGCACATTGATCCAACAGTACAAAACTGACCATGTAACCAATCTCTTGACCACTGTTTGGCACAAGTTGGGTCTCAAACAAAGAAGTGTGGCTTATTTCTTTCAATCATTGATACTTGGAGCATCACACATATGTTCATATAAATCATGAAGAACAGACTACCACTACTGCGATCCGCAAAAAGAGGCCACCTCTTGTTCCAAACACTATCCTTTAAACCATTGGGTCTTTTCTTTTTTATCCCACAATGAATGAGAAGCTCCTTATGAGTGGTTGTCAAATATCTGGTTAGCTTTTCAAGATGTAATTACTTTGTAATGCCATTCATCAATCTTGAAATTTTGGACGGGCACCTACTTTGTAAGAGTCCATAGGATCCCAGGAATTCAAGTTCCTTGACTCATGTGTTATCACTGTTTCAGCCTTCAGACTGAATTCATGCCATGGTTTTGCTTCTTCAACTTGCAGAGAAAATGATCCCTTGTCCCCCTCTTTCAACTATGGAAGCAAGGCATGCCAGGATATCCATGGCAGTATGACTCTGCAGTAAGCGTTTCACCATACAGTCAATGTCATACCCAGGACGCTTATTAAACCCAGGATGTGGAGAGCACAACTGGCAGCAAGGTCTACAGGTAAGAGGCAGCACTCAATGAAAAGAGGAACCTAAAATGTATAACCAGACGTATTTTCTCTTTACTCTCCTTTCCTTGATAATCTTAGGAGTGCTCCACAGGTTAGATAAGAATCATATGTACCAGTGTGGACCTGCTTTTGGGTGTGTATTTTTCAAAGCAAAAGTAGGCTTGTGTGAGACAAAAAAAACACGAAGAGATATAATCTGTCCTTTATTTTGCAGTAACGGATGTCCAAACCCAATAAAGCTAATGTTTTACTGAGGTGGTCATTTTCATCCATGCTTCTAGAACAGACAACTTTCTAATTGGAAAATACTCCTCCAGGTAATGGGACATATCCCTTTTCCATCAAATGCAGGGTGCTGCATGAAGGTCACAGAAAACCAACTGACAGTAATATTAGTAACACAATCAAAATGACAATTGAGGTGTTAAAATGATTAAGGCTGTGTATTTGTGTAGTTTTTATCTCTATTCTGTTGACCAAAACATTTTTGAAGAGGTCGAGCTGAAATCCATTTAGACTTCAAATATATACTTTGACCTTGACTACTGCAGTTGATTATTTTGATACTTTAGGCCCAATTTGGTGACAGGGTACTCCGTTACAACAGTTTACCCTGGCCACTAAATACTCAGTCCACCCACCCAATTCTCAATCAGGCAAGATTCCAGATTTAAAATGACTGAGTAAAATTTACTACATCGGCGTAAACCTAACTCTGATGTCCTGAGGGAGTGTGGGCTGTTACAGGAAAGTCATTCGACCACCCGTCCTATTTAGAGTAGGCAGTCATTTGACTTTTTTTTTTTTTTTTTAACAGTCCATCACGGTCAGGAATATTTTGAAAGTGAGAGACAGTGAAAAAAATATTTTAAAAAATTTAGCCCAGAGTGTTGGAACCATTAATTTGGACTTTTCCAAAAACAAACGGCAGCTTAGGGAGTTTGTTTTTAAAAAAGTGAAAACGTTTAAATAATTTCGTATAATTGCTTTTTGTGGCGGTTCATAAAAACCCACAGAGTTCACTGAAATTTGACAGGCATAGTAAACGTAGGCGTAAGGCCTTCACCACTCTAACTTTCTTTACTCTGTCTGCTAAATTCTAATTGGGTCAATAATTAGTCTAGGAAGAAAGGGGTAACACATTCTCAAGGTTTTTTTTTTTTTTTTTAACATTGTGAAGAACAGCCAGCAAAAAAACTGAGACTTTTATTTACCCCCCACAATTTTATATCAAGCTGAGAAATAATCAATAATTTGACTGTTGGTCATATTACTCTACCAGGAGAAGGAATCCTACTATGTCTGAGGGCACAGATGGACAGACAGTAACTACACCAATGTGAGAGTTCATTAAAATAAAGGCACAGTAGATAGATAACTGGCAAATAATTGTCTTCTGTTCCACTGCAAAACAAAAATGTTTCAGCCATGGCTCTTTAAATAAGCACAAAAATGTTTCTCCACTTTGCAGAAAGCAAAAAGTGCAAACCCTTGTTATAAAGGGAACCCTGTATGAGAAGACCAGACACAGGACTGAGGACGGGAGGTTTGCCGAGATCTCATTCAGCCGGTGGAAATACATGACTTTCAGGCTCTCACTCAGAATACCCTGATTTAGCCAGGACCGTATATCTTAATTTTCAAAACTTAACTTCAACAGGCGTAGTGAAAGGACGGACAAAGTATGAGTCACACTCCTACCCACGGGGACACCCCACAAAGAGGTACAGGACGAAAACTTCAGGTGGGATACTGTACGACTGAACCCGACAGCTGAGGGGAGGACCTCCAAGCAAACAAGCAGGAGGAAATAATTCCGGGCTTCCTTGTGTCTTCAGGGCTGACGTATGTGTACCTACTTCAGATCTGCTTATAGAACAAGAGGGGTATAAGAAAATTTATTTAAAAAGTATACTTTAAAATGCCTCATGTAGCCCCCTTTCTTTACACGTGTAGGGGGGTGGGGGTCATTGCTCACATGAAGGACTGGGCCTTACGGCTCCATTTAATTTGGGTTCAGTATGCCCCACAACTTATAAAGTCACACCACTGCTCAAGTATCCTGAAGAGAAGTTCCAAAATGTAAAGCAAAATATAATTTTCTCCAAAATAATGACTCTTCATACTTTGTTTTAATGATACAGTCATTGAATATATTTTGTTCTCTATTGCCGAATGAGAAATAAGCAGCACTTCATAAACAGACCAACATTCCTTTACTCAAACTTTACAAGTTAAACTGTTTTCACTTGCGACTGCCAAGCAGCCAATCATTCCCTCATTATAATTTTAAAGATCTGATATGAAAATAATAAATAACATCATTTCGAATTTCAATGTAATGTTCAAAGAGGTTTTTTGCTAAATCAAATGGAATATAAAGCCACAGGTCTAGTAAGTAGCAATTCCACAGAGCAGGTAGTAATTTGTTGAAAGGACACATTATCAGCAGTTTAATGCAAATACATTTTAAAAATAGTTGTAATTCATACTGTGTAGTAACACTGAGAAAAATTCCTGCTATCCTCTAATGAACTTTAGCCTTACAAACATAACAAGCATTTGCAATGCAATCGGTCTCGCATTTGTGAAAGTTAAAGCGCTTGACGGTGAAAATTGCATTTTACGTTTGTTTTTTTTGTATGCAGTCGAGTGATGATATCTGCATAGTGCAACTGTCATTCCTATTACCTTGCGGTGGAGGAGAACCAGAAAATGGGAAATAGGTTATGAGGGAGGCAGACAAAAGTAATAGGCTGGCTGAGAGAAAAAAAAAAAGTAAAAATATCCTGGAAAAAGCAAACACTCATAGAGAATGCTAGATTAAGGAAAGCGTGTGAAATGTAAGTAGGAGCAACATGGTTTTACACTGCTGGCTGAAAAAAACCTGCAACATTTACTGCTCTAATGTGAAGCCTGTGAAATGCTTATCAGGAGGTTAACCTAATCCATACAGTAATTTCAGTGAATAATAAATATTTTCTCCATCCCTGGTATGCATCTGAAGATGAAACTCAAACTTCACCCAACAGCAGAATATTCAGTGTAGGCTAAGGCTTTTGAAACCTGTCTTTGCAGGTACGAAATATGCATTTCAAATTAGTGCATTCCTAAGAGCGCCCCAATGTGGTTTGTGCTTTGGTGTTGTAAATGTGCCAGACCACCTCCCTTTGGGTTGAAAATGACAGGCTTGTTTGTTCCCCCGAGCTTTTTTAGGGACTTTGGAATGGATTTTCTCCATCTCCTCCCTGTGCAATGTTTACGCAAGGTTTGGGAGTAGTGCACCTGGTGAAAGAAAATAAATGAAAGCCAGGATGGGACTAATATTCTGTGCTGTGCACTGGCATTTTGTTCTGAAACAGCAGTCAACCAAACAGCCAGGCTCAGTTACAAAAAAAAAAAAAAAAAAAGAGAACTCTAGAAATGTGCATGTTTAGGCTCTCCAGAAGTAACTGTGTGGAAGCTGAAAGGTGGTAATTTATCATCACAAGCCTTGAATTCCCAGTGTAAACAGGTGAAAGGTTGCTGCAGTGCTTCGTGGTCTGCACCTGTCATACTTTCCTTCATTCTTTTCAAACATCTGCCTCTGTCTTCCCTGACACTTGAAAGCAGTGTTTTGCTGTTTCCAGTAGCGGTGTGTTGCCAGTTTGCCTTGCTGAAGCCCAGTGACTGCCAGACTATGTAGCCTTTCAGAGGTGCCTTTGTGAAACATTAGGCATGTTCTCTCTTGCCATCTATACCTCTCAGCCACCTTTGTGGCTAAATTCCTAAACGAGGCAGAAAACAGTGAAAAAAATGTGCTAGACAAAGAATTTGACTATGGGAAATATGGTGGCTGAAAAAAATATATATTCTGGATAATGCAAACACTAATAGAGAATGCTAGATTAAGTAAAGCATGTGAAATGTAAGCAGGAACAACATGGTTACAGCAACACTTTTACACTTATTAAATGGTGGCTGAAAAAAACCTGCAACGTTCACCATTCTAATGTGCACGAAGCAAGGAAAGGGTGTAGTACCACAGGCTGTCCCTAGGTGACCCTAGGAACCTCTTCGAGCCACAAAAAGTACTGCACCCTGCAGTAGTGAACTAAAGACATACTCAATGACTCATGTGCCTGCTGAAAAATGAAGCATGGCGCCCATTTTGTGGAATGTTTTAAGCTGTGCCTTCAGGTTCTGAGGGAGACAAGAGTGATACTCTGGCTGAAAATAGGCAAACACTCATAGAGAATGCTAGATTAAGTAAAGCATGTCAAATGTAAGCAGGAACAACATGGTTACATTAGCTGAGAGTAAGAATGCAGTGGAAATGAAAAGGGAAGCTTCGCCGAACATGAGCAGGAAACCAAGAAAAAAAAAAGTTCCCAAAAGAACAGATGAGCACTAGAAAGTGTAATTATCCCATAGTTAGACCCTGCTTCCAGAGAGAAAAAGGAGGGACAAAGAGGCATGCCTGACCACTAGCAAGCAAGGATTTTTAAATGACACCGAAACTAACAAATGATATTGCTTTTAGCCCACAGAAGTATAAGTATACTAGAAGTATAAAATAGGCCATACGCTCAACCTAAAATGCTGGCAAAAAATGTCAGATATTTGTTAAAGACCCTGCAATTCAGAAAAACAGTCCTCAAGAGATGTTTTCATTTTCATTGTTTAAATAATAGTTGCAATTTTGCTCCCTGCTGTGCTTTTCTCAATATCTGCCAGCTCTGGCAGCAGGCACTGTGATATCGTATAACTCAACTGTGATAAGCTGTTAGTCGAGCAGCTACTCCATTTTCCTGTTACAGGTGACTAATGGTTTCACATCTAGATTGCAATGATTAAGTTACTTACCTTCAGTAGCGCCTTATCTGGTAAAGACTACCTAGCTGCAGATGATTACCTTCAAAAACTGCCCATGTGTCACACTGAATCCACAACATTTTGAGCAATCCCCTTGCGCGTCAGTCAGTGGCATCATTAGGCTCTGTGTGGTGTCATTAGAAGTGACGGTACAGTGCCGTATGTATGTACCACCCCAGTGCACTGACCTCAGTTCTTGAGTTTTTTTCCCACACCAGAAGCACAAAACCAAAGTGAGCTTGAACGACTAGTGTGCCAAGATTCGGTCCGGAAGGATCACTAGAATGTTAAATACATAGTTTGCAGAACGTGGAGGATGGGAGGGTCAGTATAGAAACTGCCACTAAATGGTGTGATAAGGCAATATGAAATGTGAGTAGCTTATCCATCTTATAGAGACTTCAAGCTGCAATTTCCCTACCTTAGAACAGATACTAGAGCAATCTTTCCCCAAAGGTGGGTCTGCGGACAGTTATATTAAAAAGTCCTGGAGGACCGAACAGTCAAAAGAACCATCTCACTGTATCCGGGTGTCTAAGCAGTAATGTTAGGCAAATATGTGCGGCAATGCCCCCGTTGGTGCTTGAAAGATGTTTGGTATTGGGACTTCTCCCGCCACTGCAGTGGTAACAGCCTTAGCTCTAGTTTACTGAGCCTGCATGCTCTCAGAGTGTTACTTCTTGCTCACTGCGTAGCAGATTTTAATTAATACATAGGATGATTCCTCTAGAGGTAGTTCATTTGTGAATTGCCTTGCCTTTCTTTGCACCAGCAAAAACCAACAGAGTTGATAGTCTACACAGAAGTCCGTGGTACAACGGATGTAAAATGGCAGCATCTTTTTGGGTCCAGATGGTGGTCTCTCTCCTCTTCCTTGGTCTGATGAAATGGGGAGGGATGAAAAAGGTAGGCAGTGTGTAGGTCTACCAGACATGAAAAGGTGCGACGACCTTTGGTAAAAAGGAGGCACAGGTCCTAAGGACCAATTTGTATGTGAAAAATGTTGTCCACAACGGATGAACCGAATGGGCCTGAAATTCACTAATCCCCCAGGCAGATGTTACTTCCACAAGGAAGACTGTTTCGACAGTCAACAGTCTGAGAGGGCACCTGTGCGTAGGCTCAAATAGTGAACGCATATAAAAGGTGAGAACTTAATTAACGCCTCGTTGGGGCATGATTAAGGGCATAGTGGGAAACGTGTTGTAAATCTTTTCGGAAACAAGTCGCAGGGGACTGGAACAAACAAGGCTTGTCCGGCAACCAAGGAAAAGTAGATATGGCAAAAAGGTACCCTTAGGTGTGCCCAGAGAAAGGAAGATGTAGATCATTTTCGTTGAGGGACACCTGGCTGCCAATATGACATCATGAACTTTGGAAGGGAGATCAAACACCCACAAATGTTGCCGCTCAATCTACACACTTGTAGGTAGAGAGTGTGCAGATTTGGGTGCAGAACACCTCCCTGTTGCTGCAACACCGCACTTCCTCCCCCCCCCCCAAAAAAAGAAGCTCGATCTGAGAAAAAATGCATATGCTCAGGAGTTCGGGATGCCAAACTTCCCATGCCCAATCTGGGGCCACTAACATGACTTGTGCCTGGTCCTTCTTGATCTTCTTGAGAAATATTGACAGAAGTAGTATTGGTAGAAAGGAGTATGAGCCGAGCTTTATTCAAGATGAAATTAGTCTCTGAGCGAGAGTCGTCTTGGAAACTCCTGTGCACAGAGGTGCTGACATTGAGTGTTCTCAGTGATAGCAGACATAACCAAGGCTCTCCCCAATCTTTGGAGAGACCTTGCACTACCTCTAGATGAAGATGCCACTAGTGATTTGTGAGGCATCGACGATTAAGATCATCTGCTTTGGTGTTCAGCAAGCCTGCCAGATGTGGAACCACCAGGATATGTCCTGATGTTCCAACTATGCCCAGAGGCACAGGGCCTCTTAAAACAGAGTCCATGGCCTCACTCAGCCCTGCTTGTTGAAATATCACATGGTGGTGGTGTTGTCTGTGAAAATCTGAACCAGCCTGCCCTTGATGGAAGGAAGAAAAGCTTTCCATTATAGGTCAATCACTCCCTATTCCAATAGGCTGATGTGGAGCGGAGACTCCACCGGAGACCAAAGTCCTCTGATCTCCACCATTCCCCAATAGACACCCCAAGCCAGACGTGACGCATCTATCACTACTGTGAGCTCAAGATGGGGTAGAGAGAGGGGTCTGCCGTTGGTCCAATTGCAGTCCATGAGCCACTTCTACAGATCTTTTGCGGTTTCCTCCAATATCTGGACCAGGTCAGAGATATTCTCCTGATGCCGTGCCCACTGGGACTTCAGATCCTACGCAGAGTCCACATATGTCAATGAGCATGCTTTACCAACAGAATTGAAGAGGACATGAGAACCAGCAGCCTCAGAGTCAGTCTCACTATAAGGCAGGCGAGAGGTTGAATTCTCAGAATCATAGCTTGAATATTCTAGATTCACTGTTCTGAGGGATAAACCTAAAACTGCACTGTATCCAGAATAGGTCAAATGAGAGGGAGTGTCCGAGAGGGAGTCAGGCATGTCTTTGGCATGCTGATAGTGAACCCCAGGGAATGCAGGAGGTTCAGTGTAGTCTTGGGATTAAGGCGACTGCCTGGGGTGAGCTCACTTTCGAAAGCCAGTCGTTGAGATAAGGGAAGACTGAGACCCCTGAACTCTGCAGATGAAATGCAACTACCAACATCACTTTTGTGAACACCTGAGGGGCAGTGCTAAGGCCAAAGGAGAGCACAGCAAACTGATAATGTTCTTTGCCTACCGTGAACCGCAAATAACACCTGTGGGCAGGCAGGATGAGGATATGGAAGACGGTGTCCTGCAAGTCCAGTGCCACCATCCAATCTCCAGGGTTGAGGGAAGACAAAACCTGAGACAAAGTGAACATCTTGAATAGCCCCTACCATAGCTACGGAAAGGGAGGAAGGTGGATTGGAGCTGTCATGGTCCCATGGTGAGCCCAAGTGACAAAGAGGTGACACTATCGTCCTTAAATTGTTCAAGAGCTGAATATGCCTGGTCACCGAAAAGGTGGGTCCCATTGAAGGGCATGTCCATAAGGGATGCCTGGACATCCCCTGAAAAGCCAGTTGTCCTCAGCCAGGTGCGCCACTGAAGTGACACTATGGAAGCGATGGCTCTGTCCAGCAAGACTGTCATATCCAATCCAAATATGATGGTGAAATTTACCACATCTTTCCCGTCACCAATAGCTTAGGAGAGTATCGCCCAGACCATGGGCATTACCTGCGCAACCACATCCCACACAGTGTGGGAACATCGGTCCAAAAAGCATATAGTGTTCAAGGACCACAGTGCCAGACTGGTGGAAGAGAAAATGATCTGGCCGAAGGTATCCAGCCTCTTGGATTCTCTACCCAGTGGTGCGGTAGGGAACGTGCTGGGATTTATCCTTGAGGTTGAGGCCTGGACCACCAGGCACTCAGGGGTGGGTTGCTGGGTAAGGAAGGATGAATCCCTGGGAGCAAAGCGATGGCTGCGGGTGAAGGTGCTGTGGCCTTGGTAATGCCTGTGTAGGGCTTGATCGAGGCCCCAAGCAGGACATTTATGAGGGCTTCATTAGAGGAGAGAAAGGCTCCTGATAAGGATAGGTAGGGCTGAAGCACCTCTCTCGAGATACTGGTCTTGACCTTGGACGTGGGCAGCTGCAGGTTCAGAGCCTCACCTGCCCTCTAAATCACAACAGCAAAAGAATCCCCTTCTTCCATTGTCACCATGGGAGGAAAGAGGAGGCCAGTGTCTGGTAAGGTGTTCAGAACACTGGCATCAGCCAGGTCATCATACCATGTGCTACTGCCCATGCACTCTACTAGGGGGTTGGAGTAGCCACAGGGATCATCATATCCACTCCATTCATGTTCCTCAAAGAGCCCTCCAGGAAAAAACTGGCTCCGTCTCCGATTCAGGCCATATGGACCTAGTCAGCGTCAGAGTTGGGTGACACCGATCTGGCTCTGTATCAGAGTTTGGAATCACAATGGGATTGGCGCCACTGGAAAGGTCCCTAACAAAGGTTGCAAAGTTGCAGCTGAGGCCGATCCAGATCCACCAACGGATTCTGAGGGCCCGACTGGTGCTGTGGGTAGAGATATCGGCAGAGCTCCAGTCGAACCCTGCCAAACCCATTGGGCCCAAAGGTGCTCCTGGGGGGTTCGACCGCCTGAAAATGAGGCTCATGGCTTCATAAAATTCTTGTAGTTGGGTGGGAGTCACTCCAACTCTGGGAAACTAAGGAAAGTGCAGAGCGGACCTAGTGTCAGACACAGGCTCCACAGGAATAACCTTGACTTGCATTGTCTGAAGAATGGGAGCAAAGCAGAGAAGTCGAACTGCACATCAACTTCTTGCTCTTCTTCTTGTGTGACTTACCTGAATAAGTCTGGAATCGTGACTAAGAATGATGCGAACAACTGTAGGAGGAGTCCCAAGACCTCCCTCTCAAACGGGACCTGAAACAGCATGGAGTTGTGTGACCAACAGGCAAACGCTTCATGGCTTACTCACAGATTAAGGGTTCATGGTCTTGCACTCCAAACAGGCTTCACAGTTGTGGCCCCATTCCATTATAAAGGACCTAGAGAAAGCTAAGCATCTTTGAGAAAAGAAGGACTGCTGTGTCTCGTTTTAGAGGTGTCTTATGTAATATTTGGAATCGTATCTAGTAGTGTATCCAATGTAAAAACAACTTTGCAACTATTCAACAGCCATATTTGTAACAGAGAAAACTTAAATGAATATATGGAGATATGTTAAGAAAAAGCTAACCATGTTTTATATTAGCAATGGGAAAGAGTGTAATAGTGGTTGTTTTTTAAGAATGTCATCCAATATATAAAAATAATTTCTTATACGGTAAACTGCAATTATTCTTTCAAAACTACAAGACTTATTTAGAAATTAGAGCTGTGAAACATCTATCATAAAGTGGCGGATGTCCCGTCCTCTGTATTTGAATGCTACCGACACAAATGCTCTTTAAATATGAAGGATGCTGTATCTGCCGCTCGTTGGAGGATGTCCTGCATCTGCCCAATCATAAATAAGTGCCTGTGTGTGTTTGTGTAGGCTAACTGGTCTAGGAAATATGTGATTGTATTGTGATACGATGAGGATAATTACGGAAAGTTCACAATCCTGCATGAATCTTTTTCCATTCAGCGTACAGATATGAAATAATATGGTCATTTTAATTGGAATGAATACTCTACATCAGGGTATCCAAACTTTTTGTTTTAGAACAAGAGCTACTTCTGATGGATAACAATTGCCCCATGCTACCAATGGCTGACAATTGCTGCAGTAATGACCGCATCAGAGGCAATCACAATAGTGGCAATCAAAATGGGAGCAATCTAAATGTATATCACAGTACGGACGGACATGAAATATTATATGAAGAATATTCATTAATACAATTTCATAAAGAATCAGATATACGTAATCGTAACAGGCAAACAAGAGTCAACCATAATATGGCACTAGACAAAGTTTCCCACACTTAGATCCCTTCTTCCTGCAATTAAGCCTGCTTCCTCTCGTTAGGCCCACAGCAGCATAAATTCATCATATTGAGACACATTTCACACTGTTCACACCACAATATTTCGGCTCCTTCACAAAATACATTTTCCTACACCTACTACATCTTTGGATGTATGCAGGATGATTTCCACATTGTTTTTAAACTCTTCTAAAATACAATGTTGCCATGGACGTCATTTAGGGGTCGTCAGCGGTCGCAACTGTGACCACTGACTTTCCCCTTGCAACCCCTGGAGCACATCTGCGACTACTGGTCTCTGAGGTAGCAAAATCAGTGCCAGGAACACTGGGGCACCTCCTCCTTATGGGTAATTGGTTGGGGTTCAACTCTCCTTGTTTTTTGGTCAAACTTTTATTACACTCACAATAAATAATAATATTCACTATTAGTGTAACAAAAATGGAGTATAATTTGCTGAAGTATGACCCTCCCTGGCAGCTGAGGTAAGTTACAAATGTGTTTAAATGTATGTTGTTTGCATGCCTGCAGATGAGACTGTTTATATGAGAGAAAATGTATGTGTGATCATGTATGTATGTGTAAGCATGTGTGTTGTGAGTGAACGTAAAGGTCAAATGGCTTGTGATGTCACTTCCGCTACCCCATGCCTTTTGGTGAATTGACATTCATGAACGTTGCCATTACTCTGTATTCTCTGTAGTGTCAACTATGCCACCAGAGGGCACTACTCTTAAAATCTCTTTTCCCGACTCACCTTCCTTAACAATGGCTCCCTGCCAAAATGGATGCCCTAGTAGTAAAACTGGTAGAACAGTACCAATCACTTATGCAAAAAACATTTTTGAAAGTGCAATATGACCTGTAAAACTAAGTGGAAGTGACTTCCAAAAATCAATTGGGTTGCACAGTCCCTGCAACACTCTATCTATGCTGATTTCATACTGCTTCTTCAAGGTATGGGCAACATGATTACCTAAATCTCTAAACTGATCCAAATCCCAACTTTGACCCGTCTGTGGAAGCTTATCTAGAGCAGCTCACTCCAATGTACCTAATGGGAAAAACACGGTCTTATTGCTATTTACATGTTACTTTGTGCCTTCTCCAAATCTATCCAACACATTATAAAACAGGGCAAAGATCTACACAGTAAATTAGCGTGTTGTCTGCATACATCAACACTATATGTTTTGTGTCTGAATCCTATAGTCTTGCAGCAAATCCTGAAGCCTTACCACTAGTACTTCCATTGTAATGGAAAGAATAATGGCAACAAGGAATCCCTAGTACACCTTTGCATTCTGTATGCTCTATGGCGCCAACCTTCCAGCTAGATGGGATCATATTACCCAATCGCATCCCAGTTTGTAGGCTCCGTATTCAGCAGCTTGACCCAGCCTTGAAATACTGGTACAAATCCCATCCTCTGCAATACTCTAAACATATACATCCAACTGATAGTGTTGAATAGCTTTTTGATGTCCAGTGCTATCAAAGAGCTCTCTATAGCCATTTTTTTTTCTGTATGCAGAACAAGAGAAAGCCTAAGAATGTTCAGCATTGTACTGCGCCTTGGTATAAACCTCGGCGGCCGTCATGCACCAGTGTACAATAACTTGCCTCAGTTTACAAGCCAAAAACTTGGAGAGAAGTTTAAAACTAGTATTTGTCATAAATAGGGGCCTGTACGACCCCAACTTAGTAGTTTCTCCCCCTCGTTTAGGTAACAGCACTGTTACCTCCTTACTCGTAGATCCTGGTACTTCCCCCAACGTTTGGCCTCCTCAAGGACTTCCAACAATTTATCAGGGAAAAACCGAGTGTATGCTTTGTAGAACTTCGGGGGAAAACCATCTAACGCTGGTGCTTTATTACACGGCGTATCTTTCAATGCTTTCACCACCTCCTCCCTTGTAATGCCTGCCTCCAGACCTCTTATACCCTCTTTGGATTATTTGATAAATAATGATGAGAGTGTAGCAGATGGGCATTTGACTTTGTATAAAGAAGAAGGGCTAAATCTACTTGTGCAAGGAGTACAAGTAAAAAACTAACCTTTAGAACTCCTGTACCTAATTTCCCAAAAGTTGTTAGATAACAAAAATCACAAAGAAACCACAGGAGAGAGTGAGAAGAAAGGAATACTTGCTCACCTTCTCAGGTGCAGATATTTACCAACACAAGAATGAATATATCACCACTCTATCTCTTTTTTGCCTGTCCCAATGTACTTGAGACCTTCCTTTGGTTCTGAAAAGACCCCTCACCCAACAACCTATTTGGTGGCATGCTTTATCATAGGGGTTCCACCTTGGACGTCTAGCGCCTTTGTGGAGTGCTACGATGCTGGATTACAGCAGAGAGGATGGTTCTTAGTAATCAGTGCACACAGAAAATGATCAGTGCATAAAAAAACAAGGTGAATTAACATTTCCTG
This sequence comes from Pleurodeles waltl, assembly GCF_031143425.1. Taxonomy (NCBI): domain Eukaryota; kingdom Metazoa; phylum Chordata; class Amphibia; order Caudata; family Salamandridae; genus Pleurodeles; species Pleurodeles waltl. Next base: position 1,182,890,175 of record NC_090444.1, read on the forward strand.
TGGTGTACCCACTTCTCAGTGCAGTTTAATCATGGTACCCTTTGACAACATTAAAAACAGTGCAAGATGTATTAGGAGATATAATGCACTTCTACATCCAAATCTTAGGTTGACATGTTTAAGGCAATGAATAAGAATTGCCCAAATGGGTCAAAGAGACTTTCTTCAGGACTTTTATTTTTACTTACGCATGCTCACTAAGACAACTCACTTTTTTAGGGTCGAGCCTGCGTTGCATGCGCTCGCGCATGCGTATCGCAGCAAGACTCTTTAGTGTTCAGAAAAGGGCTCGGAGCCCTGTCAACGTCACGTCAGTGTTTTTTATTGGTTCGTGGGTTTGCCTAATAAAATATGCTTGCTTTCATTGGTGGAAGGCACGCACACATCATGCCTTTTCCGGTGGCTAGTCCTCCTCGAGCACATCGACCAAGTACAGAAAACATGCAAGGCTTGCTGTTTTCCATCGGGCTCGTGGACTTCTTTTTCTCTAATTTACAAGCGCGATCTCGCTTGGCAGAAGTCGAGCGCTTTACATAGTTAATTGCACTTTTTCGGGTTACGTATATAAATGCACTTTTGCCCGATAGGTGAAAAGTCGGGTTAGGAGTTTACAACGCTATCAGCTCTAACATGAGCAAGCACGAGACCCGTTGCGTTGCAAATGCTTGTTTTTATTTGAGTACTATGCTTTTGGTTGTTCACCGCTTCATGAAGTCTCTGGAAGTGGGGGGGGGGGGGGGAGAGTGAGCCCTGTAGCCACACATTCGTCAAGGGTTGTCATCCACTACATCACCTATTCTGGTCCTCGGGGGCCTCCGAGTTCTGAAACTCCTAGGGACCAGACTAGGTGAAGTAGTAGTCGATAACTCTTGCCAAATGTGTGTTCCCGCAATCAAAAAACCATGAGTTACTGACAGCAGTAAGAAGCATCTTTGTGAGCATGCGTAAGTAAAAGGGTCCTGAAGAAAGCCACTAATAGTGTTTTATACCATATTTTATATATGTACACAATTTAGAGTTGACTAATAACTATAAATTCCTATATCACTTTTAATTTCATATTAATAATGGTAGCAAAGTTTAGCCCTTAATTATTTCGATTGTATCGACTGGGATCAATACTTATATGCATGTTTTATGTCTAACTTCAAATTATAATTAACAAAATGAACTAACTTGGAACATTTAAACTGTGAAAACAATACGATTAAAGAACAGGACACATGCAATTTGTTTTACACTGTGAAATTACTTCTGCTTACAGCACTCTTATCTAAATGTAATAAATAGGTGCCAAGATGGGTTACTTCACAGAATTCTTAAGACAACCTACTGAACGAGAATGTACTTGTCAGAAAAATCAGGAAGACAACAGAGAAATTTAAAGTGTTAAACATAAGGCTGTGTGTAACCAAAAGCAAATCCACACTGCTGAATACCTCACCGGCTTCTTTCGCACCAATTAGAAATTTGATACTAAAAAAAAAAAAAAAAAAAAAAAAAAAAAAAATCGCTCTTGTGTAGCCTTATGGCTACATGGTGCATATCAGCAGCACTAAACCCACATCTTCCAAGACAAGGCTCAAATCCAACCTAAAGTTTGTGTTTGGATGGTTCATAATGACCCAAAAGTACCTACAGGCAGTGTTTGGGCTTGATGCAGACAATTAACATGAGTTAATATAAACTAGATTGAAAGTAACAAGGAAAATCTATCAGGTGGCTTGATGAACATTGTTTGAACTTCAGAGTGGTCTCAATCTAGTTTCTGCATTATTGACAATATAAAGGTAGAGGAACTCAACAGTTGTGAAGACTGGCTTAAAAAAGGTGTTTAACTCCATTAGTTAACCTTAGCGAGGCAAACTCATCATGGAATAGAACTGAACTGCAGACAACCAAACAACAATTAGGACTGTTCAGACAATCTAACAGCATAAATGGGACATCATGGAACAATACTAGGAAACACAATATTTCTATGATGGATGCCTATCTTTACACATATTTATATAAGCAATGCCAAAGCAACAATAACTTCCAGTAGACTCTACTGTAACACCCCTGTCACTTTAGTGGAATCTTGGTATCTTTATAAACATGCCCTCTAGATTGCATAAGTACTACACGCTCAAAAATTCTCAAGTCAGGCATGTCAGCAACACAATTGATTCTCACTTGTGTGGGACTTAATGGGAATCTGCCCAGCTGTCATGTAGCAACACTGCCATGCAGCCCAGAACAGAGGAAATCAGTCAGAATAATCAAAAAGTATTTTTTTTAAAGTGAATGCATTTTATTCTATAGAAAACAGACTCTTCTCCAAAGAAACTGCTTCTTGGGAAACTTGTGCGCAGGACTGCTCGTAGGTTTCACATGAGATGCACTTGTTTCGGGTTTTAAGATTCAAAATTGATCACATTCTTCCAGTTTTGGATTTTTTTTCTTTTTTTTTTTAACAAACTAATGGGAGAAGTATACACTCTTGGAGCTGCAGTGTTTCAAATCTCTTATCTCTCAATCCTAGGCAAACTATTATAAAAAAACATTTTTACTGAACTCTCTAATTTTATTGAGGAAAATAGCTTAATACTGGATCAGCAATCTAGACAGAAACCAGGTATAGCACACAGCCAGCCCCTACATTCCAATGGAATTACTTAAAACTCACAGTTGACAAGAACAATGAGGCAGGCTTAGTGCTTCTGGACTTATTAGTCACATCTGACATGGTTCACCACCAAGCTTTAGCACACAAGCTATCTTAACATATGCAGAAATGTCCTAAAATGGATTACCTCACAGAGAGATTAAGCTTGGTTTTCATATCAAGTTTTGTATACACCACTCAAACACAAAACTGTTGCGTCCCTCTTGAATTAATCATTTCTCATCTCCTCTTCAACATCCAATACTCTTACTGGACCTGATCAGATCATTCAACTTCACATGCTGGTACTATGCAGATGATACATAAATCACAAATCATAAAAAAGGATGGTCAAGAAGAACTCTCCAAGTCAAAACCTGGTGATTGCCTTCATGCCTTATATGCAAGTTTGATGATTAATCGCCTAAAGCACAACACCACAAAGACACAGATCATTGGAGAATAGCACAAGCACCAGATACCGGAATTATGGTGCAAGGAACTTGATGCCCAGCAAGCTACGTCAAGATAGGTGACAAACCTAGGAGTAATCATGGAATTAGGTCTCTCCCTGATACCACAAGCCAATGAGATGACAAAGAGCACCTTCTACATAAAAAGCACTACCGTGCATTTCCCTATACCTTGGGTACAAACAAAGAGTACCAGCTAGCCTCCGTCCAAGCTCAACCTTGCCAACTATGCCAATAGCCTATACAGTGACACCTCCACTTCAAAACAAGCAGACAGCAACTAATTCAAAATGTTGCAGCAAAGCTCCTTCTACACATTCACCAGAAAGAACCCATGATACTAGTCTACAAATACGTCTTGAGTTCACTGTAGCTGGAGGTACAGTGTTCAAAGCACTTTTAAATCATTCACAGAGTCTACCACGGAAAAGGACCAAAGTACCTACACATTAAATTTAAATACAAACAAAACAGGGTACCTCACTCAAGGCAAGTACCACAGATTGTCAAAACACCTTGCTACATGAAATCCAGAGGAGGCTCCTCCTTTTTGGTACAAGCTGCTAGGCTCTGAACTCCATTGTCTGCCAAGATGCAAAGCACCAGGGAGCATTTAAAGCTCAGAGGAGAAGTGAAAGCATGGTTGTTCTCAAGATAACTGAAACAAACTCTGACCCAGGGATACAATCTAGCGTGATACTCCTTTTACAAATAGATAGATGCACGAGAGCCATAGAATAGTTCAACACAAAATCTGAAGCACTACCAAAAATAACCTCACAATTGAAATATGGAAATATGGAAAGGCTATAATTACTGCACCTCTCTATTCAATACTAAAAGTGCCCACTGACAGTCTGCACTTGAAGACTCGCAGCATGCCTAATGACATATGGGACTCAGTACACAGCCTAGGACTTCAGATATATTGTACAATATGGGGGTCATTACGTCCATGGTGGCGGTAACACCGCCAAAAGGCTGGCAGTGTTCCGCCAGCAATTATGACCGTGGCGGAATTGCCACGGCCATACCGCTGGCCCCTCCAATATCCCGCCAGGATTTCGCCTGGCGGTCATATTCCCCAGGGCAGCGGTGCAAGCACCGCTGCCCTGGGGATTATGAGTCCCCGACCACCAGCCTGCGTGGCGGTAAACACCGCCATTGAAAGGCTAGCAGTAAGGGGAGTTGGGGTGCCCCTGGGGGCCCCTGCACTGCCCATGCACTTGGCATGGGCAGTGCAGGGGCCCCCAGGCATAGCCCCGTCGCGCATTTCACTGCCCGAATTTCGGGCAGTGAAATGCGCAACAGGTGCTACTGTACCCGCTGCACATCAGCATTGCCGCCGGCTCTATTACGAGCCGGCAGCAATGTTGATGTGACATTTCCGCTGGGCCAGCAGACGGTAACACTGGTACCGTCCGCTGGCCCAGCGGAAATGTCATAATAGGAAGCCAGGAATACCGCCGGCAATGGCGGTATTCTGTCTCCCGCGGCCTCAGCAGTCTTTTTGCAAGACCCCCTATGTCTACTTTACCTTTTACCTCTAACCGCAATATGGAAGGCAGTTAATCTAGTCTTATCTAGTCTTTGTGATAGTCCTCCCAATATCAATTTGGTATATTCCACATCAACATAGCATATACAATTTTATTACCAGATCCTTCACCATCAACATGACTGGCATATAATGTACAAAAGGTCCCGTGGATTCTTGTTGGCAAGTGGATGGCACAGATTCAAGCTATACAACTAACCACTGTGTACTGACCACCCAGGCCTCCTGGCACAGACTAGATCTGCTACAAATTGATTGTCAGTGGAGGACTTTAATACAGTCCACTCTGCAGCCCACATACTCTGAGCCTAGAATGACAAAAAAGCAATGACAGTAAACACAGATTACTTCGCAAATCTCTTCAACTGACATCTCATAATAGTCCTATAAAGGAGTTCTATAACAGTCTATTCGGGCAGACATCTAATCTCTCACTCTGTCGATATCTGTTACCTTTTGCTGATCCATAAGATCAGCGAGGGGACAACCTCTTTCTACAGCAGGCATAAGAAATCTGATCAATAACATATAAGATAAAATACCAACAAAATAAAGTGACCTGCAGAGCTAATCAGTGCTGCCAACATGACACATTTTAAAAACTTGTGTCTGTTGCTCACACTTCCTGATTCACCAGGCTGCTTAGCCCTGTGCCCTATAAAAGAAAAAGAGCACCTCTGTGGGCACTACATGCAACACTGAAACACTTCCTTCAGGGGATCAAAGCAAATACAACACTCCTCCAAGTACAGACCCAGAGAGAGTGAAATGATACCCGTCACGGACAAGCACTTCAGCACCCAACATAGAGGCGCGCACAAATACTATAATACAATAGTATACAATCAAGACTTGAACCCTTTACAGCTCTACTGGGAGGTTAGGCAGCCAAATCCCAAACATGAGACTCTAATGAGATGTTATGCGTAACGGATCTACTTGGACTATCTTAAGAAACAAAATCACGGGCATGACTTAGAATAAACATATCTAACAAAGCAAGGTATTAACACTCAATGCACCGTCCAAAAGAGGGCAAAGTGTCAATGAAGAAAAACCATAAGAGAAGTGCTTTGGCTAGGCATCAAACATGGACATGCTTTCCTGGGAATCAACGGGTAAGGAACCCAGATGAAAAGGAAGTTTTTTTTTATTATTCAACAAAAGAAAACAAAATGGCCCTGATGGAAACAAAAACAACGTTGAAGAGGTCCTGAGGATTCTTAAAATAGTAGGTAAAGTAGAACTCCATGTGTCAGTGTTATGCAGCGGTCGCTTCGCAAAGAACATGGACAGACGTCAATTCCAGCAAAGTGCACTTCAGCGACACCATTATCAAAGCAGGGAAGGCAACGTTAAAATGCAGCAGCATCTGAGCGGCTGGTTAGGATAAGAGAAAGCTATTTCCCCTTCACACAGCACTACATATTCTTTTCATGGAAGCTACTTTAATCCTATTGATTGCTGAACATCTCTGAGAGATGCACGCCTTTGTTTGGCAAAATCACTTTGCAAAAGAGCGCCTTTGTCTTATGCCATTATTCTGAGCTAAGGGTTGGAATCTTTGTAATGCGTTTTATTTAAAATTCGGTCTTGCTTCATTAGCCCTCCAGTAATTGGAAATAGTCATCTGCCAATGGTGATACCACAAAAAGAAATGATTCCCATGACGGTGCTTACACATAACTAATGTCCATAAAGGACCGAATATTATAAGGAATAAAATATTCAACAAATACTATCTATGTATTTGTAATTACAATAATAGTGGAAAACCTCAAAAAAAGAATAGAGATGACAGGACCAAAAACGGCAATTATGAAAAGGTTAGTTCTATATAAGCAATTAGTCCAGGATACAATCTAAACATTTGATGGCTAGTCAATAATGGGAAGAATAGGCGCTCAGTAGATAAAGTGGACACGTGGAGCAGCAGTGAAAGAAGTGGCAGAGAAAAGTGATCACACGAAAACTAAAACAAGAATGGCGAGAGGCTGTACAAAAATCAATAAGGAGAGCACTTATGTTGATGAAATTATACACAGTGTTCAACCGTTAAGTATTAATGCGGCATTGCTGTCGAAGGCATTTCAACCCCAAGCCAGTAAGCGGGTCTTCATTAGGACTAGGGAGTATTTTGCTGAGCATAGATAGTGTAAGTCACTAGATGAAGGGGAAGAAAACAACCAAAGCCAGATTCAAAAATGTAGTTGATAAACAAAGAACAACAACAAAGCATGACTGAGGCCAAGATGGCCGCTTTGAGCTACCTCTCTTCAGACCTTTCTCCACCCCAGCTGCTACCAGCACCGTTCCAGGAGTTTATCCACCTACAAAATGCAGGAGCAACACAGTGAACATTAAGCTGGCCCTAGAGAAGCCGAGATTTCGGTGGACTAGGCCTAGGGACTGCCTGACCGGGAGGTCGGCCAAAATGGCACCAGCAAGGGCAGAGGATGTCGCCCCCTGAAAAAGACACCTCTGGTTCGCAAATTTCGAGCTGGTGGGCCCCCTCGAAGTGAGGGTGAGAAGAGTGAGTGCTGGAAATATCGAGGGACAGTGACATCTAAGACCATCGCTGCACAAATGAGGTATGGCCAGGTGCAACATCACCTGTCTCTTGCACACAGCCACAGCTATAGCAGGGTCTATGTGGCGTGCCTTCTATATCTGAGTGACGGACGGGAATCCCATGGATTGGCAGGGCGCTGGGGGCACTCAGCAGCTCTGTCCTTCCCTCTGTGGGAAAAGCATGATGGTCATGGGGAAGGACATACCGGCTGATAAGGGTGGCGTGGAGAGGGAAGGCACTAATATGATGGTGGCCTAAAGCAAGGGACCAAGCCTCACATGAAACATGGCTTCAGGAAAGAATTGAGTGTGTGAGGCTGAGGTCAGCAAAGCTCGTGGAAAAACTTTCTGATGGAGCAAAGGAGGGATCTATAGCTTACCTTTTTGCTCTTAACATGGAATGGAGGACTGATCAGAATTCCCAGCACCTTGGAGGAGAACAGGAAGAACATATTAAATTGAGGGGAGTTGTTGATTGGCCTGAGTAGCGCTGTTGTGCGGAAGATTCTGTCACGCTAAGCCCTCTGTTAAAACTCATCCTGTTTTGAAGAACGTGGCCCCCTGTCTCCTTAGCTACATGGGCCAGACCCAAAAGTCAGTGAGCAATCTATTTGAATCATATGTGAAAAGGATTTCTCCAGGATCCTCAAGTGACATGCCAAGGAGTTTGTTTTCTGCAATGGGTCTTACAAAGTCTGACCTGCTTGACACCAGTCAAACCTTTTAACCATTACTATGTGAAGAAGTCAAACCGAGCTAGCCAAAAAGTCAACTATCCCTCACTCAGGCATCAAAAAACAAAATCTCTGTGCTATGCGGCCAAAGAATCTGCAGGCACCAGGGTAGTGGAAGTGGAGGCTAAAATCCAAATTCTGGAAGACACAAATCGTTCCCTCATTGAACAAATACATACCCTACAGCTCAAGGTAGATGCAACGACACTCAAACTGGAACATTTGGAAAATTTCTCCCACAAGGAGGACATAACGATTTGTAGTCCGAAGAGAAACAACAGCTTTTGTAATGAGGAGATGAAAACATTTTAGGAGTGCAAGTGTAACAGTAATTTATCGTGGCTGAGACAGACATATAGCTACACTCAGTAGCACCACTTGGTGATCCACCCTGAGATGAGAGAGACGACCGCTAGAGAACTGACCCCCCCCCCCTTTGAGCAATTTGTGCAAAGAGCTGCAGGCTCTAAAGCGTACTCCCACACATACAGGGAGTGCAGAATTATTAGGCAAGTTGTATTTTTGAGGATTAATTTTATTATTGAACAACAACCATGTTCTCAATGAACCCAAAAAACTCATTAATATCAAAGCTGAATATTTTTGGAAGTAGTTTTTAGTTTGTTTTTAGTTTTAGCTATGTTAGGGGGATATCTGTGTGTGCAGGTGACTATCACTGTGCATAATTATTAGGCAACTTAACAAAAAAAAATATATACCCATTTCAATTATTTATTATTACCAGTGAAACCAATATAACATCTCAACATTCACAAATATACATTTCTGACATTCAAAAACAAAACAAAAACAAATCAGTGACCAATATAGCCACCTTTCTTTGCAAGGACACTCAAAAGCCTGCCATCCATGGATTCTGTCAGTGTTTTGATCTGTTCACCATCAACATTGCGTGCAGCAGCAACCACAGCCTCCCAGACACTGTTCAGAGAGGAGTACTGTTTTCCCTCCTTGTAAATCTCACATTTGATGATGGACCACAGGTTCTCAATGGGGTTCAGATCAGGTGAACAAGGAGGCCATGTCATTAGATTTCCTTCTTTTATACCCTTTCTTGCCATCCACGCTGTGGAGTACTTGGACGCGTGTGATGGAGCATTGTCCTGCATGAAAATCATGTTTTTCTTGAAGGATGCAGACTTCTTCCTGTACCACTGCTTGAAGAAGGTGTCTTCCAGGAACTGGCAGTAGGACTGGGAGTTGAGCTTGACTCCATCCTCAACCCAAAAAGGCCCCACAAGCTCATCTTTGATGATACCAGCCCAAACCAGTACTCCACCTCCACCTTGCTGGCGTCTGAGTCGGACTGGAGCTCTCTGCCCTTTACCAATCCAGCCACGGGCCCATCCATCTGGCCCATCAAGACTCACTCTCATTTCATCAGTCCATAAAACCTTAGAAAAATCAGTCTTGAGATATTTCTTGGCCCAGTCTTGACGTTTCAGCTTGTGTGTCTTGTTCAGTGGTGGTCGTCTTTCAGCCTTTCTTACCTTGGCCATGTCTCTGAGTATTGCACACCTTGTGCTTTTGGGCACTCCAGTGATGTTGCAGCTCTGAAATATGGCCAAACTGGTGGCAAGTGGCATCGTGGCAGCTGCACGCTTGACTTTTCTCAGTTCATGGGCAGTAATTTTGCGCCTTGGTTTTTCCACACGCTTCTTGCGACCCTGTTGACTATTTTGAATTAAACGCTTGATTGTTCGATGATCACGCTTCAGAAGCTTTGCAATTTTAAGAGTGCTGCATCCCTCTGCAAGATATCTCACTATTTTTGACTTTTCTGAGCCTGTCAAGTCCTTCTTTTGACCCATTTTGCCAAAGGAAAGGAAGTTGCCTAATAATTATGCACACCTGATATAGGGTGTTGATGTCATTAGACCACACCCCTTCTCATTACAGAGACGCACATCACCTAATATGCTTAATTGGTAGTAGGCTTTCGAGCCTATACAGCTTGGAGTAAGACAACATGCATAAAGAGGATGATGTGGTCAAAATACTCATTTGCCTAATAATTCTGCACTCCCTGTATACGCCTTCCATATGGAGGCTCAATTAAACAGCAGCGCTTGCTAGCGCAGTAGGTGGGAGGCCTTAAGGGGGTTGGAAGCAGGGACACTTACTTAAAAACAATGCAAAGACTATAGCTCAACATCCACCAGAATGTATTAAGCATCCTGGGAAGGGAAGCTCACTGTAAACTACTGTTTGACTGATACCGCTGCTCTGTCGAATTACATAAATTCTATTCTTATGTTAATCCTCAGTGCTAGAGGGGCTGCAATGTTATAGTGGGTATGAAACATATATAGTGGGACTGCCCATAGATTACCCAGGTTTGGACAGAAATAACAGACGTGGCAAGAAAAATCCTGGTTTGTACGATCCTGATCTCAATAGATAGGCCCACTGTCATTCTGGGGGTGATAAAATCCATGCTGAAATACCAGTCCACAGCAGACAGAATAATACTGTGGAATTTCTAAGGAGCTGCCAAACCAACTGCGGCTTCTTTTTGGAAAAAATGACTCCCCGGCCCCCATTGGAGATGTGGTATATTCGTACGCGGAACCTCATTGCTACAGAGAAGATGAGTATAGAATCGAAGGGACTGAAGGTACATTTTGACGATATCTGGGGCCCAGTAATTACTATGCTATCAGAAGGGATTCCCCAATGTATCACTCTCTGATAGCGCTAAACATTGACATGTAGAAGAGTCGACTGGGTCAATGGGTTTTTGCAATTGAGGTCTCAATGGTTTGTACGAGCACTGGGCTTCCTCTCTCTTTCGAGGACTTAGCAGTGGAATACTACATGAGCTACAAAGCCGAACGATCATGGTAGATGGCTACTAAAATGTGTACGGAGTTGGTAAGATGCCATGGTTTTGAGGGTGTAGATGGGATGTCTGGAAAGACAGACAAAGGAAACTGAAGGGGTGAGGGAAAAGAGGAATACGGAAGGAGGATCTAATGATCACACATGTAAGGAATGAAGCATCAGTTGGGTGAAACTGGGGGGAGGTACTCTATATAGATAGGGGTGAACATTGAAGGATGGAGTTGAGGGCGGGGGGTGAATCTGTGTAAAATCAAGATGAAGTACGTGTACAGAAATAGGACATGGGCGGATGGGATTATTACGGTGAGGGAAGAGAGCCAGAAATTGGATATGACCACCCGAGCACAGTATCAGCCAGCCACCTGCTAGCTTAGTACAAAGGCATTGACATATACCACAGCAGAGTTGTATCAGCTAACCGCATTCTAAGTCAGTGACTCCCAAGTCCAGAAAATGGCCTCTCTGTAACTCGGAAGCATTCTATATAGTGCCCTGAGACCCCAGTACTAATTCTGAACACTGCAAAGTGCTTAGAGACTGCCCGAGGGCTCCCCAATAATACCTCAAACTGTTTTTCTAATGACCATTTAATAGTTCATATCTGTTTTGCTAATGTGGTACATGTCCTTGGTCTTGGTTTAACTGCGTTCTTTGCATTCTGCTAGCATTCAACTGCATCACTCGTCAACTCACCCATGACTCTCAACCAACACCACAGACTGTGTTTTATCGTTTTGATAACCAGAAAACGTGCTCAGTGAGAAGCACAAGACTTGTAAGTGATTTAAGTGGGGTGTCTGCTTCTTGAAAACAGAACATACACTGCTAACTCCTCACCACATAACAGCAACCCTAAACTAAATTCTTCAAGCACTTTCAGCTTTGCTACAATTGTGTTCTCCTGGTTATTGTACCTTTCTGATCAAATGCTAATCTCCCGTCATGGCACTGCATGTAATACTGATTACTAAGTAAAAGGCTCTAATACCATTTGATTCAGGAGCACTATGCTAAAATGTTAAATAAAATACTTTCACGATATTCCAGAGATGGTTCTTGGATTCCCATTAGCAAATCCTCATCTCAGTCCTGTAGTGTGGCAAAGAGCAGTCAGGCTTTACTTAGAAGAATATGTGCTAAGCATTTCACAGCACAAACATAAGTAATTGACAAGACTCACAAGAAATCCAACATCAATTTATAAAACTGGAGCTTATTTTATCTTAATCTAGACACCAAAACAAACAGAACTGAACAATTAAAACCAAAGTTATAGACTATAGAAGCTATATTAAATCACAACAGAACTAGCATTTGAATGTTTCATTGAAGTCTCTGGGATCAATATCACTGGTTGTAAAAACATACTTAGAAAAGGAGTTGCGTGGAACCCTTTTGGGGTTAAGGTTGTGCAGTCTCTAGAGTCAGATCACGACAGTCTGTGCAGTTTTACCTGGCCCGTGGCATCCGGGTGCAGAGTTGTTCTGGCTGTCCATGGTGCTGAACTGGACTCGTGTTGAAGTGATAGCACGGAGCCACTGGTGACAAATGACCACTTAGAGGTCGAGCCGCAGGGAACCCTTGCAGGGTTAAGGTTGTGGGGATCCTGGGACTAGGCCACATCAGTCAGTTCACTTCTACCTGGTCCGTGGGGTTCAGTGCAGAGTTGTTCTGGCTGTTCATGGTGATGAACAGGACTCATTCTAGTGCAGATTTGATCGTGTACACAGTGGTGCAACAAAGGGGATGCAAAATCTCAGCTGTGGGGTAGTTGCTGACGGCGGTCACAAGTGCTGGAAAGTGCTCTCCTGCTGCAGCGTTGAGTTAAAGGATTAGTTACTGGGCTCGTGACAAACAAGTCTTGGTAGCAGTAAACAGAGCAAAAGGCTTTGGAGACATCTGGAGGTCCAGAGGAGCATGGCAACAGCCTGTAGCTTTCTGGAAGGCCGGACTATAACTCCAACAACGCACTTCACAATGAAGGGCCTGAGGCCAGCGAATCTTTGATTTCAAAGCATCCTCTTACCTGCAGTTTGCAGGGGGCTAGTGCCACTAGTCCAAGGGAGACTGAGGGTGCTTCTGGCTTCCACAGGGGTCCCTCTGGTCGGGAGAGACAAATTTCAGCCAAGGACGAAGATTGTTCACTCAGTTCCCAGTCTGTTGCCTCAGGGACAGAGAATCCCTTGGTGCAATGGGCAGAGTCCGGCTGTCGTGATGCCGAGCTCCTTTGTCCTTCTTTGAAGTTACTACATCAAATCGGAGGTTCAGGTGTCCCTTAAATCCTGGATTTATGGTTGTGGAGACTAGTAGCTAATGGGCAGCTAGCTTCTACAGTTAATCCACCCCTGAGGGGACCACATCCGGTGCGATGGGTCATCTTTTGCCTACCCAGAACCCTCTTTTCTGCCACTCTAAAGATAACAGAAATCAAAATTTAGTGCACAGACCCAGCCGCTCACCCTAGAGGTGGGTTCAGCCCGTTAGGGGTGTGCACTGACCTGCCTCACAAATTTCCGGCCTGACCACGAGCAAATATGTCTGGGGCAGAATGAGTGCTGTTTTCCTCCTCTGGGGGACAGCACAGATGGCTATCAGGGGCAGTGAAGCCTTTGAAGCTCACTGCCCTGATGGCACTATTCACTAGCCCAGCTTGGGGGCGGGAGGTATACCCTCATCAGCAATTGTCCCAGACTCCTGGAAGTGCCCATGCTGCCTGGCAGGAGGTCAGAAACCTGTCTTGGTGGCAGCAAGCGTGCAAAAAAGTGCAGGCTGACTAGCCCGATCACAAAGAAGGGTGGCAAACAGGTGGGCAACCTCTAGTGTGACACCTGGGTACATGCCAGCCGTCTCTTGACATCAGATTTGTGTTGTGGGAGAGAAAGAACGTTGTCCGACACCAAACTCAACATATCTAAGCGGTACCATAATGAAGCTAGCAACCCGGGTCTGCCCAGGCTCAAGTCCCAGGTTATCCTATGGACCAGCCGGCACTTATAGTGTACCTTAATGGAAAGAACGATATAGAGACACAATTGTGCTTATATGCTTGCACATTAAGCATAATGCACCCTGCCTCCTGGGCTGCAGAAGCCTTCTTAGGGGTGTCTGACATATATGTAAGGCAGTGAATGGGACTGTGCCACTCATGGTGGAAGCACAGCCAATTTCAAGCAGTTTGCATTACTCTGGCAGAATGCAATGGTGGGCCTGCCATCAGTAGCTTGCCTGGGTCACCTAAGGTGGCACAACCTCATACTGCATCACTGGGAACCCCTTTACCACCTATGCCCAGGTATCCTGGTTACCATTTACTAGGGCTTACAAGGGGGTAAAGTTTTGCCAGTCAAGGAATTACCATGTCGACAAATAATTTTAGGGAAAGGTCAGCAGGTTCCAGTGCAGTATCAGAATCTAAAAATCAGCATCCAGGGCTCGAAATGGGGGCAAAAAGTGCAGTGTGGGGCATCTCAAAAAAGTCAATTTTTCTTACATGGTTTGTGCTGTGTCCTGCTGGAACATGTTATCCTCAAAATATTGAAACATCCCAAACTTTAAATAATTTCAAAAAGACCTTCAAAAGTTCTGCAGTCATATTTACATATTCATAACTGTGGTAAGCCAATGAAACAGTTAAGACTGCTGTAAGAATATGAATGTACTTTCGCTCAACTCTTCAGTTTGTATAATGCTCATTCTGCTCTACTGACTTAAGTGGGGACAGGACTATCTTGTGCATGGTATACAGGCATGTTTCCTTGCCCTGAGCGGATGATTGCACCTGAAAATTGTATCTTGATTTTCTATTTCGGCCCTGATGTGTCACTAATCCAACATGACCTAAAAATAGAATACAGCCCCCTTGTACTGCAACAGTTTTACTTCAAAATACACTTACCCACCATTATCACAACATATTACTCCAAAATCTACTTTACTATGCCACATCTTTACACCGACAAGGATGGAATGGGAATTATGTCAAAACCTGTCAAAGTAATGTTATCTACTGTTCTGTAATTGTATTTATATTGCATGTGCAACCACTTTATGGTGGTCAGAGTAAAGTGCATGTCATAGTAAAAGTACATCAAGGGGATGGTGGACAAATAAGTGTATGCAGAAGGGTGCAGTATGTGATCAGAGGACTTCAGGTGGTTCAGAATACCTGTGCTCGGCTCCTCCTGAACATTCCTATACACCAATATGCCAAAGCGTCCATTTCCTCTCTCCACTTGCTCCCTGTGGAACAGCGAATAAAGTTCAAAGCCCTGTGCGTTGTACACAGGGCACTACACAACAGAGGTCCCTCCCTACTAAGATCAGTGGTTTCCCTCTACACTCCTCTCAGATCAAGCCTGCTCCAGCCAGTCTTTCTTTAGTAAAAAGAGCCAGGTTGGGTGGGAGGTCCATGGCCTATCTAGGAGCCAAACTACGGAACTCCCTCCCTCCTGATCTCAGTCTGACCAGCCACGAACTCTCCTTTCGCAGATCAGTTAAAACCTTGCTAACTCCTTCATTGGTCTGGACCGGTCCGAACTAGCGCTGGGAGGCATCCGGGTGTGCTCTACAAATACTTTAAACCAATCTAAAAGTGAAGGTCACAAAACATATTTCAAAGATGCCACAGGCTCACTCCTTTTATGGGCTCCGTCCATCTTGTGCTCCTGCCATGTGAGCCATTTGATTTTACCAAGTTTGCTGGTTCATGGTATTGCAACCATTTGGAAAATAGATGCACCCATGCAACCTTGAACTGAACCTTCACTATACAACTGCCATTGAGTTTTACACGTAATTTATTTTTATGGGGCAAAACCTTTCCTGGCCCACTTCCTGCATGTAAATCTTAGCATTCCTTGCATGCTTTCAGCACAAGCACAGATAACGTTTGCTCTTAAAGAACACCAAGCAGAAGGTGGTGGTCTAGTCCGAAAGTTGGCGACGTTGGGCCTGATCACGAGTAGGCAAATCATTTTTGCAGCCGAAAAATACACTGAGGGTTTTGGAGTTTATGGTATGCGAAAATGATCGCTCATTGAGATTATTTGAGGCACGCCATGCAGATTTTCATGTCACCATACCAAATTATGCATGTCCAGTTAAATACTGAGCATTTCCCCTTTTGAATCCTGCAGGTTTGACATGCCAAAATTTAACAAAACACATTCCGTATTTCTCAAAATAAGGAAATCAATCTTAACTAAGTCTTTCGACTTCTTCACTCACCCTCAAACACACAGCACGCGTTCTGTCTGAATGAAACTAGACTGTAAATACAGCGCGACGGAGTATTGTGTGGAAAATAGGAAATTTTGAAAAATAAACGGACTCTAAGCAACTTTAAATGAAAGGTTGAGTCCCCAGGTAGGACGGTCTTTCCATATAAAAAGCAGGACAGGGAGGTTAAGATAAACAATAAAAACCTATTCTGTCAGTTCAAGAATATAAAAGTTACAAAAGGAAAAACACATACATACATACTCAGAAAGTGAACCTAAAGAGTTCATTTTAATAACTGTATGTATATATGTGTAATAAAATCCGGTCAAAACAGGCACTTCTAAAATTGCGTGCCAACTGCGCCCTCTACTGGATTGCAGTTCGTACAGTGCAAGGATTTGAAGTGTCTACTTTGTTCAACGGGTGAATTAATTAAATAGGGACGCTCGGATGGTATTTTCTCTTTTACTGACAACGAGGCTCAAACTGAGATAAATATTCAAATTCGGTCTTCTGCGATCAAGAAACAGTAAAAACTATTAAAACACTGGACACAGGGATCTGGTCCTTATTTAAAGTTTGGCTGACGGGGCTGGATTATCCATCACGTTTTGACGCGTATCACATGATCCGCCAAACAATAAATAAGGTTTTTCTCTATTACTTTAAAAGAAAGTAGTGTCATTCATTTTTAATACTTTGAGTCAAATTATACATTCACTGTAATGATCAGGGCAATGTCTTCTCGAATCATGTGACAATGTTGAAACATGTATAGCAACCAAATGACTACGGCACTGGAAAACACTCGTTTTTCTTGGTGGCGGTTTAAATGCAAAGACTGTGCTGGGTTTGAGTTAGAATGGTTTAGATAGCGGCAGCATAGAGGATAGCAACTCAGCTAAACACGGGACAAGTAAAATCAGGTGACATTATTAACCTACTGTGAGAAGAGATCCGTTAATGGAAGGAGAGACTTTCTAGTTACCCAACAAGGTCAACAATGCCCAATGGTCAGATCATGTTGACCCTGAGCAGGGCAAAGAATACAGTGACTTAACAGGTTACTCTCCTTCAAGTTAATGTACTGTGAATGACATTTTATTTGTGTGCAGTATGTAAAATCTATGGAAGTTCTTCCACTGTAGCTTCCCGATGAGCCCAGTTGAAAATATTATATAGGGGCTGTTGTTTGGCTAATGTAACAATGTGCTGTGCATCTCCAGACTAACAGCGTAGAAACTGCTGGAGACTTCTGTAGAGGTGAGCTACTTTTATGACCATTATTTGTATGTGACAAATTCTGATTTGTTTAGAACGTCTCATCACTATTCATTACACTATGAGTTTGCAGCTTTTGCTCATTAATTAGGTTAGAAATGTGTATAAAACCCTGTGGTGTTGAGGGTGAGCCAAGAGACTTTCCTATTCTTCCCAAGACTTTTCCTTTTTCTCACTAGATGCTGTCAAGGCTCGTTGTGATTCTACTGTTAGATTTCCCAGCCTTTAGGGACTTTAACTGATTAATTATTTTGCTAGTTCTCCAGTGATTTTGCTGTTCATTTTATACTTAGAATTATTCGGATTTCTGATTACGTATTTCTGTAGCTATCTCACCATGGCATTTAACATGCATTATGTACTGATTATTTTTGAGATTTTCTACTAAACTTTTTCACTTTTCCTTGATCTAGAACTCAGTTATGGAGTGGTCCCAGTTATTATTTATTCTGCTAAATGTTTGGTCTGATGTTGAGAAGGGTGGTGTCTCTCATCGTAAAGGCAAGTGTGTGCAGGAGATGAACCACCCTAGCAAAATTTAAGGGTGATCTAAATATTGGGGTACATTAGATTATCAGATTTTGCTTCCGTACCATTGAATAAAGAGAAAAAGTGATTTAAACAAACCAAGGAATAGAAAACAGATGAAAACAAAAACTGAGACACTTCAAAGAGAAACTTATGTGTTAATGCTATGCAGTATGTTGCAGTGTACATGATAATAAAATCAGGAACATGTGTATTCTACAGGGCAGTGAACATCATGCTTTGCGTCATGTCATGACATGACGTAGTGGCAGATACACAGGCCAGTTTGTACACAAAGCTGGCATTATGTCCCTCATTCCATCCCTGGCGTTAATACCACCAACCAACTTGATGACGGTAGCCAACATACAGTGACCGCGGCGGTATACCGTATCGGGTATTATGACCCACACAGAGAAATACGCCACTATACAGACTCCCACACAAGTCCGCCAGCCCAAAGGTCAGTGATAAACTGGTGGTACCAAAACCCACACCGTTACACCAACAGAAATACGCCCACAGCATCATGACCCATGAATCACCGGGCAGTCATTCAACCGCGGTAAACCATTGGCAGTACACACCGCTGCGCTCAAAATACACACACACTAACAAAACTACACCACATTGGACAATTCAAACTATACACACCTGACACACATACACACACCACACCCACACACCCAATCCAATATAAAACACCCACCCACAATACCCACAACCCCTTACAACAACAAAAAATATTGCCAACTGAGAGAGACAAGCCAGGAGCACCCACTGAATCTGAGCCACATAACACCATCACCCATACACCATCCACGCACCTCACAGCACACACCCCAACACATCACCCCACACACCCTCACACATGCCACTTTCACTACACCCATGGCACCCCAAAGACACCCCAGGTTCTATGAGGAGGAGCTAAGGGTCATGGTGGAGGAAATCATATGGGTAGAGCCACAGCTATTCGGATCACAGGTGCAGCAGACGTCCATTGCTAGGAAGATGGAGCTATGGCGGAGAGTTGTGGACAGGGTCAATGCCGTGGGACAGCACCCCAGAGCAAGGGATGTCATCAGGAAGAGGTGGAACGACCTGTGGAGGAAGGTGAATTCCGTGGTTGCAAGACACCAGGTAGCCGTACAGAGGATTGGCGGCGGACCCCCACCTCGTCCCCCACAACTAACAACATGGGAGGAGCGAGTCTTGGCGATCATGCATCCGGAGGGCCTCGCAGGAGTAGCAGAAGGACTGGACTCTGGTAAGTCAAATCTGTACTACTATATCCCCCACCCTACCAGCATACCATCACAAACTCCTACCCCTACCCACACCCCATCACTCCACAACCTCACATATATCCCACTATCACAACCCACCCATCCCAATACCAAGCCCTGCATGCAACACCAATGCATGGACACCCATCAGAGACCTGCATGGACACACATCACCACAGTATGCACACTAGTGACAATCACTTAGCCAAACTAATAACATCTCACACAACCCAAAGGTGCCTTGCTAATAACAACCATAGAGGGGAAACATATCCATGCACAAGATGGCACACACAGATACAATAACACTGCATTTACATCCCCACAGGACCCCCACTCAATGTCACTGGAGAGGAGGTGCCACCAACATCCAGTCCCCCCACAGAAGAGGCCCACAGTGATGACAGCAGCTCTGCATGCCTGGATCACGATAACCAACCTGGCCTATCAGGGACCTCTGGACAGTCGGTTACCCTGCCACAGTCTCAACCCAACACAAAGCCTCCCCCTCAGGAAACACCAGCACATCACCCACCCAGCGGGCTCATCCCTCTGTCCCCAGCACACGTCAATCAGCAGTGTGTCCACCATTACAGGGACCCCAGGCAACCCCACAAACCCAAGACAATCAGAGACCTGGTGTCAGTGGCAGTAGGCACACGGTTCAGGGGACTGAGGCAAAGGACAACAGGGGAGCTGGGAGGGCTGCTGTGCGACAGGGAGAGGACATGCCCAGGGAACCCACTCTCCACGAGGCATTTGCATGGATCCTGGAAGCTTACCACCATTCCCAGAAGACCATGGGCCACATACAGTACAAGTTGCAGGAGAACAGGGGCTGCAGGAGGGACAGTACCTGGGGATCAAGGAGGACCTGAAAGACATCCACACCACCCTGGTCACCATTGCAGGGGTGCTGGCAGACATGGCCAACACCATGAGGGAGGCAGTGGCCCAACAACGGGCCACTGACACTAGCCACACCGAAGAACAGCCCTCCACCTCCGCTAACGGTAATGGACAGGATGCCCCGCCACAGGCCCAACAGGCCATCAGCACCCTATCCCCTGCAGAAGGAGAACCACCCCGCAAACGGTCCCTGCGATCCAGGCAGAAGCCAGAGAACATTGCCAAGATCCCGCCAGGAAATAAGACTCTCCTGAATGTTACTCTTGTGTCCCACTCTGTCACCCTGTCCACCTTGTACTGCCATTGCTCCTCTTCCTATGCCCCCTTGGACAATGCATCTGTGATACAAATAGACTGAACTCTACCCTGGACTTTCCTCCATCAGCAACCCACCCCATTGCAATACCCCCTCGAATTATTAGCACATATATAAACACCCTTGGAACAAATACAAGTATGGAGTCTGTCAAATGATTGAAATCTGTATTAGTTTAACAAGCTGTAAACATTGCAATTCAAATGTACAGTTACATATATAGAGGTATGACCTGTAGTGGGCAACCGTAAACACACCAGGAGCCAGAGTGGGGCACAGAGATCTGAAAACAGAGATGCCAAAGGGTACAGTAAGTGGCCATAGACACAGGGAAATCAGGCTGCCATGTTCAATGTCTAACACAAAACTGCAATGGGAAGTGAAGTTACAGTGTCTTAACTGAGTGTCACTGGAAGTACTGTTGAATGAGTGAACTTCTGTGGTCCACATCTTCTTCCTCTGCCTCCTCTTCCTCACTGTCCAAGGGCTCCACCGCTGCCACAAGACCATCTCCAGGCTCATCCTCCTGCAGAAAAGGCACCTGGCGTCTCAAGGCCAGGTTGAGCAACATGCAACGATGATCTGGCACACCTTCTTGGGTGAGTAGTACAGGGATCCACCTGTCAGATGGGGCACCGGAATCTGGCCTTCAGGAGGCCAAAGGTTCTCTCAATTATCCTTCTTGTTCGCCCATGTGCCTCATTGTAACGTTCCTCTGCCCTTGTCCTGGCATTCCTCACTGGGGTCAGTAGCAATGAGAGGTTGGGGTAACAAGAATCACCTGCAAATATCGAGGGATACCTGTTAGACACACACTCACCCTTAGGGACAACCCCACACCCATATACCTACATCAACTGGGTGGCGACCATGGGCTCACCTATTAGCCACACCCGGTGCCTCTGGAGTTGAGACATCACATATGGAATTCTGCTATTCCTCAAAATAAAGGCATCATGCACAGAGCCAGGATACTTGGCATTGACATGGGAGATGTACTGGTCCGCCAAACACACCATCTGCACATTCAGAGAGTGAAAGCTTTTCCTATTCCTGAACACTTGTTAATTTCTCCAGGGGGGGTGGAGTGGAGGGGGCGGACAAATGCCATGTGTACCATCAATGGCACCAATGATGTTGGGGATATGTCCCAGGGCATAAAAGTCAGCCTTGACTGTGGCCAAATCCTCCACCTGGGGGAATACGATGTAGCTGCACATGAGTTTCAGAAGGGCAGACAACACTCTGGTCAATACGTTGGAGAACATTGGCTGAGACATCCCTTATGCCATGGCCACTGTTGCTTGGAAGGAACCACTTGCCAGGAAATAGAGCACTGACAGGACCTGCACTAGAGGGGGGATACCTGTGGGCTGGGGGATAGCTGAAATCAGGTCTGGCTCCAATTGGGCACACAGTTCTTAGATTGGGGCCCTATCAAGTCTGTAGGTAAGGATAATGTGTCTGTTCTCCATTGTGCCAGGTCCATCAGGGGTCTGCACTCGGGGGAATGTCTCCATCTCCTATTCATCCTCACTGGTTGGACTCTAGGGTGGAAAACCGTGAGCAGAGGGTCATATTCACACATATGTGAAAATAAAAATGCATTTGTCCCTTTACAGAAACAGTATGTGAATACGAAAGTCAGTTGATGTGCCAATGTTTGCTGTGACGCAGTTAGGTGCCATGGCCTGTGCCCCCCCTGAAATGGCGGCTGCCTGACCTGTGAGAAGAGACAAGTGGAAATGAGGTAATTCCGCTGGCATTGTGCGCAATTGCGGTGGGCGGTCGATGACCGCCCAGCGACTTCGCATTGGTTATCATTGGGCCCTATGGATTCCAGGAGCCAATGGCGATGTACGCATCGCCGCGGACATGACTGCCATTTTCTATCTGTTCATTCACTTGCTATCTGACCTTCAACAGGAGAGGACCTACACTGCAAGTGCTGCTGTGACCTGTGTCCGGAAGCGACAATGGCTCAAGTGTCTGGGGAAAGGGCCCCCGCCTTCACTTCGGAGGAGTTGGAGAGACTGGTGGATGGGGTCCTACCCCAGTACACTTTACTCTGTGGTCCTCCAGACAAACAGGTAAGAACACTGTGAGCATGATGCGTAGGCCATAAATGTAGG
Source organism: Pleurodeles waltl (assembly GCF_031143425.1). NCBI lineage: Eukaryota > Metazoa > Chordata > Amphibia > Caudata > Salamandridae > Pleurodeles > Pleurodeles waltl. The sequence continues at coordinate 1,182,912,701 of NC_090444.1, forward strand.
GATTGCTGTGTGTGTAAGCCTTGTGTAGGGGAGGGGGGCTGAGGGGTCCTGGACAGAGTGCTGCATGTCTGGTGGTCAATGTCTGTGCGTAAGGGGATGGAGGGATATTGTGGGCCATGAGTGTAACAGTCCGGGCGGTATGACTAATCCCTTTTTTCTATGCATGTTTTCCTGCAGGTCAGCGCCTATCAGAAAAAGGGTATTTGGTGTGCCATTGCCAAGGACGTGCGGACCATGGGGGTCTTTGACAGGCGGAGCACCCACTGCCGCAAACAGTGGGAGGATCTGCGCTGCTGGGCAAGGAAGACGGCAGAGGCCCAGCTGGGGCTGGCCTCCCAACAAGGAAGGGGTGCCCGTCATACCCTGACCCCCCCCTGATGTTCCACATCCTGGCGGTGGCCTATCCGGAGTTGGATGGGCGCTTGAAGGCATCACAGCAGCCACAAGGGGGTGAGTACAGATTCTGAATCATGACTTTGTGCGCGTTAAGGTTGTACCTGGGTGAGGGATGTGGGTTTCCCCTAGGCCAGGGCGAACTGGCAGGGTAGGTCCCTTGTTGGTCAGGCTCTGAAGTACTCCAACCCCAATAGTGTTAGTGGGCATCTACTACTGGGCAGGGTCCTGTTGGTTTCAGGTGTGCAGCCAATGGCGTTGGGCAATGTACCCCATGGGCTGGTGATTAGCCTTGTAACTGGTAGTGCATGGCCTAGTGCATAGGGCTGATCCCTGTGTGTTGTGTACGCCAACGGTAGTGTTGTTGCTGGCATTGACCAAGTGTATCCTCAGTCTCTCCCCCCCCAGTCTTGTTTTGTCACCATGTCCTTGTGTGCATTAGCATCATCTGGCAGAGGAGCAGAGGCACCGGTGACAGAGGGAGCTGCATCCCACATGGGCCTGGAGGCCGAATCCACCGACGGTGAGGGCACCAGTGGAATGGAGGGCGAGGGGAGCACCATGACGGAGACAGGAGGGGACACTACAGACAGCGACTCCTCTTCTGATGGAAGCTCCCTGGCGGTGGCGGACACCTCTGTGCCCACCACAACAACAGGTTCAGCCGCCACCCTCCTACCCGCACCGCCCTTCCAGCAGCCCCTCAGTATGTTTCCCGTGGCCGCTCACCCAGGAGGGTGGGCATCTGCTTCACCCCAGGCACCTCTGGCCCTGCCCCAGTCAGCCCTGCTGCCGTCAGTGAGGAGGCTATTGACCTCCTGAGCTCCCTCACTGCTGGGCAGTCAACCATACTGAATGCCATCAAGGGTGTCGAAAGGTATTTGCAACAAACAAATGCATACCTGGAGGGCATTCACTCTGGCGTGGCGTCCCAACAGAGCATTTCAGGCTCTGGCCTCTGCACTGATGGCAGCCACTGTCCCTATCTCCAGCGTCCACCCTCCAACTTCCTCTACCCAGTCCCAATCTCCTCAACCCCAACCTATCCCAAGCACACCTTCAGACCAGCATTCACCCACATCAACACACAGAAGTGGCTCAGGCAAACACAAGCACCACACTTCATCTCACAGGCACTCACACAAGCACCATCACCATGCAGACACACCAGCATCGACTGCCCCCACTGTGTCCTCCTCCTCGTCTACTTCCCTTCCAGTAGCATCTCCACTCACATCTGCATGCACTACATCCTCCTCCACTACCTCCATCACCAGCACGCCTATCACTACACACCCCTCACTGGTAGTCACCACCCCCACATCCATGCATACGTCCCCTATGTCCTCTCCCACTGTGTCTGTGGCCCCTCCTCCCAAAGTACACAAACGCAAGCACACACCCACCCAACAGCCATCCACCTCACAACAGCATCCAGCTCATGCATCTGCACCCAAACACAGCAGACTGACACCTCCTACAAGCACTCCCTCTTCCTCCACTCCCAAACCTTCACCCTCTTCCCACCCCAATGTCCCTAAAAAGCTTTTCCTCGCCACCCTTGACCTATTCCCTCCCCTTCCCCCCTTGTCCTTCACCTCGCCCCAGGGTGGCAAGAACCCAGCCTAGCACCTCAGCCACCAAGTCCATGTCCGCTGTGGTTTCTGCAGCTGTGAGAGGCTCTAAGGCGGCACTCGTCAGCCCAGCCAGTGTGCCACCAACACCTGCCAAGGCCAAGAAGGTTCCGCCACCTGGCAAGGGCAAGAAGGGGACAGCATCCAGCAAGGAGAAGGAGGCACCACTAGCCTGCAAGGCCAAGTCAAAGATTCCAGCTGCCAGAAGTAAGGAGGCACCACCATCTGCCAAGGGCAGGAAGGGGCACAGAACACCAGCCAGGGCACTTCAGCCATCCGAGGCTGCAGGTGAAGGCCTGGAGGCTACGCTATCCCCACAACCGCCAGCACCGCCACCTGCACCGCCGCAAGGAGCACCACTGTCAGCAGCAGCAGCCTCAGTGGGCAGTCGTCTGAGGCTGCCAGGGAAGGGCTGGAGCCTCCACCCACCACTGGCAGCACCGACACCAGCACTGCAACCACTGTACAGCCGTCCCTGCCGGCAGATGGACTGTAGTCCTGCCTCCATGGTGTGTCATGCATCCTGCCCACAGAAAATCGTGTGGGTCTGACACCCAGGTGAGTGACTGTGACCATGCACTCCTCATGTGCTGCATCACGGCACAAGGCCCCCTCCAGAACCAGTGGAAAAAGGATCCACGCACCCTATCCTTGGAAGGATGAAGCACACTGGGCACAAGGCCTCCTACAGAACCAGTGGAAGAAGGCATCCACTCACCCTATCCTTGCCAGGATGAAGCAACTGGGCACAAAGCCCCCTCCAGAACCAGTGGAAGAAGGCATCCACGCACCCTATACTTGCCAGGATGTAGCACACTGGGCACAAAGCCCCCTCCAGAACCAGTGGAAGAAGGCATCCACTCAGCCCCTCCTTGGCAGGATGAAGCACACTGGGCACAAAGCCCCCTCCAGAACCAGTGGAAGAAGGCATCCACTCACCCTATCCTTGCCAGGATGAAGCACGCTGGGCACAAATCCCCCTCCAGAACCAGTGGAAGAAGGCATTTACTCACCCTATCCTTGGCAGGATGAAGCACACTAGGCACAAAGCCCCCTCCAGAACCAGTGGAAGAAGGCATTTACTCACCCTATCCTTGGCAGGATGAAGCACACTAGGCACAAAGCCCCCTCCAGAACCAGTGGAAGAAGGCATCCACTAGAGAGACTGTGGCCTTGCACTCACCAGGCCCAAGCTGTAGGCAAACCACCCACTAGAGAGACTGTGGGTTTGCACTCCCCAGCACCATGCAGTGGGCAAACCACCCACTTGAGAGACTGTGGCCTTGCACTCCCCAGGACCAAGCAGTGGGCAAACCACCCACTTGAGAGACTGTGACCTTGCACTCCCCAGGACCAAGCAGTGGGCATGGAGCCCCCTCCAGGAGCAGTGGCGTAGTACCATCTTCTGGCTGAGGCGCTCCCCCTTTCCCGTCCCCCTGAGGTGCCTGTGTGTTTTTGACCTGATGCCCCTGCAGTGTTCTCTCAGTATTGAGGCAGGAAACAAGTGTGGGCTTGGCCTATGTGTTTTGGCCCAGGGGGACACGGACATTTTGAGTGGGCATTGTCCCACCTTTTGTATAAATTGTATATATTGTAAATACTGTTTTTGATTTCTGAACAAATTACTAACTATTTCTAATATTACACTCATTTGACTCCATTCCTTTTGTCCTTGCGTTATTCCAGAGGGTTACGGGGTGTATATGTAATGTTGTTGCATCTGTTTTTCTTTATGGTGTTGAGGGTGAGGTTGGGGGTGGGGGTGGGGGGGTGGGTGTTGCATTTGTGTGTGTGTGTCACTCTCTTTTTCCTCCCCCCCTCCCTTGTGTGCTAGGTGCAGTATTCACCGTGGTCATCGCCGCCGGCGTTGGTGCTCCTGGTGTATGAGCAGATACACCAGTATGGGAAAGACCTGCAGCTCGGGCTCCATGCCATCCTGGTTCTTCCTTGAGTGTTGAGAGGTGAGTCGTTTCCCTTCAGAACACTGTTTCCGCCGTGCTTTTGATGGCATTGGTACCGCCCTGGAAAAGGTGGTGGATAGGCCTCTTGAAATACAGTGGGCGGAACCTTGTCTTCCGCCTAGCTGTTCGCGTTTACTGCTGTGGTGTTTGTTGCTACCGCCGTGGCGGTCGGAGTGTTAAAGTGGCTGTATGTGTTGGCGGTTTCCACCATGATCATAATTCCATTTTTTTTTACCGCCGGCCTGTTGCCGGTGTTATGCTGCTTTAACACCGACCACCAGGGTTGTAATGAGGGTCTATGTCTATTTGGAACAATGCGGTACATTAACATGTCTTCCTTTTCAAATGTGATATTGGTCAGTTACTAGGATGTTCATGCACTAGGGGGTTTATTATCTACAACTGACATATGCTTTGAAGATCTACCTCTATTAATGGACTATGCGCTTCGGCAACACAACCTCACTGAGCTGTCTGTCTAAATATAAGGGCAACGTTTGCCTTTGCAATGTTTATTTTTGTACTCTGTACAGGTGGGCATTATAAACTATTTTGAGCCTTGGAAAAGCCACAGCTGGACGAAACACATGTACTGTTTCAACTAGAGTGAATGAACAAAATAGAAGCATGAAAATGTTCTAAATTCACGAAATAATAAATCACAAGGTATGAAAAACTGCTGAGATCAAAACAATTTGGCTTTATTTCTACCAGTGCTTGACTGTGAATGGTGTGGATCATTTAATTAAAAATCGTTTAACTTGAAAACGTACTAAAACATATGGACTCTAAACAGACTTAAAATATCAAACTTATATACTTAATAACCTTCACAAACCTCAACTGATTTTGAATTCCCAAATCCTGCCATTCTCACTTACCACATACCGAAGACACCGTCAATTTACTAATCAAACTCTAGTCTCAGCATATTTAGAGGCCTGGTACTTTATGGTGGTTTCAGGTGCGTTTTTTCCCCAATGCAGATCTTGGTAATCAACATTTTTGAGTGTTTTTGCAGTCCAGGTTTTTATATGTTATCATAGCTAGCATATAGTCAGTGCTTAATTTGAGCTGGTGGTGAAAGGCAGCATCCACTGGCATTCATTTTTGAAGTCCAGCACTTACTTTTCCTCAACAGACCTTTATCCAGTGCAAGACAGAGAAATACAAATCGGGGGAAAAGAAGGCAGAAGACAGCGGTTGAAAAGCAGAGACAAAAGGAGAAAGCAGAGATGAAACAAGCTGATGGGGTCAGGGAGTGTACAAAGATAGACTAAAGAGGCACCAGGAGTGGCTCCTCCATAAGGGCGGAGGAGCGTCACCACCCCCCCGCCAGCAGCGGCAGCTGCAAACTTTCCCCCAAAAAACTATAATAAACTAGGTTTATTATAATTTTGGGGGGAAGGAGCGGGGCCACTGGGGTGACGAGCAATGAGGAGAAGCACTCAGCGCTCCCCCTCACTGTGCAAGCATGTTTGTCCGGCGGTCTGAAGCCAGCCAAACACACATGCGCAGTAGGGTCTCTCGGGCCCAGCAACACAGTTGCAGGGCTGGAGAGTGCTTGCACAGGCCCCTGGCTGGGCGCTCCCAGCCAATCCGGACGCTGCTCTGAGCAGCGTCAGGATTGGCCACAGGGCAGGCTGGGAGCCTGTGCTGGAGGAGACAGAAGAGCAGAGGAATGGAGCATCGCGGGAGTGGAGGTAAGTATTATTTTATATACATTTTTTTAATGTTATGTGTTGTCGTCCCTCGCACACCGCACCGCCCCCTCGGTGACCCATGAGTCGCAACTGAGAGGCATGAGGTGGAATGAATACTACGCACCCTTGGGATTTGACAGCCACAACATTTACTGGTGCCTGCCCCTGGCTTCTGAGCAAAACGCTGGGACTCAGCACTTATTCTTCTAGAAATTAAGCACTTCATATGGCTACTTATTGATGGATACAGATATGAAGTATGTCTTGCCCTGGAAGAACGTCCTCCCTCAAGCAATGAACTTCAGAAATTGGAAGCTCCTACTCCAAATGTTATTTAACTTTTAAAGGAAAAATTGTTTTTTGCCCTCTGTTTTTGTAGTTTAACTTTTTGTAAGTAAGGGAAGTAACACCTTAACAAAGTAAAGCATGAGACTCAGGAACTGCAATGAAGACTCGTGCTCTTTAGGAGACGTTCACTCTTGTTTTATCATAGTAATGACAGCGTCATATGTTGGTCATTTCAAATTTGGCCCTCATTCAAGCTTGAGAAAGAAAACCTGCAACTAAGAAAGGCATCTGGCTGCTCTTTTTTTCCTGACCACGCTCTACTTACAACTCTAGAAAACCTCCTACATAAGTAAGATACAGACAGGAATAGGAATGGGGTAGAGTGTTCAGTGTTAGAGTGGGGGAGTGGCTTCCAGACATTCAACATGGTAAAAAAAAAAAAAAACACATTTGAGGTAATAATAAACATTCACACCCTGGGAACACATGCTCATCTATTCTATAAAAAAAAAAAAGACATACACTATCGAACAATTTTTATTAGCTCCAAAGTATATCTGAGCAAGCAATCATAGAGGGTCCTCAAAGCATAATAAACCATCAGAGAGGTTTCTAAACTTTGCATCCTGACTAGAGTTGTGCCAACAAATAATTCAAAGGATTCCAAATCTGCTCATGTATGAAAATGCCCAGTGAAGACCAAGCAAGTGAATAGAGCAATGTGAATTCCACGCTTCATCAGGATATACTTCTGTAGTCATTTCAACTACATGTGTTAACCCAAATTACAGCAGGCATAATTCTAGATCAATATCTGCAAGCAAACTTTCACTATCGCGGGTCTATAGAAACCAAATGTAATGTCACATGAATGTTTAAAGTCTGGCATACATAGATCATTTCAACATTGTTTCGTGATAATGGAGAATTCTAGAGAGTGTGACATTGGACAAGTAAACTAAACTGCATTATAACAGAGCGCCGTAGAGAAGATTGATACATTTGAAATTACAAAACAGGTTGAGTAGGCGTGGGAGACAGGAGTAGGCTTCACATGTGCCCTGAAGACTCCAGCGGAGGGAGGTGGGTCTTTAGAGCAGTATCACATTCTGTTAGAGGAAATGTGTAGGGATGAAATTCAAGAATCACCTGCCTCCAAAAAACTCCTCAAATCACAAACTTTAATGGCCTTCTCAGTCTGAGGCTAACAAATTTGTATTTGTGAAAATTGAGTTTATAAGTTTAAAGATGGATGCTGTCCACAGTAAACAAGAAAAGTTTTGTCCTTCTTCTGTTACATATTTATAAAAACTCACATCTTTAAAAGGGCAGTCACATATTTTCCACAATGGTTATATCGGAGATGGACTATATTTAGATTCAATCCCACACATTTGAGTTAACTCTTAACTGCTCATCCACATCTGCCCAGAAAGTAAAGGAGGAATGGGAGGCCAAGTAACCAGTGTACTTATTAGTGAAGTACACCAACAATTTCACCTTTGATGATGCATGGCAGTGCCAGCAACATTTTTCAACTGAAAAAGTGTCACAACTTTGCAAACAGTCTGACAAACTCACAGGAAATAAGTTTTGCTTTAGCCGGGGTGATCGTCTATGGGTGCAGTCTAGCAACATCACAAAGGAAAGAGAAAATGGTAATAAGCCCCCATTTACTAACTTAAGGAAGATGTACGTTATGGTTTGTTAGTTTGCCAGCAAAATACAAATTTAAGGAACATAATTTTGAAATAATTTAGGACTAACGGACGTAAAACTCTCAATGTCATAAGTTCTGGCGGACACCTACAATTATTTAACTACAGCCGCACTCACTACCATTGAGTCAGGAGGAACTTGGTGGGTAATATAATCAGGTTCTGTAGGAGAAGGTTTATATTTTTTATCAATGCGTGGTGTTATAACCCTAGCTTTGAGTGGTTCTCTGAATATTTGATCTGCATGTTTAATCATGCCAGGTGGCATTGGAACGTATTGATATTTTGAGTGCATGGAGGATAACGTGTTAAGGAGAAAATCCTCTTCTAGGGGTTCAGTGTGCATAAGCACCTCATGGTATGCTGCTGCCCCGGAAATAACCTGCGTAGATGGAGTAGAGTCCTCTGGTGGAGAAGGCTTAGATGGGTATAAGTCTGGATCATTGGCAGGAATAGGATCTGGAGCAACCGTATCACCATGTGAATACTGTGAATGAGTTGGTGAAGGTAAAGGTGGTGGGCTAGTGGCAAAAGAAAAAGTTGTGGTGAATGAGGGGGAGAAGCATGGATAGGTAATGGCTTCACCTTCTGTTTATACATTTTTGCTGGTGGTGGAGCAGTGTATAAATGTTCTTGAAAGGCCAACTTTCTTTTGGTCTGTAGAGGAGGTGAAGTAATAATTCTGCCAGTCTCTTTAAGGATGTGAATCCTTGATGGTCTTTCATCCATAATCTCAAGGATAGGTTGGATCTCAGTGTCCTCAGAAGCATGATCAGAAGGTCTATAAGACTGTTCATCCAGTGATTTTGAGCTCTGTTTAAGAAGGCTTGAAAGTCCTTGCTCTTCTGAATAAGAAGACTTTTTCAGCTCCAAATCTGGTAGTTTTTTCGGGCCCAAAAATACAGCCGGTTGTTTTGGCTCCAAAGCAGGGCGTCAAAGCTTCGACTCCGAGGAGTGAGGACGCTTGCTCGAATCGGAAGCTGAACTCTTGATGGATTTACTAGACTACGATACAGACGGAGGAGTGGCCTTTTTTGACGCCGGACTCGAAGGTCGGTCGACAAGAGTCTTTTTTTCGGGTCGAACCATGGCTCTCCAAGGCCTTCAAGGACTTTTTTTAAGGGAGCGCAGGGACAGACATACTCACGTGCGGACCAGCATTGATAGGCCTATCTTCTTCCGATTCTTCTTCGGAGTCAGTGTCTCTGATAGAAACTGCCGTCTGCGCCTGTTCTTCATCCATGGTGTTGAGATGTTCCGTACTGTTCGACGCCATTTCCAATCTTCTGGCTCTCCGATCACGCAGGGTCTTCTTGGACCGAAACAATCGGCAGGCCTCGCAATCCTCTTCTGTGTGATCGGGAGAAAGACCCAGATTAAATACAAGGTGTTGGTCTGTGTAGAGAAATTTCGCGTGGCATCGGAGACCAAATCAAATTGGGTCCGATCCATCAGGCTTCGACGCGGTAGGCCAGAGTTGGGCGCACACGTCCAGAAGGGTGACATTTAATTTTCGCCAGTACTGTCGGTTCGAGGCTAGGTGGAAACGCGATTGAAACAATACCAACGATTAAGGGAGTTTTCTAAAGTTTCCAATTAGAAATCTCGGAGTGAGAGGAAACACGTCCGAACCTGACAGCGGAAAGAAAACAATCTAATAACAGAGTCAATGCCCAAGAGCAGTATGACCGAGAGGAGGAGTCACTCGATCCTGTGACTCCGAAAAGACTTCTTCGAAGAAAAAAAAAACTTGTAACACTCCGAGCCCAACACTAGATGGTGGAATAAAGCATAGCATGTGTATCCACAGATACACATGCCATTGAACATATATATATGTACATATGTATGTATGTGTGCATATAGTTTAGGTTGACAAAATCAAAGACCCTTGCCCTAATATTTAATGTTTATAATTGGATCCTTGTCGATGCGATTTATATTCCCTCGGCATGGCACTTTGTACAAAGTAGAAGCATGTTCCTGCATGTTATTGTATAGATGTATTTTAGTGAAATGGGGAAGGGAATCCATTTGGAAATGCACCGCGACTGTACTATCTAATTGTAGACCATGTTCTGTGTGTTACATGGCTTTATACGATTTTAACTTTTTTTTGTTGTTTTTTTTACATATGTCTGCAGGAAAGGTTCAGAGGAAATGTAAAATGAATAAAATTAAATCAATTAACAAGTGGAGGCTGACAGTGTAATAAAGGGAACACTCCTGCATCCAATTCTATATGGTTATCTAAATATAGATCTATATATTATTTACTGCGCAAACAACTTTTGTGAAAGGCAGTTACTGTTAACATGGTAGGGCGTTTTTAGATACACAGATGTAAACTTAGAAAGCAAAATTTGGTGAGCAGGTGAGAGGTATTCTAAAAAGGAATACGAAATAAGTTTAAAATATACCAAAGAAACTAAGGGACTTGAAAGGATTAGAATGTTGTTTAATTATCAGAGGAGAACTTGAAGAATAAGCATACATTGACACAGAAAGAAATGGGGAAAGTGTGGGACACTGGATGTCTACATAGGGGTGAAGTTTGTAAACAGCTGGACAGGAAATAGCCAATGTCTGGAGAAAAATAAAGTTAAAGAGGGTAAATAGAGGATTCTGTGTATTAATGTGCATTGGAACGTATTGATATTTTGAGAGTCAATGAAAACTAGGTCAGAGGCAAAAAGAAAACAATTAGGAGAAAACAACTATGAACCATATAGTTTTTTCCTACCTCAACTCCACCCATCCACTTGGGCTCCTCGGGAAATTCGGCACATAAAATATCCTTTGACTGGTCAGTCCCCAGGAAGTGGTAATAGAGCTTCTGGTGCAGATTGGTAGAAGTCTCAGTACCTGAAAGAGACAATTAATTGCATTGAAACAAAAATGCATCTTAACAAATTTCAGATTCGTCCAATGGATCAGTTTGAAGAAAGACAACATGAGTTGGGTCAATAAGGTCTTTAATTCCCATGGAACTGGGAGTATTGTATAGGTCAGAAGGCACTAAAATCCTTTTTGTGAATTGCTTTTTGATCCCTTGTGAAAAGGAAAAAAAAAAAAAGAGGCAGTGTCTTCTGTTCTTCTGAACCATGAACTTCCTCCAAGATGGACGCTCCGTGAAGGTTTTTTAAGGACACTCTTTGGCAGGCCCAGAATGTAAGCACTTGATGGGGCTGCATGTAATTTAGGATAAAGCCCACGTCTTGGTCCCATGTACAGAAATGCTTTTATTTGGCGTTGTACATTTTTGTAGTTGCTGGTGTACATGCAGGTACCAGAATGTTCCTGCAAAGGCTGGGGATGCCTTAGTTCTATGTGGTCAGGTATTTATAGCTAGCCACTCAGCTACAAACATGATAGTGGGAGGAGAGAAGACTTCAATGTGGCCCTTAATCCTAACATAGACAGTTCTCAAGCTTTGTGGCAAACACTTCACCCCCCACCGTCTATGATACAAGGCCTTGATGACCTACAATTGGTGGACACCTGGTGGACTCACCACAAAGGAGATAAGGACTATACATTCTACTCACATGTCCACAAGCCCCACCCACAGATCAATTATATTGGATTATGGTGGATTCCTTGGAAACTGGGTTACGGGTCCTGTCCGACTATGCCCATGTATACGTTACACTCCTGCTGGGTCACCCAGAACCTGTTCCTCAGAGTTTGGAAGAAGAACACTATAGCTTTCGGAGGCCCTGTCCTAAGGGAAATCATAAGAGGCACTAGCGAATTACTTTAAGGAGAATAAGACAGAGGAACTTCATTGTGCAACTTTATGGGACACAGCAAAAGCATTTATAAGGGGAGAACTAGTTACACACAAGACAAACTTCCTCCAGATGGCTAGGTTGAAGAGGTTGGAGATCAAGAGTGAAATACAAAAACTAGAGCAAGAATTTAAACGTGAAGGTAGCAAGAAGACACAAAGAGCCTTGTGCATGGCTAGCAGGGAATTGGAGGCAGTCTTTGACAACAATGCTGCATGCAAACAGTTAAGAAACAAGTTACTTACCTTTGGTAACGCCTTATCTGGTAGAGACAATATCTAGTTGACGATTCCTTGCCTTAAAATTTCCCCCAGGTATCAGATTGGGTCTAGAGAATCTTTTGAGCATTACCCCTGTGTGCTGTCAGGTGGTGTCAGTCAGCTCCGCGTTGTCCGCCAGAAATAACATTGCAGTTTCTATTGTATGCGCCACCCGGATCGCTGACATCAGTTTCTTTTCATGACTTTCCACGCCAGAAGCACAAAGAAACTGAATGGTGCGTCACAACTAAGGCCCGGAAAAGGGAGTCCATGTCCCTAGAAATCAGTTTACAGAGCAGGGAGGATGGGTGGGTCGGTAAGAAATCTACAACTAGAAATTGATACTTCTAGTTGCAGATTCCTTACCTATGAATCAATACCCAAACACTTGTGTGCCCCAGGAGGTGGTCAAGATCATACTACAAAGTCCTGCAGGACCGAACGAGCTAAGTCGCCATCCATATGAACCTGACTGTCCAGGCAGTAGTGCTTGGTAAATGTGTGCAGGGATGTCCACATTGTCGCCTGGCAGATATCAAGGACTGGAACTCCGTGATCTAACGCTGTGGTTGCAGCTGTAGCTCAAGTAGAATGAGCACACAATCTCTTAGCAGGTTTCTTTTTGACCAGTGAGGAGCAGATCTTAATGCAGAGAATGACCCATCTGGAGATGGTCCACTTTTTCACTGCCTGACCTTTTTCGCACCCACACAGCCTACAAAGAGTTGATCTTCCTCCTGGAACTCTCTTGTACGATCAAGGTAGAACGCCAACGCTCTTTTTAGGTCCAGACAGTAGAGTATCTCCTCTTTCTTAGAAGGATGTGGTGGTGTGTAAAAAGTAGGCAAGGTGATAGACTGGCATACATGAAAGAGCGTAACTACTTTTGGCAGAAAGGAGGCCCTAGTACGAAGCACCACTTTGCCAGGATAGATGGAAAGGTAGGGTGGCTTAGATGACAATGCCTGCAGCTCACTCACCTTTCGCTCCGCTGACCTTGTCCTCGCCACCATCCCATGCATCCATAGAATGACCGCCTGCAGCAGATCGTTCTCCAACCTCGCCGCCAAGACATGGAACACTCTTCCCACCCACCTGCGACAGACACAGGACCTACTTACCTTTAGGAGACACTTCAAGACTTGGCTGTTCGACCAGCAGCACCCCCCCCCCCCCCACCCCCTCAGCGCCTTGAGACCCTCACAGGTGAGTAGTGCACTTTACAAATGCCTTGATTGATTGACCCTGCGGGCAGATGTAATGGCTGCAAGGAAGGCTGTTTTCAAGGTGAGAAGCCTAAAAAGACAATTGTGGAGAGGCTCAAAAGGAGCACACATCAGAAATGTAAAAACCAAATTCAGATTCCATAGGGGCACAATGAATGGAGATGGGGAAAAAAAAAGAGGTGTAAGTCCTTAGAAGATCCTATGTACAATAGGGGACTTAAAGAAGGTTGATAAGGCAACCTCAAAAAAGCAGAAGTAACAGACAGGTAACCGTTAAGAGTGCCCATAGCAGAGCCCTCCTGGGCTAAGGAAAGGATAAACAACAGGACCACAGAGAGAGCTGGGCAGAGAGGGGGGTCAACAGACTTGTCTGTACACCATGCCACAATTTTCTTTCAATGACAGGTGTATTCTGTTTCTGTGGAGGGACGCCTGGATGCCAAGATTACGTTACAGACTTCAGGATGAAGCTGACAACTGTTGGCACTCAATCTCCATGCAGGAAGGCAAAGAGTGGACACGTTTAGGTGCAAAACCCTCCCCTGCTGCTGCAACAGAAGATCCCCTGAAGGGGCAGTCTGATTGGAGGGTCGATGGACATGCTTATCAGCTCTGTGCACAGTCCAAAGTCACAAGGACTACTTGGACACAGTCATTTTTGATGTTCTTGAAAACTCTGGGCAGAAGTGGTATGGGCAGAAAGGTGAACAGGAGGCCTGAGTTCCACTTGAGATGAAAAGCATCTCTGAGCGATTGCCGCCTTGGAAACCTCAGCATGCAAAACTGCGGACATTGTGTGTTCTTTGCAGAGGCAAACAGATCTAACCAAAGCTCTCCTTACTGCTGAAAGAGACATTGCACCACCTCTGGATTGAGACGCCATTTGCATTTTCATCTGAGTTTGTCTGCTCTAGAGTTCAGAGAGCCCCACATATGTTGAACCACCAGGAATATGCCCTGCTGCTCCAGCAATGTCCAGAGGCACCGAGCCTCTTGACAAAAGGTCTTAGTAGCTGCTGCAGATGAGGGGCAGCGGACTAGCCAGACATCTGGCTACTCGATCCATGAGGATGGTGGATCCCCCATCCTCGGCTACATAGCCCAGAGGTTGGACAGAATGCGGGGCACAATGGTTGGCCAGGAATAGACACGGTTGGAAACCCATTCTGTAGCCACAAAAGCGCTGAAAGGCAGACTGAGAAGGGCAAGGGCAAAGGCTCAGCCCGAGGCCCAAGGACCTGGCTGTAGCTCAAGAATCCTTGAAGCGCTTGAGCGCTGAGTCTGCCTTGTCTCCGAAGAGACTGTGTCATCAAAGGGCATGTCCGTCAAGGTAGCTTCAATGTCCCCTGAAAAGCCAGACGTCCTCAGCCAGACGTGGCGCCTCAAGGCCATTGTTGAGGAAACCACTCTGCCCAGCTTGTCAGCTGTGTCCGATCCGCAACGGATTGTGAACTTCTATGCATCTCTTCCATCTGCAACAGCCTGAGAGAATACAGCCCGGGTCTCCTCTGGGACCTGTGGCAGCACTTGCGCAACCGTATCCCACATAGTGTGGGAATAACGGACCAAAAGTCATACGATATTCACAGACCATAACGCGAGGCTGGTGGAAAAAAAATCTTCTTTCCAAGTGTATTCAACCTCTTGGATTCCCCTGTCCGGGGGTGCGGAAGGGAAAGCATCCTGGGAGGTAGAGGCTTGGATAACAAGCGCTCAGGGGTAGGGTGCTGTGTCAGAAAACTTGGCCCACTAGGGGCGGGGCGATGCATCGGGCAATCGTCATGTTCACAGGAGACCCTGTGCTGGGTTTGGACCACGTACCCAGTAGGACATCCGTGAGGGCCTCATTATACTGGAGCATGGGTTCAGAGGTGGAAGCTCCCGGTTGTAGTACCTCTGTCAGTAGATTAGCCCTGCCAGCCACCAAAGCCAACTCAAGGTCCAGGACCTTAGCTGCCCTCCTCACCACCATAGAATAGAAGTTCCTTCCTCTGTAGCCACGGTAGTGAAAAAAAAGCATACCACTATCTGGAGAAGTAGGAGTCCACTGGCTTCACCCCAGTCGGTAGATCAGTCCATAGGTTGTTCACCCTGAAGCTGGTATTCTAAAAGGTCCACCGACCCCTTCCATTCATCGTCGTAACTTAGCCTATAAGAAAGGGGCTCAGGATCCAACTAAGGAGGCAAGGCTCCTGCCGATGTCATACGACGCCCATCCAGCTCACTGTTGGAATTGGTGATTACAATGGGGATGGTGCCTTCTTCCATGGGTGTTGTCGTGGACGCTGCTGAACGCGTCCTCATTGGAGAAGGCCGGAGAGGTACGGATCCAGGGCAGGATTCTTGGGTGCCCCTCGGCGCCGAGGCAGAAACTGCCAACCAAAACCCAAAAGGGCTCCTTCCAAACTCACGGGGCTGAAGGTGCTCCAGCGGTGTTGGGCTGGCCAAAGATGAGGCATATGGCCTCATAAAACTCTGTACATTGAGCAGGGATCGCTCCGGCTTCCAGAAACTCAGGTAGGCACGGAAATGGACCAGGCACAGGCTCTGAAGAGCGAGCCCTAGAACACCAACGCTCCCTCGTCGGCAGGCGAGAAGTCAAAGAATGCTTCGATTTTTTAGATTTCTTTGTGGCCCTTAACTTACCCAATCTCCCCGAGAACTTTGAGTGGGACATCAACGATGGAGGACTCCCATTACCAATCCCCGAACTGTCCTCTCCACGGAGATCTCGACTTGTGCAGAGTTAAGTGTCGGGCCACCATCAGTTTCAGGGAACCGCTCCATCAAAGCCTTTGGATGCATGGCCCGACACTCTGACCACAACTTCAGGTCGTGGTAGTGCTCCAGGCACCAAAGTCACATGAAGTGCAGATCCAACATGGACATAGCCCAATGACAAGAACCACAGGGCTTGATCTTGGTCTTCCTTGATGACATCCTCAACGCACCAGGAGTTGAAAACTCAAAAAAATCTTCAACAAAAAGTCGAAAAAAGACAGTTAAAAATGATTGAGAGGCAGCTTCTCCTCCGATCAGCACTTGCTGGCTCGGATATAAAAGAAAGGGCAGCAGTGTGCACTGGGTTGGTGTCTATACAGGAACAAGGATGTCATATCAGGCGTGGATGATGCTGATGACAGATGCAGAGCTAACGGACGACACCTGACGGAGTGCAGGGGTACTGCTCATAAACTTCTAGATCCAGTCTGACGCCTGAGGAAAACTGAAAGGTAGGGAATCTGCAACTAGAAGTCTCTATCAGCTATAAGAGACAAGGCAGGAGCCATCTACCACATTCTCCTTCTATCACATGATGCAGAGAAGGCATTTCACTGCATTGATTGGATCTTCTTAGCAAAAACCCTAGATAAAACTACACTAGGACTCAAGATGCACACCTTTATATTGGCAAACTACATGCATACAATCAAACCTCTCAAACCCCATACGCCTGATCCAGGGGACAGGCAATGGCTGCCTCCTTTCACCTACGATTTTCGCTTTGATGTTAGAACCATTGTTCCAACACGTTAAGGCTGTCCAGAAATGGACAGGTGAAGATGGCGTGCTTTGCAGATTATATCTTAAGTTTTCTGATCAACCCCGCCACCTCAGTCTTAGCACTGACTGAAGAGTTAGACCATTTCCACCAGGTGGCCAACTTTAAGATAAATCACCATAAATCTAAAGTGATGGAAGTAGTGAAGAATCAAGAGGATAGTGAAAAGATTGCCTCCAGTTATGGACTATGAATTGCATCAACAGCAATAGACTACTTGAGGGTGACTATCCCTTCCGAAGCTAGTGAGATAGCCCAGTAATGTACCGCCGCTCCTAGACCCATGTTTAAAGGTCTCTACCGGTGGAATAGGCTGGAGATATCATGGATGGGCAGGATTAACTGCTTCAAAATTAACTTTCTGCCACGATTACTCAATCTCTGCTGATGCCTACAAATGAAGACTTCGCCGGACATCCCAAAATCTATGCAAATGAAAGTTTGGACCTTTATTTGGAATAACAAAACACCTTTTATAGCCAAAGCTCTCATAGTTCAGAGTCCCACGAAGAGGAGAATGGAATGGAAGACCCAGACCTGCAACAATACATACTGGTGGGCACAGCTTACACGGGCCCTCACTTGGTGCTCTCTTGATGCTGAGTTCCCTTGGTGCCGCTTGGAGCAGAATCGTTCGCTGCTCCCTCTACACCAGCTGCTGTGGTTGTCATTATAGGTACATGGCTCTTTGGGGACCCTGGCTTGGGTCACAGAGGTGACACTGCAGTATTGGGTCAAGGGAGTCCAAACCAGACAAGCCACCACTTACCCCTCCTCATTGACTCCAGTATTTGGGGAACATTGCGTTCCCACCAAGCATGACAGATATAGGATACCGTACTGTGGGGGTAACGCAGAGGAAGTGATGACACGCTGTGCCTTGGCCACCTCTAGTCTAATGGTATTCCGAAGACTACAGACCAATGTGCCAACGATTTTAACTCTACACCTACAGAACTTTACCATATCACACAGCTCCTACACTGGGGCTAGACACCTTAGGATGAGACAATTTGGGACGAGGGGGAAAAGTCGTTTGAGGATATTATGACAGACGGGGACACTAACAAAGCACTCTTGCGTCTTTACTGTGCCTCAGACAGATCTACCCACTTAACACAGGGCTCAACAAATCTACTCAACCACTCACTATGGCGAGTCAAATTTGACCAGGTCAAGCTATTTTTAGGACTTACACGCCCCTTCTGGCGAGTTGACAAAGAACAGGTGTTCTGTTCTGTCAGAAAGGGGAGGAGTAATAAAAGACGTTTTTAAATCGTGTTTTTGTATGTCACATTTGCTCTGTGGTCACAGACAGAGGTGAAAAGTCAGTTTTTCTTATAATTAATTTTCCTTCGGACTGCAGAGCTCCAGGATTTTGTAAGGTGAACTGTCTGACCTGCTGTTTAGAGTGTGAAATAAAAGAATATAGGGTGTCAGATGTTTCCTAACACACATTTAAATGACTAAGTCAACTGTACAAACATTTCAAAATATATTTCAGTAGGTGTGGAAGCCCATTTTTTGTATTTCTGTGAAGAAATAAATATTTTAACAGTATAAAAACGAATCAGAATACTTTACGTGTTGATGTGCGTAGGATATGTTTTCTGAAACCAATTTTCACAGATTGTTAATACATGATATAGTTTTATCAGAAAAGCTGCAAATTAGTGGAAAGGTTTTTGGACAGGTCTTGGAAATTTACTGTGTGCAGAAGACAATATGCTACCACATCATGCTTTAGTAATATATTTATTAAATTTAAGTATTTAGAATACCTGAGAAACACTCCTTCCCTGATAGCAATGCTGTTAGTGAACTAAAAGCAAGTCATGTGTCCCCTATGTGTGGGGTACATTATTCCGATACATGCTTCAAACTTTAGTCTGCTTAATCAGAGGTTTTTTGCACAGCAGAAATGCTGAGCTCACATTTTTGATGGTGCAATCATATGTGAAAATTAAGAAAAGGGCAACTCTGTAAACTATTTGCCTAGGATCACACAATTTGAGACCTGTTCACGGGTCTAGTACATTACAGTTAGGTCAAGTAGATTATTCAACATTTTTATGATTTGTCAAGGCATGTAACACAATAACATACATGGGACCTTGCCCTCACATTGATCAAGGTTGAGTGAACACAAATCTGGGGCAGAGGAGCAAATTCCTCCTTAGGTCTCCAACACAGAGAAAATGGATTCAAATGAATGTTAGGGTGGTACCTGACCCCAGTTTATCTGAAAGCTATGGGCAATACTTCTAATAGTTGCGGGAGAGGTTGTTATTCATGGAGGACTTATGCCACATGTGGTGGGACTGCCCAAAAATCCAGCCGTTTAGAGGTCAAGTTTTGGAACTCATCTAAGGATTCACAAATATTGAGCTACCTCAAATACCGCAAATAACTCTTTTGGGGTATATGGAGGTGGATGAACTTCTCCCCCTGTCTAGAGCTAAGGTAAAAATTAATAGCCCCATACTTGCCAGCAGCCCACCTAGTGACTGCCTAGAAATTGCGGAACTCTTCTCTACCAATGATAGGCCAGTGGTGGGTGAATGTATGAATGATACATGCAATGGACAACCTCACAGCCACCCTCAGAGATACACTGCGCACATTCAACAAGATATGGATCCAATTCTACACCTGCATCAAAATGGACAGGGAAGTACCATATTCCCAACAACTGGTGTGATTAGCTGGCATTGAGGCATTTGGAACTAATATTCTACAGGACTCAGACTAAAGAACTGACTGTGATAGACCTCCAACAGTTTACTGTTCTATTTTCCTTTTGTGCATACTTGAGTAAACCTGATACAACATTTACATACTGTAATGGCCGTTGAAAATGGTTTCAACAGAGTTGTTAAAAAAAAAGGATGCAATCAATGACAATTTGGCAGCACATTTTATGAAGTTTTGAGAAAGCCCCAGAGCATTTTACAGACCGGGACAGCAGAATCTCCAAAAGTGGGCCCAGAATAAGTTTGTTGCGTTCACTCTTTCTTCCCTTTTGGCTTCTAATGTCAAGTGTTTACTTTTCTTGACACCTTTGGTGGATGGAGAAAGAGGAGCAATGTACACTGATATTACTAGAGGAGTGAGCTCCTTTAAGATGAAGACCAGGTGGCTTATATCAGCCCTTCAAAGTCTTTACAAATATCACAGTTCAGCGTAATGCGGTCTGGGTGAAAACAGTAAAAAGATAATCACCAAATATTTTATTCCCTACACAGGTCTGAGGTCAGGCAATATTCAAAAAGTTATTTTCACACCTTGTGAGGTATTTCCGAAATTTTAATAAGGGCAGCCTTAACACCACATACAACTCAGACATAGAGGAAAAGAGATCTTATCCCTGCAACTGTCAGTTGAAGCAGGTGAATCCTTTAAACAAGAATGCTAGTGAAGTCCTACATCAGTAATGTGAAGGAAGGAATAAGCTGTTATGCGAAGGAGCACATCAAAGAGGTGGAGCTAAATTTGTAACTTCATCACTAACATTCAAGCAACAATCCCAGTCCTGGAGGTGAGATGGTACCTTAACAATGTAGGCCAGGTGGACTAAGGCTAAATATAACAGCTGATCCGTTGTAGATTCTACCCCACCTAAAACATAAATACACCACGGCATCAGTGCTGACAAACCGAGGTGAAGAAATTAATAGGCCAATTATTCGTATTCACAGAACCAATCTTTCGACGTATATGCAGGAGCCATCATTAAGTGAAACAAGTAGGTTTCAACAGCAGGTGTTTCAAGTTGAGAGACACAATGAGAAATTGACTATATCCCACTGTTCTTGAAGTACTAACAAGAAAAACACACAAATAAAACTCAGTTTCGTTTATGACACATCCTCACATAAAAAAACAAAAATCAGTACAAAAGTCCCTTTTCGTGTGTGCTGTAAAATATATGAAGGGTGACTGCAAAGGAACAATATGAAAACATCAATTCTTTCTTGAAATAAAGAAAGACATCCTATTACTATCTGCACCGTGCAACCCTGAATATTCAGGAAGCAATTATCCCATAAACAGAGCAATTGGCATATTAATTTGCATCGCACAATTCCCAAGAGGGGAGAGGGCACTTACCAAGAGGAAAAGCAGAAGCTTACGGGTTTAAGGAGCACAAAAGCATGCAGCACACATTTCCTTGCAGAGGGGTATTAAGATGCATAATGGGAATTGCTGCCTGGAAGCAGCTTACGTAAGACCATTAGTACTACCATTCTACTGAAGTCAGGGGCTGTGTGTTAGCATCCATAACTTGTCAAAGCTGCCACGCCTCCTGCTTCCCAATGTGCCCTGATAGCTGGATTAACTCACCGTCACTTTTCCCTTCAATTTTTGGGTAGCAGTTGTAGAACATGCCCTTGCCGTCATGCGTCCAAGACATGCAGCTGAACTTAACCCTTTCCAGCACGTCTGGGAGGTCCACATGGCCGTCAACTTTCATGAACTTGATGGTCACCCAGTCCGAGCCGCTGGCGCTCAGGCCATAGGAGAAATATTCACCATCTTCGCTGAAGGCATAACCTATAGGAACATCACAGAGCAGGAATTAAAGCCCATTCTTCAGATGGAATATATCGCTTTATGATGCAACAGCAATCTGAAATGCATGCATTTTTCAGAAAAACGCCATCACATGACTGCTCGTAAGATTCAGTGTGTGTAGTGGATCACGCTTCCCTACAAGGCCGACTTCCATCAATACAGACACTGATTAACTCAAGTGCAACCTGTGGCTACCTAAGACATGACTCCAGTACAACATGCTAAACACATTTTATTATTATCATCACAATCATGAAAGGATGAATCATAAAACCAAAAACAACAATAATGATAACATGATGTTACAGAGCACTTATGCACTTCTGCCACATCTAACAACAGCAAGGAACAATGTTGCTATTACCCAACTAAATGCACCATTTTGCCTTCTAAGTTAGACAAAATCTGACCACCACTTTGGATGCAGCATAGTGGGAACCCGTGACACCTTTGATGTTTCCTTATAAGAGGGAAGGTGAGAAAATGGGTGCTGTAGCAAAAAAGAATAACCACATTTGTAGTCACTTCTTTCAAAGGAGCTGATGCCATTGTGATCTCAAGGAAAAGCGATTGTCTGTTTTGGCACGAAAACAGAAAGTATGTGTGTGGTATTTCTGTATTGTGACGTAGCCAAAAGGCATAAAAACAATGTACAAGGTCAAAGGCAGAGATAAAGCCAAACATGATTGGAGGGGGGTCACTAGGTTCTGAGCGTGAAATGTTACTGTGCCATGATGTAGTTTTCTTTAAAGAGATGTGTCGTCAGCTCTTTCCTAAATTAGAGCAGGGGTGTGGCAGTCATGGAGGGTATGATGATGTCATTCCAAATCCTAACTGCATAGTTAGGGAAAGCCTATTTGCTAATTTGTGCTTTTCCTGCATTCTTTCATCGCCACCCTGACGGTTCCTTGGCTGCATATCTCCCAAAAGTCACAAGCGGTTGTGAGCTTGTAAGTCAGATAGTTAGTGGTGCCAGTTGTGATGGCTTTATAGATGATGCAGTGTGGTACAACAGTACAAGAAGGATGACGACTCAAGTAGGCAGGTAAGTTCACACTGATTTATTTCAGATCCAAACAAGATAAAAGCCCACAATGCGGCATGTCCTGACAGTCCGGATCCCATCAACAATCTGCCCGCTGTCAAGGAATCACAACTGTCAGTTCATGATGCACCTTGCAACATACATTCAAACATAAAGCGTCTGGAGATATTAATTGAAACATAACAAATAGCGCATTGAAATGCGCGCATACTACATTCATCACATGCAGCTGGTTTTGAAGATGGTGCAAGCATCAAGGGATGCCAGTGGCGTTCCATCAGGGTGGTGATAATGTGGTCATATTGCTTCAGGACATTGATACGGCAAGCAACCATGTGTAGGATAGCATTAAAGGGGGACTGGGTGGACTCTAGTCGGCCGTGAAGCAGGGCGTTGCCACAATCCAGATATGAGATTATGAGGGTTTGAGCGGCCGTTTTGTAGTCACTTTTTCAGGAGCTGTTTCACTTTTTTCAGTAGGGGGAGCTGCTACTGGGCTGTCTTGAATTTTTGGCAATGTGTTCCTTTAAGGTGAGGTCGATGTCAAGGGTGAATCTGAGTGACAAGGTGCTGAGTGACAGCTCAGGGTTCTAATCCATCCAGCCCATGTCCTTGAGCCAGGTTTGGACTAGTTATGCCACGTTAGTCTTTATGGACATGTTACTGGAAGTACATCACCTGCCTGGTCAAGTCATTCTCAAAGTAGTGGAAGAGCATTATCAGCCATTAAGAAATCTTCATGGACTGTTGCGGCAACCAACTCAGTGGAAAGCCCACATAGCATACAACCTGTGAATGACAGTTTGCGGTGAATGCCAATGGCGAGCCTTACGCTTACTAAGCCAGTTTAGAGGACACTGCAAACTGAGTGTGGATGAGAAATTCTTACCAGATATAAGGAAAACAATACTAAGTTGCTGCAGGCATAATGTAAACCACAGAATCTCATTGATATTATTTTCTTGTTCAGACTGTCAAATGACGAAAATCTTCTTTAAAGGTTGGGAATAATTTAACTTGTTTGTCCAAGTTTTAGGACAGCATCACAGTGAGGCAAGTCAATTTAGACCGGTTGGATACCTTTATCTCTCCCTAAAACTACCTATCTATGCCTCAGGGGTAGCCAACTGTTCTCATGATGGAAGGGGGAACCCGCAATCAGACGATTTCAAAACCGAACGTCACTACAGAGAACAAGAACACATTTTCTACCTTGAAATACTTCAGGAAACTCCATTCTTCAACATTCTATCCTCCAATGCAAAAACGCTGGGCAACTTTAACACCTCAACTGCCGAGGATTTTCCTTCCCAGGGTGAAGATTTTAGTTTAACATTTGGCGCAGTTTTGCTTAAGCCTTCATACATTTTTTTCTCCAAAAATATCCAGGCCAAATTTGAGTATTTTTTTACAGCACATATTGTTTTTTTTTTAAAGATAAACAGGGTTTGTGGTTTCCCCCAGAAGCAAATGACAAAATACCCATAATGTGGGTTGTGGTAGTTTTTAATGGAGAAGAAGTGCTGTGCAAGATACAATGTATTTTATTCTAAAAACAACTTCAACAAAACATTTGCTGTGCTAAGATCATCCTGTTACAAATTCCAGAAACACGCAGAGTTGGGGGGAAAAAAAAAAAAATTCACCATGAATTTTGCAAATTTCAAAGTGGTGGTCAAAATTTCATATTTTTTGCAGTTTCTACCTACTTGTGGCTTATGGGAGAAAGAGCTATGAAACTGTGTGAATCCTGATAATTGTACATTTTTGACAGTTGAATCAACAACATTTCTGACTTAAGCAAGTGGTCATTTGTGTAGATGGATCAGGAATTTCCCACAGAAAATAACTGTAAAAACAAAATAAAAAAACGGTGAAAGTAGGAAAAAATAGAAATAGACCACAATGTTTTCATCTGTAGGTTTTTAGACTGGAAGCCAATTATATAAATAATAATATAGTGTCACGCCTAACAGACCTAGCTTGCGGCAGAGCTATATAACACTTGTTAGTTGTCCAAAAACGCAAGATACCCAAAACCGTCAATCGAGCTGCGTCTTATAAATATTGTTCATGGAGTTTGAACAATGCATCAATTGGTATGGTAAAATGTAATGAACAAAAAAAATGGGTTTGAATGGAATTTTTGCATTTTTGAAATGCGCCCCTGCATCTGAGTTTAGGAATAGGGGTTATTCATACTGCTTTGAATTTGGATTACCCGTAAATTTTATTGCCATTTTACAAAATGGGATTTTGTGCACAATGACGTACAGTTGGAAGCCAAAAATGTAGAAACCTTCAGTAGATAATAACAAATGATCTAATATTCTCTGTCCTCATACGCCTTCCAATAACAGAGTGCTGCATGTGAAGGAGCCTATCGCACAGAAAAGGAAAGGCCCCAAAACATACCATGCTGGCCTCAAGATTTTTACTAGGGATGTGGGTGGCAAAGGTATTTAAGTTTGCAGTCGGTCGGCACCCGGGGAACCTGACAATTCCACACAATTTTCAAACTGGTGTGATTTGCCTAGATAGGAGCTCCCTGTTATAGGGCTCTGTAGGCCTTCCTTAGGGAGACATATATTTTGTTAAGGGATAGGATGGCTTTGCCACCAGGGTGGATGGCAAAGTAGAACTAGCAGTGTATTCACTGTCCTTCCAGTCTGCAGAGGCAGACGAGAAGCAATTTTGTACCTTGTCACACACAGTGTGGCACAAACAGTGCTGCAGCCCTAAGTGCACACCCTGCCTTGCATGCCCTGGGCACTCTTGGTACTATATACTATGGACTTATAAGTAAGTCAGTCCTTACCAATTGGTTGTATTCAATTCCACATGCAATTTGTGAAAGGTCAGAACACTGGCACTGAGGTCTGGTTAGCAGGTCTCAGTGTGCTCCAAGAGTTGAAAAACCAGAAGCATCAGTCCACAAATGCAGGAGTGAACATGCAAAAAGAGGCTTTCCTTGCAGTAGACAAATAAGTTCGACTGTGCATTAAAATGTTGGGAGTTGGCAGCAGCAACACATCAGTGAATGAACTACAACAGACAACTCAAATAATGGGGTCACAGGAAAATGAGAGCAATACAACAGACTGCATTGCTCTATATACCTTGCTGTTGTCCCTCAAGAGTCTCTAACTTGGTTTATCACCTGAGTTATACCTGAGTGGGCGTGCCGTTCTTTGCTATACTTTAGGGTACATGGCATGATGAAAATAACAAACATACAAAAGAATTCTGTCATCGTGGATGGATTTGAAATTCTTCCTCACAGCTAGTGCCAGGGAATACTACTCCTGGAAACTCCAGGCAGTGAAGCTCACATATGTCCACTGACTTTGAAATGTACCCTTTCAAGCCATCTTGGGGATCCAAGTTCCTAACTACTGTGCAGCTCTACTCTGCCAGCTTGATGGTCATGCCTGCTACGGTCCTTTGATTTAACTAAAATTTGCAGTACACGGATGTTCTGTGCTTTAGATATGCAATAGTAACCTATTTGTAATCCTGGTTCTACTCCAAGGAAGTGATCATTATCGTCATAAGCACTTAATTTGTCTCACCCACATCTAGGTGCGGGAGCACTTTTTAGCAATGTATTTTGTACCTTTCTTTTTTGAAAAGTCAATTTTTAAATTAAAAACGCAAAGTGTTTGACAACTTTCTTTAAAAAAAAAAAAACAATATGATAAACGGAGAAAGTCACTCTTGAGAAAGTCACTCTTCAAAGAAGAGTAACAGGAAAATTCACTTGCAAACACTTTTAAAGCAAAGGTGAGAGAAAGGTCAACTATACATACAAACTACAAAGCCTAAAAACTGGCACTGCTGTTACATGACCAGGTGAATCGTTATTTATAGTCCTAAGCACCAAATTGAGTTCCAAGCCCATCCTATAAAAAGTTTGAGAAAAAGACTAAGAAAAGGCCCACACTACCAAAAAAAGATTCTGTAAGGACCTTGGCCTACTTCAGCATCTGCACTGGAATCTAAGTCAAGACAACAACGCCTTGAAATGTAGGCACAGCTCTCCAAGTGGCTGCTTGACATATTTCAGAAATTAAATGCTTCTTAATAATGCATCAGTAGCCACTTTACCCTAATGTTTTGTTAACACCAAAGTATTAACGAATACATAAAACAACCCATATTGGAACAGATTGCGTAAAAGTGGCTAAACACATACGATCAGGCCCATAATTGACAAAAAGATGGTTTGATTGTTTAATGTCTTTAGTCTTGTGTAGGTAGAATTTCAAATCCCTCTGAACATTCAAAGAATGTAAAGGCATCTCTGCTGGGGAAGAGAGGTTCTAGAAAACAAATGGAGGGGAACTGTCCACAAAACATGGAAAAATCTGATGACCATGGAAGTCACATTTTATTTTGCCTCTACTAATCCAACTTGTTGCTGTCCCTAATTGATGTGTTGTGGGAGACATATTCTTCCTCTGCCAAGGTATCTCGACTGGAGGATTGTTCTGACTAAATGTAGTGACTGTAGAACGCGGAGCGCAGGGTGTAAGCGCGAGATTGAAAGGCTTGTGTATGGAACACGCTGAGTGCGTCGCAGGAATGAAAAGAAGCGGTGACGGTTGGAGGCCGGACTGCGCTGGGGCTAATATATGGAACTGAAACTAAGAAATAAACATTACAAAATCGAAACACTCATCTTTTCCAACTCACTTTGTGGCGACAAGGTGTTTTAGCCCCAGGCAAGAACCCACCTTGTTTATCGGTGTGGCAGGCAGCATGAGAAATCATGTGGCAGGCGGCTAGAAAAACATGTAAGGCCAACATTTCCTTGAAGTGACTTGGTTCCGGATGGACTGCTGATCCAAGTGTGTGTCGTTTACAGCAAGTGCTGTAGCAATTAATATATATATATATATATATATATATATATATATATATATATATATATATATATATATAATTTTTTTTTATTTTTTTTTCAACAAAGAAACACTAGAACTCTGGAAATACGGTGTTTTAATGACAGACATATTGGAATGGCCACATAACAGAGTGCACAGTGTTTTTGGTGGCAGACATTTTGGAGTGGTGAGGTTTTTTGCAAATTTCCAGCAATAAGTCCTTTTTACGCATCAGAGTAAGCTCTTTCCAGCCTCTATGAGAATTATACTTTATTTGTCATGTGTACAGTGTCTCAACATCTTTTCGGGATTTTTTCTTTTACATTGCTTATTATAAAAAAATAATTTCGGATGTTTTTGAGTAAGAGCTTGTGAAGATTGCGGTGATTATTTTAAAGCAATGCAGCCTGTGAATCCTCTGCCGCCGTTCCTAGACACACCAGGTGAACCAGCTATTCCGTAGAAACAATGGCATGATGCGTTCGAAATGTATCTTGGTGCAATTGGAGCATCAAGGTTTATACCTGAAAGAAATACGTTTTTACTGCTGCACTTGGTAGGGTTGAGGGAAGATCTGTGTTTAAGCATTTACCGGATGCTCTGTTGGAAGATGGAGAAGAACTGGATGAATACGATGAAGCTTTAATGAAGCTGAAAATGAGATCTGACCCTCCGCCTAGTTTAGAAGTGGCAAGACAAGTTTTTTTTTTTAGAAGAGAACAGAAGGCTTGTGAAGATGTAAATACGTATATATATTTCAGTGTTGAGGAAATTGTCATCAGAGTGGCAGTTTGGAGCCCTTGGAGATCAATTGATACGTGATCAGTTCATTTGTCACTGCACTGATAAATCTATTAGACAAATGCTGTTATCCATGGGAGATCCTTCATTATCGGACAGCATTAGAGTTGCTAAGAGTTTCAAAACTGCAATTACATCTGCAAAAGAATTAGAAGACCAAAATGATGAATATGTCAATGCCGTTCTACAGAGAGATGACAGGCGGAAAGTGGCTAAAAGTACAGCCAGCAATGTTGAACAAAACAAACAAAGTAGTTTCTTCAGGGAAACAGGTGTATGCCTCAGATGTGGTTACTTGCCACATCAGAGATGAGGAAAAATGTGTCCTGCAATGAGTGTCCAATGTAGATCTTGAAATAAAATAGGTAATTTCGCAAAAGTATGCCAAAGTAGTAGACAAGAAAACACTAATGGGACAGTAGTGCCTGATGAGCGTGAGGATAAGATGGATGAATTGATGGGTGAGATGCAAGAAATGGTGTTGGTGGTTGAAGATTCAAATGTAAAGATTGGTAATCCTGAACTTTGCGTGGAAGCATATATGTGTGTTCAAATTGGTGAGAAATAAATAAAATTGCTTGTTGATTCTGGAGCCAGGATTACGATGATAACACAGGAGTTATTCAAACAAAATTGAGGTTTATGTGAACTGATTCCTCTTGACAGATCACGGGTTTCATATGAAGGAAGGAAGATTGAGCTTCAAGGCTATTTTGAGGACATCCTTGCGATCAAAGGGAGGAAAATTTACAGGAAAGTTCACGTAGCAGTGAAGGGATTGAATATATTAGGATGGTTCCATCAAGGGTTGTTTGGAATGGTTTTACGTCCAAGAACAAGTGAACAAGAGTCAGTAACTAGAGATGCTCCAGACATTGAGAATTTGATAAACAATTTTCCTAAGGTTTTTTCTGGTGAGTGGGAAAGGTAAAGGGATTTAAGCATAAGATAAAAGATAATGCTTGACCTATCACGCATAAAATACGTGGAGTACCTTTCAGTGTCAGGGATGAGTTAGATAAAGAACTGGAGAATTTGCGCATGGAAGGTATTATTGAACCTATTGAATCTTTGCTTTGGCTTTCTCCGTAGGTTGTAGCAAAGAAGAAAAATGGTGAGCTTAGGGTGTGTGTGGACTTGAGAGCTCTAGTTTGACTCCTATCCTCTTCCCGAAATTAGCGAAAGGCTATCCACCATATCAGAGGCAAAGTTGTTTACTAAACTTGATTTAGCGTCAGCTTATCATCAAGTAGAACTAACACCTGATCCAAGACACTTCACAGTTTTTGTATCTCCTTGGGATACTTATCAATATTGCCGCATGCCTTTTGGGCTTGCGTCTGTAGCATCAGTTTTTCAGCGAATAATGTGTGCTTTACTCAAAGACATAAGTAAGGTGTGTGTGTTCCAGGATGATATATTAATTCATGCTGGTGACCGTTGATGCTGGTGGGGTGGTATTATAAAGGGAGAAGTGTCAGTTTTTAAAACCGTCAGTTGAATATCTGGGTCATATCATTTCAGCAGAAGGGGTACACCCTAAGCCAGGTCTAGTTGAGGCAATTCAAAACACACCTCCTCCTCATGAGGAAAAGGGGATCAAGGCTTTCCTAGGATTGTGCGAGTTCTATTCAAGGTTTGTTCACAATTTTGTGACTCTGGCCAGACCTAGCTCAAATTTATTGAAGAAAAAAATGATTTTTTGTGGAACTCTGATTGTGCCATTGCGTTTGCGGAGATCAAGAAACAATTATCCCAAGTTAGCGTCTCGAAATCATATGATCCAAATCTCAAGTGCTGCCTGACAATTGACGCAAGCAAATATGGAGTAGGCGCAGTGCTGACACAAACAAGTAATGGTCATGAATACACCAATGGGTTTGGGTCAAGGGTGCTAAGAGAAAATGAATTACACTACTCTATTATTGAAAAGGAGCTGCTAGCATGTTGGTGGGCGATAGAAAAGCTCAAATGTTAACTTTCGGGTGGACACTTTGTGTTGCAAACAGATCACAACCCCTTGGTGTTTATTCTCAATGGTACCAACGTTAGGAGTAGCACTCCGAGGATTGCAAGGTTTGCTGCCAGACTACTACAGTTTGACTTTACAGTAGCACACATTTCTGGTGGAAAGAAAATGAGGGAAGATTACTTATCCAGGCATCCCATGATTGAAAAAGTTGAGGACAATCTTAATCTGGATGATGAGGAGAGTTGTTTGGTTGC